>NW_024609879.1:63145430-63867080 GCF_016920785.2 Ixodes scapularis | reverse complement strand
AGTCGCTAGCTTTTAAGTATACGCACTAATTCTTGCTACATATGCTGGATAACTACCACGTATACAGAATTAAAACAAAATCAGCTTACCTCCTATCTATAGACGGCTAGCGCAACAGAGGGTGCCGCTCGGCCTGTGTACTCGTTGAACTAGAACGATCCTGACGTCACGTTCACATAGCGGCTGATTTCCAGTGTTGCCGGAGCCTCGAGCGGCTAGTTTCGGTTTTGTTGGCCGCGCCCCAAAAAAAACTTTGAGGCGTTGATATCTTTAAAACTACGCACAATAACGAGAAAAAAATTACACCTTGCAATTCAGGGACGCTGACTGCACTAAAAACAGTCATAATCCCAATATCGAAAGTATGGACCGGAGTTGCCCTTTAATCTGCTTATGCAATGCAAAAGACAAGACGATTTCAGCCACTTGGATATCAATCGAAAAAAAACGACTCTCTGGTCCTCTAAACTCGTCAGAGTTGGGGCCGAAGTTGACGCAGTGCACCGATTGGCCTATCATGACGATGACTTCGCACTTTTTTCACCGACGTCCAATCGACGCGCTCCGCGAACTTTTGACTCCAACTTTGACGAGTTTAGAGGCCCTGGTGTTGTGTAGCTTCGCGAAAATTAGCACGCTGTCAGCAAGCGTAGCGAATAAGTCATAGCTGTACACTCTAAAAAATGCCTGCGCGTCTTGCTTACCCACAAGGCACTCAAATAGCAAATCTCTGCAATCTTCAAAAACAGCTTAGCGAATGATGAGGCAGGACAACTGTTTAGGCCTAAAAATGAAGTCTGCGCGGTGGCATTGCGCAATATAATAGCATTATACACTCTAAAATAATGTTGCTGCGTCTACTTTCACACACAACCATCGGAGAGCCAATCACCGCAACTTACGGAGGCAGCTCAGCGAATGACAATGCCGAAACATATGTTTAGACGAAAAAACGCAGTCTGAGTTGTGACATTAAGCAATGCAAAACTTCACGCTTGCATTGCTTAATGTCACAACTCAGACTGCGTTTTTTGGTCTAAACATATGTTTCGGCATCGTCATTCGCTGAGCTGCCTCCGTAAGTTGCGGTGATTGGCTCTTCGAGTGTTGTGCGGGAAAGCAAACTCACGGGCCTTTTTAAAGAGTACTTGCATTGCTTAATGCCACAGCGCAGACTTATTTTTGAGGTCTAAACAGATGTTCCGCCTCAACAATTGTTGAGCTGATTTCGTGGATTGTGGAGGCTGGTTCTTCGAGTGTTTTGCGGGTAAGCAGACGCGCAGTCATTTTTAAAGAGTGTAGTTGACAGCACGATGTTTACAAAGTTAGACTTATATAACGGTAGGCCTCTCCCAGCAGACATGTGTATATTATCAGGAGATTCTACATGTGTACTGGCACAAATACAGCCGCAACACCAATCACTGCAGTCATCCTTATATCAGTTCATTCAACGTGAAGACCGAGGACAATCATAGGTCGTGCAGTCTAAGTAAAAAAAAAAAAAAAATGTGCACTCCCCTTTCCGTCATCTACCTTGCGTTACCATTGGCACATGATACCAATCAAACTTTTTATTGGTTTATTTGAAGAAACAAAATAAATAATTCTTTTTTGTTTGGAGTAAATCGCGGTAGAGTATGCGCATGTAGGAAGGTGCTTCTCAGGGCACTGTAACCTTAGCGTGGATTGAAGAACCGACCGCCTTTCACTCGTGAGCATTTGGTGGAGACTGACATGAAAAGGGGGAGGGCGTGTGGATGAGAAAAACAAAATATACGCATTATTGTGTTTTGTCTGTTTTGCCATTTATTTCTTGGTTTCACGCACGAAGGAAACCTGCTGGAGCTGTTCCAGGTTGTCACGCTCATTTCCGGTACTCCTCTATGTCACAAATCTTCTGCCAGACTTCGTCTCGCTCGCCACGATCTTTTCTGCACACCTATTCAGTCTTTCATCCAACGAGACCTTTCTGCGCCTGTGGTGTACTGAAGTGTTGTGCGCGAATATGCAGGAACGAGGACATCGGAAATCCCCTGCGCGCGCCCAGGACTGTGTCATTTTTACGCCGAGCCTTGGGCATCTTCCTCCCTTTTCTCCCTCACCGATGTCAGTGTCTTTTGCTTTGTGGTTCTCTTACATTGCATAAGAAATTTTAACTTGAGACTATATTAAAGTAGCCATCAAACGAGTTTTCTATTTTTGCAAAATACTGCATAAAATCACTCTGTAGCTTCAATAACTGAATAAACTCGCCTCAATTTGTGTTTCTAGGCAATGGCAGTCGCCAAAAGAAATTCAAAAACTATGAGCATCGCTTATCCCCTCAACTCGGAGCCAGAACAAGTGGCCATATGGCCTAATGCCTATTTTATGCCGCCAACGTTAAAGTAGAAAACGCGTGATGAGCCCGCATTTGTGTTTTTAGGCAATGGCAGTCGCCAAAAGAAATTCGAAAACTATGAGCATCGTTTATATCCTCAACTCGGAGCCAGAACAAGTGGCCATATGGCCTAATGCCTATCCTATGCCGCCAACGTTAAAGTAGGAAACGCGTGATGAGCCCGCATTGTTAGATTTTGGCTGTATTCATCACCGCACTGGTTGGCCACGAGCCGCTACACGGGTGTCTACCGAGGCATTGATTGTTACGAGCCAAAGTCAGGCGTTCACGCAGTTTTCGTGTCCAATGTATGAGCCGCGCTCGACTGTCGTAAGGGGCGTGGTTTCGATCCCACAATTACGTCATCAAGCTTCGCGAAGGCAGGACTGAAAGAAATGGTCCCCTTTTATGCTCGCACTTTCACCGCGACAAAGAAGCTTCTGTATCAATGGCGGTCTGTGCGAGTGTACTTGAGCCAGACTAGGACCAGAATCCCTCTGGAAAGTCACCAACATTCCACACCGATATCGTTTTATGACCCCTTTAAGCTGATACTACAGCCGAAGCTACAAACGCTGGTTAGCCCGCGCTCCTGGATTTGAGACGTGCATTTCTAGCGCGAGTGCTCGTTCTCCGGAAGAACTCTTCAAAGCAGCGATCTCGAGCCTCGTGCTGTTCAGATTGGCTGCAATCTCAGCTTAAGGTGCAACCCCACCCCTCGTTAGTGTGATTCTGAATCAACAGATGGCGCTGGGATCGCCTTCCGGGCCTGTACATCAATGCGACAAATTGTGTGTGGTGGCGCCTACGATACAATAAGGTATTTTTCTATATCCTGAATTCGACATCCCTGGTCCTTCGCTTGTTTTTCTCAGGACAAGCTTTCTTTGGAACGCGCACCGCTGCGCCAGTTCTTGTGCAACAGGGCCAGTTGCCTACGCTCCGAGCTCACGTCTCCAGCAAATGTGGTCAGAAGTAGTGCCACAGGTAAGCTACGCTTCAGAGTAACGACACTTGGCCATATTGCGTCTTAAAATCGTAATTGCCAGTTATTTGAAACATTATCTGAAATCACAAGAAACGCTTTTCTGCCCTCCACAAATGTTTAAGAAGTTCGCGACAGGCCAAAGCAATATTACATGAGCTTCCCAATACCGAATGCAATGCTGAGAAAGTCGCAGTTTTGAATCATGACCATCGACAGTTGCGTCTGCTCTGCATATGAGCCAAAATGGCGGCGCCGACAACACTGTCGGGGAACGGAGTGTCGATATTCTAAGCGCAGCTCATTTAGTGGCTCTAGTCAGAATAATACGCGCAAATCGTCGTGAGTCAAATGGTGAGGCACATGCACAACAAAACAACCGACTCGTTAAAACTTATAAAATTGCCTGTGCGCCCTTAGCACCCTGCCGGGATTTCGGAGGCCAATTTCACATACTTCAATGTAATCAGATTTATATGACGGGCCGGCCCTTTTGTCGTGCCTGTGTTTGGCTCTTTGTGGATTTTCAGGAAAACGTGATGACGGGATGTACTTGGGGTTCCAAAATTCTAGCTTGAGGAATTAGATACATTAAAAATCAAAACAAATGAACTCTTTTTCGGGCGGTCAGGTGTCTCATTTAGGCAGCTGGGTGTTTATTTTGACAAAAACCAGAAAATTGGAAAACACAAAAAATGGCACTCAGGTTTAGATATTCGATTTGGTAAACCCAAAGTAGGACTGGTGCAGGAATCACAATAAGAAAAAAAGAAAAAAAGGAAAGGTTAAAAATTAACTTGCAGCAATAAATTATAAGAATTCATTGTAATAGGAGTTCAGTGACAGATTCATTGACTCGTCAGGCAAAGATTCTGGGTCTATGGATAGCTTTTGCACAGAGTTTAAGCAATGTACCACTCTTAATTTGGTGATTCATGCGCGCTAGTAGTAGTGTGCAAAACTGAAACGATGCAAACAGGTAGAATTTGACGTTGTATAAAATGTATAGTGTAAGCACGCACATGGTACGCCGATTAAGGCTGAAACAGCGCTACATTTTACACTTGCATTAAGCGTATGAAAAGTTAAGGGGGCATCGAAAGCTAAGTCTTGTACACATATACTGCTCAGGCCGTTAGTTTTGAATGTTCATAGTACGTTATTACTCTCAGATATGGTGTAAGTTGTCTCCTGATTGCATCCAACAGAAAGAAGGAAACATTCTAACTCTGGGTTGGTAGAAAAACTCCACCTGCTGACAGCTACCAATCATATCGGCGCCGATTATGAGTATTCACTGCATGCAACGGTTGCGTGCTAGAACGAGTTTTCCCACGTGCTTTCATACAATCGCAATCGTTCTTGGCAAACAACATTATTTATTCACGCAAGTGGCACATGTGAAGTTCAGAATATTTTGTATTGATTGTGGCACACGTAAAAAATACCACAGGATTTTTTTTTTTTTATTTTACAATCTGCGAAATAGAATGTTTCGGGTTGCCTTGGTCTCTAATGCATGTAGCACACAAAAGAGCACGAGCTGAATCACAGTGGGAAACGAAAACAATAATGGTAAACATGTAATCACGTGAAAACTGATGGGCTATGCACATATGCAGAAGGTAACCTTTGTTACCTTCTGAATACATTGCCAATAAAGTATTTGGTTTTATCGTGCGAGCGAAGTGGAACAAACAAGCGCGAGCATGCTTCCCTGAACCGTTTAAAGCATGGAGCTCTCTTTTATATTTTTTGGTGCTCTCAATTCTATTGTTTCATTTATTTTCATTAAGTGCGTATATGTTTCTTTTTTGTCTTTTGCGTTCACGTGCCATTTTCTTAGTTATATAATATTTTTTTCAGAAGTTCGACAACTGTAGTCTGTTTCACCATAAGTAAGAGCTGCATAATCAAAGATGTAGACAAAAAAAGAACGCGAACACGCGAACACACATTAAAAATGCAATGTAACGGCGCGTCCTAAATTAGTATATAGTTTTTTAGAGAGCAGCAGTTTCGTAGGGCGACATTTTTACCCGTTGAAGTGTATAAAAAAGTGCTGTACAACTGTTAGTTCGGAATCTTCAACGTGCATTACGCAGTATATGTGATACACGATCGCACGACGATAATGTACATTAAAATAGTTTGTTGTTGGGCGAGTTGGTGAACGTGTTTGTTTCTCTCTCTTGTGTCCGTCTTTTTTGCGCAAAACCATGTATCCAAACGTTCACCAACTCGCCCAACAACAGACTATTTTACAGTACATTTCTTCTACAGTTTGTGTTTCTTCGGATCATTTTAATGTCAACACGCTCGTCTGTCACATCGTGACTGTAACGTGTCGCGCAAGATTCATCGGCTTCTGCATCAGGAAAGGAGTCACACCACAAGAAGTAAGCGCTCTGTGCGGCAATGTGAGGCCGTCATGGCGACACCAGAAACGAATCTGTAATATCCTTCGTTCTGAATTATGGTGTCAAGTTCGCATGTTCAACGACTGGTTGCGCGTGGTATGTTATGTACAAGACCCCCCATGGCTCGCAGAAAGGAAGTTGCAACAGATAAAAGGCTTTTCAGCCCGGTTGACAGAATACTGGTGGAACTACACTCTCAGCCAAGCCCTTCGATCATCTGACAAAAAACAGAAAGAAGAACGGGGGAGTGGACTTATGGTTACAGGTTGCGCTCGTGTTTGTTTCTCTCTCTTGTGTCCGTCTTTTTTGCGCAAAACCATGTATCCAAAGATTATATAGATGGGCGAGAGAAATCAGGGTCCCCGCTAAAGCTCCTTGATAAAATAAGTTTTTGCCAGTACCGCCAACCAGTGACATGGAAACGCGCAAGACACGTGCCACGAGCGGGTGCTCCGCCGCCATTCGCTTTCAAGGGCCAGTCATTTTAGTGCCGCGCCGCCATTTGCCTCCAAGGGTCGCTGGAGACACGGACCTCGTGCACTGGCACATTTGAGGTTATTTGAAAGACGAACGCAAACACATCGAGGGGATTTAGTTCGAACAGATTCTGCAGCGTGAGCTCCGTGCTTTGAACGGAGCTCGCGTTTGAGCATTTCTCCACGTGCTGACGTGACGTGGACGGATGTGACGTTACGGACGGTGTTGTATTCGCATCTATTTTGTTAACTTTGTATTTCACGTTCCACCCAAAACTAAACATCTCTTCCTAAACAAAAAAAGGGGTGCGTGTGGTATTTTCCATAAAAAGAGTACTCCTTAGAAAGCCACCCTCCTTCCTAAATACGCCGGTGGCCGAGATCGCAAGCTAATTCTTCGATCCTTTAATGGCATCAGCTTTGTTAACGTTTAGTTGCGTGTCAAACAGGTTTATTGGTAAGAAGAACCGTTGTCACGTGTGTGTGCACGATTTATCTACAGTTTATCATTCTGCGTTCCCGACGGAGATAGCTTACTTGTTTTAATATAAATGAAATCTAGCTACAAGGCGCAGTTTGCCGAGTGCATCTTGGGATAATGATGAGATGACGGAGACAAGCAAATACAAGCAAAACACAAAAAACCTCTAACCTTCAATAAACTTGTTCCTTCTTGGGGTTCGCTAGAATTGTTTTTGCCACTGAGACAGCAACACCATTGAGAGGCAAAATGTGTCGGCTTCAACTTGGGAAATATTACTAAAACATAAAGAATTATGTATGATATGTATGATCCTAGTGCCTCGATCTTGGTATACATATATATATATAAATATATATATGCACCATGGCGCTTGAGAGTGCACATTTTGACAGATCAAATATATAGACCCTTTGCAGCAGCTGTGCACGGACGCCGCCATAACTGACCTTCAGTTTTTGTTTCCTCCATTTCGTTTATTTCACTTCATCATTACCATAGCGGGCCAGGTTATTGCCATATTAGATTCAACTGTGTCCTTTTCTAAAGCATCGGCCTTTGTAGAGGATCGTCAACTACCGTTTCAGTTGCTCGGCATTTCGGTAAGACAAGAGAAGGTCAGCAATGGCGGCTGTAATTTGGCGCGTGTGTAAAGCGTCTATACAAAAAAGAATACCTTTGACTTGTCGCGGTTTGCAACAAGATAATCGAATCTCTTGGTGAAAAGATCGGTACTGTAATGCCCAGTTTCATTGAACACCGGCGTCGCGTTGTCTCTAAAGTCGAGTCCAATGTGGTCCTGAAAACAATATTAAAAAAAACTTTCAGCCTTTCTCCGCTGGCGAAAAAGGAAGACCAGCGGAGCTGTACAATGGAAAGCAATGGCCGGCCGCAAGTCGGCAAGCTAGAGGGGAAAAACTGCCGCCATCTATGAGCGACGGCGGCACCCAGATGCTTGACTTGCCGCCGTCGCTCATAGATGGCGGTAGGTGTCCAGAGTTGGGTGTTTTCATTTCTTTGCGGGGGACACGATCCTGGGGAAACTAACCCTTAACAGCTCCGATGTAATATGTTACGAAATCATGGTATATTTGTCCTGGTCTGTTTGCTCGAACGAATCCAGAGAGGTTGACGCTGCTCTGGTCACTGAGAGGTTAAGCAACACAGCACGTTTTGAGTCCCGAGCACAATATTGTCGCAGATAGTAAAGGCTCCACGAGCGTAAGCTGCAAATAAAGGTTTGATCGGTGAACTCGCGCCATAAATAAAAGGAAGAGCGTCGAAACAGCAGCCACGACCGTCGACGGCACGCAGCAGCGAGCGAGGATGTGACGGCGTGAGAGCTGGCGAGCGTGACTTGGCAAAGCCACGGTCGGCTCTTCATCTACTGCACTCAGTATTTGGAATATTCGACCTACAGCACTAAATTAACGCATCTAACCCATTTCAGGCGGTCAGGAAAAATCGGTTGCGCAGCCTGTTACACTGCGATTTATAACAGAGGTGCAGCTAGGTTGTTGAAACATATGGAGTGAAATTAGTAACGGACGAGCTTACTTTTCTCTAAAAGAAAAAAGAGAAACGTGTTTCGGGCTATCTGCCGCGGCATTTGCAGACGACGTCATGTCCGGGCTCGCCTAGTTGTATGACCTACCAAAAGATCGCGCAACATGAGACACTAAAGTAATGCAGCGCCTCGGCCGATCATCTCCGTGCCAAAAATAGAAAGCCACGGGGGATCTAAATCCATGTTTTCTTTTCCATTTTATTTTTAAGTGAATAACTTATCGCATAATTGTAATTTAACAATAGGAAGACGCGCGCCGGCACAGTGAAAAGTTTCCGAAGATCGTGTCTGCTAAGCTCGGCGCTGGCCCACTCGACGCTTTCGACATCTGTCGGCGGTCCAGGCGGTCGATGCGCTGCATACTTTCGTGCAACTTTCGTGTCTCATGTTGCGCCATCTTCCGGTAGCACATACAACTAGGAGAGTCCTGTCATGACGTCGACTGGAAATGCCGCGGCAAATAATAATTGGGTTGTTTGTATGTTTATACAGCCTAGAACTTGGTCTGCCTCACTGGGGCGACGAGTCTCCCAGCTGTAGATGAGAAATTTAGCCAGTGCGGTACAACCGCTAGCCTGGGGTCTTTAACGTGCACCACGCAGTAGTGATACACGACCGCACGCCGGTACGATGCTCATCCAGATCGAAACGGGCAGGGGTGCCCAGGATCCCGGGGTTCTGCAGCGCGAGATTTCGCTCCACGTGCTCCGAGCTGGTGTGCGCTAGACCACTCGGCCACCGATCTTTTACACTCCGGGTGAGAGCAAATTTGACTCTTCTAAAAGTATGAAGAAGCGTTCCTTCTGGGGAACGCACGCGGCCTCAGCCGATGAAACTGGCATTGGCCGATAAGAAGGCAAAAAACCGAATGGCGGCGAGGCAAGGACAGGCGGGCTGATGTGTCCATGCACACGATTGCCTCGATTTTGTTTTTCTACCTACATCACTAATAATAACAACCGAATCGCAGACCGATTCGTTTTTCATTGTTCTTGCGTCAGTGGCTATTTGACAAACGTCGGCAACTATAAGTGCATGGGAAAGCCTCGAAGAAGCCTCATGTGTGCGTCTAATATTTCGCTAGTACACATCGTTTTTGTTTTGTTGTGGGGGTTCTGTATAATGGGAGTCTATTCAGATGCAAATCTGAGTCCTTCAGGAGGGTTCATTCATGCAGTCACGTTGTTATAATCAGGTATATATTTAGTTCGCTTATTTTTATTCGCATGTTTTGCTCTTCTTGTTTACTTACAGTTCCAGCGGTGTGGTTGTAGTAATCATTTCCAGCCGTATAATAGCCAAAGAAGCTGTCGAACCCTCTTTTGGGGGGCGTGTATGCTGTCTGAAAAAATCCCAGGTGCCACTGAAAAAAAAAAAAAGATTTATTTTTGACTATGCGTTTTCTATTGGATTACTTCCTATACAGCTTCCTCCATACTTTTGTTTAAATCATTGTGCATCGATTAATATTATTTTTTCTTCAGTGCTTACGCAAATTCCCATGTTGAACTCAAATTGGATGGTGATTGAAAAGAAAAAGTACTTGAACGTAAACGATTACATTTTTTTATATATATTCCAAATGTAGTTAAAGTGTATCGAGCTTTGCAAAGCCGTAGGTATAAATAAAAAATCGGAAATTCTAAAGATATTTCGCTTAAAAGATTTGGTCAATTAAAAAAAAGTGAAATTGATACTTGCATTGGCGAAAATTTTAATAATCTCCTAAATGTTCCGTTTACCATGATGATTTTAGCCAAAAACTATGGCAGAAAAAATTTCTTTTTTTTTTTACAGTTGAAGAGAAAGTGACAGGGACAGACAGGGTTTCAAACTCAGCTGATAATTTTATTCAACCATCATCCTTATATACAGACCTACTATGGTCACCTACTTCTGCCCCAGTCCCGGGTTGAAATCATTATGGTAAACTTCCAGCAGCTCGCCTGCGCACTGGCCGTCATTTAATTAAATATTTCGTGTGTTTTTTTATTCTTGTTAAATGCTTGTTTGATACGCTTTTATCACTTTTCTCTCTCTTTCTCTCTCTCTCTCTTCCTCTCTTTCTGTTGATCCTTTATCTTTGGCTCGCGCCAAGTTTACATAGACGGAGATTGTCTCCTCTCAATATAAAATACGTTCCATATGGAGTTTGCTATCTAGGGAATAATCGAAATAAGCCTGCAACATAAAAAGTTACATGAAAATGCAACACAAAATTGAAGTCATCCACTAATTTAAGCGGGCTTATGTCACGGTATATCTGACAGACGGTGGTCAAGTGGCGACACTATGACGGTGGTTTTAAAAGCGCAAAGAACAAAGAAGAGAAGGCCATCAGTGACCCTAACACAAAAAGAACTTCAGTTCCTTCGGTGTTTCCCCTGCAGTGTTGGAGGTAACGCCTTACTAGTAACGACGTTACTGGTAAAGCGTTACATTTTTCGCTAACGCAGTAACGTACTCGTTAGTATTCTGAATGACTAACGAGTAAAGTATCTTCGTTACTTTTTTACGGTATCGGCTGTCAAATTTCGTTACTCGTTACTGGTTACTTTTGACCAAAACTGGTGAAATCCTGCACGAGCTTATCTCAAAATCCTGCACCAGCTTATCGCTGCACGGAACCAGCATCCGTCACAGTAAAGTTAAAAAAAAAAAAAAGCTCACTTTTCGAAGGCGAAAAAAACCTTCGGCTATCAGCTAATTCCGTTCATCCTCCTTTTTATTTTTTTCATGGTGTAACCACCCACAAGGCTTGACTGCGTTACAGCCCCCTCTCCTCCCTCCTCTTCCCCCTCTGCTTTGAGCAGCAGAGGTGGACAGCGGGGGGGGAGGGGGGGGGGAGCCGTGAGAGACATCCGTTTACAACAGTGGACAACTAGTGGCGAAGCGATTTGCTCATTTCTCTAGTTTCAAAAAAAAAAAAAAAAAGAAACACCCTTTGTGGAATTTTTTTACCCTCGCTCTCCCTCTAGCTGCTTAAAAGTTCCTGAGCCACTTTTGTACACAGAAGAATCTTTTGCTTGATTAGTCTTTAATTCCTTAAGGTCATGATAAAAAAAATAAAAAAAAAAGTTTGAAACCTGGAAAAAAAAACTTAGAAACACGAAACCTTTTTTTTTTTTTTTTTTTCACAGAAAAACTAGGAGCTACTGCTGGTAAGAGGCAGCAAGTGATTATAGCCCATGTGCTGGTAACCGGTGTCCTGTTCGAGATAGTGAAGTAAATCAGTCTCTGGTAATAGTATGAACCGGACTGTTACTAAAACCGGCGTACAGATGAGGGGTGTTGGTTGGCTGGTTGTGTTCCAGCAGTCCCCGTTCGCATGCTGTAGTTTATAAAAGCCGATTGACTACCTTCTCCGACTCATTCTGCGTGTGAGATGGACATGAATAACGTAACTCGGTCGCCATGGCCAGCAGGTCTGAAGGAAATGTATCAACTAAAGGAGACAGAATCAGGTAATTTACAGTTTCTATGCCTATTCTGCATCAAACACTATGAAACCACTCTGTAAATTTCCATCTTTGTCGGAGCTTGTTAAGGAGGCTTATGGTACATCTCTGCCAAACATATATATGTACTCGAACACAAACGTAACGTAAAAGTAACGTTCGTTATTTTTGAAAAGTAACGGTAACGGTATATCGTTACGTTTGTAAGAAAGTAACGTAGCTCGGTAACGCGTTACGTTTTACCTAACTAACGAGTAACGCTATTTCGTTACTTTTTTTCGGTAACGGGCACAACACTGTGAATCCCCTGAAGACTTGAAACACAAAAAGAACTTCCGTTCTAGTGGTATTGTACCTGAAGATTTTTTAGCCGGTTGCTGTGCGAAATTTTTGTTCTTCTTTTTTGTTCTATATTTTTTCTTTTCCTTTTTTTTCTTTTTGTTGTGTAGACAGTTTTTTTACGTGACAAGTACTTTGTCTTTAGCTGAAGTTATTTTATTTTGATTTCTAAAACTAAATATGTTCTTTGTGGCAGCAGTGACTTTAGTTTTATCTTTCCTTCTTTCTCACTTCCACCTTGTCGTTCTCTAGATTCTCTATTAAAATTGACAGTTGTAAGTAAGCGCTCTGTACTGTCCCCTCCTTCTCTTCTTAGTCCTAATTGCGCTTTTAAAACTAACGTATTGTACATTCAAGAATGTTTTCAAAGAAGGCTACTGCTGGCTGAAAAATGTTTTGGAGTGTGTGCACCCTCATACGTATAAGTCCCTGAAAAATCTTCTTCAGCACCCGTCATTGGTCTCCAGCCCTTCAATCAGCCTAGCGATTAAGAAGGGTACCCGTTATCACAGTTCAATCATGACCTAGCTAAAACGGCAAGAAAGGCGCATAGTGCATTTGCGACGGATATTCAATTATCATTTTACTATGCTCGTGATCGTGCTCGCACATCTCGCTGGCTTAAAGAAGGATCAAATGTTTTCTTCTCCGAGTGTAGTGTGGGACAGCATGCATCCAGGCATTTTGACAGGGTGTGGGATGCATTCACCACATCGACAATGCGGTTTTCTTTAAATAATTCGTGGAATAAGAACAGCGATCGATATCATGCAGGAATTCATAGAAAATAATCCGATAGAAACAATGGTGTGACGTAATTTGTCTCCATACAAAGCCGTCCACTAGGCACAACCCACCCTATAAAGCTACCGCCTTTACACGCATTTGGCAGAATGACCAAACATGCAGTCATATTTTTTTCTGAGCGTTTTACCTTCCGAGTTTATTATTTATCTTGCAACAATATTGAACTAAGCATATCAAAATAACATGAAGTTAGCTCAGCATTACCATTTCACCGCGAAGTGGGTTTCCTTTGGCTCCCTGACCACGAAAAACTATCTTTCCAACTGGTTTTATCCTTCAGATTAATGAAGAAGTAATGTTTCTATGAAAAGTATCTTGTGACAGAAGGTACCAATACTAAGGAACGTTATTTTTAATGATATTATTTTGTAGAAAATATAAGATACAATTGACAACGGGACAATCCGTGTGATTTAAATTACAATTTAAGTCGCGATTTAAATAAGATTGACCTTTTTTTGCTATCTTCAACCTGGACGGAAGCTTTGAAGCGCGCAGGCATTCACTCACAAAAGAGAAAATACTGAATATTACTCCGTATTACCTTGCCAATCATGTTCACTTGGTAGCCTAAATCTTTGAAATGCTGCGGCATGATCTTCACTTCCAGCGGCAGGCCCCATGGCGCAGCGTCTAGAATAACACTAGTCTGCATGCCTGAAAGAATCCAGAAAAGTAACTTCTCTTCAACATTCTGTAGACCCTGAGATGGGAAACAATAAAAAGAAAAACCGGACGAAGAAAATTTCAAACGCAGCTGAAATTTATTGCTTACAATTCTGTTTCACAAATGAATGAATTTGATTAAAGCATGAAATGCTTTTTAACGCTACCCTTAATCTCAAACTTTTGTCCGTCCGTCCGTCCGTGCGTTTTCAGCTAATTTCGCGGTGTCTCGTCACGTTCCCTATACACCTTGGGGAAATTTATGGCAGGTGACCTATACGTCCACTATATATATATTCCCCGCTAAATTAACCGGGCAGATCTTGTGGCTAAAACATCAGTTTCCCCGCTAAATTTAGCGCTAAATTGACGCCACGTGACCTATACACCAGCTCAGTTAGCTGCTATATTTAGCGGGAAAATGAACGTCTTGTGACACGCCAATCTAGTTTCCCGCGAAAGTTTACGGGAAATCGACCTCACGTCACCCGACGTCGCGTGACATATACAACCATGCAGTTTCTACACTAAATTTATAGGGAAAATATACGTCATGTGACACCCTCAGGAATTACCTATGAGGCAGTTTATGCATTGCAGGACTTTAAAAATAAAGGTTTCTTTATAAATAAAAATGAGTTTCTGTTTCTACCCCAGTCTCGGGTTAAGTTCGAACTTGGTCCAAACCAAAGGACACAACCCCGGCGAACGTCCTGAGAGGGCTTATCTACAAGATCCCCTGCAGTGACTGCCCAGCGTCCTACTTGGTGAAACCGGACGGAGGAGAGATACCAGACTCAAAGAACACAAGCATGACGTCACGTGCGACTCCCACGCGACGCGACTCAAGACTGAACTGGTGGACCATGCGTGGACAATGGGGCATTCTTTTGACTTTCTGGCCGCGACGACCTTGGCGAGGGAGGACAGATGGGAGCCCCGAAAGCTCCTAGAATCGTGGTTTGTTCGCAGGGACACATCCGTGTGTAACAAAAACCGCGGCCCTCTCCGCGAAGTTTATATGGACATTCGTGATAAATAGCGTTGACTTGAGGATGAACCTGGCATTTGGTTTGTAACTACTGAAGACTGTAACTACTGCATGGGAGGCGAAACGTCTAACGAAATTGTTTTTTTCTGATGTGTCAAGTCGGTGCTCTTATTTTAATTACCCGATCACACCCGCCATTCCTACGTAGCAGACGGTAAGGGCACAGGGAAAGTGTTAGAGCACCGCTGATACCCAACTGATACCCCCCCCCCCCCCCCCCCCCCTCCACGCTCCCCCACCTCCCTCGGTCCGCGTGGCGCAACCAACAAGCTCATTTGGTGCAACACGCGGTTTGTCGCGCGCAATGTGATATCGAACCAGTCTTGTACACGCTACTAAAAAAAAAAGAAATTGATTAAAATTATAATTACTCTCGGTTACCAATATTCAGTTGAATTACTTGATTACTTGAAAAGAAAAGTAATTGCCTGTTACTTGAAAAGTAGCCCTTTTCCGATACTTAATTTATTCAAAACGACAAATTTTTCAGCCGGTTTCAAAAATAGGTCCCTCTTATAGTGCATTATTAGATTGGAATCACTTAACTATTAACTACGAATCGTCTTAATTCATTCAATTTGGTAAACCATGCTCCTGTGGGAGACTTGGCTGCAGGATTCCTTGGCACTAAACTTGAGGAAACAGAGGGCACCATTAGGAAGGGGAAGTGAACAATAGCAAGGGTTACAAACAAGTTTAGTACTTCCAAAAGTAATCAAATTACTGTTGCGATTATTCCTTAAGAAATGTAATGAAGTCATTGCAAAATGACTCCATAAAGTAATCGATTACATGTAATTTGATTACCTGTATTGAGTTCCGTTGAAGTGTGCATCAAATCAACAGCTGCGCTTCGTTACTGACACTCTTTCCCGTGGCCGCGTTGAGGTACGACCAACTCCAACACGAGCGAGCAAAGGTCCGTGCAAGGTTCCCATGTGCAGCTATCGTTCAAAACTGACGTCATCGCAATGCAAATAAACGAAAGCTTGTTTCTTCCGTGCTCCAGGAAAAGAAACGTCCTGTGTCCCGGGAGCCACGCGCCTGCGGCTACGCAAATTGAAGATATTAATTATTACCCGTGTGAATTGGATACAACCCCGTCATCAGAGCTGCTCTCGATGGGGTGCAGAGCGGCAGCGAGTAATAGTTGTTGAGAATGACACCGTCTCCCGCCAGAACGTCTATATTTGGTGTCGGTACTTGGGTGGATCCATGGAAACTGACGTCTCCCCATCCCTGAAATACACAAAAAGAACAAGAATTAATTTCCTAACTTCGTATATTGCCAGGAATGCCGTACGAATAAAGTAAAAAGAAATTTGTTGTTAATGGTGAAAGTGCGCCTAAGACAGAAGAGAATAAAGGCCCGTTCGCGCACTTTTGTTTGCTCACGATCAAGTTCTCGTGGTGTCTTGCGAAGAGAGAACACACTGGCACGCTAGCGCCATCTATGATGTGACCCTGCCATTATATTTCACTAAAGGAAAGGTTTTGCGGTATTTACGAGATAAAGTGTGCGAACTATCTCTAAAAAACTGTGGTTTAATACATTGTCAAAAGGTTTTGATAAAAAAAAAAATTAACGATTCGCCAAAAATAACACGAGAAAACTAGAAATTATACGGTGAGGCCTGTGTTCGTTGGTTAGCCGATAAATGGCACCGGTGTGTTCTCTCGTCGTAACGTGTTTTAAGTGGTTTTAAGGACACGGTCGTAACCAGTGTCGAGTGTGTGAGCCAGCCTTAATACGTCACGGTCGTCGATGTCCTCGTCGCAGCAGGATAGAACCCTAGCACAGAAATCACCGCATGCTGCCGATTATGGCTCCTTTAAGGCTGACTTTGTGGTCGGGAATGTTCCGGACAAGGCTGCGGAACAAAACCTTCCAGGGAGGCTCAAAAGAAAGTACCAATTCCTCCCCATGCCCTGCAAATGACCGCCCACAGCTACACTGCCGTGATTAAATTCAGTTGACATGTCCTGCAAGCTTATCGGACGAAGACATGGGACACTGTGACGTCACGCGGCTCCTGGAGATAACGAGGCCCTAAATTACGTTTAAAAGTAGGCGGGAAACTTCTCTAAATTTAGCGGGAATATCGCGACGTTATTCGATAGGACGTCAAGTGACACTATGATGTCACAATGTCGCTACACTGATTCCCCAATAAGTATAGAGGAGACATTTTCCCGCTAAATTTAGCGGAAACATTTTTCCGCCTTGTTTAGCGCGTTACGACGTACGTAACGGAAACACAAGGATCCGCTGCCAATCATTGACAATAAGGGCTATCGCCGTAAAAATGGTTAAAGAGAAAGAAGTTTCTGGAAGGGACCGCACCCTGTTTGCCACGTGCGAGCCCAGTACAGTGTACTAGAATACTTGGGTACTGTTGGGACCGGAGCGGCTCGGCAGCGGGAGCTCGTGAGGGCGCGTGTATTGACAGTTCGTGGCGGCGCTGTAGTCGAGTTATCCGAAAAAAATCACGCAGTCCGCCCTTTTTTTTCACTTTGAGCGGTGCACGTACCGGCACCGCGATTTTATACACTCCGTTTTACCTTATGTCGTACTGCAGCGGAGACTAGAAGCGCGAGCTTACAGCTCTGGCAGCTGCCCTTGGTGCACGAGAGCTTGTGCCGCCGAGATGTGCCCTAGAGCAAGGAGCTCGCGCTTGTAGCCTTTCCTACGGTACGACACAAGGTGAAACAGAGTATAGAACGCATAAAAAAAAATTGGTATTTTCTTTTTTTTTAATTTTTGCGGTAGGCAAAGGGTTAGTGAACGGTGAATGCTCGAGTGACAGTTTTTCGAGTGCGCTAAACGTCGACAAACATGAAGAACCAACTCGCCCAATCTCAGGTTCTTACAATTTACAAAGTTCGCGAACAAACAACGAGCTTTGAGATATTCATCGCTAAAATTTTGCCTTCGCTTAATTAAAAAAAACACGCGCTGAAAGCGCGAATGAGGTTGTGCCGATATTGATACGTAGAAGAATGACACAGTTGTTTCTGTCCCCTCGTCACTAATTCGACAGCGTGTCTTCGGTGGACTCGCCGGCGCCACATATTTGGGAGAGCATTTTGATATCAACAATATTTATTTTTCTATAAATGTTTCAATCTAGTCTCTCGCAACGCACGTCGGCTCTCTTTGCTCTGGCGACTAAGTCCGAACGATATTTTTGGGCAGTTGCCTCTCCCTCAGGGGAAGCCACACAAATCGTCTGACAAGATTAATTTTTCTTCTAACACGTACCTCTATATGCCTATTTATATATTCCGGGAGAGCATCTTTTATATTTACAATATTAATTTTTCTATAATTTTTTTTAATCTGGTCTCTCGCAACAAACGTCGGATCTGTTTGCTGTGGCGACTGTGAACCGCGAGTAGGGACACACCCGAACGCGGTGATTGCTGAGAGACAAAGACGTTTATTCGCTCGCTTTTGGCAGACGTTCCAGATTTCTTTTACCTTGGTTGTTGTAGGTCTGTTAGCGTTGGCGTATCTCCTTAAGTCTTGCAATCACCTGCTGGGGTGGTACTGTGATCAGGCCCTAAAATCTTGCGGTGCATAGGCAGCAGTGTCCTTGTCCTTCTTCCTATCAGGCGCTGGACTGGGGCTGCAGGAGCCTGTCTCTTGGCATGTTCCTCCATTGCAACAGGGCGCAGTAGAATTCCGCCGTGTCGTAGGGAGTCTTGCTCAGAAGCTTCTTTGCCTCTTGGACGGCTCGCTGGGCCATTCCGTTTGAACGGCGATAGTGTGGACTTGATGTCATGTCGATGATGTCACAGCGCTCCATGACTTCGGCAAACTTGTGGCTGTTAATCGGTGGCCCATTGTCACTGATCAGCTTGTGGGGAAGACCATGCGTAACGAAGACCTATTGGCAGAACTTTATGGCAGCATCTGCCGTTGTGTGTTTCAAGCGTCGAAGTTCGAAATAAAACGAATAAAAGTCCACGATGATCACATACTCGTCTCCTGCTTGGTGGAAAAGGTCCATGCCAACTGTTTGCCAGGGCAATTCTGGGACATCGTGGCTCATCATCGTCAGCCGTTGGTTCCTGGCCTTGTGTTGTCTGCAGAGCGCACATCTTTCCGCTTTCTCTTGGATGTCTGCTGACATTCCAGGCCACAACATGACGTCTCTGGCACGTTGTTTCATCTTTTGTGTACCCCCATGGGCTTCATGCAGGAGGTCTAGGACTTCGTTCCTCATGGTGCTGGGAATGATCAGTCTGCTTGATCGAAAGAGGAGGTCGTCTTCCGAATAGATCTCATCCCGTTACGGCCAGTAGGCTCGTATTTGTTCGGGGACGGCATATTTTTCTTCTGGCCACTTCGTGGTTGCATGCTTTCTCAGAGTACGGAAATTCTCATCTTGGTTTGTTGCCCGCATGATCTGCTGTAGTGTTTCTGCAGAGACTGTCAGCTCTTGGATGACGTTCACTTGGAAGTGTTCTTCCCCTGGCACCTTCTCTTTCGATAGAAACCGAGACAGGGCGTCTGCGATGAACATCTCGTTTCGTGGCTTGTACTTTATCTGAAATGAGTACTTCTGGAGAGTCAGGCTCATTCTTTGCAGACGTAGCGGACACTGGAAGTGGTTTTCTGAAGATCGCCTCAAGAGGGCGGTGGCCACTTTCCACCAGGATGCAAGGCTGAGCGAAGACGTAGTCGTGGAAGCGAGTGCAGCCAAGCACATTGGCTAGCATTTTCTTTTCAATTTGTGCATATCTCTCTTGAACTTCAGTCACTGAGCGAGAAAAATAGGCCAGGGGGTGACCATTCTGCAGGATGACAACTCCTACTCCTCGTTGGCTAGCATTTACCTGCAACTCAAGGGGCTGCGTCTTGTCGTGTTATGCCAGGACCGGTGCCTGTGATAGGGCTGTCCGAAGACGCTCAAAGATTTCTTGTTGGAAGTCGGTCCAGACCCAAGTGTTGTCCTTCTTCAGCAGGTCTCGTAAAGGTGCACTTAACTCCGACATGTTGGAGATAAACCTTGCAACGAGGTTCACCATACCCAGGAATGTCTGCAGTTCCTTTACACTCTCTGGGACCTGAACTGCAAGGATGTCCTCTGCTCTATTTGAGTCGGTCGAGAGTTCTTTGTCCGTAAGCACAAAGCCGAGGGAGCGTACCTAAGCTTTGAAGAAGTGGCACTTGGCCAGGTTCAGCATAAGGTTTACCTCTTGGCACCGTTGCAGGACACTTTGTAGACGTCTGTCGTGCTCTTCTTTTGTTAAACCCCACACAAGCATGTCGTCCATGACCACCTCGACGCTGTCGAGACGTTGGAGCACCTGGTGCATTGCTCTCTGGACGACTTCTGGGGCATTGGCGATTCCGAACAGCATCCGGAGGAATCTGTATTTTCCGTAAGGTGTGCTCATGGTGCACAAATACGAGCTAAGCTTGTCAAGCCGAATCTCTCAAAATCCTGCGGCAGCGTCCAATGTAGAAAAGACCCTCGATGTTTATGACGATGTCCTCCAGCGTCAGCATGTGGTAGTGCTCTCTCTTGAGCGCTTTGTTGAGGTCAACTGGGTCCAAGCATATTCTTATGTTGTCTTTCTTGACCCCAACTACCATCTGGCTGGCCCATTCAGTCGATTCGGTGATGGGGGCTAACACAACATCTGCTTCCATTCGGTCGAGTTCAGCCTTGACCTTGTCACGGAGGACCAGTGCGACGCTACGAACTGGCTTAACTACACCTTGCGATCCTTGGTGCAGTTTCATGTGGTACACCAGCCCACGTAGTTCCCCTAGGCCCTTGAAAGTCTCTACGAACGGTCGTGCCGCTTCGTAGATTGACCCTCTTCTGTCTCTGTGGCCACAAGTTTGATGAGGCCGAGCTCCTGGGACAGCTGACCACTGAGGGTTGCTTGAACCGGTTCTTGCACAACGAAAAACTGTGCCCGAGCAGCTCCGCGTTTGCTGCATACTTGCAGAATCACCTTTACGGCTACTTTCTCTTTCTGGCCGAAAAATGTGTTCAGTAATCCCTTGCTTGGCTCCAACTCCTTGCGTGTTATCGCCTCCAGTTGCTTGAGTGAAATCACCGAACAGTTTGCTCCTGTATCCAAGTTACAGACCACTGCCTTGCCTTCGATGTTGATCTCGGCTTTCCAAACTTCAACTTTTTGCGTGTAGCTCGACGAGACGGCATGCAGAAAGTAGCTTTCTTTGCATTCCAGGCTGTCAACTTTTCGGGTCTTCACCTGTCCGGCGCCTCTCTTGTTCGGCATCTTTGATCGGCAGACGCTCGTGAAATGGGTGAGTTTGCCGCAATGCTTGCATTTCTTGTCTTCTGCGGGGCAGGCTTGGTTCTTGTGGTACGCGTAACCGCACTTCGACCACGCTTTGTCCTTTCGTACGAAGTAGACGTAGTCAGTGCCGTCCTGCCGCCTGTCGGCGTTGCTGCGGCCAACTTGGGTCTTTTTCTGTATCCCTTCTACTTGTTCTTTGCTTTTCTCTCGCAAGCGACAAATTTCCACGAGCTTGAGGAAATCGGAGTTCTCGTTGATCAGATGGCTTTGCAACCGCTTGTCCTTTATGCCTAGGATAATACGACTCTTCAACTTCCTCTCTTCAAGCTGCCCGTACTCTCAGTTCCGGATGAGCGTACGAAGCTCCGCCAGCCATTCATCGAAGCGTTCTCCCGAATTTTGGTCTCTCGTGCTGAAAATGAAGTTGTGGTACGCAGGTTAACGATGGGCTTGCAGTGTTCCTCAAATTTTTCGAAGAGCTTGTCTACGTCGTCGCGATCCGCTTCCGTTTCGAAATTGAACGTGCTGAAGATCCTCCGTCCCTCTTCGCCGATTACGGCCAAAAGCGTTGCCGCTTGAATTTCTTTAGGCTTCGTTGCGAGCCTGGTCGCAGTCGCGTAGAGCTTGTTCTCACTTGCCCAAAGTTTCCATGCCACCCAAAGATCTTGCGCCGTATCCAGGAGCTTCTGGGCTGGTAGCAGGGATGTCACGTTTCCAGCTGTCACTGCTGTAGCCATTGCTGCGGCAGGGTTGCGCGACTGTTCGGCGAAGGCTGACCGTTAGGCCTTTTAAGATTAAGCCTACTTCGCCGGGTTCTTTGTGTCTTCCGACACCATGTAAGCCGAGGGTAGGGACACACCCGAACGCGGTGATTGCTGAGAGACAAAGACATTTATGCGCGCTTTTGGTTGCGACTGTCACAGAAACCAGCTGTTCTAGAAACCGACGGGGGTCGTGCTGACGTCTGCGGAAGAATAATGGCCAGGGAAGTAAACGACCGCCTTCGGCGGATGAGCTCGCGGCCAGGCGCGTGTCAGGTTACGCTGGGAGCGCTTCGTTGAAGCGACCGCATGTTCGGTGTTTCTTGGTATACACAACCTAGAGTGGTTTTGGGGGGTACACAGGTCTCTGCAGCCCCAGATTTACGAGGCGAGCTAGCGGCTCGCTCTTTGAATGTGTTTTTCGTCCGCGCTCGAATTGCCTGGCGGGTCTTAGTGTTTAGAAGAACCCTGCTTTAGGGTCAGGGGTCAGACCGAGGGGGCAACAACCTACCGTGGGAACAAAGAGAGTGCGGGAACCGCGGGGTCGCGAGGACTGACAGTGCGAGAGAGAACTCTAAGGCAGACGGACGCATCGCGACGTCGAGGGATGCGGCGAGACCCTGTCGACGGCCCCACGCCAGGCACCGGACGAAGCTTCCAGTGGGGGTGCGACAGCAAAAAGTGGGCGTGCGGGGCCAGTGAGCCGCGCCCACGGTGTGCCAAGCCACCCGCCGAAATTTCTCCACCTCGGACGGACCGCGCAGGAAGACCCCAGCACCTCTACGCCAGATGAGACTTCTTTTCTTTGCACTCACCTATTCTCCTATTTTAATTTACCATTTGGACTCTCTTAAACTTAGTATTTTTCTAGTGCTGTCTAGGCAACCCTAGCATGAAATTGTAACTGTTATACTTTGCGTACCTGTGCTTCTGCAGTTTGATGTCTACGTGATTTTTGTATATTATATAGCGCCTAATTGTCTACCCTATCCCTTTCAAATTAAACTTCATTTATGTATCTGACACACGCCACCATCTCTCTTCATTGGTAAGACTCTCCACCAGAGCGTGGCCCTATCGCTCGGTCAGCGGTCCCCTTCTTTCACATCGTTACTCGGGAGGCCTACCGACTTCCTGTGACAGCGACTACAGAGGGCTGGCGGCGCTGCTTGTGTAGGTGATGCGTATAACGATGCCGCTGGCCACAGCGACTAAGTCCGAACGATTTTTTAGGGCAGTTGCCCCTCGCTCAGGAAGCAAGAATCATCTCACAGGATTCATTTTTATCCCATCACGTGCCTTTTTATGCCTATTTATACATTCCGGGAGAGCATTTTGATGTTAACAATATTTATTTTTTTATAATTTTTTCAATCTAGTCTCTCGCAACGAACGTCGGCTCTCTGTGCTGTGGCGCCTAAGTCCGAACGATTTTTTAGGGCAGTTGCCCCTCGCTCAGGAAGCAAGAATCATCTCACAAGATTCATTTTTATCCCATCACGTGCCTTTTTATGCCTATTTATGTAATCCGGGAGAGCATTTTGATGTTAACAATATTCATTTTTTTATAAATTTTTCAGTCTGGTCTCTCGCTTTCTGCGGCGACGTTCTGCTCAAGGGAAGCCTCCAGTTGCTTCTAGGAAGAGGGATCGGCGTTGCAAGAGGCATCTCGGAGCTCCAAGACGGACACACTGTTGCACTCGTAACAAACTTCCGACAGGAGGCTCAGCACTTTACGAAAGGCACCGCCGTGGGTCACGCCGAGGAACTCGTGGACTCAACCGCAATAGCCGGAATAGCAGAAGACATCTCTACGGGGCCACACGAGACAATGCCGCATTCGCAGTTGACTTCGATCCAGTCCTGCCTACGCCACAACGACGACAACTCAGTGACTTTCTCGCCGAGTTCAGTGAGTGCTTCTCCACGTTGTCAAAGGTGCGCCAAACGACGGTTGCGAAATATCGGATTATTACTGATGACGACGCACTTCCTGCTCATCGGTCACCACCGTATCGTGTCTCTGTGAAAGAGAGAGAAGTCATCCAGAAGCAGGCCCTAGAAATGCTCGACGAAGACATCGTCCGGCCCTCAAACAGTCCGTGGGCCTCACCGGTAGTCCTGGTGAAAAAGAAAGACGAGACTTTTTGGCTCTGCGTGGACTATCGTCGACTAAACGCCGTAACCAAAAAGGACGTCTACCCGCTGCCACGCATCGTCGACACCCTGGACCGGCTGCGTCCCGCGCGATTCTTTTTGTCGATGGACCTGAAGAGTGGGTACTGGCTGATCGAGGTCGACGAACGGGATCGTGAGAAGGCTGCCTTCGTCACGCCGGACGGACTGTACGAGTTTAAGGTGATGCCGCTTGGACTGTGCACGGCGCCGGCGACGTTCCAGCGCGTAATGGAAACCATTTTTTCCGGCCTGAAATGGAAAAGCTGCCTCGTCTATTTCGACGACATCGTGGTGTTCGCAAGCGACTTCGACGAGCACCTGAGACGTTTTCGAGCCGTGCTACAGGCTATCCAGAATGCTGGAGTGACACTAAAGCCGTCAAAATGTCGGTTCGCTTACGGCGAGCTCGAATTATTGGTCATGTCGTGAGTGCTCGGGGTGTAAGCACTGATCCTGCAAAGACATCCGCTGTTGCTAAATTTCCGAAGCCATCAGACAAGCAAGCCGTCGGAAGATTTCTTGGGCTGTGCGCTTACTACAGACGTTTCGTTCGCGATTTTGCAAAGATTTCTGCACCGCTCACGCATCTGACGAAGGACGACGTAATCTTCCAGTGGGGGGAGGAGCAAGAACAAGCGTTCAACGAACTGAAAGAAAGACTCCAGTTACCCCCTATCTTGGGACACTTCAATCCATCAGCGGAAACGGAAGTTCACATGGACGCCAGCAACGACGAACTCGGCGCGGTAGTCGTCCAGAGGCAAGACGGAGCAGAGAGGGTGATCGCTTACGCAAGCAGGGCACTGTCCAAGGCAGAGAAAAATGACTCAACGACTGACAAGGAATGTCTCGCTGTCATCTGGGCGTTAACCAAGTTCCGCCTGTACGGGATCCCGTTCCGTGTTGTCACGGACCACCACGCTCTCTGTTGGCTCGCCAACTTCAAGGAAACATATTCCGCTTAAACAGGAGGGGGGTGTTTTGGGGAAGGGGGGTGCAACGATTTGAGGACTTCGGTCAAACATTTGTGGAAGTTACCCGCTGACACTTCTAAAGTAAAGAACAGAAAACCGATTTCGCCTGCGTTTCCTAGTTGTTGTGTAAACAAAAGAGATAAACATCGGCATTTCTGGCGCCCTTCCGCTCACTCCTACTCCTATGCTCTCTCGGAGAACGCTCACTCTCCCTTTCTCTGCTGACATTAGCGGGCGTTATGCTGCAGCTTAAAGCCGAGCGAGGTCACGTAAGCTTTTCGCTGTAGTTCCTTCGGCTGCCACTCGCGGCTGCAGATGGGGGAAAAAGCTCGACTTTGGCTTTGCGATCATGCGGCGAAATCGCGACATTTTTTAATGAAGGGGATGTTTTCTGTATCATCTGGGACACGATGAACAACGTAAAAATGTCGAGATGCAAATTCTTTTAATCTTAAAATCTTTGCACCCCCCGCCCCTTTAAAGGGCGATGCAACAATTTGTGTACTTTGCGCAACTGCCGCTTAAAACGGATCCCTGACGTTAATGACCTATGAAGCACGCGTTCGTTTTTCACCCCACGCAACAGAAGTCACAGAATGCATGTCAAGGCATCAATTGTCACGAGCCCAGATCGAGTGCTCTCGCAATTATCGGGTCCAATCTATGAACCGCATTCAAATATCGTCATTGGGGTGTACAGCGATCCCCACCTTACGTCATCATGTTTCGCAAAGGAGAGATTGAATGAAAATGATCGTTTTTGTCCTTGAAAATACACCGCAACGAAAAAGTTTCTTGGCCAGTGGCGGTGCGTGCGAGTATCTCTGAGTCCCACTAGAGCCACTCTATATGGCAACGTAGCTGCCAGAGTAACGACACGACGCAAAATTATCTAGATGCACGACGTGAGAAGCGCTGATAGTGATCTCCATTTTGGGCCTGGGAGGTTGCCATGGTAACCGTGCTTCTAGCGACGCAGGGCGGCAACCTTTGTAGTCTAGTTGATATCTCCATTCGTTCATTGAAAAGTGGTATAAGACGCTTCGCATCGCGGTACGGCAAGAACCTCTGGAGGAACGGTGCCTGTTTTTTTCTGAAAAGTGAGACGATTTGCAGCCCGGGGACTGTCGGGCGACGAGAGCTGCTATGGTATCGTACGTGCACGGACAAGGCGAGTGGTTTTCGGCACCGCCGAGATGGCGGCCGCTTCGTGGGACGAACGTACTGTCCTAGTGCTTTCGGACTTCGCTCCGATGGAACCGAATCCGATTACGCCGGCCACGACAGGACGGTTGGCTCGAGACATGACTGCTGCTAGACTGCCCCATAGTGAGCGAGTATATGTTTAGCATCATACTTCTTCAAGACCCGATCATCCCTTCAAGATGTGATTTTCTCACCGACTGGTGAGGAGCGACGTCGACGGGGTTCAACCAAGAAGGACGGCATGGTGGTCTCTAGGGAATCGTTGACGCCATCAAAAGAGACGGACGCCGGATATGAGGTGTTCTTGCCGACAGGCCAAATGGTCGTTCGGAAGTTTACCGGCATTCAAAAAGTCAATATTTTTATGTGGTGTAGCACACATATCCGTGTTAAAGGGGCCACGAAATTATTTTTAAACTTCTTCCTTACCTGTACTCCCCAACTCAAAAAAGAACTGCGAAATCACGCAGTCGTGACATGCTAGGGCACCGGTGCGATGACCCCAAGCTTTCACCGTGCTTTTTAAGCACACCGTAGAACTTGGCATTCGCAAGTGATGAAAAGTTTTGTCAGAACACTCATTGGCCAGGAAAGCGAATTCAAATATCCATGGACGAATTGATTTCTGACGAGCGCATACATCCGAGCGACGCAGTTCTCTAGTCCAATGCATGAGTTGGGGTCAGCTGACGTCATTTTGGCCTTTGTAGGCATTGTAAAGGGGATATTTGGAACCAATCACACTGATATTAAGGAGGAAAAAACAGGCCCAGCTACAGAAAATAAATATTACACTCGTAAGAAATAAGTACATCTGTAACTTGTTAATTACAAAGACGAACACACCTCTCAGCATCTACGTTTAATAGTATGTGTTGATGCATTGTTATATAGCAGGACATTTCATTAACGTCACTTGAGCAAACGCCAGTTTTTCACTTGAAAAACAAACCAAGAAACACTGCGATCAAATGCAAGCTATTGCAACGAAAGCAGGTTATATCAAAATCTTCAGAGCTCCCAGTTCGTAAAATTGGCGATTAGTAAAAAAGGTTAAAGATCGCAGGAGCTTCCTCGCTAAAAAAAAAAAAAAATGCTGTGATTATTCGGTGACCCAGGGCTGTAACAATTTCCCCTAGGCCCTACACGCGCCGCACGCCTTTCGTTATGATTCTCAGAAATTAAGACTTTCAAAGGAAGCTAGAAAAATGCGAAAATTTTATCGTAAAAGCTATGTGGAGCGCAAGTCCATCTGCTTCTTTTTGCAGGGGTTGTGGTGACGTCAGAACGCCGAGATCTGAGTGGCTCCGATTGAACGATAGTGGGTAGACCTCAAAGCAAGCTGGCTTGAAGCCTATCCTCTATTCTTTATTCAGAACCAATCAGAGCTCGGCGTTCTGACGTCACCACAACCTCTACTAAAAGAAGCAGACGAACTTGCGCTGCGCATATCGTAAAATCGTTGATTAGTATGCTTGGGAGTTGTGTGAATATTTATACAGCGTGTAGTTGGTCAGCCATTTCAAAGTTACGACGAGTCACTCGCTGTAGATGAGCAATGTAGCCAATGCAGTATAACCGCTAGCCTGGAGTCTATAGGTCTTTAACGTGCACCACGCAGTAGTAATACACAACCGCAGGCCGGTACGATGCTCATCCAGATCGAAACGGGCAGGGGTGGGTATTGAACCCAGGTTCCCTGGTTGATTAGTACAAAACGTAAACATCGCAGGAGCTTCCTCGCTAAAAGTTTGTGACCATGGGGTTACCTGGGGCAAAAACAAATTCTGCAAGCCCCAACATGTGACGCATAGATTTCGCATCGATTCTCAGACACTCCAGCGTTCAAATAAAGCTAAGAGAATTCGAAAATTTCATGCTAAATGTCTTATCGATCGTCAAACAGATACGGAATCCCGAGCCCCGCTAAGGCGATATTACTGATGCTGTCGCACAGGTGCTAATATCCAGAGCGATCTTGCACAGAAAGGGTATAAATAGGGTTCCGCGTTTTCGGTTTCTATATTTTCAAAATTCGGCGTACTTTTTTCGGTGTTTTTTTAAAATTCAATTTTCGGTTTTTTTCGGCGTATATTTATGCCCACAAAATTTTATCGGCGTTTTTCGGTGAGTATACAATAAACACCAACGGTCACCGGATCAGATGATTCTTGAAGCTCTGATATTTGTGATCATTCAAAGAATAACGGCACAGATACATTGAAAAAGAAATGGACACTTTATTTGGCAAATGTGTGCAACTGTAAAAGAAACAAGAAAAAAATAGAAGCACAGACAAGTCAGATATAAAGCCTATTTCCAAAAAAAAAAAAAGGAACTTCACCGTCTGTACATCAGGATTACTTGATCTTATTATAGTACTCACACATGTACATTCCCTAGTTCTCCTCGTTGATCCGCACTCTTTCTTCCCTGCTAATATGACCCTGAGCTTCGAGAATGCCCTCTCAACGCTAACACTGGACACTGGCAGGCTGGGGATATGAAGAGCTGCCTGAGCCAAAATCGGCCAATCAACCAATTGTGACCACCATAAGAGACACGGTGCGACGTTTTGAAGCACAACATAGCATGCAGAGCTTGCATCAAGTCAGTCTTCTTTACAACGAGTTAAAAAATACGCTTCTATATGGGGAGTCATGGGGCATTTCAGACTTCACGTTCGGATCGATGATGCGGCACATTCAAACCAAAACGTCGTGATGGCATCCGTGTATCCCATAAATTCGGGCACATTTCGATAGACACTGTCGTTCCACTTTTTCGCCACGGCTCTGCGGTACGACTGGAAGGTCAAAGCGAGCTTTTCCGGTTAAAACTGAATTTTAGAAAATGAATGCGACGTATTTTTATCGGTTTCAATCGAAAATGCCGTGCCTAAAAACTGACCCTTTTTCGGTTAAGACCGAATTTCCGAAAATGGATTCGGCGTACTTTTATCGGTTTTTATGGGTTTAAACCGAAAACGCCGAACCCTAGGTATAAAGTATCATTCTTTCAGATCTTCACGCTATACCTACGTCAGAAAGCACGAAGAAGCCCTAAATCGTAGGCAAGCTGCGGCATATCACGACTCCGCGCACCGAACAAACTCGCATCCACCAGCTCTGGGCGCTGCCATCTTACCGATGACATCACGGCTCTTGAGAGGTCACGTGTCGAGTCGTCACTCGGTTGCTACGGAAACCGAGCCAGCTCGTTGCTATGGTACCGCGTGTGACCAATCGCGGTGAGAGGCGGCACAGGGAAAAGCGTGGCTAGGGTGCCTGCATGTCTGTCTGTCTCAGGGTGAAGACATCCATTGTTGCACTGAATGTGCCAGCGCGTGACGCTCTCGCGCACTCGGTGCATGACTTGGGCGGTAAAATGGCGTCTATGCATTAGCCAAAGCTACGCGCTCGAGCTGAGTGACACCGGATTGCGCGCACTTCAAGAGGCATGAAAAACAATTGAGCGGAAAAATGGCTGAGATGTCACCACTCAAGCAAAAGCGCGTGTGTATGAAGGCACTCTAAGCGCGGCGCTACTCTGGCAGCTACGCTGCCATATCGAGTGGCTCTAAGTCCCACTAGTGCCAGTAAGCTCGTGTAAAGGGAAAAAAATTCCAATTGCATATCGTTGCACCACTCCTTTAAAATCCCATCAAGTTTTAAAAGTAGCGCAAAGCGCGTCGATGAAAGAGACACATGCAACGTGCAGCCCTTTGAAGATAATGGCGGCACAACGCACCATTTAGCTAGAAGATTTCAGACGCCGTGTTCTTCCCGGCAGTGGCGCGCGGCACCTGCCTCGAGCATTTCTACAACAATGAATGGCGCCACGTTTCCCAGAAGAGAAGGGCTTTAAAGGGACCACGAAGCCAGTTTCGATGTTTTATTCGACGATTGAAATGGATGTCAGGCACGTCTCAGATACTGTTGACCAAGTTCTAGCCCGAACAGAAGTTTGGGTGCCGCAACAATCGAGCAAACAGGCGCGGTAATAATAGCGCCGGGAACGATGCCTGAGACCCCCCGAGGCGGCGGCAGAAAGGTGAACTAAAGTGCGCCGTCGAAGCGTGACGACAACGGGCTCCTCGTCTGGCGATTGGTTCAAACGATGGACGCGCTCTTTGTTTCGATTTCGGTGGTGAGATGTGATGAAAAAAGTTTATTTGAACGTTGGATAATCTTTTGAAGTTAGTTTGGAATTGATAGGTTTCATATACCGTGTGGAAAAGCATAAACTGAAGCGATCCCTCCGTTTGTCACTGGTTGAACGCCTCCCGCACCGCTACCTCGGGCGCGTAACAAGCATCGAGCAACCATGGACAAAAAAAAAGAAAAAGAGGTACGAGCGCCGGGGGCGGCGGACTCTTGGTTCCGTGCGTCGTCTCGTGTACGCTTTGCGAACTGGTGTCTCACCAATAATGCCGCGTTCATGTGCAGTAGTAGGTTGCGCGAAAGGTCGGCTAAAGACGTAAGGTCGATCGGGCGACGTTAGTTTGCATAAACTGCCGACCGATGCAGCAATGCGCAGCATTTGGTTGCGCGCCGTCGTGTTGCGTAGAGCTGTGGACAGCGGTGTCAGGATTTAGTTGTTGCATTTCCGACCAGAAGACTTTGAGCAGCACCTTCACGTCAGCCAGAGTCTGGGTAAAAACATGAAGGCGGCGACCAAGGAGTTGTTGGTTGGTCTGGGGCGCCCTCGTAAAGCGCCAATCCAGAGTTCTGCGTCCTTAGCAGCATCTCCCGTTCAGTCGGCGTGGGGTCGCTGAACGGGAGCTCAAACTCGCTTGCGAGCACGGCGTTGTCGTCCATTTCTTCCAGGTTTTCTTCACAGACCGCCGTGCACTAGAGCAAACCACGGGAATCACACTGAGTGTGCACTAAATCCTACGGATGCCGACAGTGCTCCCTGACGTCACTTTTCTTTCCAGAGGTGAAAAAGGGAAGAAATCTGAATGTTCGTTTCGGTTTTGCAAATTTGTTTGCAGGTACAGAAATAAGAGTCACAACGTTCTAGAAAAAATTGTGTGGCATGCCAGGACCCCAGTGCTTCCGAAAACACCTTCTTTAAAAAAAAAAAAATTAAATTGCCTTCATGGTCTCTTTAATTCCACTCGGGCTTGGACGCCAAGTGTCGTCGCGCAATGGAACTAAAGCGAATGTCTCGAATTCCTGGCAATATGATGGTTATCATTTAACACGTCATTTTGCGTGCTCGATTATACGCGCCGATCGACATTGCTTTGAAAATTCCTGGGGTCAGTTTCTCTGCAAACAAGAAGCAGAAATAACCCCATCTCTATATTAACAAGTTAAAGAAGAGAGCATATTAAAAAGTGATTTGCTCGCATCCTCTATGACAGATAACTTGGTAGGAAATGTTCCTATGAATATAATTCGCTTTTTTCCAAAGTCACTTTGCGGACGTTATGTAAGAAGTCTGTTCGGGATATTAAATTTTTAGATAGGTTTTTTAATAATGCAATAGAGAACCTGCACTCCTTAGCTCTGTTTATTTTAGCGTTCCACAAACTCCAGAAATCTGAGTGTTTCCCTCAGGCCTCACTCGAGATGCCTCGCCGGTATCGCGTATCCAACAGGTTATAAACGCCCAATTTACTCACATCGCCATTTTTAGTAGAAACCTGTCTTTTGGGAAATGATCATTTTTATGCATGCTTTAATTAATCTATATGCACGTTTGTGTGCTTTCATATTTTGCGCAACTCTCTACTGTGATATTTTATATCCGAATTTGCAGTTAGAGCCCCGAGAGTTTACGCGTGTTATTTATTGACGAAAATAATCCCTGGAGAAGGGGAACAAATGGGCAAGGGACAGACACAACTCTACAAATTTTCCCCTTCTCCAGGGATTATTTTCGTCATTCTTGTCCAGCTCGCTTGCTCCTTTGCATTTAGTTGCATTATAGTTATTTATTGTGTACGCCAAGTGTGTGTGCTTTACCCATTATGCTTTCTACCTGTTGGTTTGCACTAGAAAAAAATATTATTGATTTATTTATTGATTGAGTGTGTGATTGATTGTTTGACTGATTGATTGATTATAGACTCAAAAAAGCGTTCGTTTTTGGAACGCTTTTGGATGCCCCAAGAAACCTTTCACCTCGTGAAGGCGGTTTCGACTCAAGCATTACCACCCCCTGGCGCATAAGAAAGGCCACAAGGCGATGAAGAACTCTTTCGCATCAACAAAAGAGAGCTTACACGAACTTCTTATATGTTTTTCACGAAGAGCCCCTTTAGGGTGTGCTTAAAATAACCTTCTCATGGTGATAAATATGGACAAGCCGAAGAACAACTGAGAATTCTTCTACGAACATATAGTTTTCTTAGTTTACAGTATGATTGCAGGAGTTTAAATTATTTATAACCTAAGTGTAAAAAAAGATCGCTAGTTGGTTTCTTGTGGAAAAAATTTAGTTTTAACTGGCTATCTTGCTCGCACATTTTCTTTGTCTTCACAATGTCTTTGTAGTTTCAAAAAAATAAAGCCTACGCGCTTTAAGAAATCAGGAGCGTCTATACTTTTACGCAAAGCACTTGACTGAACACATGCCTGCGATCTACGATGGCACCTTGAAGAGTATTAAGCATAAAAATATATTTTAGGATAAAATAAAAATCGAAGAGCGCCGTGTTGATGTTTTTTTTTGCGCCTCATGATTGGCTCCATGGAGTCGTAGCGTTGACTTCGGTGGTACTTGATGTGAAACTGAGTAAAAAAGTTCTCATAGGATCAGAAACGTTTTATTTCAAATGCGTTGTGAGGTGCGTTGAAGGCATGCGAGCGCCCACGCCGAAAGTACCTCGTTGAATGCAAGTATTTTCTTTTCTGGCAGTGTACCGCACGCGTATATAAAAAGCGGAAGGTTGGAAGATAACAGCCTGGTTAAACAAATACACGAAATAATTTCCGTTCGCGCACATGTCTAAAAGAGTAATAATAGAAAAAAAAAGTATTATATAGCTCGTTGTTTTGCATCACTATCACCTATGTTGGTTTTTTTACCGACATATACCGGACACGTGCTCTATACCTAAGCGTATTTGATTTTCATTTCTATGAATCTTTGCCCCAGAAATTTCCGAATGCGCGTAATATATCCCTCGTGTGCGTGGCGGAGTTGGCGACGTACGCGGCTGCCCCTCGAAGGAGTGGGGCTCAAACCCCGCACGTTCCTTCTTTAATAATTTTTGCTGGACGGTTCCAGCTTGTTCTCGATTGTCACCGTGTGTTCTTGTTTGAAACATTGTTGAAATGTCCAGGTGTATAAAAGCAGCGTAGCGCGCGTGGTGCTTCGGGAAACACCGAAAAAGTAATACAGAGGTGGGACGAGGTTCGACATACAATTTGTATTGATTGTGATTCCACACATCTCGGTACCAGAAGAGAACTGACTCTCGTGCTTTATGTCATGAGCCCGTGCCAGGCCCCGAGCTGCTGCTCGAGCGCCCGCGCAACACCGATACATCTTCCGCTCTTTAAAGAAAAGAAATACAAAGAAAATAAGTACGAAAATAACATAACATACAAAGAATGCGGATAGCATTAAATAAAAAATAAACACACAAAAGAAACTATGGAAACTGTTCAAATGTTTTGTCGTAGGTTAGTCGACGTGGTGCGTGTCTGCTTCGTGATGATCTTCTCAGTGCTGGAGCCTCATCTGTCAAAGTTTCACCGGATGCTGTGTATGGATGTGTGGAACGATGGTCTGTATCTGGGTTACAGTGTGGTTGTGGAAGCAGTGGAGGCTGCGAAGTCTGTGAAAGCTGCGGATTGTCGTGGGCGTCGGAGTGCTGCTGTGGTGAAGCGGCATCTTCATCCAGGCAATCATTGAATGCCTCCGACGTTTTCAACAAATGACGGCGGTTTCTCCTGTAGATCCTGTTCCGCTCGGTTTGGACAGTGTAGGAGCGTGGCCCGGCACAATTTGTTACCCTAGCTTTCTCAAACCAACAGCCTTTTCCTCGCACGCGGACGACGTCACCGCTCTTCAGGTCCTTCAGCGACGTTCCAGGCTTGTTTTGTTGCCTCTTGCACACAGGCTTCCTCGGGTGTGATGAGAAATCAGGAAGTTGCGCTCGCAGTTTTCTTCCATACAGCAACTCTCCCGGAGGCTGTCCTCCTATCAAAGGGGAACACCGATAGTTCAAGAGACCGAGAAAAAAATCATCCCCTGCATCATCACATTTCTTTAAAATTCTCTTTGCAATTTGTACCCCTTTTTCAGCAAGACCATTGGATTGCGGAAAGTGGGGGCTTGATGTCACGTGATGGAAGTCAAAAACCCTGGAAAACCGTTTAAACTCGGAAGATGAAAATTGTGGGCCATTGTCTGAGCAAACTTCTATTGGAATGCCGTGCCTTACGAACCAGCCTGACAATGTATGGATGATGGTTTGCGAACAGGTGTCCTGGAGTCTTTCAACCTCTGGGTAGTTTGAATACGCATCAAACGCAACTAAATAAGAGTAACCTCCATAGGCAAACAAGTCAATGCCAACACGATACCATGCGTAAGGAGGGGGCTCGCGCATCATTAGTGGTTTGCGGGGTTGCTGATATGCAAACTTCTTACATGTCGCGCATTCCGCAACAAAGGTGTGAATGTCCTGTGCCATTTTGGGCCAAAACATGAGTTGGCGTCCCCTTTCTTTACATTTGTTTACACCTAAGTGCCCTTGGTGGACCCGAGCTAACATAACTCGCCGAAGTGACGAAGGGATCACCACCTTCGTTCCTTTAAGAATGATTCCATTGACCACCGACAGTTCAGGGTCTAGTGAGCTGAAGTTGCCTTGCAGTGGGTACCCGTTCTCTAGACAGTGAAGGACGTGTTGTAACTCAGGGTCCCTCTGTGTTTCAGTTCTGAGTCTGTCCTGTGTCGTCTCGCTCACAAGTGCGGCAAGCATTCCCACAGCGTGTACTTCAACATCCTCCAAGCCTTGCTTGTGATGAGGACTATGCTGCCCAGCTCTTGACAAAGCGTCAGCTAGCACAAGCGTTCTGCCAGGTAGAAACTGTAGCGTGAAGTCGTACCTCATCAGTCTCAAAAAGAAACGTTGTAGGCGAGGGGGAACATCACCCAGTCTTTTTTTTTTTTTTTTTTTTTTGATAAAGCGACCAACGGGCTGTGATCGGTCTCGAGAAGGATGTGTCTACCATATGTGAGGTGGTGAAACCTCTCACATCCAAATACCAGCCCAAGCGCCTCCTTCTCAATCTGAGAGTATCGTGATTCGCTGTCCGAGAGTGATCGGGAGGCATACGCTACAGGGCGCCATGACTTGTCGTACAGCTGCAATAAGGCCGCTCCGAGTCCATCTGTAGACGCGTCAGCCGACAGTTTTGTGGGTCTACTAGGGTCAAAAAGTGCGAGGACTGGAGCACTGGTCAGCATGAGTTTTAATTGCTTCCACTCATTGTCATGAGCCGCTGTCCACTCAAAAAGTACATCTTCGCGAAGAAGTGGTCTAAGATTTGCTGTACGTTCGGATAAACTCTTTAAGCATTTTCCAAAGTAATTTATAACGCCAAGCATGCGCTGGAGAGCTTTCTTGTTTGCGGGTGCATCCATCTTCACGATATTTTCTAAAAGACTCGGATCAGGCCTGATACCCTCTTTGCTCACTACATCCCCAAGGAAAATTACTTCTGGAATTCCAAACTGGCATTTCTTTGAGTTTAGCGTCAGGCCTGCGCTGTGTGCAGCTTGCAGAGCTGATCGCAGCCGATCATCATGCTCCTGTTGCGTAGCTCCCCAGACCAGCACGTCATCAACGTAAACATGTACCCCCTTCAGTCCTTCAAAAATTTCAGACATCGCACGCTGGAATACCTCTGGCGCAGAAGCCAATCCAAATGGCAACCTCAAAAATCGGTATCGTCGAAAAGGGGTGCCGAATGTGCAAACTCGCGATGTTTCGTCAGTCAACGGGATTTGGTGAAAGCCTGCCCGCGCATCAAGCTTTGAAAACACTGTGGCGCTAGCAAGCTCAGCTTGTATATCTTCCCTTCTCAGCATTTCGAAATGCTCACGTCTCAGACACTCATTGATTCTTCGTGGGTCCATGCATACCCTTAAACTGCCGTTCTTCTTTTTCACCAAGACTAGGGGGCTTACCCAGTCTGAGGGCTCCTTCGTTCTTGTGATAATTCCTGCCTGCTCCATGCGGTTCAGTTCTTGCTTCAGCGGCTCCATGAGGGCTTGAGGTACCCTACGGGTGGGTTGATCGACAGGCACTGTGCCTTCCTTAAAAGAGATGCTGTATGGACGTTGGATTTTCCCGATGCCTTCAAACAGTGCTGGAAATTCTCGCTGAACTTGGGATTGAGTATTCGTGATGGTGGCGATCTTGTGCACACGGTTCACCAAGCCTAACTCTTCACAAGTAGGCAATCCTAGAAGTGCACGCCTGTTCTTCTTGACGACAAAAAACTCGGCGGAAATAACTTTTCCTTGGAACTTGAGCATGAGTCTGGCTTTTCCAAGGTGGCCGATAGCGCTGCCGTTGTAGCTTTGTAACACTGCCGGACTTGGTATCAGGTGCTGCCTGGAGTTGGCGCTTCGGAAGAGTGACAGCGGGAGAAGATTGACTTGGGAGCCGGTGTCTACCTTGAGCTGTAGAGGCACCTTTTCAATCATTACCATGATCAACCAGTCTTTCTCAGCGATTTTCCTGGGCTCGCCGACCTGGAGTATCTCAAAGTTATCTTCTGACGGTATTTCTACTTCCTCCACTCGCCGACTGCTTTGCTCATCTTGAGGCTTTGCGTCACAACATATCGCGAAATGGTGTTTCTTTCCGCAAAAATTGCATTTCTTGCCGAAAGCTCGGCATCGGCGTGGTGCGTGAAATCGGTTGCACTTTTGACATCGCAGACGTGACGCACTTTTTTCACTCTTTTGCATGGCGTCTACTTGTTCTACTGGTGTCGGGTGCTGATCCATCCACATCCTCGCTTGTTGCGACGAATTCTCTGCAGCTTTGCAGATTCTCGTTGCTTTCTCAAGGGTCAGGTCATCCTCCCTCAGCAGACGTTCCCGCAGATTGTGATCTCTGACGCCATCGACAATCTGATCTCTCACAAGAGAATCTGTCAGGTCGCCGAAATTACACGAGCGCACTTTGAGTTTAACGTCTCTCAAAAAGTTTTCAAATGACTGACCTTCCATCTGGATCGTCTTGCGGAAAACGTGGCGTTCGAATGTTTCGTTAGCTTTCGGTGCACAATAATCTTGAAACTTGTGAACTACCGCCTCAAAGCTTTCCCTTTGTTCTTCCGTGAGAGTGAATGTGTTGAAGACGTCGACAGTTTCAGGTCCCGCGACGTGCAGCAAGATAGCTATTTTCTGCCTGTCTGTTCGAACCTCTGGATCAGACCCGGTCGCTTCAAGGAAGAGCTCCACTCGTTGAAGGAATCGTTTCCAGTTGTCTGCGACGTTCCCTGACAACGATAAACCTTCCGGTGGTTTCAGCATCTCCATATTGAACTTCAAGGTTCGCCCGATCAGATATCAGTCGGGTTTCGGCACCATGTATTGATTGTGAGTCCACACATCTCGGTACCAGAAGAGAACTGACTCTCGTGCTTTATGTCATGAGCCCGCGCCAGGCCCCGAGCTGCTGCTCGAGCGCCCGCGCAACACCGATACACAATTCATTTCAACTAGCAACAGTACAGTAAAGTCACAGCGATTTTTTTTCGAAATCACATGCGCAGTAGCAAAAAAAAAAAAAAAAACGAGAGGAAGAGACATGAAAAGCGAGGGGGATAAAAGGAGGTGATATCTTTAAAAATTAATAAGTTTAAAATAATAAAAGAAAGGATGTCTTGACGTTAATAACTGCATTACTTCCTAAAATTATAACATAACGGCTATGTCAATTGCGGAGACAAAAACGCAATTTCATCTTGAGTTAAGACAAGCGACGGATCAGAAACATTGTCGCCAGCTTTGTTCATGGTGAAGGATTTATATTGTCACGGATGACAAATGATGAGGCGATAATAACTGAAGAAACTCAACGTTTAATGAGGCCAAACTGGTGCGAAAAAATAAAAGGGAACCAGAAGATAACAGCAGAGCGTCACGGGCGTCAAAGTCGGCGAAACCGCAGGATCGAACGCTGGGGCGAGCTGACCCCGGCTTGCCACGCGGAGACGCTTTTGTGCACGCGTGGGCTTCTGGAGCATTCGGCGTAGAAGGTTCGGCCCGTAGAACATTCTACCCTCAAATCAGCAAGACGGTTCTCGAATGCACGAGAACATCACATTACAGTGTCAAGAAAAATGTGTGCCGCGGTCAGGAATGGAACCCTGGCCTTCTGCGTGGAAGGCAAACACGATAACCGTTAAGCCACGGGCGCGCTACCTATTTAGTCAGCTGCGCTCGCGGCATTATTCCCCCCTTTAAAAACGTCCATCGTCCCGATGCAGCCCGAAACGAAAACAACAAGAAACAAATCCACAACAAATGTACAGCAGACTCGCGAGCCGCAGTTCACAGTTCACAGTTCACTCGTTGACGAGAGTGGAAAGATCCATCGTTCGTGATACGGCTTCAGCCTGGCGACGTGCACCACCTCGAGTCGCGGCTGACGTCTTGCAGATGGGCGCATTCCGTCGTTAAGGGCTTCGTAGTTCAGATCGCTGAGGCGTCGGATGATCTTGTAGGGTCCGAAATAGCGTTTCATAAGCTTCTCGCTGAGACCGCGGCGCCGTATTGGTGTCCAAACCCATACCCGGTCTCCGGGTTGAAAGTGGACGTCCCGGTGACGAAGGTTATGGCGGCGTGCGTCGACTCTCTGTTGGTCATGAGTCTTGATTCTAACCAGTTGGCGAGCTTCTTCCGCGCGTTGCGAGATCAGTTGAGCATCGTCGTTGCCATGATCGGCCGGCACGTGAGGCAGCATGGCGTCGAGCATTGTGGTAACCGTACGGCCGTGTACCAGTTGGAACGGTGTCATTTCCGTGGTTTCTTTAACCGCTGTGTTGTTCGCAAACGTGACGTACGGCAACACCTCGTACCATGTCTTGTGCTCTACGCCGACGTACATGGAAATCATGTCGGCGATTGTCTTGTTGAGCCGCTCCGTTAGCCCGTTGGTCTGCGGATGATAAGCGGTTGTTTGTCGATGGCTGGTATGACTGAGCCGAAGAACGTCTTGAGCCAGCTGTTCCATGAAGGATGACCCGCGATATGTAATCAGCACTTCAGGTGCGCCGTGTCGAAGGAGAATGGACTCGACAAAAAATTTTGCGACTTCCACGGCTGTTCCCGATGGCAGGGCTATCGTCTCGGCGTATCGTGTAAGATAATCGGTCGCGACGATAATCCACCGATTTCCTTGCGTCCATGTTGGGAACGGCCCAAGTAAATCCATTCCGACTTGCTGGAAGGGCGTAGTCGGGGCAGGTGTCGGCTGCATGAGTCCTGCTGGCTTCGTCGGAGGCCTCTTAAGCCTAGTTCACATGCAGCGGTTTTGGCCCTAGAGCGACGCGATTTCTGCCGTCGCGGCGCTCTGGCCAGCACCAGCAATTCTGCGGCACGAGCGCCGCGACGTCAGAAATCGCGCCGCTTTAGGGCCAAAATCGCCGCATGTGAAACACGCTTTACGTTGTTGGCACTCATGGCACGACCGTGTGTACAGGTGGACTTTTTTCGGGGGTTCTCGGCAAGTACTAATTGTCACGAATCCGGGCGAGCGTCCAGCTGTAAACAAGGTGTCCAGCCGTCGGGTCGTCATAGCATACTTGAAAAATTTCTTCTCGCAGGCTGGCCGGAACAACCAGCAGCCAGGCAGAATTTCTCGTTCCGTAGTTCTTCTTGAAGAGTACGCCTCGCCGCAGAACAAAGCTTGGCAAGACTCGGGCTAAGACTCGCGAAACTGAACTTCCTTGACCTTCGAGGTGGTCAATCACGGCGCGAAGTTCGGGGTCGTCTCGTTAAAGTGCTCCTATGTCGTGTCGTGATTGACGAAGGCTCCCAGCCCGGCGACGCTACCTTGTGCCGGGTAGGAGACAGGATCGAAGAGCTGGGAGGCGACGAGCTCAGCAAAACAGGACACTCTATATTTACATTAATTACAACATCGTTTCAGTGTTCGTACCACAACTTCACGGGTGTCCTTCCTTTATATATTCGCCTCGCCATCTCGCCGTCCACTGGCTTGTCCAATCGCAGGGGCCTACGTGGTCCTCGGCAGCCAATGCGGAAGAAGTTCGTGTGCCAGCGGCCAGCCAATGCCGAAGAAGTTCGTGTGCCAACGGCCAGCCAATGCCGAAGAAGTTCGTGGCGAGTCTCTCGGCGTGGTGGCTCGCTCGCTGAAGAGTCACCCACACGCACACGCAGACACGAACACCCAGCATGTACAAAGGTTGCCTCGAAAGCCCAGTTCTCCAAAGCTCTCGCACGAGCCGCCGGTCGGTGCGAGAGCGTGCTTTGGTCGACGTGAGCCAGGGGCACGCGCCGCTCTCGTAAACGTGGTACGGGTGTGTCGTAGCCTTTCACAATAGCTCCTCCGGCAACCGGGAGAGCGTTTTGAGGTTGAGCAGTTAGCAACCGCTCTTCCGCGAGACGCGGTTTCGCTCTGGGGTTCTCAGCAGGAGTTCGGGCACTTGTTCATCCTGGGAAGAGGTAGGCGCACGGAGCAACCACACCAGGTCCAATCCCGCGCCGATGAACACCCAGCCCCCTCCCTCAGTCCGCCAGACCACCACAAAATAAACAAGCAGCTCATCAATTCTCTTCAAATCCCTTGCGCTACGAAGATAAACTAGAGAGCTTAGAAATACTGTAAGCTGAAAAGTTGGGTACAACGGACACCCGTGAAAAAAACGAACAACGACAAACCAAATTAATTGCCCCCCCTCGCGGTGTAAGATAATAAATACTCTTTAGGTGAGGACACGGCGGGGCTAAACGTGCGGCGCGAGGAATCATATAGTGTTCGTTCGATGGGCATCCGGAAGGCTGCATCATTCCGCGGCCACCATACCCGCGGCCGACCGTGCCGCCGGCGGCCAAACGGCGCAACTGTGTGAAAACGAAAAAAATTATCTCGTTGCCATGACACCCCGGTACACTGTGGTCACCGTGGTCTTTCGGCACATGCGACAACCTCGCTGGAGCTCTGCGCGTGTGGAGCATGAGGCGGCAGAAGCCATCTTGTGCACTACTACCTGCCTCCTGCATGATTAAGGGTCGCTTTGCACGTTTTTGCTTCGTTTCGCATTGCGACTACGCCGTAATTGCGACAGAGACATTTGGAACTCCAGTCGCCGTACGCTACGTGGAATAAAGATTGAAGAAGCCGTGTGCGGCGTTTGACCACGGGTTTGACGCGGCTTCAAAGTGGTGACAATGGGCCGGAGATGCTTCGTCCAGAACTGCAACTCAGGTCACCCCAGTTGCAAAGAAAAGGTCAGTTTGTTCAAGGTCCCATCCGACCCCACACGTCTGGAAGCGTGGGCTCAAGCAACTCCTCGCAAGAACCGTCCGCTTGGCCCTAAAGATTTTGTTTGCATCAAGCATTTCACCAATGACATGATTGTGAAAGGACGATACTTCACGGAGCTAGAAGGGAAAATCCTACTTGACATTCCAAAAAAGTTCATCCTTTCCGACGACGCCATTCCTTGCATTTTTCCGTCTTCTGCACCACCGTCAACAGCTCCAAGGAAAAGAAAGCCCCCCTATGATCAGACACTCACCGCCGCCACCAAAGGCAAGAAAGAAAAAAAGAACGGCTGAGGCAACTGACATGCACGAGGAAGTACCTGAAGCGTGCTCAGCACAGGAGGCACAGGACGAAACAAACGAAGTCTCATCTGATCCTGCGTGCAGTAAACTAGCTTAAAGTCCGACATCTCCAAAAAGAAGTGTGGGAGCTTATGACCAGACTGAAGCGAAAAAAGCGACTGGTGCAGAAAGGCGAGAGAGCACCAAGACAGATTGCCCACAGGGGTGCTTAGACCCCTCGAGCGCCCATTGTTCCATAGCATCCATAGCATTGCGCCACCGACACCAACGGCAAGATAGAAAAAAAGGACGTCCGAAGGAACTGGCATGCATGAGGAAACAAACGAAGTCTCATCTAATCCTGCGCGCAGTAAACTAGCTTCAAGTCCAACATCTCCAAAAAGAGGGGTCGTGGGAGCTTATGACCTGACTGAAGCGAAAGAGGCGACTGATGCAGAAGGGTCAAAATGCACCAAGACCGACTGCCTACAAGTGTGCTTGGACCCCTCGAACGCCCACTTGCCGAGCATTGCTTAGAACCACTGCACATTGAGCCAAGAGGGACTGCTCAGCATTTGCTTTATACAAGCTGGCATATCGTCATCTGGAAAGCCTCTTTGCTTAAATGTGTTGCAGGTTGAACAAGTCAAGGAAGCACAGTTCACTTTAAACACATTTGCACTTGATCGCAAAATCGTGATAGCAACCGTTCCAGGTGTATGTGAATTGCGCTGCCGAGATGACTGGAGCACCGTCACTGCATCTCTGAAGCATCTCAATGGTCTGAATCTCTGTCCTGGTGGACCACCACAAGAAAAATATGCGAACGTGCAGCTTGAGTGTGGCTACGTGTATCCAGCTGGTGCTTGGCGGCACAGCCGATGCCCCATCCTCCAGGTTGAAGAACTGCCATGTTGTTTTTGTGCGAGGTTAAAAGACACCCTCCGAATTCACAAGTCAAGAATGGACAAGCGTCGAGAGCACCGACGAGTGAGAATCATCCTCAGCCCACCTAACAAGCAGAAAGTAGATGTATTAAGAAAGGAACGGATCGCCTGCTACCGCTTTAAGATGCGGCTACTCAAAGATAAGAAAAAGCTGACTGAAGAGTTATTGTGGCAAACTGAAAGACCTAAGTGAGGCATCCCTTCATAAAACACTCAAGGAAGCGAATCTTTCAGAGACGCAGCAAATGCTTGTGACCGAATGCATATCAGCTGCACGGCATAAATCCAAGAAAGGAAGAAAGTACAAGGATAACTGGCTGCTGCTGTGTTTGCTGCTACATGTTCGCGCGCCCACAGGATACAGGTTCCTAAGAGACTGTGACGTCCTTCCTCTGTCATCAGTGAAGACCATCCGGCGATATATAGCCACTGTCGGAATGAAGTGCGGCTTCGACCGGAACTTTTTTTTCTGCCTTGAAGAAAAAATTAAACGGAAAGTCGATGTTCTCCAAGCACGGCATGCTGATGGTGGACGAAATGCAAGTGAGGCAGTGTAAACGGCTCAATTGTAAGACTTTGCGCTATGCCGGACTAGTTGAGCAAGGCATAAATAAGAGACAAAGTTCAGAATTGGCAGATCATGCGCTCGTGTTTATGTTTTGTTCATTTGCTGAACGTTCAGCGCAGCCTGTGGATGTGTTTGCTTCAAAAAACGCCACGCGAGGCACAGTGCTATGTCAGCTTCGTCTGCAAGCGATTGTGCTGCTTGAGGACTCTGGAGCTATGATCGACGGTGTCGTGTGCGATGGGTCAAGCACAAATCGCACCATGTGGAAACACCTGGGCATCACTGGTGAAATTCAGGAAGCCAAGCACTTTTTTGAGCACCCAGTTGATGCTGAGCGAAAGTTATACATGTTTTCAGACGTTCCTCACCTATTTAAATGTGTTCAAAACCGGCTGCTCAAACAAAGATACCTGAAGACAAGCGGAAAATGGGTCAAATGGTCACACTATATTTCCGTGTTTAAGAAAGACGAGGCACTCCCAGGAGAGCTCAAGGCGTGCCCTAAGATAACTCAGCGCCATATTTATCCATCCAACATGGACAAAATGCGAGTGAAGTTTGCTACGCAAGTGTTCAGCGGGTCCATGGCTGCCGGTATGAAGCACTCCCAGAAACGAGGTGTGACAAACCTATATGACTGTGAAGGCACTGTTGAGTTCACAGCAAGGCTTAACGATTTGTTTGATACCTTGAATCGACGACACCCACCGGAAGGAATAAGGCAAGGTTGCAGCGACATCAGGGTCCTACAAGAAGGCTTGAAATGGCTGAACGAGTGGGAGCAAGAACTTTCAGATGGATCAATAACCGAGGACATGTTTCTGACAAAAACGACAGCTGAAGGTCTTCGAGTCACACTGAAGTCTACAATTATCTTTGCCATTATTTACTCTATGAGTGCAACTTTATTTATGTCCTGACCGCTAAGTTTAACCAAGATTCATTGGAACGGTTCTTCGGAAAAGTTCGGCAAGCAGCAGGCGAGAACGATCATCCGGACATGCCGACATTCCTGCAGCTGTACAGAACGCTGAGCCTACACTCAATACTAAAGTCACCCAAGTTCGGAAACTGCGAAGTGAAAGAAGAAGCTCCGATTCTCGATTTTTCTTCTTTCAAGACCATATTCAAGAATGAAAAAGACAGCTCTGAAAGGCAACTCGCAGCAATCCGTGCTAAACTGGACGGGCTAATTAACACAGAGTCGTGGGATTGCGAAGATGTTCTGCCTGCTGATGCAACGACAACACAGGCGGTTGACTGCGTAATTTACTACGTTTCTGGCTTTCTTAGTCGTAGACTACGCTCCATGTTTTCTTGCCCTGTATGCAGAGGTTGTCTTGCCGTTATTTTATTACAAACATTCTGTGGGGACCCCCTCTCCCTGGCTCCTCCGCTCTCCGTGACCTTGCCGGTCCCCGCCGCCGTTCTGTCGGGCGCTCCTTCGTTCCCCGTGACCTTCCCGTTTCCTGTCGCCGTCCTGTCGCGGAACGTCCGAGCTCTCCGGGAGGAACGGGGCAAGCGCCCCCTCACCCAGCGCTGACGTCGGAGGGTCGGCTCGCAGCAAGGTTCCCGATTGGACGGTCGGCGGGACGAGGACTTGGGAAGGTCTTAAGAGGGGAACGGAGACAAAGGAGAGAGCTTGGGCTGCCGACTTCACAAGGGACCGGTCACGGAGGCGAGCTCGGACGGCGCTGGACGCTGGCGCAGGGAGTGCGGGCACTACGTACGTCGAGTGGCGGACTCGACAAGCGGACCGGACAGCGACCCTGGACGACGATGTTCCCATGACGCGGTGTGGATGACCACCGCTGGGACTTGGAGCAGCTGCTGTGGCAGCGGACTCTCCCCCGGCCTCGCTGTTGACCGTCCCCCGATCCCGAAACCCCCCAAGGCAATGAGTGAGTGAATAAACCCTTTTGCCGAGAGCGAAGTATTGCAGTGTCATATTCATCCGGAGACAGGGTCTGATGGAATCGGAGCTGGAAGATGCCCGCATAATCTGGCGGAGTTGGAAGATGCCCGCAATTCTTAACGAAGAATGTATTTACGGCATTTTCTTGTGGGAGCGCGTGAGCAGTCCACAATCACGACCTCCACAATAAAACAAGTTAGTGTACCGTGCATTTGTTGTTCAATACGTTGCTTTGCTGTAGAGATGTTTTGCCAAGAAAATATGAATCTTAACATTAGATGTTTAGTGTCTGATGATCACGAGCCTGAGACCTAGAAGGAATGAAATTCCAGAGAAGCGCCGACCACGGTGGCGCCGACGCATACCCGCTTATTAGCCAGTTTGAATACCACGCCAAATGCCTCTGTTTTAGTGTCGTCATAAAACTGCCCTCGCTGCCGTTGAGCCACGAAACTGAGGTAAACGACGAATCTATGCCTAAGCAACACACATACTACAAGTGCCGGGTTATAAGGAACGCACGGCATGCACAATACGAGATTTAAAAAAAAAAACGTGTTCCCCATCGAAAAGCTCAGGAGACGGGGCCCGCCGACCCACGTGCGTGCCCGCGTGTCGACGAGTCATCTGCCGGCGCTTCTTGAAACCATAGTGAAAGGGAGAAAAAGAGGCAGTGAAAAGCGAACTTTATCGGCACTGCGCGAGGAGCGCGCTGTCCTCACCTGAAGAGTATTATCTTGCACCGTGCTCTCACTTTAGCCGGCACACCGAGATAGTCATTTCTCTGAACACGCCTTGCGAGTCACAACAAAATGTTTCCCCGGAGAATTTCGAAAATTCGCCGCCACTCATCAAGGCTCGCCCTTTTCTCTAAAAGCTACGGCTGAGCCCATCTGCGTTTCCATTCAGCTTTCCTTTTCTGTACTTTACCTCAAAATTGTACTGCTGAAGGATCAAGCTCCACCGAACGAGGCGGCCATTTTTGGCCGACATGTTTTGTAGCCACTGCAATGGACAGTGCTCTGTCTCAATGACAAACTTGGTGCCTGAGAGATACCATGAAAGCTTTTGAACGGCCCAAACGAGACATGCACATTCCTTCTCTGAGGTGTTATAAGCTTCTTCGCGTGTGGAGAGCTTTCGACTATTGTAGAGTACCGGCCGCTCGTTCCCCTCATCATCCGTCTGACTCAGGATAGCTCCGACCCCGCGATCGCTGGCGTCACACTGCACTACGAATTCCCTCGCGTAATCCGGTGCCCTCAGCACCGGCCCCTTTGTTAGCGCCTCTTTCAACGATTTGAACGGACGTTCCTTTGCTTCGTCCCATTTAACTATTTGCGGCTCGGATTTTTTTAGGGCGTCGGTGAGCGGGCTTGTTATGTGCGAATAGTTCTCTATGTAGTGCTGATAGTAACCAGAAAGCCCCAGAAATGCACGTATTTCTGTTTTCGTCTTGGGACGCCGGTGCTCTGCGACTGCAGCAGTCTCAACCTCAGAGGGCAGGCGACAACCTTGTCCGATCACATGGCCCAAATAGCTGACCTCAACTCTCCCAAGCTGGCATTTTTCGGGCTTGACGCTAAGTCCCGCCTGGCGAAGCCGTTCTGGAACCGCGCGAAGGTTTTACACGTAAGTTTCCCAGGAATCCGAAAGAATAGCCACATCATCCAGATAGGAGAGGGCGAAGTCGCGAAGGTCTCCAAGGACACGATCCTTAAGGCTAGAAAAACAAAACAGCGCCTTTTTCAGGCCAAAACTCAACATGATCGGACTAAAGGTGCCAATGGGAGAAATAAACGCGGCGTACCGGCTAGCCCGTTCGGTGAGAGGGACTTGCCAGTAGCCCCGCACTATGTCTAACGTTGATATAAACCTAGCCTCGCTAACTACCTCTACCCTCTCCTCAATGTTCGGGATCGGGTAGGTTTGATCCCGAGTGATAGCATTCAGCTTTCTGTAATCGATACAGGGCCTAGGGTCTTTCCCTGGTGCTTCAACGGTGGCCGAGGGGGCTGAAACGCACACCCAGCTCGACGCGCGAGGAGCGAAAGCTCGCGCTGCAGAACCCAGGGATCCTGGGTTCGAGCCCCACCCCTGCCCGTTTCGATCTGGATGAGCATCGTACCGGCGTGCGGTCGTGAATCACTACTGCGTGGTGCACGTTAAAGACCCCAGGCTAGCGGTTGTACTGCACTGGCTAAATTGCTCATCTACAGAGTGTGACTCGTCGCAACTTTAATGGCAGACCAACTACACGCTGTATAAATATCCCCACAACCCCCAATTAATTATTTGGAACGCAGCGCCTGTCCTGTGCCTTGCCAACCCCAGCGCATGGCTATCATGAACATTGGCGGCATATAATCGGCTCCAGATCACGTGGCCGCTTGTTCTGGCTGCGAGTTGAGGGGGTGAACTTTGCTCGTTTTTCTTTATTTTTTGCTGCGACTTCGATTACGTGTGGCGAAAAACGAACGGGTATTTTACAGGTCATTAACGTCAGGGATCCGTTCTAAGCGGTATTTGCTTAAAATACAAAAATCGTTGCATCGCCCCTTTAATTACAACATCGTTTCAGTGTTCGTACCACAACTTCACGGGTGTCCTTCCTTTATATCTCCGCCTCGCCAACTCGCCGTCCACTGGCTTGTCCAATCGCAGGGGCCTACGTGGTCCTCGGCAGCCAATGAGGAAGAAGTTCGTGTGCCAGCGGCCAGCCAATGCCGAAGAAGTTCGTGTGCCAACGGCCAGCCAATGCCGAAGAAGCTCGTGGCGGGTCTCTCGGCGCGGTGGCTCGCTCGCTGAAGAGTCACCCACACGCACACGCAGACACGAACACCCAGCATGTACAAAGGTTGCCTCGAAAGCACAGTTCTCCAAACCTTCCGCACGAGCCGCCGGTCGGTGCGAGAGCGTGCTTTGGTCGACGTGAGCCAGGGGCACGCGCCGCTCTCGTAAACGTGGTACGGGTGTGTCGTAGCCTTTCACAATAGTCAGTATCTGTAATTGCTCCGAGAAAACGGGCGTCATCGTCGTCGTCGATGCTGTCTGGAGGAGGTTCTACTGGGGCCCTAGACAAGCAATCGGCGTCATTATGCTTGCGGCCAGACTTGTGCGTTATGGTCACGTCGAATTCTTGCAGTCGAAGGCTCCAGCGAGCGAGGCGTCCTGACAGGTCCTTGAGGTTGGCGAGCCAACAGAGAGTGTGGTGGTCCGTGACAACGCGGAACGGGATCCCGTAAAGGTATGGGCGGAACTTGGTTAACGCCCAGACGACAGTGAGGCATTCCTTGTCGGTTGTTGAGTAATTTTTCTCTGCCTTGGACAGTGCCCGGCTTGCGTAAGCGATCACCCTCTCTGCTCCGTCTATGGGCGGAACTTGGTTAACGCCCAGACGACAGTGAGGCATCCCTTGTCGGTTGTTGAGTAATTTTTCTCTGCCTTGGACAGTGCCCGGCTTGCGTAAGCGATCACCCTCTCTGCTCCGTCTTGTCTTTGGACGAGCACCGCACCTAGCCCGGCGTTGCTGCCGTCTGTGTGAACTTCCGTTTCCGCTGATGGATCGAAGTGTCCGAGGATAGGGGGTGACTGCAGTCTTTCCTTCAGTTCGTTGAACGCTTGTTCTTGCTCCTCCCCCCACTGCAAGTTCACGTCGTCCTTCGTCAGATGCGTGAGCGGTGCAGACATCTTGGCAAAATCGCGGACCAAACGTCTGTAGTATGCGCACAGCCCAAGAAATCTTCGTACGGCTTTCTTGTCTGATGGCTTCGGAAATTCCGCAACCGCGGATGTCTTTGCAGGATCAGGACTTACACCTTGAGCACTCACGCCATGGCACAGGAATTTGAGCTCGCCGTAAGCGAACCGACATTTTGGCGGCTTCAGTGTCAGTCCGGCATTCTGGATAGCCTCTAGCACGGCTCGTAAACGTTTCAGGCGCTCGTCGAAGTCGCTGGCGAATACCACGACGTCGTCGAAATAGACGAGACAACTTTGCCGATTCAAGCCTGAAAGAACGGTGTCCATTACGCGCTGGAACGTCGCATCATTTTAAATTCGTACAACCCGTCCGGCGTGACGAAGGCAGTCTTTTCACGATCTCGTTCGTCGACCTCGATCAGCCAGTACCCACTCTTCAGGTTCATCGACGAAAAGTATCGGGCGTGGCGCTGCCTGTCCAGAGTGTCGACGATGCGTGGCAGCGAATAGACGTCCTTTTTTGTTACGGCGTTCAGTCGGCGATAGTCCGCGCAGAACCGAAGAGTCCCGTCTTTCTTTTTCATCAGGACTACAGGTGATGCCTACGGACTGCTTAAGTGCTGGAGAATGCCGTCATCGAGCATTTCTTGGGCCTGCTCTGGATGACATCACTCTGTTTCACAGAGATAAGGTGCGGCGACCGATGAACAGGAAGCGCGTTGTCTTCAGTGACAATTCGGTGTTTCGCAACAGTCGGTTGGCGCACCTTCAACGACGTGGAGAAGCACTTATTGAACTCGGCGAGAAGGTCACTGAGTAGTCGTCGTGGGATAGGAAGGGTTGGGTCAATGTCAAACTGTGAAGACGGCGTTGTCAGGGGTGGCCAGGAAGAGAGGACTTCTGATATTCCGGCGATTGCTGCTGAGTCCGGGAGTTCCTCGGCGCGACCCACGGCGGTGCCTTTCGTGAGGTGCTGGGCCTCCTGTCGAAAGTTCGTTACGAGTGCGACAGTGCGTCCGTCTTGGAGCTCCGCGACGCCTCTTGCGATGCCGATCCCCCTTCCTAGAAGCAACTGGAGGCTTCCTTCGAGCAAAACGTCGCCGCAGAAAGTCTCATCGACCTCGAAGGGTACAAAAACACTTGACGGCGGCGGTAGGTTCACGTGGTTTGCGAGGGCGCGTACCGCGGATGACGTCGCTTTGGGGTCCTCCTGTGGTGGAGCAGGTTTTCGTAGCATCAGCCGGTTTTCTCCGAGGTCGATGACGGCGCCATACTTGCAGAGAAAGTCCATTCCGAGGATAACATCCTTCAAACAGTCTTGCGGAGCGACGTGCTTGACAGGGCACGTTTCACCGTGGAGCTCCACGCGAGCAGTGCATCTCCCGGCCGGTGTGATGAGGTGCCCTCCTGTGTTTCGTATTTGAGGTCAATCCCACGGCGTCGTGACTTTTCGAAGGCGGCGGGAGAGCCTCACACTCAAGACTGAGTAGTCTGCTCCGGTGTCCACGAGTGCTGATGCGTCATGGCCGTCGATGACGACGCTTAGGTTATTGGACACCGTTGCAGGGGCGTCGTTTCGATCTCTGGCAGCGTTCGAGTGGGGGCCTTCGAACGTTCGTGGAGGATCTTGGCGTCGGTCGTCTTCGGCAACTCTACCTCCAGAGGTTGCCGCGCCTAGTTTCCCCGGCGAGGAGCGCGGGGCTACAGGCTCTCGCGTCAGGGTCGGTGCATCGCGAAGCTGGACGTCGTAGCGACGGCGATCGTAACTCTCGGTGGGACGCAAGCTCGGGGGACCGAGGTCGTCGCAGGTACTCGTCGATCTCCCGAGGGCGTTGACCATAACGGGGGGCGCGGGTCGTTCGGCTGGAACCCGCACAGCCCGAGTCGTCGGTATGGGCATCGGCGGTACACATGATCAGCTTCCCCGCAGTAGTAACACAGCGGTCGTCGGTCGGCCGTCCTCCAGACATCTGTCTTCCTCGGCGCCGGTTGCTCTGGGCGAACGCGCGCCTGCTCTTTCTGTCGTCGGTGGTACTGTGGCGCTGGGGCGTAAATTTGGGGTGGCGCCGTGGCTTGGCGGGGAGCTTGCGGCGGGCGTCGGGCCATGGCGGCGTAGCCCAATGTCGGTTCGTCCGGTGCCACCGTGGTGACGGGAACATTTGGTCAGAGCACCCGATGAACTTCTTCTCGGACAGCCTCGGCGATGGAAAGGGTTGGCGGACGACTGGCGGTTGGCAGCAACCTTCATGGTTCCTCCGGGACGACCTCCCGGATAATTTCCCGGATGTCCGGCGTACCCGGAGTGTTTTCACCGTTAAGCAGCGTGGGTGCAGTGACGCCTGGATGTCGCTGGTGGTGGGGAGCGCGCGCCTGAAGCGCGCGCTCGTTGTTGGTTGCCTCAGTGATGAAACTTTCAACGGCGGTAGGCGGGCTCCGCACAAGGCCACCGAAGATGTTTTCCTTCACGCCGCACAGCAAGACCCACAGCTTTTTCTCTTCGGGAGGGTTTGGGTCGGCGCGATTTATCAGGTTGAGAACGTCTTCGACGAAGCTTGTAACGCTCTCGTTCAGCCCTTGGGTTCTCGCTCGCAGGAGTTCTTCGGCACGCTGTCGTCGCTGCTGGTTGGCAAAGGTGCGTCGCAGCTCGGCTTGGAATTCTTCCCACGACGAAATCGACTCTTCGTGATTCTCGAACCAGGTGCGCGCCGTGCCTTCCAGAGCGAAGTAGACGTTCTGAAGGCACTGCTCCGGTGTCCATCTGTTATGGCGGGCCACTCGTTCGTAATGTTGCAGCCAATTTTCAACATCCTCGTGGACCTCCCCGTGGAAAGGCGTCGGAGTCCGGGGTATGACGGGAAGGTATACGACGGTGGCAGCAGACGGGTTCTGCAACGACTGGTTGTTCATCGTCGGCGTCGTTGGCTGCTTGGCCCTCGGTGGCAGAAGTCCGTTATCCGGGGGTAGAATTTGGGTGCGGCGACTTGATCCTGTCTCGATTTGGTCTTCGTTGGGTCCTCGGGAGGCTGGGTTCGGACTTGTATTGAGGGAACTCGGACGGCTGCGCTACACGGACATGCGGTACCCCGCACTCCACCAAAATGTCACGGATGACAAATGATGAGGCGATAATAACTGAAGAAACTAAACGTTTAATGACGCCCGAACTTGTGCCCAAAAATAAAAAGAAACCAGAAGATAACAGCATAGCGTCGCGTACGTCGATGTCGGCGAAACCGCAGGATCGAGCGCTGGGGCGAGACTGACCCCGGCTTGCCACGCGGAGCCTCTTTTGTATACGCGTGGGCTTCTGGAGCATTCGGCGTAGAAGTTTCGGCGCGTGGAGCATTCTAACCTCGAATCAGCAAGACGGTTCTCGAATTCAGCAGAACATCACATTACCGTGTTAAGATATATGTGTAGCCGCGGTCAAGAATTGAACTCTGGCCTTCCGCGTGGAAGGAAAGCGCGATCACCATTAAGCCACGGGCGCGCTGCCTATTTGGTCAGCTGCGCTCGCGGCAATATTATCTCTCTGCCGAACCTGCTACGGTGTCCTCCTAAGGTACTGGTTCGTTCGAAACATAGGATGCAACCATTGCAGGGAATGAATGGCGATGGGGTGATACGTGTTAGCTGAGGCCCGTGAAAAAACCAAATGATGTTCCCGATGTCGGTGGTTGACGCACCTTCCCGTTTGTCCAATAATTGGTCCACGCAACCTAGTGGGATAGAAGAAACGTTCTTCTCTTCGAATGTAACCAATTTGATTACGTGCTTGACATCGCATTTGAGCGGCTTCTTGTCATTGTCGACTTTTCGGAGCTGTTTTTGACGCATTCTGCGGAAAAACACAACGTTTGTGTTGTACCGGGAGGCGATAGCCTTCAAACGGTGCGCTGAATTCTGTACATAGGGAATGACGGCAAAACGACCCAACATCTTACTTTTGGGAGCAGGTCTTGAGCGGGTATGACCAAGAGTTAATTCCTCTAAAGTGTTTCTTAGAAGATTCAATGGAAATCCCGCATTGACAAACACCTGGTGTTAAGCGTATAAACGTTTTTCTTTTTTTTCTTTTAGATTTCGGTGGACATTATTTTGATAACGAGGAAGAGAAAAGGGGCTTGATGACGCTGCGTTTGACTGATTTAGAGAGAACACTTGAGAACGAAAGAACCGGGTTTCTTGTCCTCATTTAAAATGCCCAGCACTGAACCGATAAATTAACATGAAGACGGAGCTTCGAGTACTGCAAACCTTCTAGTGGCGAGTCTTCTTTGGTGAAAGTGAGTCTAGAAGAACATTGCGTGAATGCCTCAACTACACCTTCAGAAGATTCCAAGCTCGGGTGAATGACCAGGTAGTCGTCCACAAGCCTAAAAGCATGGCATCCCGCGGAAGTGTTGTGAAGTCGTTTTTTTTATGGTTTTGTTTACGAGCGGGAGGTAAACTTCACTGAGTATAGGCGCGAAACAAGGCCCGAAACAACTCGTTTCTTCAACGATTTTTCCTCTACATTCTGCAAGAGTAGGCGTAGGTCAAGAGCAGCAAGGTCGACGAAGCCATCAACCGAGATTCCAGAGGCATTTTGGAAACTCCATGTTCACAAATAGCATTAGAAATTGATTCCAATAGCTTATTTGAATCTAGGTTCAACCACATAGTTTCATTATTAAAGTAAAACATAGTGATGGAATGGTGGAAGAATGGAACGGGGCGTAATGGGGGACATTACATCTAGAACGTTGGAAACTCAGAAGGGCTGAGGAAGATAAAGAGTCGAAGAAAAAAAACATTTTTTTTATAAACTTTAGAAACGCAGACTGAGAAACAAAAGCAGGGCTTCATTGGGATTACGCAACTTGTTTCGTTTTTTACTTATCACTGGCAAACGTCGCAACCTCGGCTGCGCAGCGATAATAAGACAGCAGTGGACGGATTATTGGATTAATTGGAAGGTTAATCAATTACTCTTATGACCCTCCTCACAGCTAAACATGTATTAAAAAAAACACATTGACGAAGAAAACACTCAGGTTATGGCGGAATCAATACGTCTCCAAGAACGCGATTTTTCTATTGTTTTTGCTAAGTGTTATTTGCCTGCTGTACTCTCCGTTTTCTTTTTCGAACTGTAGTCCACAGATTATGTGTGTTAAAAAGTTGGTAATCCGCACTCTGCGGTCAATTTAAACGCGCGGATTATGCTATGATTTTTTCTAAAATTAAAGAGGGACACTACCCAGAAAAAACAATTTCTGCAAAAAAAAAAACGTTCATTTTGAGAAATGTCATTTGTACATCTACCAACATCTAGAGGGTATTCCCAGAAAGTTCCATTTGATTGTACTGCATAGTTAATTTTTTACAAATTATTTTCGGTCCACCAAACGATAAAGATAAGGTGAGGTTGGAGCACTTTGTGCGCATTTTTCTCTATTCCACTTTCTGGCATAAATTTCACTTTAGGAAAACTATCGTTTTGTTATTACATAACTTGGATTACTTTTTTTTGCTTAGTTTTTTTCCGGGGTGAAATTTTAATGGGAAGATAACTATGAGGTTGTATTTTTTATTTTGTCATTTTTCATGCTCAAATACAAAGTTTTGGAAAAAGGATGGAAATCTAAAACACTGTATTTGTGTTTATGTGGTTCTTTTGTCATGAAAGATGGTACAACATAGAAATATAGCTCCATAGTTATCTGCTCTGACCCGTCCTAATGCAATATAACACATGAAAACGACAAATTTATAAGCAATTTTAAAACGATAGTTTTCCTATGCAGGCACACCTACTTTCATCTTTGAAGCACCTTGCAGGTTTTTTCATACTTCAACCAGGTTAACACAATTTGGCAGAAATGTTCTCAACATCAGCAAAAACAAGCCCTGTAAATATAATTTAAATCAATCAAGTGGTTCGAAAATTTACTTTTTTGCGTAGTGCCCCCCTTAAGTTCATTTTCTGTGCAGATTTCGTATATTACATTGTTCCAGGTCACGTTATTTGACGCTGGGCATTAATCAGGAAAACCAGCTTGGACAATGCACGGCCCCGCGGGGGACGGGAAAGGTAGCTTTGCCCAAACGGAAAATGCGGATCAAGCTTAATTTTGATGTTCCGGATACCCCTGCTTGCACATGTAAAATCAATACCAGTGGAAGATAAGTGACTGTGGATTATTTTAGGAACCGCCATTGTGATGCCTCCTCAATAGGCAGGAGCGTTGGGGCTCCACTTTAGTTTCTTTTAAAACAAATCTCGTTATAAAAAAAATCAAAGAAACATCACGAAGTCTGACTTTCGCTATTTGCATTCGTACCGGTTTAGTGGCCAGCATGGGAGCATGGAGTATTTCTTTCTGGGGAAAATGAGCTTCTTCATAACGAGAGAAATACATGCTAAGTTATCACATGCACCAACTATGCACCCGGTGTGGACTATCAAAAAAAGAAAGCATTTTCTTAAATTTGTTTTTGCTATTTGTACACGGTGGACGGACTAGTTAATAAAATGTTATTAGTTTTCAGTCAACGTTTGCCCCGGAAGACAATAAACCGGGTGAAGGCAATAGTCCGATATTTTATATTTCACATGCTTTGTTGTCTATGCTTATTGCGATAGACCCTTTCCAAAAGTTGGCGCCATCTAGTAGGCGTTCCACTAATTATCAGAGTCCGCCATTGCTTTATCAGATGCCTTGAGCGCGTATTTGGCACGACGGCTGCATCGGTGGTCGGTGAGGACTCGGATCCAGGTGGACGCTTCTTGTCCAAGAAATGGCGACTGCTAAAGTTCCCTGATGCGGTGTTGAAAAGGATTTGCTCTCTGGCCCTGTTTTGTTTGTACCCCTCGCATCGATCGCGGTGTTCTTGAAGTAGTTCTGACGTTGATCCAAGCGACCAGTCATGACAAATATTAATTTCAAAGGATCAAATAGGGTAAGGGTATTAAATTATCCGATATAGCGTGAGAGCGGGCAGTGGAAATCGGCAGGTGTCCGCAGCCTCTCACTAAATTTTCTGCTTATGCGCGACTTATTAAAATACGATATAATGTAGACATAATATTCATTCATTCATTCATTCATTTATTCATTTTCTTATTTTTTTTCTGCTTGTGAACAGAGATTTATTAATGAAGCAGAAACAGCAAGGTAATCAATTAGTCAGAATTAAATAAAATGCTCTTAAATTTAAATTAAAAACGCTAATATATGATGCACTGAGGGCGTTACACAAGAGTTGTATCCGGTTAATATGGCTAATTGAGACAAATTCATTAAGAAAGAAAGTAGGAGAATGTCGCAAAACTCACCTTGGAACGTGAACACTTATAGATGTCCATTCCACAATTTATTTTATTATGAACACCCCGCATCGAAAACCTTATACAAGGGGCTTTACTTCTACCAAAGCCCTGCTTCTGCTTAATCCGAACGCTCTACCTAACTAACCGTATTCTAAATACTTTTGGCATATTGCAGATACTTTCACAAATTAGTATTTAGTACATGGCTTCTTACAAATATTTCCAAAATCGGCAGTTCTCTTCTGTTCTTGGACAGCCCATTTCCTGTGCTGAAAAGGAAAACCGCAGAAGCAGCGAGGTTCCGCCCTTTGCGGTCAGCGGAATCGAGGCTCTTGGCAGGGCAGCACATCAAACAGCCAATATTGTACCAACTTATTTTTGAGTAAAGGGCAAACCAGAACCCCCTCCCCCCCCCCCCCCCCCCCCCCCCCCCCCCCCCCCCCCAGCCCCAAGGGCCGGGGTGCGGTGCCCCTGGTAACCCTTGGGCGCCGCCGGCATGTGTTTACCCTGCCCAGTGGCGGCTGTTTCAGAGGTGGCAGAGCACATGCCTTGCCCCCCCCCCCCCCCCCCCGCCGCCCCCATTCTTTCTTTCCTTCTCTTCTCTTTCTTACCTTCTCTTTCTTTCCTGTGTTCGTCTCCTGTCGCGCTAATTGTGTGTACTACGTTCAACCAACTAGGCCATCAAATTATTTTGCTTGCCCCCCCCCACTCTGAGAACTGGGAAGGGGGGGGGGGGGGCAAGTGCCCCCCTTGTCCCTCGGCCCTGATTCTGAAGCAGGAGAGCACGCGTATTTAAGCTGTCTACGAGCCGAGTGGGGAGGGGTGCCAATCATAGTGAGCAAAAACAGCTACAATGACGTAAAGCTGGGCCGCTATTTGAAGTTTCTTTTTCAAAGAAGAAATGTTGGAGCAAACGGGAAAGAACAATGACACCTTTTTCTCGTTCACCGATATCGGTGTCGCTTTTATATTGAATAAGAAATTTTAACTTCATATTATCTTAAAATTAACGAGTTACTTGTTTAATTGATGTAATCCAATTAGATACTTTTCAGACAAGAGTATTTAATTTGGCTATTCAAGAATTATTTTTCCTGGCGCTCAGTAACTAATTGTGGATGTGTGTTTTTTTTTTGTTTTTTTTTTATGTGTTACCATTCCGGCTACCCAACCATGAAATCGGCCGCGTCCGTCTATCACGGTTCCAAAGCTAAATTCGCTTGGCAAACCTGAGTTGTTACGTAATTTTAAACCAATTCACTTTCTCCGCTGGGTGTAACGGGAAAAACTGAATCACCGTATTTATCTGTGCTCCAATTTAATTTAGAAACAATCGGCATGACAACCGCGCCGTCGTAAGTCGGACTGTAAGCGACTGTCTTGACGGACATATTGGTTTGCAGATTTGCAAAGGATCCCAAAAGGCTATCGCATTCTATCTTCTGTTGCTGCAGGTCTAAATTGTGCACTTTTTTTTATTTTTGTTCGAGTCTGGAAGCAGAAAATGTATGTCGTACAAATGCTAAAAAATATATGAGCATTACCAAGTCATCGGCCAGAAGCATCACTATGTGGGGACGCATTGCGTGGCATTGCAGTACGGCGGTCAGAAATAACAGGACGCGCAACATCATTCTGAAAAGTAAAAAGCGAAAAGAACCAGATTAACCGGAGCGTATTGAAAAAAAAAAAAAAAAAATAGAAAACTTTCGTTCTCAGGGAGTAATATTCATCTCCGTTCCGAAGGTCTCTCATCATAGCGAATAATGAAATATCCCGTTTAATTTCAGCTTACCACCTGGAATTTCGGGTTATGAGTCTCGTGACCTCAACAGCGAGATTGTTCGATGACATTACATCCGCCGGAAATTCAAAGCAAGGTCAGGAGGGGAACGTCCAGTTTTTCGAAACGTATAATTTGCGACGCGTATAAAACGCTACCATGTATAATGCTTCTAGAAATCCCTCGACACACCAACCGTTTTTTTTTTTTTTATGTCTGTTTATTGGATGTGAAGATCGGGCGCCTTCCGATATTTATACCGCCTGCCTCTTCCAACTGGAGAACTTTTGCCTTCGCCTCCGCACTCCCAAATAAAGACGGGGCCTATAAACGCGCCATGTTTCTGACGTCGTTACACGAGGACGCAGTCGTTCTTAATAATGAACGCTAAAAAAAAAAAAATATTTGCGCAATGTTTTGTGTATTTCGATGTAGAGGAAGGGCATTGCTTTTTTTAACAGAAAAAAAGTATGCCTAACGAGCGTTACACCGATCGGCTTTATCTTATCTGATATATTTAAAGGGTTTGTTATTATTAAGGCGCGTTCACACTCTTGCAACCGAGTACGACCGAGAAAGACTTCTTGAGACCGGATGCGCTGAGCGGAGCTGGTCCTAAGAGATCGCAAGAGGCTTAAAAACCGGTTTGGTCTCTCTCGGTCGTACTCGGTTGCAAGAGTGTGAACGGGCCTTTACAGTACTGAGTGTATTCTCGCTCAGTGTCTCCCCACATATTTCTATCTTGTTCTGCGGTGTGCTCGAATTGCGAAAGTGAACATCGTGGACTCAACATGTTAGTATAGTTAGAGGGTGGTTGAATATTGTCGGACGTCGTATGGCATGCCATCGTCGCTGATAAATTAAAAAAACAGAGGATGTGGCGCATTATCCTCCAGCTTCGGAGAATCGGTTTTCTCATCGGCTAAGGCCTCAATGTCGCTGACTACAGAGAGATGATAAGTTGCTTGAAACTCACCCCTGCCGGCGCTTCCTAAGTCAGCAGTGACTATACGTGAATAAATTGCAGGTGTATGACAGAACTCGTCATGCATTGTTCTAACATTTTGGTTCGCTCAGTTTAAGTTAGGGGGGCACTGACTTGAATCAGAAATAGCTAGAGAAATATTTCGTGAGAACTCACAAAAGGTATATTCGCACGATGCATCTTGTTGGCGAATCTTGTGTCGCAATACTAGGTTAGAGGAAGCAGATGAGGCGTCTGAACGCGACCGAAAAAGTGGCGCGCCTCCGGAAAAGGTTGCGCGTGCTCCTCGCTTCTGGAGCAACATTTTGCTAAAACCTCACCGAGGACTGTCAATCACCTGAAGTAGAAACGCGGACGCTGCCAATGGCCGCTCGACTTCGCTACAACGCCTGACCTTCGAAGCGGAGCGAACTTTCGGAGGAGTTTGATTTTTGGCCGATTCCGTATCCAAAACGAAACTGAAAAAAAAAAAAAAAAAAAAAAAAAAAAAAAAAACAGACATGGTGGTTAGCAACAAGGACAAGCGGAGAAGCGGTGCGTACCACTGATCTCTATGACAATTGCTGGATCGCGCTTCCCCGCTTGTTCGCTGCAGCGCAAGTGAGGCCACCGGGCTTCACTCGCTTGGGATACGATTTGCCGTTTTTGCTAGCCTTTGCTGCGGTTTTCCAGCGTGCTAACGACACGTTTTCTACTCGTTCGTCGTCATTCGCCGAAGAAGTTTTTTGAAGACTCTGTGTATTATTGAGACTTGCCGCTGTGAACACGTGGAAAATTTTACGAAAGTGCAGTGTCGCAGGAAAAAGGCACAACGCGTCGAAAGGACGGGCTGGCGGCGTGTTCAAAGCTTCCTTGGCACGCCGAAGTGCCGTGTCTCTGTGCCTTCGCACGCTTGGATACCGACCAAGAACCGACGCCGTGTGTATGTGTTCAGCGAGTGCAATGTGCGTGAAGCTGTTCGTGCCTCTGGATCAGCGTCTTTTCCCCTCGCGGTTTAGGAACGAGCTTAATCCAGCGTCCACTAGCGACGGAAGATGGGGAGAAGGTACGTCTCTTTTTCGTCCTTAGACGATTTACACAATACCGTGCACAACAGCTCCTCATCACTGATCAGTGCTGGCTTATTATCAACCTACTTAATTGCACTTGACGTTTGAGCGCGGCTCGCCTAATTTTAATTGGTCAACAGATTGCACACGACCATATCGGCCGCGCTTTAAAGATTTTCATTCTCGCCGTCTTGTACTTTTGCTTTCGAAAACCCCCCTGGCTCCACAACGTTGCCCTATTCGTGCTCCCACGGAATCTATTAGAGTAGATTTGGGACATAGCCATGGTTAATATAGTACATAAGAACACGTACAGATTTCCCCCTTTTATTGATAGCAACTCACCGGAACAGCTGGACGATCCAGAACTCCGTGGCCGATATATATAAATGATCTAAAGGCATCTACGCGCGACACACGTTCAGAACTTTGGCGCGGCGTCAATTCTTGACCGGTATCCAAGCGTGCGAAGGCACAAAGATGCATCACTCGGCGTGCCAAGGAAGCTTTGATCACGCCGCGACACCGGCGACACGTTTTCGACGAGTTGTACCTTTTGATACGGCTTCACGCACATTGCACTCGCTAAACACATTCACACGGCGTCGGTTCTTGGTCGGTATCCAAGCGCGCGAAGGCACAGAGACACGGCACTTCGGCGTGCCAAGGACGCTTTGAACACGCCGCCAGCCCTTCCTTTCGACGCGTTGTGCCTTTTTCCTGCGACACTGCACTTTCGTAAAATTTTCCACGTGTTCACAACGGCAAGTCTCAACAATACACAGAGTCTTCAAAAAACTTCTTCGGCGAATGACGACGAACGAGTAGAAAACGTGTCGTCAGCACGCTGGAAAACCGCAGCAAAGGCTAGCAAAAACGGCAAATCGTATCCCAAGCGAGTGAAGCCCGGTGGCTTCACTTGCGGGAGCGGCAAGCGCGATCCAGCAATTGTCATTGAGATCAGTGGTGCGTACTATCGGGGAAAAATGAAATGCGAACAGAGGAGCCCGTGGCTCGCGGTACAGGCTGCGCCGCCTGGAAGTGAACCTAGGGGCGAGGGTGCGTGGCCTACTTCGATGTGTTCACGCCCCTCGATTGGCGCTCCCGCAGCTTCGGCAGTGCGCCTCTCAGTGCGCTGAAAGCTGTCACCGCTATCTTTGCCTGCTCGGCGAGTGCGACGACCTTCTTCGCACCGCACGCGCTGAGCCAGCAAAGATAGCGGTGATAGCTTTCAGCGCACTAAGAGGCGCTCTGTTGAAGCTTGGGGAGCGCAGAGGGAGGGGCGTGAACATGTCGGAGTAGGCCACGCTCCCTCGTTCCTAGGCTCACTTCCAGGCGGCGCAGCCTGTACCGCGAGCCACGCGCTCCACTGTTCGCATTTCATTTTTCCCCGATAGTACATGAGTACGGCTGATATGTGGTAGCAGTACGGGTTGGTGACGCGGGGAAAATTCATCAACAGTCACGACGAGTGCAAGCGCCACATATAAATATGATGATTGGAGACAGCTTTCTTTTAGCGGTCCAAGGATGTCCAAAATACTTTGAGACGTTCCGCCTGTCCTTTGACATTCGCGGTGTGTCCTTGGTTTCGCCGGCCTAGTAGACCCAGTGAGCCGAATCTGACGAAGTTTATGGAGTGGTATTATTAACTGCCTCTTCCCACTGTGCGCACTTAATATCATTTTGATGCAAAACGTTTAATATTCCCTGTGCCGATGACAAGGTTGGCGATATTCTCATGAGTCAAAGCGTCACAGATTTCGCGCGTCAAGCTCCACGTGGGAACAGACGGATTTCGCGAAATCTCGCTTTCGCTGATCCGTGGCTCGTTGAAAAGATGCATCATGTGAGTAAGCCTTTAGAGTGCTGGCGAAGATAGTGTAAGTTTATGACCGTACTCTCTGGGAAGTTTCTGTGTGATTATCTCGCTTCTCTCACAACAACACTCATTAATCGTCCTTTGAAGAGCTCAATCTACGTTCATCCTCAGTGCGGCAAACAACGTCCGTATCTTTTGTCAACGAAACAACAACTTCAAAGAGCACTTCTCGTTCTTTGGAGTTGATGTTTTTCTTGTAAAGACACACTAAATACTTTTTTTAAGTGCACCGACTGGAGGCGTATTTGATGTACTAATGAGGAGTGCAAAACATTGCAGTCATGTTGACTAACTTTTTCAAAAATATTGACATTATTCATATATCACTAAATTAGTAAATAAATTGTAATTCGGAAACTGCCACATATCAACGTTATTACAGTAACCATAACTACACAGCGCTATTGAGTAATGACAATATTTGACTTTATTACTCATCATGAGAACAAAACGATTGTGTTTTATTGCATACTGTAAACGACTTATTTTTCGCAGGGTCAATACTTCACGATTTAGGTCCATGCTGATGTTCTGGAATAATTTGTGGGTTCTAATTTCTGCAATGCCGTGAGATTTCAATATAAATTCCAATGTGTTCACATTTTACTGGAATTGTAGGCGATTCGCGAATTCGCGAAAATTAGGTGCTCGCAAAAATTAAGTCGTTTACAGTATATCTTTAAACCTCAAAAACGAATTCCTACTTAATTAGAGAGGCGAATACTTTGTCCAAACGGAGCAATAATGTTTCTCTCTCTCTCTCTTTATATATATATATATATATAATCAAAATGCGTAGCGCGAAAAAATTAATTGCATATACCAATGAGCAAAATATATCCCTTCAGACAGTTTTAATCGAGAATATTTTGTGTTTTAAACTATTTTCACAAGAGGGGCATATAAAGTGCAACATTTCAATATATTAGACGCATTCCGGTCCAAATTATTTCTATTTAGATTTGCCAAAAACTTCAAATTAAAAAATCGATCGTCCCTTAGATTGAGCACAAAAAAGGTTCCTTCCGATTATTTGCATGTGAATTTCAAAAACCTTGCCTCCCCATTATAAAAAAAACAAAAAAAAAACATCATATTTGGAGGCTGCGTTGAATAAAATCAAGTCCACTCATAATTTTTATATTTTGTTTGTTCGGGGCTTCTAGCGCAGTTGGTGCCACCGAAGCGAGAGGTATAATTTGACTTTACAGTTTCTAGCCTTCTACCGTTTCCAAATATGGTTTTTTTATGGTTTTGGCAAATCCCAGAGTAGCCGCAATTGACTGCGGCAACGGCGTTAACATGACTGTCATTCAGCCAGTCATGGCGTCAACAGATTACACTAACTACGGCCACTCGAATTACCTGCACATTAAATAAACTATTTGTGTGCACCAGCGCAACCAAGCAGCTCCAGTTACTAGCTCACGCAGGTGTGCAAAAATACTGTATCCTCAGCAAATGACGAAACATAACATATGTGACGTCCATGTCCGTCGCATTAGCTGCCTCCTTGGTGGCCTTGCTGCAACTTTCGTACCTTCTGCGGCACATATGTCTTTCTCTACCACTTTTGTTCATCTCGGGAAAGCAACTAGGTTATGCCATCAGCGTGCTTCAACGACGTCACGTGCAAACCCTATATGGCTTTTGCTACATCTGACCTGCCGACGGCCCGCTAGGAAGTCAATGAATTACTTGCAGTATGGTCACATCAGCGGCCGTTCCGGCGGCTTCTTTGCAGAGCGCGTACCTACCGCAGCATGCATTTCGGAACACTGAATTCGTTTTCCTCAGCAACAAGTATAAGCGGCCCGAACTGGCCTCCAGTACCGGGCGATGACCTCGCGGGCACACCATTTATAGTACGGTCTTGGTAAGGTTCTCGGCTTAATTTCGATGTTATTATTCGGTTTTAACTGTTTATTTTAATTTTAACTTTGATCGGAGTTGTTCTTTAAGATAATAGTACCTTTGGACCAGGTATCTCACACTGTATAGAATCGTCATAAAGTAATTTGTCTTACATACCCAGTTCGGAAGATCGAAAAGAAAAACTCTGATATTATACTCTAAACGACTCGGAAGTTTAAGGCTCATCAACACCACTATCCTGCTCATCGATTCACTTTGAAGCAAACCTGGCGTCAGCCTTATGCTTATATACCTCGTGGATCAATTCCTTCATTGCATCCGGTGTTAGGGAGGATCGAGGGTGGAGCGGAAGAGGAGAGCACGTCCGCTCCGCTGAACACATCTGCTTTGAAACCTCAGGGCCGTTGCTCTAGCCTTCAGTTAGCTATTTTTATTTGAGGGGAGAGATCGGTTGCAGCTGAAAACCGCTAACCCTTATAGAAAAAAAAAAAAAAAAAACTCGCTGACATTTGCGCTTTATTTTAGCTATTTTTAAGCTTGCACTACTTTATTATTAGTGCACTTTTCTTCTGAAACTGCTTCAAGAGCTATAAAATCTTGGACAGGAAATTCTGTAGCGTTCAGCGCTGTCAAACCATCTGCCGCGGGAGCGTGGCTTTATCTCGCGTTTCATTTGCTCGAAAGCGGCTGTGAATGAATCGCTGGATAATGTCATGCTCTTAAGCTAATATCTTTGACAGCGTTGTACACTATACAAGAAACGAAGTATGGGTTAGAACGTAAAAGATAAAAAAAAAATTATGTGTAGCAAATATAAAAAAGTGCCTAATTTCAACTTTGCTTTTCCTGCAATGACGAGTAACCCCGTTTCTAGAAACACAACTTTTGTCATCTCCTTCCTGTCAGAGTTCACATGTGCCTCGTCCCATTACTCCTCCCCTTACTTTCCCCGTTTTTTTGTTTTTGTTTTTGTTTTAGAAATATTGGTTTCTTCTCTCAGCCGAAAGCTTAGCAAAATGATCATTTTTTTGTTACACAACACAGGAGACTAGTCGTTTGCACTAAGGGTCTCTATACTGAAGGTAGCGCAACCTACTGCCTGGGCAAGCAAAGGGGGTGTTTCTCCTTGGTCACTACTACTACTGCTACTACTAAGCGTTGTTATGTTGGAAGAGAATAAAAGGGAGGGGAGGGCCAATCGTGGATGCGCACTTCTCTCTCTCTACGGCAGCCTCTCCCCCGCTTTTCAATTGGATCGCGCTTGACACGTGACAGACAGTTCCCACGAGCCCACGCGGCGGGGCTTGCTGCCGAGACCTGTCGACTTGACTGAACAAGGGCGAGGCTCCACGCTCCGTTGAATAGTATGCATCTGTAGCTGTTCGCATGCGGCAGTTTTGTTTCGTTTTATCGTTGGACGCAATATTGGTGGCACGTTGCGCTTTGCTAATTCATTCTCAGCTGCAATCGAAGGCACAAAATACTGTGGTGTCATTTCTACGATCGAGAATATAACATTTCTTGAAAAAGCATTGCGCCGAAGCGGAGCGAGAGCAAATCGCCTCAAAGATCTATGAAAGCGGAAGCACCGGAGTGAGTTGTGTCGTGACCAATGTTCGGTTTATTGTTTTGTGGCTAGTTCTTTGTAGATATTCGCCTTTGATTTGCCTTTTGTGATTACTGAAATAAACGATTATTGTAGACTGATTTTCACCTTTAAATAAGACGATGCCCCTTACTTCTGAAGATCTTATCGCCGACTGAAGTAGCCACCGGCACTCTACACTCCCTACACGTTAGTGAGCAACCACGTAAGGCATTAAAACCGCAAGGGCGCCCGCCGAGGTTGGCGCTCAGCAGAGTCAACATCCTCTTTAAGAATGTGCCCTTAGTGAGCAAGAGTTTGAAAGCCCCACGGCATTTGTTTCTCGAAATACAATCAACATGCTTTTACTTTTTGTCACACTGGTATATACAGAGGAGGACACTTTGAAGTTGTCGTTGACCTCGACGTCGAACTTCTTGAAAACGAAATTAATTACAAAGCGATATGTCCTTCAAGCTGCCAGTAGAATCTACGACATCATGGGATTGCTATCACCTCTCACCATCCGGGTCAAGATTATGTTCCAAAAACTGTGAGAATTAAAGATAGGCTGGGACAATAGTCTTCCTGAGAACATACGACAAGAGTGGAACACGTGGTGCAATGAGATTCCACAGCTACAAGTCATATCCATATCTCGATTCTTCTTCGTGGAACTCCGAGACACTACGCTGTTTTACAAACTACATGTCTTCACTGACGCCAGTCCGAAAGCTTATGGCGCAGTTGTCTACCTAAGAACATCTGACTCTGAGAACACAGTAGAAATACATCTACTACTTGAAAAGGCGCGAGTAGCACACTTAAAAATCTGACACTCCCTCGCCTAGAGCTGATGGGAGCTCTCATCGGTTCTAGATTACTGCGCTATGTAGAAAAGACGTTGTCTCTTCAAGACCTTGAAGTATACTTGTGGACAGACTCTACCATAACGTGGAAGTGGATACAAGGTCGAAGTCACCGGTGGGAGACAATTTTTGCTAATAGAGTGAGGGAAATCCAAAACAACACGCCTACAGCTCGCTGGAGATTCTGCCCGGGTAAAGAAAACCCGGCACATTGCCTAACAAGAGGACTCTCCGCGTCAAACCTAGGGTCAAACAACTTGAGGTGGACTGGCCCTTCTTGGCTCAAGAAACCGTCACCAGAATGGCCACAGGCGCATCCCGAACGAGACGACCTAGACGACATGGAAGACAATGAGATCGAAACCAATGTACTGCAAGTAAAAACTGCCGTAGACGATCCTGTACTAGACTTGCAACGCTACAGCGAGCTCTCAAGGGTCCTACGCGTCACTGCCATGGATTTACCGTTCCAAAGTAAACACTGGCGCACTGAAGAAATTGTCTCACTACCTTTCAGCGGCAGAACTCAAAATGGCGGAACAATACTGGATAAAGGTCACACAAACAAATGAATTCTCGGGAGAACTTCAGGGCATACGAAATAGAAGGCCGCTGAACAAGTCATAGAAACTAAAAAAATTGACACCTTTCATAGATGACATCGGAGTTTTACGCGTAGGCGGTCCTCTCAAACAACTAAACGCATCAGAAGACCTTAAACACCCCATCATACTCTCCAACGCACATCGCTTCACCGAGTTACTTATATGCAGCGCACATCAGCGGGTGCTTCACGGAGGAGTAGCAGATACTTTAGCTGAATTACGCGAACAGTACTTGATTGTACGCGGAAGACAAGCCGTAACGAAGTCTCCGCGAAACTGCACCAAGTGTGCAAGGACACACTTGAGGGCCGCATCAGCTCCTATGGCACCACTGCCAAAAGAATGCATTGAGGAGACGCACCCATTCAACGTCGTGGGTATTGATTTTGCTGGTTCACTTTACACAAAGGAACAAAAGAACGAGAAGTCATATATCGCCATCTCCACATGCGCAGTCACACGAGCAGTTCACCTCGAGCTCACAACGAGCACATCTGCACAATCCTTCTTGATGGCTCTACGTCGGTTCGTTTCCAGTAGAGGGCTGCCAGACCTACTTTATTCAGACAACGCTTTGCTATTCAAGACACTTGCAAGAGACATATCAGCTGTCTGGGAACTGCTCCGACATCAGGATGTACAAGACTATGTCGCCCACCATCACATCACCTGGAAATTTAGCCCCGAAAGAGCCGCATGGTGGGGAGGTTTCTGGGAGAGAATAAATAATACGGACAGTGAAGACCTCCCTCATGAAGGTTCCAGCACAAACTATCTTGATTTTAACGAGTTGTCGACGGTGTTACAGGAAGTAGAAGCCGCCGTGAACTCGCGTCCTTCAACATTTCTTTACTCAGATCAACGGGAACCAACAATTTTAACACCTGCACATTTCCTAGTAGGAAACCGCCTTCTGTTGTTGCCGACAATGAAGCAAATGAGCTCCAACTTGCAGACATCGCGTGAACTAAGACGGCGATGGATCTACCGAGAACTAATTTTACAGCAGTTTTGGAAGAGGTGGATGAAGGTGTATCTTTTGCAACTTCGCTCTGCCCACCACACTCCGCCCAAGAACACAACGCTTATTGCTGTCGGGGTCGTGGTAATTATTCACGATGCGAGACTACCAAGAGCAACGTGGAAGGTGGGACGAATAACAGAAGTGCACCCTGGACGAGACAATATCATTCGCTCGTGTGAAGTGCGACTGCCGGACGGACGAACTTTTAGGAGACCAGTCCAACTTCTTTACCCACTGGAGGTCTGCAACAAGTCCGCGGTGGGAGCCTGTTAAACATAACAGCATCTCGCGACTGGGAGAAAAGGCCTGCGAGGAAAAGGAGGATCTCGTGCCATCAAAGGCCCGGGCATGCACAATTTGTTTTTCTCTGGACTGATCGTGCAACCGCTATGACGAGCTGCTTAGATTAAATCGCTTGTAATATCAGAGGCTGTTGGAGGAAGTTTTTACAGCACCATCATCTTTAAAGCTTCTCCTCTAGAAAACTCTCAGTAGCGCAAGATTCGTCGATGCACGAGGCACGTGCAACGTGCAGCCCTTGGGAAGATCATGGCGGCACAGCACAGCACTGAGCTAGATTTGAGACGCCATAAATTTGCCAGAAGAGGCGCGCAACACTTGCCTCGAGCATTGCTACAACAATGAATGGCGCCACTTTTCCCAGGATAGAAGGGCTTTACGGGCACGGTGGCCGCGGAATGCTGCAGCCATTCGGATGCCCGTCGAACGAACGCTATCTGATTCCTCGCGCCGCACATTTAGCCCCGCCGTGTCCTCACCTGAAGTGTGCATCTTACACCGTGCGTGAGGCTGAACTTTCTTTTTCTAGTTTCAAACAATATAATGCTACATGTTTCTGCACAATTTAAAATTTTCCGTTTCCGTCCACCAATGGAAGTTTGTAGAGAATAAGGTTGATTGTTTTTTTGTATGTTTTTGGTACACAGAAATTGCCCGATTTTGACTTTTTCGATATTTAGATAATTTCCTGGCGCAATGCAAAACCACATTTACAATATTTGAGCACTAGCATTCTTGTCAAAAATCGACAAAGCATGAAATTCTCTGCACAAAAATGTCAGCTTAAAGGAATAGCGCAACGATTTTAGTGTTCAATGAATTGGCAGTTTGTATTTTTTATATTGTTTATCCAGGCACAAGTGACCGAAAACGCGTCTCCTTGCCCCGAAAAACTGCTAGTCCGGCGCGTAATCGAAAAGAAGAAAACGAAATATTTGCCGATCTGCAGCCGCTTGTGGCGGTTAACGGAACTGATGTATAACGTACTCTGGGGATTACGCGAAAGTGAACAAAACCTGTCCACCCTCCGCTGCTACACTCGCCTTCACTCCTGTGGCGAACCGTCTTTGGTGTCGATCGCTCGGCGCGACAGTCGACGATGCTTATCCTTTAAAAGTCTATAATCGCGGAGGAAGCGGCTGGGGCAGACTTGGACGTAGTTCAACTAATCTACTCAAACTACTGTAGTTTAACTACTCTACTCAAGCTACTGCAGTTTAACCACTTTTCCGAGTAACTTGGTAACTTTCAAATACAACTTTATGTAGGTGATTAGTGGCTTAATCTAACTACGTTTTTCACGTAACTTCTACTCAAATTACTAACTACTTTCAAATTCTAGTGCAAATTTTGCTCACCACAAAGGTTTGGGCGCAGAAATAAATAAGACGCCGGCAGATGAAGTGGCTTTACCAAACAAGAGGCCCCCTCACATTCCGGGCAGCCGTAGAAACTGCATCACAGGCGCCCTTGGGCCAAGGTGGCGACGAGTAGCCAAAACATAACACCGTCGCCCACGAACGCAGGCAGAGATGCATAACAAACCTTGGTCGGGTATTGACCTAATCCGGTAATGCACGCAGGCGCCGCGCCTCCAGCTGCAACCGTGAAAGACGGGGACACTTCGAGGGTGGTTGTTGTTTTCGTGTTGTCTCCCTTTAGTGAGTTCTGATTCAAGCGGTAGGTTCTACGGGAGTAGCCACTGGAATGACCTCGCAGCTGGGCGCCTGATCCCATGGTCGCCTCGTTCGTCAGCGCGTGCTCCCTTGCCGAAGCCCGACTCCCCCGCGCACAAACGCAGACACGGATAATGCGTTCATGGGAGCGCGTTCCCCTTCCAGCTGCAGCTGTACGAGCGCCGATGCTTGTTCACGTAACCCTTCGCGTCCTTCCGACCTTCCACGCGAGGAAGACCTCCTCTTGTTGAGAACGTTTTACTTGCCAGGCGTGTCAGGCGCGTCAGGACACCGTAGTCGCCGGCGACGATTGCGAGTGACCCTTGGGGAATCCTTTTGTTCGACCCGGCGTCAGCGTTAAGTATATTTCGTTTTATCTTCTGTTTAGCCAAAAGAACTTTTTTCTTTTTTTAGTAGCGTAGCATTAGCATTGCAACTAGACGCGCAGTCGTCCGGATGATCTCATCGTAGCGGCGCGAGACGATCCCTTGACTGTCAGGTGCACTCGCTCAGCGTACTCTCCGAACGTCGCGGTAATAAAGATGGGCCAGTCATAACAATCTCAACTTGCCGAAGAAAAAAGAAAAAAAGGAGGAGAGTTTGTTATAAAAGACCGTCTGGCCGAGGCAAACCTCAGATGTTTCGTCATGGACACCAAAGATGCCGACACTCGCTTACCCAAGCCTGCACAGCCTGTTTCTGAAATTCAACGCTGTCTTTCCATCAAGCGCCACGGTGGAACGACTTTTTAGCTTGGGTGGGGACGTCTTTAGGAGGAGAAGAGTAAAGGTCTCCGATAAGAACTTTGAAACTAAATTGAACGATCTCACTAAGCGTTCAGCGCATCCGTGACGCCGACATAAATTTAGTTCACAAAAGCCATACGGGAGAGCGCGACAGGACTCGTGCTTGCAGTGTCATGCTCTTCACGCGCAGAGCTCTAGCGAGGTTGTCGCACGTGCCCAAAGACTGAAGTTCCCCCGATGAATTGCGGTATCGGTGGCGTAGTGAAACTGGCTGGTGAGATTGGTCTCTTGCTTCTGCGAACTATATTGGTGAGTACGCAAGCCATAAAATGACTGCATTTATTTTAGGCACGCAGGGTTTTTCACGAATCAAAAGTGCTGTTCATCTTGCTAGCACAAAATTAAAAATATTAACTTCGAAAGTAACTTCAAAAGTAACTTTGTCCTTTTTTACAGTAGTTAGTAGTTTACTCAATTACTATTACAAATGCGTAATTTATACTCTACTTCAATTACTTTTGGCGTCGATACTCAGTAACTTCACTACCTTCTTTGAGCAATTTGTACATCTCTGCGATGGGGTCTCTAAAGAGAGAACCCACAGGGAAACCATGTGATCCCCCAAAGTACGTCACTCGAGAGGCGACGTGGAGAGTTGAGAGGCACTTGGACCTTCGATTTGTTTCTTCTTTTTTTTTTTACATAAAAACTACCGCTCGCAAGAAAATACGGTTTTCAGTTCTTCGTTCCAAGGGCGACGCAGACTAATTTCCGCAGTTCATTGTCCAAAGTCTGAAAATCGTGGCACCGCCCCTTTAAAGGGATGCTGAACCGAAATCTGGATTCCCCAAAACACGCGGCAAAAGCGTGCAACGGGATGCTACAAACACCAGAACATCACCCATACAGCGATATCTCAAACGAATGACCGTATTTAAAAAAAAAAAGAGGCGCATTTGGCAGGAATGTTGACGTCATGTTTCTCCGAGAAGGAGAGGGAACGGCCTGGCCTCTTTTCCGCCTCGCGGCCTTGAGGGAGCGAAGCGAAGAGAGGAGGAAACTAGGTATCTTGACGGTCACGCGCCTCGTCGGCCTGGTTCAATCTCGACTTCTTTTTCCAAAAATACGGCCGTCCATTTGAGATATCGCCTTACTAGTAGTGTTGTAGGGATTGTAGCGTCCCGCCTACATCTCCAGCATTGTTTTTTTTAAATCTAAATTTCGGTTCACCCTCCCTTTAAGAACTTAATTTTAAGATGTGCTAAACATCACCGAAAAATGCCCTAATATAAAAGAGTTGCGCAGGAGGCCAAGTTTGCGATTTTATTTTTACTTCAGATATAAAATAAAATAAAATAAATTTAACTTTGTCATGTACAGTAGTTTGCGTGCTTTAAGTGTTGAAACATTTACGATGTGGACAGTTATACGTTTCATTCCTGCGCTCCTCAAAATTGCGTGTTTGAGCAATTGGAAAAATCGTTGTGCCACCTTCTCTCAAACGCTATTTTCTTTACGAAAACAAGAAAGGTTCTTTTGCAGACGTAACTTCTCTTCCGTTGTGCGGACATGTTTCGCTACCTCATATAAGCATTCATATATATAAAAATAGGCGATTAGCGAACTATGACTGTCCTTATGGGAACACACGCAGCTGTGACGCACAGTGGAAAATTACTATTTTCAAAAACATCACGTGATGTTTTTCAACTTTTTCCAGAATCTGACCTTGACTTCGAGGCTATATTGAACACACACACACGCACACACACGCACACAGAAATACTAAAACAATGAATATATGGGGGCATGTTGGTTGGAGGTCGAATACATAGAAAACAGATGTAGAGTGACGGTGGAAAACCAAACAGGAGGATTTATTCGAGTTCGCTAATAAATAAGAAATTACTAATTAACTTTTTACTTCGTGAAAATAGACATATGGTTCGAATAAGAAACTTACTGAGCATCATCGACTACCACTAAATCAGTAATTGTCAGAAAGACTTTGAGCGCGTGAGAAGCGTAGTAGTGCGCTAAAGTTGCCATTCGTGGAGCAGGTACGAAGCTGGGGCTCTCAAAAGAGGTGGAAAAATCGCGCGGGAGCCTTATCGCAACTATACTCCGTCTCACCCTAGCATGGACTAACCGCGAAGGCTGTGCTAGCGCGAGCGGCCAGCCTTGACTGCCTTGACTAGAGCACTTGCTGCACGAGCGCTCGTGCAGCCGCCGCGGCTTCACTCAAAGTGACTAGCTCGCGCTTTTAGCACACGCGGCTAACAATAGTCCATACTAATGTGAGATGAAGTATAGTACCCTTGTACCTGCTCCACGAGCGGTAACTTTAGCGCACTACTACCTTTCTCACACGATCAAAGTCTTTCTGATAATTACTGATTGTGTGGTTTTCAATGATGCTCAGTAAGTTTCTTATTGGAACCATTAGTGTATTCTCACTAAATAAAAAGTTAATTAGTCATTTTTAGTTATTAGCGAACTAATTAGTAATTATCGCGTGGTTTCTGATGTCTGTCACCCCATATATATATATATATATATATATATATCAGTGTGTCGAACCGAAAAAAATACGGGTTCGGTTACGGTTCAGGTTCAGGTAAATTTATTTTGTTCCGGTTCAGTTCCGGTTTGATTAATTCGATCCGCGAACCGGTTCGCGAACCGGTTCGGGGCGCTGAACCGGTTCGCGAACCGGTTCGGAAACTATAAACGACAAATTGCAACATCACAATAAATTACAAATATAACATCTGAAATCAGCACACACGAAACGGGATACATCGTAGTGTAAGGCTCAGGGATTTCTACTAGGAATGGTTTCTTTATGTACACTCAAAGGTTACCTCACCGACGTTTACGCATTCGGACTTCATCTAATTGGGTCCGACGCAGTAGCTGTAAAATCCGCGACCTCCTTAGAAACCCACTTACAAGTAGAACTCGCTAACTATCCCGCCACCTCGGCGTGTAAGCAATTGAAGGAACAGTGGGGAGAAAATACAGCTTTCTTTATTTGAACTAGCCTTCGGTAACTCAAATTAGACCCTTAAAGAAGTTTTCATTAAACAAGATACGGAATATGAAAAACACTTCACCGAACGCAACGCCAGAAGGACGTAATAGGATAAATATTAAAATAGAAGAGTTCGCTGTCTCACAAATATGTTAGCTTCTAAGTGCCTATACGAAACCGGATGCATTATTATCAAACTCCACAGCCTTTTCTTTTCTCATTCCGATGGAAGCAAGCTTCAAGAACTCGCGCGTTCTAGAAACGTGTTATGAAATGAGCACACAGCATCATTTAGGATTTACGAGATTGTAGGAAAATAAAATCCCGTAACGCGATTTTTTTTTGCACAGTTTTCCAGTTCTCTTTCTTCCGTGCAAGCCGCGACCAGCGCAATACTGGTTCCTATGTCAAGATTCATGGATGCAGCGTTTATATTCCTAAGACTGAGTGGAGAAGAAATATATGTAAGCGAGGTGTGTGTCAGTTGACGGCACTTAAAAAACAAATGGCATTGATAGCACATTCATTGTCAACAGCGCGTGGCCGAACCGTTTTGACATGAGCCGGTAACCGTTATTTTTTTTCCGGTTCAGTTCCGGTTCGGGTTCATCGCGATAACAATATAACGGTTCGGGTTCGGGTTCAGTTCCGAAAAAAATACCGGTTCGGTTCCGGTTTTCGGTTCGGTTCGGTTCCGGTTCGACACCCTGATATATATATATATATATATATATATATCGTAAAAAGGAGGTAAATGCTTTAAAACGTATTTATTGGATGACGTTCCGAGCGGGGACCGCTCTTATATATATATATATATATATATATATATATATACGAATGCCTGCCTAAGGTCAAAACGTCGAATAAATCATCCTGCTTGGTTTTCCTGTTTCCACCGTCACTCTACATCCCTATTTTCTACTTCTTCGGCCTTCAAGCCAATATGTTCCCATATATTTTTGTGTTCGTGTGCGTGTGTTGAAAATAGACTTGAAATCGAGGTCAGATACTGGAAGAAGTGAAAAAAAAAAAAAAAAAATCACGTGATGCTTTTGAAAAAAAGTGTTTTTCCACTGTGCGTCACAGCTGGGTGTGTTCACATAAGGACGGTTATAGGGATGTCAGGCCTTTTTTTTAAATGAAATGTTTATATGAGGTAGCCAAACAATAAAACAAACCTTACTTTTGCACACAAAAAAAATAATTTTTGATTTTTGTAAAGACAATCGCGTCTGAGGTGAGGTGGAACAACGATTTGCCCAATAGACCGATCTCACCAGCTAGTTTGAGTACGCCACCGCTGCCGACATGAATCGTGGGAGCTGTAGTCTTTCTGCACGCGCGACAACCCTGCTGGAGGTCTGCGCGAGCAGAGCACGAGGCGGCATGAGCTCCCTCGTGAACTGGCGTCTGCCTCCTACGAACTACAGTTATGGCGCCGTCACGCATGCGTGGAACGCTTGGTGGCATCGGTCTATTGCGCTTCGACGCAATCTTGAAGACCACGGGATACAAAGTAAACTATCTACATTGTAAATGTTTTTATACATAAAGCACGGAAACATGAATAAGTTAAATTTATTTTATTTAAGTTTATATCGGAAGTAAAAGTTCTTTAAATGACGGAAACGTGTCGTGAGGCCTACATTCCTTTTATATCGTTGCCAGAAACATATTTTGGACTATTTTCGTCAAAATCACATCTAAAATAACGCATTCCACAGCGCCGTAGTGCCACTGCAGGATAATAAGTAAAACCTAAAATTTTTCTATTCTTAATTCTAAACAATGATTGCACAACACTGCAAGTATATACAAGTGTTCCAAATACTTTAAACCACAATATACAAAAAAAAAAAAAGAAAACAGAGCGTTATGCGAAAGAGAAACCATCTGAATGTTGCTAGAAAATGTATTGGGAAAGTGCACACTTTTTTTTTTTTTTTTGGTGCGTCTAACAATTAGTAAACTAGTTAGCTGATTTTTTTTTTTTAACTTATAGTGCTAGGGCCGAGGTGTGAAACGAAAATTCGTAGAGCGCATTGATGAACACCCTAATAAGGTGTTTACTACCTGATGCGCCTTGCGCGTTTCTTTTTACTAAAAAAAAAAAAAAAAGACGGCGAAACATATTAAAAAAAAACGCGACATCGCGCCGGGTGTTACGCTTGCAGCGTCTTTAGACGTGGTACGAAAGAACGAAGTCCACCTTGTAACTGGCGCGCTGTCCGAGACAGGGCACTGCGGCAGAAGGTGCTCGCGCTTATCTTCGGGGATTATCCCAACACAATGCCCTGTTTCGGACAGTGCGGCAATGGACTTCGTTCTCCAGAGCATGTCCAAACAGGGGAGACATGAGTGAGGAAAATGGGCAGCGAGCGGCAGTATCACATCGACTGGCGCTGGCGTCTCTACGTCACATCGGCGCGGCGCCGCGTTGCCCGGACCTGGTCAATCTAATGTTGCGCGCTGCGCAGGCTAACAAAATGAAGCGTGCCAAGCCTAACATGTAGCAAACTCCTTATTCGGGTGTTTCTTAATGCGCTCTACAATTTTCCGATTGACACCTGGGCCCTTAAAGGGGTACAGAAACAAAATGTTAGCTTACATTGCCTCTCGTGGTTTTCGGGCGCGCGGTTCACGGGGGAGTCGGTGCAACGTACTTGACGCGTATTGAAAAGAACACGATTTATCCTGATTATGCAAAGCCCGAGAAACGCACCTTGCTTCACAAAATCGGTACGCTCGTAGAAAAGCGAAGCAAACAAACCGCATTTTGCAGATTGAAGAGACATGGACGAGTCGCCACGAAAACCACTCGGCATCAGCGCATCAGCGGTTAATTTCGCCGCCGCTCGCTGCTCGAAGTAGCAAAGTGTTTCTGCGAATCCAAGACAAGCCAAATTTCAGATCCTAGCTCACGGTTGCATCAGCGGTTAATTTAGCGGCCGTTCGCTGCCCAAGTAGCAAAATGTTCCTGCCGATCCAAAACAAGACAAGCCGCCTTTCCAGCGCTGTCCACCATGTGGCCACCAGGCTTTCTTGAAGCCCCCATGGCCCCCGGTCACTCGGTCTATCCATTCGTGCACTTCCCTTTCTCTCTAATATAATCGAAGGCGTCTAACAAAGCTCCGCGTCGAACGTCCTATCAGAGCGCGACGATTGCCTCGGGTTTATGCAAAGAAGTGGTCCGAGCATAATCCATGCTTATCCCTTTCCAGAGGCAGTAGCCCAGGGAAATAATCCCCTCTAATCCCTTTTGAGGGGAGGGACCCTTTTTTTTGGGTTCCACCCAGGCCAGAAACTATACAACACCCCTTCTAACCTCCTTGCTGTTTTCCTTTCCCACGCCTTCTTCCACCGCCATTTTGTTCCTCTCATCGTTTCCCCGTGCGCCGGAAGGTGGCTTTGTGTCCATCGGTAATCCCATCCGAGGGGGAAAATGCTAATCCTCCCTCCGTGGGTTCCACAACGCTGCTCCGAACTTGTGAGATAAGGTGCTTGTTTCCGGGAGGGTTATAAGCCCCACGGATTATCGCCGAGGACCAAAATGGCTGCTGGTTTGTCGGCGAGCGGCATTACAAAGGGTGGCATCACCCTAGCAAAGCGCACATGAAGGCTCCCTAGTGCGTCCTACTTGCCCCTAGCGCCACTGTACTTGCCCCAATCTTACAAGGGAGGCGACGGGGTGGCTTCGCGCCACGACCACCGGGGACCGGGACCACGGGCTCAAAGATGCACCATCGATAAGAACCCGAAACCTAGAAACGCGTTCAAGTTGAGCGGTTTTTCAGAACGCCGTAAAATGTTTGATTTAATGATCTTCGACGATGCTTAGCAAGTTTCTCAGTGGAACCACATGTTTATTTTCACAAATTAAAAGTAATTAGTAAATTTCAGTTAATTATCTCGCCAATTGGAATGTTTTTGCAATCCTCGGTGTCCGCCGAGGCTGGCAACTTGTTTCCGCAAAATCTCTCCTTTCTTTTTTTATCCCGAAGCTCCCGTTTTTCGGGATTTTTTAAAGCTTTCGCAGAGACAGTCTGCATATTACCTTTCGTGTAGTAGCGGATTCTACATATCCAAAACATTTCTACATATAAGAAGCAACGATTTCAATATTCTAAGCTCTTCCATTTACCAACTATGTAAAATTGATATTTCCTCCATCCCGGCTTAGTCGCAAATATATGGCAACACACACGCGAAAACGGGCGTCATAAAAGCGGAACGAGGGCTCCAGCAAAGCGCCTTGCATTGAAATGCCACCTGCATCGGACACGCCTGTAGGGTTAGTTCCACTACTGCTCCTAAAACGTTCAACCCGTTCCAAAAATACAGGAACATATTTTCACTTCGTGAAGTACACATTGAATGGATAAACAACCCCTTGCATAAAAAATTAATTCCAGGTGACCTTTTCTCCGAGTCTGTTTAAAGCCTGGTAAGCTTTCCTCCGGTGAGCTATTTTCCTGTGAGCTTTTCTCCGGGATTCGATTTATCACCCATAAAACATTTTTCTTATTGCGCAAAGTCTGTTCCACAGAAGAGTACATGATGCATAAAAAAAATACACATCGAACTTTTTAGACAACAAAGGTGTTCAGGCGAAAGGTAGAGCGCATAAGACCGTTCTGTTAGAAAAAAGGGTTGAGATGACGGGGCGTTTGGGCGTGGGTTGTGACGGAATCTGTTCGCCAAGGTGCTTATCAGGGAAAAAAAGATATCAGTCAAGTCAACAAACTTCGAAGAAGTGTGTGTGTGTGTTTGCGAGCAGCTCTCATAGCAACCGTTTTTTTTTTATATTGAATTAATATTCTGAATAAATTACGCAATCGTCATCAGATAGCTCGATTTTCATCGGAACATCATTAATAAACAGGAGAGGCAATGACGTCACAAGGGTCAGCGGCACACGAAGCGGTTTCCCTCCTCCCCCCCCCCCCCCCCTCCTTTCCAGGCTCTTGTGGCCACCCGCGACAACCCCCCCCCCCTTTCCTCTCTACTCTGCCCAGTTGCACCCCCCTGAGTGCTGCATCCGAAATTGTCCCCCCCCCCCCCCCCCCCCCCCTTGTGACGCCACTGAAGCCCTGGAGCAGGGGTTTACCCAGGGTTGTAGATTGGGGCTAATGGACTCAGCCCTAGGGTGTTTTGAGGGGTGCGAGATGTAGAAATTATTTATTTGTGGGGCATGGCAGAGTCAGGCGGAAAATACACAACAGCGTATTCAATACGCTGTTGTGTATATCCCGTTTGTCGAAAAAATGTATGCTAGTATTAGTATTTTATGAAAAACCTGATCGAGACTTGTGTAAAGTCTTTAAATTTAGCACCAACCTGTTTTCCCTTTATTTATTGACGTGGGAAAATTGTACACAGTTTTAATAAATTCAGTACATGTTGAACAACCTGCCCTGAAACCATGCTGATGTTGAGTCAAGATTGCGTGTTCGTCTAAAAACTCTGATAATGAAAACTTAAAAAAAGTCTCAGTTTTAATGTTTTAAATTCAAAAGAGATTTATAATTATATTTTAGAGATACACAAAGTATCATAAAGTTAATTTAGAAGAATTAAATATTTAGGTAGCTGTATGTGTCACATAGAAGCAATCTTCGCTACTGTAAATAAATAAATAAATTTATAATTTTAACATGAAAATTAAACGAAACAGTTGAAAAGCGAAATACAAAGGAGGCCCTACAATTTTGTAGTTACAAGATTTCCGTCATGCTAAAAGAGAAGGTTGCGCGAGCCTGAGCCTCGAACCAGAGATATTTTTCTGTAGCCAGAGATATTTTTCTGTCGACCTAACTTTTACATAATTATTCGGCACAAGCTTGCTTTTATTGCCACCTACAACATCTAAAAGATACGCGATCTTTTTTTTAGGGGAAAAATAAACTGCGCATTGCCGAACGCTCAGTCTCCGCTCAAATCTAGCACTAGTCGAACCAAAAATACAAGGACGAACGAGCATACGGCGCCGAGATCCGGCGTCTTTAGCAGACAATCTTCTCGACTCAAAAGCGGCGCGCGTTCCGCAGGCGGCGACAGTCGCAGAAACAAAAACAGGCGCGGTAACAAGGAACTGCAGTTCCTTCTCTGCTAAAGACGCCGGCTCTCAGCGTCGTGTGCTCGTTCGTTGGCGGCAGTTAGCGTCGCGACCGCTTGCGCCATCTCTTGTCTCCTGTGCGAAACGGCGCCGTGTTTGAAGACCGGTGGCTTCGCTGCGTTTCCGTAGGAGCTAAGCCTTTTTATTTCTTTACTTTTTCCTCAGGTAAATTCGCTCTTTGCAAATTTTACAAAAAAAAAAAAAAAAAAAGTCCCATTTGTGGGCAACGTTGCACAAAGTCGTAGCGCGATTGGTTAAGAAACCGAACTTTGCGGTCGATTTAAAGAGCCTGTATCTATGTCTGATTTTTTTAATCGTTTAAACAACCAATTACCCCATCACACCTTAATCCTTACATTTATAAATATTTCATTCCCACCATAGTACAGCTTCGCTGAGTGGAAAGAAAGGCTGAGAGTTTTTGTCCCGTCGCTATCAGACACGGCGAATAACGAAAAAAATACAATTTTTCTGGCACGGGTAGCGAGCGAGAACGCCGCAACGGCGAACTCAAGTGAACTGTGTGGAGCAACCCACGACGACGTGAGCAACGGCGGTGGAGACGATAGCAGACCACAGATGCACAGCTCGAAAACAACGAAAACGAAACTACCCGTTGACTGTTTCCCGCTCCCGTAGTGCACCTGAAAAACTAGTGGCGCTGCTATTTTGCTTATTGCCTAATATTGTCCATTGAACATTTCACAAAATCAGTTATAAATTTAATAAGATAGCGGTCAGTTCTGAAACTTTGTCGTCTGGTTTCGACCGTGTTTGAAACACCTTGTATAAAAGTTGTTAACATTTACAAAGATACGAGGACAAAAATACAATGTTAGAACAATCGACATGCCCTCAAAGAACTTTTAACAAATTTCTCTACCCTTTTTAATCAGGATGGTCGTCCCCGAGGTGCCCCGAGGGGGCGTCACCGGTTCCTACGTCGAGCTCGTCGAGCTTAGAGCACTATATAGCTCCTTCGGAGCAGAGTAGCGCAATCTAGAACGCCGCCTCTCGGCGACTAGCGGCGAACGCCCGGAGGTTCCAACTGCGGTCAGAAATGCATGGAGAACGTGAGAAAATCGTTGTTTCTTCAGTATTGTGGGAATATACGGAATGGCAATCGTTTGTGACATAATAATGAAACATTTTAGAATAATTTGCGCTAAGTTTTGTGACCCGCAAGAACCTCTGACTTTTTTTTTAAAATTGCTTGAGCGGCATCATGCAGCAGACGACACGGCGACGTCATACCATTCACGTGACCCGCTCCGGCCAACCCGAAAAGCTCATCTCCGCTGCGAGCAAAAATCGTCTGCTTCAAACGCCATTGCCTTGAAAATTGCCTTCTCAAAATTTGCACACGCATCCGATATTATTAAAACTTTGACGAAGTGTTTAGTGCTTTACTAACTTCACGACAGATTAGTTTTGAAAAGTGTGAACTCGCCGTTCATTTTTTAATCAGCCGTGTTGTATCGATCTCCATGTATTCTCGCCGCCTCTTGGAACCCTGACTACCACGTGACTCGCGCCGAGCCGCTCTGTCGGCCATCTTGTCGGCAAAACACGAGGTTCAAAGGATTGCGCTACTCTGCTCCGTAGGAGCTATATAGTGCTCTAGTCGAGCTCATAGAGTCGAGCTACGTCGTCGTCGTCGTCAGTAGGACGCAGAAAAATTGCACACAAACCAATGTTGACAGAAGCAGTGGAACACCGCTAAACAATGCTGTAAAAAAAAAAAAAAAAAAGAAGTGAGCCAAAGAAATCTGACAGCAAAGTCCATATGTGACTAATAGTCTAGTAGATGGCGCAAGTTACCGCCTAATACAAAGGTATAAAGGTAATCGCCATTGCTACCTTCCACTCATTTGCCGAAAACGTCAACCCATAGAGTTATTATAATGTACGCTAGAGGTTCAACTGGCGCTAGTGTGCTGCTGCAAATTGAAGCAGACAGCAACCAGTCCGAAATTGACTTCCGGTAATACATTTCTATGGAGAAAAGTGAGTGCATTTGCTCTCTGCGCTCGAGTATAAGAGCAAATATCACGACTAATTCGTACGCACTGGGCACATTAGAACATTTCTCAGTCACGCAGACGGAATAATTGGTCAGTTACGGCGTTTTTATTTTAAATTCGTGGCATAAAAAACGGTGCTAAAACTGCTTCGTACATGTATTTATATCCACTGTCGGACACTGTTAGCGCGAACACGGCATCGGCGATTTCTAGCTTGGGGGATATACGTGCCAAACGAACGAAAGACATCTGACTATGAGAGACGGTAAGAACTACGCGGTAACACTGAATAAGTGACTCCTTGTGCATGCAGACGATCAAAATAAATTGAAAGCCACGTAATATAGTCTGATTTCCAATAAATAAGTACTGCTAGTTTTACTCTTTCTGCTCATGAATATGTGCGAAGATGCTTGTTCTGGGTTCCAATCATCACCCGCACGCTCCAAATCTTTGCAGAAGAAGGGAGAAGCCAGAAAACAGGTGCCCGATAAAAACTGCTTGACATAGAAAATAATAAAAATACACACCTTTTGTAGCCCACGTACTTTATTTTTTACATTCGAGTGTTGTTTTTAACCGATCGTAAAGATGCGCACGACGGAGTCATTTTCATATAATGACACGACGGGCATATTAGCGATATATGACCGGCACCAGAATGCTAGCTAACCCTGAACACATTCTACATTCCTTTCGAACGTTATTTCGCTTGGAATCGCTGCTCGTTTTTTCATACCTGTCATGGTACAGAGGTTTGGGCCTGAAATACACCGAATTTTGACATCGTTCAGTGGTAAAGAAAAATGCCGTAACTAAAGCATTTACACTTTCATAATGTTAATAAAGGTACACACTATACAGTACAACCGAAATAACACAAGTTATTTATGTTATTTTCCGGCGAAGAGACAAAATGTGCGCGTGTTTCCCCATAGGAATGCACAGGAGCACTGCAAAAGTAGACTGGTTGCTGTCTGCTTCAATTTGCCTCCCGGAAGTCGCATAGACACTAGCGCCAGTTGAACCTCTAGCGTATGTGCGTCAACCTTTCAAAGCTTTCAACGTTTCAACCTCTTTGGCCGCGTCTTTCATGTGCGCGTTCAAACAGTCCAAACGTGGTTAAACGCAGACTGATTCCTTATCTCCCGAAAAGCAGCATGACATTTCAACGTATATCAGAGGCCTGGAAAAGGTAAGCACGCCACTACTTTCAACAAAGAGCGCTGTTGCATATTGCGGCTTATTCGAGGCAGGCTGGTAGCCTTTCGCGGCCCAAAGTTCAAGGGCCGTTTCTGTGCGTTGCGCCCTACGTTGACAGGGCTTGTCACATTGGAGCGATACATTCTTTTCGGACACGGTGGTTGTTTGCGAGGCTCCGAAGAGTGTAAAATGCGAAAAGTCAAAGAATGTTGCCTCTGTTCTGACTGGTCGTGCCACAATGAATCTCCGCTCGTCATTCAAAGAGCCCTTTCACTTTCGTAGTCGATTCTACGGTTTCTGGACCCTTGAAGAAGTTCCAGCTCGCGGTTGGAACACCTTGAATGTGTTCTTTAAAAATACGAGGGAAGGACTAGACAACAGAGGTGTATTGACAACTAATTAAGTCAGAAAACGTTTTTGGGCTTAGAAACTGGACTAGGGCAGACTAGGGGTAGTGTAAAGGGTGGTGGTGTAAAGTGACCACAATGCTCGGGCCCTCGGGCCTCAAAGCGGGACTCGTTTTGGGAAGGGGTGGGGATATGGATGGATGAATTGACACAGGTCCTTGAAGCCCTTGAAATTAGAAATTGGGTTTTCAAGGCCCTTAAAAACTTTTTTTTTTTTTTTTGGCGAGACTAAATATTCTTGAATTTGTAAATTTGGCTTGCTGGGCCCTTCAAAGCCCTGGATTTTTTGGCTAGACATCTGAAATCCGTGAATGGCTATTTATAATAGGAAATGCAAGTATATATTGTACCTTTCTGTTATGTTTATTGATTTTTTTCTGTTTTGGTTTAAGTTATTTCAATTTAATAATAATAATATAATATATTTATTCAACTCGGAAAGAGTTGCGACACCACAAAAGGTGAGAAGCCCATACCAGGAGGTCTGTGGTGCCGCAGTTACATAAACAACAACAACAACAACAAAAAAAAACGTTGCGTGTTGCTTAGGATTGCAAGTGCGGTATTGCCCCCTGCAGATGGGTCTTATATCTTCTTTCTCGCTCAGGCCCGCTGTCAGCTCTGATGGCAGGGACCGCCACAGATTTACTGCCCTGATGACGAAGGTATTCCGGTGCCGATCAGTGCGGGCAAAGAGTGGTTGAAGGCCACCGTTCCGGTTCAGCCGCAGCTGCCGAGCAAAAGTAACCTCGGGATCCTCTGGCAGGAGGCAGGTTGCCAAAAGCCGGACCGAGGAGATTCCTGCGCAGGGCCAGAGAGTTCCAACCCACACGTGCCAGCAAATCATCCGTAGCTACCGTAAAATACCGAGCATGGGCCCATGCCACATTAAAGGGGCCCTGCAATCATATTTAAGCATCTACCTTTTTTGCACTTTCCACGTCTCTTGGGGTTCGGGCAAGCCAGCGGGCACGGAGAGAGTAACTAAATATCAGTGCGTCATATTTTAACCGGACGACGCGGAAACCACCTCCACCGACGAGGGCGACCCGCGGTACCGAAAGCGCGCAAAATGTGACGTCTTTGGTCCTTGGCTTACTACTGGTCAGAGGCGCTAATAGCTTCTTTTTAGTCGAAATACAAAATATAAGTGGCCCGAACCGTTTCAATTTTTTGTAAAAGTAGTATTTGTTCTGTATTTTCGATCAGAAAAGAAACGAAGGCAGTTCATAAAGTATGGAAACAAGAAATTACCCGTCGACATACCCGCCACCAAGCGGTGGTAAAGGCGGCGCATACTAGAAAGGACTAGTGGGATCAGGCGCCGACACGGAAAGGTCCCGGATCTATGCGCCGGCGCTGCGGTCGTATGGACAGGAAGATCCAACCGGCTCCGAGCGTTCCAAAGGCCTTCGGCGAGAAGCTTTGTCTTTCGCTTTGGCCGTTTCGCGGTATGGCAGCGCAAAGTGGCTCCCATTCTAAACTGATCTTTACCCCGTGTTTGCTGTCGTTTGTGGCCAATGAAGTGTCATGCCGAATCAGTATTTAATCGCACAGCAAATGCAATGAGAGCCGCTCTGGCTGCCCGCTGCATACAGCCTATCCAGAACATGCTTTAGTGGCGCCCTCTCACGCCGTCGGCATGGTGTGCGGCAGCCGTGAGCGCTTGATAAGCTCACTAGCCCTCCCCTAGTTCACGGCCACTCTCAAGCAACCAAGGACGTCATGAGGGAGGTTATTTTTTGCTTGTTTTTGTAATTTTAGTTTGCGTATAACTTTTAAAATAAAGGGAATTTCGAGAAAAGAAAAGTTTCACCAAGTTACTACGTTCAGTGCGCTCGGGTTCGGCGCAAAATAAAAACGAGTAAAAAAAAGTCCTTGCAGGGCCCCTTTAAGAGCCCACCCCCTATTTTCGAACGATTTCAAAAACAAACGGAGGACACATCAACCGCCCACCCCCCATTTTAGGCAAATTTCAAAAAATATGCGAAGGACATGGCAAGCGCCCAGTCGCCGCCGACAGTCGTTATCTCCTGAAGTTGAAGCGACCGGTACTAGTTATGAGTCATGAAAGCGCGGGCGAAGGGGGTGAAGGGCGCCGCGGGAATCGGGCGAAGGGCTCTGGCGCAACACGGCAACACTCCGGGGCCGCGGGAATCGAGGTAAAATGGCAGAAATAACAAAAGATGCAGGCGAGCTGGTGTACAAAGGAAGAGAGGCAAGGGCACGGTGGCGAGAGTGAAGCAGTGAAGATACACTACGTTGGAAAGGAGGATCTAGCGAATGGAAAGCCGCATACAGCTTAGCGCGTGTGCCCGTGTGCCTCTGCCCCTCCGCTTTTTCTTGTGGTTCGGTGGTTCGGTTAGTTCCGTGTTCATCGCGCTGCATTGCTTGCGTTCGCTCAGTTCGCTTGTTTGGACGATGCACTCGTATACGGTCGCTAGGAAAGTCGAAGTTGTTGGACGGCATAGGCGCCACGGAAAGAATGTAAGCTGGACATCGCGTGAATTCAAAATTGACCGTAAAAGAGTGCGCGAGTGGGACTCAAAATATGAATTGCTCCTACAACAGAATCACGGAAAATCACGGCTGAAACGCAAGCTGTGTGACGGGGGTGCCAGTCTTCAGTGAAGAGGTTGATGATGCCTTATCATCAAATGGCCGCCATTTTGAATTCGGCGGCCGGGCCGAGCAAGGGCCCACCTGACTATGCTATCCTTCTGCGTTTTTGCTCTCGGACCTAGCAAGTGCCCATTCCCAAGTTTTCCGCGATTATCCCATAATTTTGAGTGGGCGCTTGCTCGGTATTTTACTGTATGTCCCGGTACCGGGGGACATGAGGGGTCTGCCACCGCAATATAGTGTACGCGGCACGTCTTTGCACACTTTCAAGAGAAGTGGATAAGGTGGCCTGAGGGGTTCTTAGACTGCGGCACAGTACTCAAGGTGCGGCGGCACCAGTGCGGTGTAGAGGTGCCTCAGTGTTCTTGACCCGGCCCCTCTTGAGACACGGGTAACAAAACCCAGCATCCTTCGAGCTCGGGAGGTCAGTCGACAGTCCAGTTTGACACCTAACAACTTAGTGCTGGTCGTTCTGGAAATGTTCACTCCGTCGAGGTTGTAGCAGGGGAGTGCGGAACGCTGCTGCCTGGATGAGGATATCCGCATCACAGTGCACTTGGCAAAGTTCAGTGGAAGTCTGTTTTTTCCTGACCAGGCGACAACATTGTCCGGGTCCGCTTGGAGTAGTTGGTGATAGAGGGGGCGACGGATTGGCTGCACGAGGGTGAGGTCGTCGGCAACCTAAGACCCGGGTGATGTCATCGATACAGATGTTAAAGAGGGTAGGGCCTAGGACGCTACCCTGAGGAATCCCTGACACAACCTCTGCGGTGTTAGACCTCTGCCCGCCGAAGACTACGTGCTGGGTACGACCGAGCAGGATGGACGTTACCCAGTCCAACAGGTTGCCGGATAATCCAATGTTGGAGAGTCTCTGCAATAGGATGGAGTGGTCAACTTTATCGAAAGCCTGCTTGAAGTCGAGTTGGACGTGCTCGCATGGTGTACGTCCATCTAAGGAACTACTGATGGTGTGAACCGCGGTTGCGAGAGCTAGCTCACAGCTCCGGCCGGGGCGGAAACCATACTGGTGCGAGGAAAGCAGCTGGTGTCGCTCAATGTGTTCCAGTAAATGTCGGTTAACTATTCTCTCCATTCTTCTGCATACGATGGATGTAGTTGATATTGGCCGGTACGGGGACACGAGTGACTTGGACAGCCCACTTCCCTTGTGTAATGGGGTGACTTGGGCAGTCTTCCATTGTCGGGGGACAAAGCCGGCATGACGAGAGTTTGTGAAAAGTTTTGCTAGGATCGGGCTGAGTTTGTTGGAGCACATCCTCAGGAAAGCTGGGTGCACGCCATCAGGTCCAGCCTTCTGAGATGGGTTTATACGCTGCAGTGCTTCTGCAACATCTTCTTCACGCGCATCGAACGATGCAAGTGGTGAACTACAACGAGGCGTGTTGGAGGGTAGAGGTGAGGGGTTGCCAGGGGTGGTCCAAGCCGATGAGAAGTGGTCACTGAAAAGTTCCGCTATAGCCCCGGGTTCTATTACCTGGCTTCCGTTAACTAAGAATTCAGGACGGGAGGATGATTTTCTTTGATTGTTTACATGGGCCCAAAAAAGCTTTGGGATGTGGATGGCTTTTTCTGCAATCGACTCCATATAGGCCCTGTGTGCAGAGTAGATTAGTTTTTTCAGAATTTTCTGTGCTTGCTGCGCTGTGCTGAGGTGGAGTGCATTTTTTGTCCTACGTGCTTTCTTGAATAACTGGCGTTTCTTACGGCAGAGCCGAATGATATCTTGAGTGATCTATGGTCGCTGCCGGCCAGTCGTCATCCTTGTGGGAATACATTCTGCTTCTATGGCCTAAAAGAGATCTAACCAGAGGTCATAGGCATCGTGAATACAAGGTTCATCAGTCACCAGGGACCAGGGTGCAAGGTGCAGCAGGTTCTGAAGGTGCGTTCTGTCAGTCTTCGAGAATTGCTGGATTCGCTTCGCGTGAGGACCAGATTTTGGCGGCTTGAGTAGGCTCTCGAGATAAATTGCGTGGTGGTCGGAGCCAGGGAGACTGGACTCAAGGGAACAGCTCGATACAAGTGCTGGATTGGTAATGAAGGCCAGGTCTAGGAAGGACGTTTTCCCAGAGTGTGTAATATAGGAGGGCTCCACACAAACTTGAAGGAACCCGCCGGTCTCCATGATATCAAGTAGCATATTATCACAGGGGGCCGATGGGATGGGAGCAGATGGATCCGTCCAGTCGATATGCGCGTTGAAATCTCCCAGCACACAAATGTTCAGGTAATTGCCCATTCCGGCCCTTCTGAGGGAGTTGCCGAGGAGATCGTAGGATGTAGACTGTGAGGTTGGGGGCAGTAAACACAGCAGATCAGCACTTTTCCCCGGTGGTGATTTACCTCGACGAATACAGCCTCAAGGTGCTCATGCTCCAGGTCCTGGTGTTTCTGGCAGGTCATGTGGCAGGGTACCGCCACCAGCACACCTCCTCCATTCGAGGCTCGGTCTTTCCTGAAGATAGTAAAATTTTCCACATCCAGAAGAAGCCTGTCAGGTATTGAGCGGTCAAGCCAAGTTTCACAAACTGCAAATACTGTGTCTGGGTAGGATAGGAGAAAAGTGCGGAAGTCAAGCAGTTTGTTTTTCAGCGAGCGCACGTTCGAAAACCGTATTCCCAGATTGGTGTTCTTGGCCACTGACGGAGGAGAGGGGAGCGGTGGGGAAATGATGGTCACGGGGAAAGCCTGCACTGCCGGTTGTTCGGAGGAGCTGGTGTTGGAGTTCACGACTCGGCTCTGCTTGGACGGGAACAAGTTGTCGGCGAAGGGCGGAAGTTGGCATGCAGCACAGAGCCACTCTGACGATGATGAGGAGAGGCGGCGATACGATGCAAAGGATACGTCCTCACATTTTCGGTGTAGCCAAAAGTCACAACCGTCATACTGAAGTGCGACCACGTTGTCATACACCGACCGGGAGCAGCGAGGGCAGGTGGGCCGCGGACCAGGATTGGGGGCACGTCACCGGCGATGAGAAGGAGCCAGATGAGATGCGGTTGACGGCGGATTGAGCCAGCGGATAAAGGCCGGCCATTAGGCCTAACGTCTGCCCACCACAACACTTCACCTTTACAGGCAGCGGTGCTTGGCGAAGCTGTTATTGTCCACAAATGGGCCACTCGATTTCCACGCTCTGTCGACGGAAGGCCACTCCTGCGAAGGCTCACTAATGCCACCAGGCATAGAAAAAGACGGAGGTACGCAAAAGCATGTGTGCGTCCCGCCATTGCTCAAGCCATTGCTCGCCATTGCTCAAGCTTTGATTTAGCCGATGTTCATTGGATGGTTGGCCACATTGGAGCAGATCCGAATCCAACCTGGTCCGGGAATGATTTGCGCACTGTTTCCGCCATTGGACTCGTGTTTTGTCATCGGTGTGAAGAAAATGCCCGGCAAAAGCAAGTTCCAAGGTGCGTGGCTCTGCAGTGATGAATATAAGGACTGGATGGTGCCAGACACCCCAAATCAGCATTGTGCAAGAGGCAAGCCGTGCAGTAAAATTTTCGATGTTGCCGGCAGTGGCAAATCTGCGTTGAAGAGCGCGAAACATGCCTGCATCATGAAGATCACAGCCAAAAGCTTGGTGCAAAATTACCCTGCTCTGGGCACGAGTGAACAAACCACTCGATGCACGAAGAAAACACAAGGTAATGTCATGCACTTCCGTTGCACAATAACAGGACAAAATAAATTAACACAACATTTGACAAATGATAATGCATAGTCTCTAAAGATTGACAAGCAACCCCATAGCGGTGCGGTTTTTACACCTTGCGTCCCCTGCTGCGTCTGCTGCCACTCCACCGTCACCTCCGCATTCGTATAGAGTTCTCTCAAGACATCCACCACTCCTGGGCTGCCCCCTTTTTGCTCAACGACTGCTGCTGTGTAGCCTGCTCGATGTAGTCGTGTGCTTTCTCCACGTCGTGGAAGGCCGCCCAAAGCTCCCGCCCCTCTGTGCGTGCCATCTCTATGCATGGCATCAGAGCAAACAAATTGTCCTACAGGTGCCATCCCCTGTGGAACCCATTCTTCGGTTCGCCCAAGATCCACTCTCTTTCAGCCCATGCCTGTATCCTCCTCCGCAGCGCTTGAGCGAAGACTCTGTAGTGCTTTGAAGTTACCGCGATTGGCTTGTACGCCGATAGTCTACTCCTTTCCCCAGCCCCTTTATATAAGAAGGCCATTCGACCCTGGCGCCAGTCCTGAGGTGTCTGTCCAGTCTCCAGCATGTCACTGAGGCATTCCTTCGAGGCAAGACCCTACATTGGGCCCAAGTTCTTGAGGAGAGATGGTGGAAACCCATAGAGTCCGGTTGCCGTGCTTGCTTGCATCCGACCTACAATGTTCTCGAGCTCCACCCTTCCGATTGGACCCAACCACTCGTGCGAGTCGTTCTGCTCTGTTCCTGGCTCACCCTCCACCTCGTCCACCTCACCGTCGACGCCTTCTCTTCCAAACGTGGCAGCGACTTGCGCCGGCACGAACTGCAGGCCCTTTGTCTCCGATAGGAGAACTTTCGATTCTGCGTGACGCATCAGTAGTTTGGGCGTCGCGTTCCTGTGAGAGTTCCGCACGTGCCTTTAGAATTTCTTTGGCGCATCCCGACCACTTCTTCTCAAATTCTCCAGGAACCTTAGATCCACATTGCGAAGCCTCTCCTGAATCGAATTTGCTGCTACCTTCTTGTCTCTGCATTCCCCGTAGCCGTCATCGAGCCCGCTCGGGCCACCGGGCTCTCATTGCTGTTTGATGTTTGCGACGTGCGTCCTTTCGGGCGCCGATTGCAAGTCTGACATCCCGGTCTCACCATCGCTTCAGGCTGTACTTCTGGCGTTTGCCCACCCTGCATCTTTTCTTCCTCAGCTCCTGTTGCACATGCCCCAGTAGGCATTCCAGTAGCAACTGGACGCAACACCGGTGTTGCGTCCAGTTGCTCCGCAATCTGGTCTATGTTTCGTTCCGTTAGATAGGTCTTGCCTTTGTTGTCTCCCCTCTCGTTTTCTATACGGAGGGAAAGCCGTCTGCTCCTTCGCGCAGGCCGGTGGCGTGACGTCACCTCGCCGCGCTCTGATTGGAGGATGGCTCCGGGCGGGAGCTCGGGGGTAAACAAAGCGATGTCGTCTTTTCTCCGCAGCCATTGCGAAAGGCCTTTTCTGTGGCTCCCGGAAATCCACTGCTACTGCTTGAACGAGGACGCGGCATACGGAAAAAAGAGACCGGAAATACCTCGAAATGTACGTTACTTCGTTTGACGCGAAAGAATTTACCCTGGGAGCATACGAAGCACCAATATGCGTCCCGGTCTCCGGCGGTCGGATGTTGATGTGAGTCCCCCCAACGTCAGCACGGTGATGTGCGACGCGAGTGAGCCTTTCTACTTTTTGGCGGAGACCCTTTTTCGCCAGCAAGTGTCTCGGTGTCTCCGTGAAGCATCGAAGAGTAGCTACAGCCCTCTTCGGCGAGCTGAACGGGCTGCCGAGCTTTCGAAGGCCGATCTCCCGCAACGCTGGCACCCGGAGAACCGCGCCATGGCGCTCGCGGGGGTGAGTTACGTCGTCTCTGTACACTTCGCATCATTCACAAACAGTTCAGTTGCACGTGAAAGGAGTATAGCAAAGTAAAACGGAATGTTACGGAAAAGCAGCGGATTAGGCGATTGGTGTGGTACGACCGAGCCGAGTGCGCAGTCGTCTGTTCTTAGTCTTTCCCCCAGCGACAGATTGTATGCCACTTGTCCAAACAGATAGTGTGGTAGGATATCTGTATGTGGATCATAAACTTCGCAGTCACGACTCAGTGTTCGATGGTAGCGTATTTTAGCAGTGATAGCGCCGTGTCTAAGTGTCATCCGATGTCACTTCATGCCAGTGGCGCAGCGAGGGAGGGGGGTTCAGTACCTCGCACCCCAGATCCCCCCCGGCCCCAAAAAAACCTGGCTAAGCCAAAGCTTCACGCACGCGATAAAGCGCCGTCCTAAGGTGTTCAACTGAAGACGCACTGTTCTTCTGACGCGTGTTCCATCAGTCGCTCACCGCTGATTTGTTTCACCATAAAGCGCCAATGAGGCAAACGCTGCGGGGGCGAGTAGCATGTTTTCGTACCTGCCTACTAGTTTTCTTAGGTCCGTTAATCTGCAAGTGCTTGTGTTTCCCCTACCCCATCATTCCAACAGAATCCACCGGCTGCCGGGCTACTGAAAGGACCCTCTGCTCGGAGGACATGTTGCAGGCCCTGTGTAATGCCCTCGGCGCCTGTGAGACTTCCAGGGGATCTGCGTTTCACGGCCCCGTTACCAGCTGGGAAGTTCTCCATGGAGGTAAGATTATAAAGAAACCGCTCTATGCACTCAGAGGTAGCTTTCAGAAGTTGTGGAAGCCAAATACAAATGCTGATATCTTTAGTAAAAAAACTTTGTATTACTTGCTTTATGACTTATACATCTCTATTTTGCAAGCCACATATGGCAGGAAAGTGTCACGTTATCTCAACCTGGTTGCTCAAGGCACTGAAAAGCTACCTGTTGCAGACCACTGTACCGTTGTCATTTATTATATGTTATTCCCTGGCACCGGGGGATTGGTGGCCGAGGGGGCTTCCACGCACCAGCTCGGAGAATGTGGAGTGAAAGCTCGTGCTGCAGAACCCAAGATCGTGTGTTCAAGCCCCACATTTGCCCGTTTCGATCTGGATGAGCATTGTACCGGCGTGCGGTCGTGTATCACTACTACGTGATGCACGTTAAGGGCCCCAGGCTAGCGGTCATCTACAGCTGGGAGAGTCATCGCCCGTTAAGGCAGATCGAGTTTGAGACTATATAAACATACACACAACCCGATTCCTTGGCACGCTGCTGGTATTGCTGTGCTGATGTTTGGACGCTGTTTTTTTTTGGTCGTTGATATGACTACTGTGGTGCTTGGGTGAAATAACCTGGTCAATTACCTCCTCGGCCGTAGAGTATCGTTCACTTGTTACTCTCTCTCCTCCTCTGGTTAATGTGGCTCAGATAACAGTCATGAAGTCAGCCCGGTTGAAGTTCTTTCGACGCCACATTCTCACATCTCTGGCCGATCGTCCTGCTTTCGCGCAAAACTCACACACCTCGTCTTCTTCGATACTCCCAAATGCGCCTCGGTCGCCCGCTCCGCCGCTAATTTCAGTCCCATGCCCACTGTTCTATGACAACCTCCTTGACATGACAAATCTAGCTTCTGTAACCGGCCATCAATATGGGTTAGTGCTCAATTTGTAAACTTGATCTTTCAAAGTAACAGTACGAGCTTCCTCCAGTATTTACCAGCAACCAAGCAATGACAAAAACCAAAGCTTTAACTTCCAAGACTAAAAACCCAGGAGTATGAGAACACGCTGGCCAACCCTGCTGAGGACAAGCCAGGATGAGGACAAGCCAGGAGTGATACAAGCATGTAATCTCAGTATATGGAGAGGTGTCCTCGAAGTTTCCAGCTTTAAAATTGTGGTAGTGTTTGAGTTGGTTTAAGTTCAAGGAGTCTCAAAAGAGCAAATAATGCTATGTTATTTATTTTGATTTGCATCCCTTGGATGCTGGCAGGTGTTCGGTACGAAGGGAATGGAATAGACATGTTTATTTATGCATTCTGTTGCTTCAAAATAGGCTTTCACTGATTTTAAGCGAGTAATGGCATGGGAGGACAAATACGCTGCTCAAGGGTGTAACCGGACCGTTTGACTACTGGGACGACTCTTTTACAGGGGACGACATCCTGTCCAGCACCAGCTTCACCATCTGGGACCAAGTGCACGAGGGGGTCGCACTGCAAGCACATGAAAGAAGGGCACTGCGACCTTGAGGTCAAGCTTGTACATGTACCATTACAGAGTCCTAAATGGATGCCAATTGGTACTGGTGACCTTATGAAGGTGAAACGTCCCTGGATCTAAAGGGAAAATCTGACTGAAGGCGAGCTGAAGTTGTTTCTGACTTTATTCTCTTATGACTGGAAAGTAATCTGCCTACTTGATGAGCTTTGAAGATGCAAAATTTGTTTCCGTAACTGTCCCACTTCAACGTAATGTGCACATTGAAACCTGTTCCTTTTCTTTTTCTGCTTTTTGGCGAGAAAAAAAAAAGCCAACGAATCTCCCTGTTCCTTTTCGCAATGGGGAGGTGTGGAAGACTGATTGGATATTTTATATACGCAATCAGTTTCATAAGTGAATGAAGATAAAAGCAGAATACATGTTCACAGATTATTTGTGAATTCTTAGACTTGGTGAAGGGAGTAGTTTATGTTCGAGTCATGTAATTATGAAGTCAAAACCAGCTTTAGTGCATTTTTAACAAGCCGTTTAGACTTGAGAGTTCTGCTTTGACTCAGCAATACACAACTCACTTTTGTTATTCCTATAGCACAGCCGAAACTATAAACACGAGCATGTTACCTGACCAATGCTTGAACTGCCGTGAAATCGACGAAGTCCCTATCCTTCGAGAACAAGTGTCAACGGGGATAGTCGAAAGACCAGGGTATTTATTGCACACGCATACTTGATTTCAAGCTTGCAGATTGAAGTAATTGTTTATTGAATCCATTATTAAACCTGTTTGAGATTGTATCGGTTCATATTCACAGTATATTTATTTTTCATTTCAGCAAGGAATAATTTAGAGACAGATGTTGGTGTTCAGGCGTGATGCTTTTATTTTCATAACATGCATGAGTGCAAAAAATTAGATTTGGCTTTGTAAACTGATTTTTGTATGTATTCTTCCAAACAGCATAGCAAGCAATAATGTAAGGGCTACAGCTGCGAGAGTGGCTACACCTGGCATCTCATTTGTTTTATAGTGTGGACAGGTGAGACATTATACTCCGTTTCACGGTCACTTGGCAAACATTGCGACCCAATAAGAGCATCGGAGCCAGGCACATGACAACATACCACGGTCGGGTCCTCGTTATCGCCACAGCAAAAGCGCCATCTGCGACAAAACATAGCTCTAGGCTTTTTTTTTTTATTTTTTCTTCTTCTTCTTTTAGTAGTGTTGCCGTCGGATTCTTCGGACCGCAACACTACACGACACTGAAGAAAGACTAAGACATATGTTACTTATTAGCAACACTTAATATAGATCAGCACTTTTGAGAAAAACATGGCTTGTGATCGATGTTCAATCAATCGTAGCCGTGAATCGACCACTTCCGCTCAAACCATCGCCCTAGCATCAGCACCCGCCACAGATTCATGGGCAAATTGAGCATGTGGTTGCCTCATAAAAGTGTTACTGAAGAGCTCGCTACTCTAGCGGACGGTAATGTTGCTGAAGTGGACGTCCATCCGAAGTTGTTTGGTTTCTGAGCAGACGACAGCTGGTTCTGGTAGGTGGTCCTTGCATTTGGCGCGGTGACACAAACGCTCCTGTGACATGCTGCCATGTGCCTCGCTCCGACATTCTTACTGGGTCGCAGGAGCCGTAGCCTCCACAGTTCACCAAGCTATCGTGAAACAGAGTGTAGACTAAGCTGTCTGCTAATGAAAGTAGCGTTGCCAGCATCATGTATTATGTATGAAACAGTGTATACTTCGAGAAAACAAATAAAGCCATTCATCCTTTCCACTGATTGTTTTGGTTCATTAGTAAAACTTGGTTCAGTGAACTTTACATTTCAGCATTAGCATGGACACAACAGGTAAGGTCAATTACAAGTGCTCTAGAGCAGTCCAAACAGTTTCCAAGTGGCTCATGCAAAGCAGCTGACATGGTATTACCCCCAGGAAAGAGACTAGACCTCGCTGACGAATCTACTTCAGCCGCAAGGCACACCAAACTGAATATTGGCGTTTCTAGGAAATTGGGATCAACCAAACAATTCCATGGAAAGGTACACCACCAACAGCTTTGGTGTGAGGGTGAGCCCTATCTGCAGCGACAATACTGAAGCCTCCATCACTAACACATGCGAGGAGTCACTCGGTGCCTGGCATACTTGGGCATTGATGCGACAAGGAAAGATTATCAATGAGTGGTCTAGGAATGTGGATCCAAATGGGACTGTCTTCACATTCTTCACAATCGCTGTATGACCACCATCTGTTGGAGTGTTTCTGGATGTCAACAGCCCATCTGGGACCTAGAAATGACAAATGATGTTAGAAAGTTTGTCACTTACACACTGGCTTTTGCTTGACCCAGTCTGCTGAGCGAACAAAACAAAAATATGCACATGTTAGCCATTATTTACTCCCGTGTCAAATCCCTGGGGCGCTCATTAGCTAGGCTTGGATAGTGCACGATATCCGAATTTTCATCTTGGTATGGGAACGAAAAAGGAGACAAGTGACACACAAAACACGTCAGACACTGACAGCGTCGATGTGGTTCGAAGATACACTGCGCAACACATTTTGCAGAAAGACGGCATCGGTACTTCGTTGGCAATTCACTCATACTGGCTAATGTGAAACGGCAAATTTGTACTGTCCGAGTTGGTTGACTGTATTACACGTAACAGCCATTCCAATTTCATTCCTTAAAGAAAAAAAACAAAAACAAAAAACGATCGCGTTTTTGTGGTAAGTTTTGAGCTCTGTGCTTTTCTACAGTGCCATGATTATAACCGTAGACTGCAACTACTATACCAAATACGATGTATGACTGTACTGCGTCTCATCTAAGTGCGAACGAAGCGAAAATTACAAACGCGAGAACGCACTGCAAGATCGCACATGCATGGCAGCTATGATCAAAGCTCGGGACTCGTCCATGTAGATTTAACTTCGATCGCCTTTAAAATGAAACGGAACATAGTTTATACGGCCTCCGTGCAGTTTCGAGTCGAAATGACGAGTATATATTTCTAAATATCACCTGCGAAGATGGGGTTCGGAGGATCGCGAAAACGCTACATTCTCGGCTGTTTTTTGATTAATAGCGCCTATCGACTCCGCCACACAAGATTTATAAAGACCCGCTAGAAGGCAAAATCTGTTGTGTTCGTAAAGGAAGAACAAGATAAAAGGCAACTTACCGGTACAATCGGGCGGCGGTCTCGTAGTGACCGGCGCAACCGGCGTTTCAATCGCGAGGCTAGGCAAGCGCCTTCTCTTGATGCTCTTCGTCGTCTTCATCTTGGAATCTTCGAAATGCTTCTAGCAGACGACGGAGGAATCGTAAGGTGCACAAAGCTGCTCGATCTTCTGAACTCGGCAAATTTTAACCGGGCTACAATAAATAAAAGACTCGCGGTCGCCGCTACAGCACGGCCGCCATGGCCGACGCCGATGTTTGTTTACCCCCCCGGCCTCCCCCGACATGTGCGAGGGCGGAGCTTAGCCGGAATCGTCATCAACCTCCTCTCCCGCCTTCGCGCCTCCTTTCTCATGCGCAGAAGACGAAAATGAGCCCACTTGCGAGGCGTATTCTCCTGCTGAATTCCATCAAAATTCTGTTGTGATCACTCCCAACTTTGTGTTCTCCATTTTCATCGATGACCATCCTAGTCAAGCAGCCCTACAAATAGGGTGACATAGCGCTTGTATCTATACAGGATTTCCGGTCCCCTGGCGACCACGTGACAAAAAAAAAAACCTTGCACTTCGGGTGCAAGTTACTGAGGTTCAGCTTGAACTGCTCCACTGTTCCCAACAGCTCTTGACCATTGACATCAGTGGCCCCATCCAGGCTGTCCAGGTGTGCATTGAAATCTCCCATTTGAAGAATATGATACTCTTCTCATAGGTCTCCATACCTTCTTGGAGGCACTTTCAAAGATCCATATTCATCTCCCTGGCTGCTCTTGTTTATATGTGGACCACTGCCACTGCAGTGGTCTGCCAGTGTTGTCAACTCTCAGAACAGATTCCCGCTAGAAACATGCCTGGAAACGACTAGATTTTAAGCAAAGGATGCTAGACATCTAGTTTTTTAAAAAAGGAGTGCAGAAATGTTTTTAAAATTTTTATTTATACGAAGCTTGTTGACCTTTTCATCATCAGTCGCACGGGCGCTGCCATCTTGGAATCGCGTGACACAGATGATTGCTTTAACTCGTCACTCCGCTCTCCCCTCCACGCCTTGGCAAATGCGTGGCATTTGTGCTTTTCTTCGCGTTTCACCTCGCTTTCTTGTCTTATCCCCTAAAAAGTAGCATGATACTTATATCTACTACATAATTGCATTACACCAGGGGTCAGCAACCTTCTGCGGTGGCGGGCCAAGTCGTCACAAAGCCGACAGGGACGGGGGCTGGATGGTAAATCGCAAAGAGGGCGGGGCAGGGGCAGGGGCAGGGGCAGGGCAGGCAGGCAGGCAGGCAGGCAGGCAGGCAGGGGCAGGAAGGGGCAGGAAGGGGCAGGGCAAGCAAAAAAAGGCACAAAATAAGTGAAGACATTCTGTGCCCAAGTATGGGGGTGCTGGACAATGCCAATCGGAAATGCTCCTTGTTCCTGTCTAACCCCCATTGTGGTCCTAACTTCCTTTGGTTCTTGAGTCTGTGAGGAAGCTGGACGGGGAGGGGGCCCTTCTCTGGGCTCGTGTCAAGGGCTGCATAAAACCACCGTGTGCCGTGGGTGTCCGACCCCTGCATTACGTCATAATGTGCACAACTTGTGCAGTCAAATTCTTAGCACGATTTGACTATTTTCATTGTCGACACACCGAATGCGTGCGAGGATGGCAAAACGTTAGCACTGAGCTTTGTTAATTACGTAGATGACTAAGAGAGCACGAGGGTTAAAAGGTCCTTTACTTATGACAATTCAAGTTTGTTTACTAACAGTGGCGGAACATTTGCAATTAGAAAACGCACATACTTATCGCGCATTTAGGATCGGATTGGAATGTGTCAAGAGTAGTCAGCGTAAGGAGACTAGGTGTGTTTTCTGAAAGCATCATACTTCATTCTCATAATAGATTGAAAACAGTTCCTTGATGATGTGAGGGAACTCGTAGAGGGGATAGGCAACGAACGTTTAACTTCATTTTATCTGATGCTAGGAATAATGGTACGTCAACACCAGGCGATTTGTTTGTTTAGAATGTCACACCTACGTGTGTTCGACAATCTCAATTGTTTTTGCAATATAAGCATTCGGTTGGTTGGTCTGCGTATGCATTTTAAGAAACTGTATACTGTGCTGAATCCCATTTCGGCATTCCTTGAAGTGGTTCATTGATTTTCTTTAGATAACCAGTTCAATTAATTTATTTGAACACAGAGATTGAGACTTCCCGCGTAAGAAACTGTCTCGGACAGCTTAAGAGTTCAGAGTTTTAGAATAGCTTAGGGGAAAATCTTCAAATACACAAAGAAATGGCGTCATGTCTATGTTTAAATCCAAAACGTGGGTTGAGCTCGGCACATACGCAGCAACGACGACGCTTCCTTTTCTTGTGTAGGCAAAAAATTTGCACAAGCTGTTCTAATTTTCGTTGGTGCCTGAAATCCAGTGTTGTTTATGGCAACAAGAGGTTTAATTTTAGTGGATGATGCCACTGAAGTTTACAAGGGGCATGTGTTCAAACAAATAAAGATGTGTTTACACTGGTTTATAAAGTGACACCGAGCATTAGACTTCAGCCAAACTTTCTGAGGCACTTCTCCTGCGCCCTTTAATTTTATTTGACCAATCTTACGGAAGACAAACGTCAGATTTATTTTGACGGGCCTGTCACTTGCGTCCTGTATGCCCTAAGGAAATGTCCACGTAAAAAATAGTTTATTTCCTAGGGTCAATATTGCAAAATGCTGCTTATAAATACTTAGCAGGACTTTAGTAAAAAAAAATTTATTCAGCCTAGGTTACACTGCAAAAATATTACTCTAGTAACTAATTTTTTTTTTAATAAAATGGGTTTAGGCAACGTTGTTTGCTTTTATAAATTGTAATGGGGTTTGCAAGGAGTGTGACTTCTTTTTTTTATTGCTGTTCCTGAGGTGAAAACGAGTATAGGAAAACAAAAAAAAAAAGCTTTTCCTAATTGGAGTTTATTCAAGTTTTGTAGTAAAGTTTTCAATGCTTCGATGTGATGATGTAATCAATTCCTTTGCTATGTCTTGGAACACTTCAGCAGCATGCTTGGCAAAAGAAATGTTTTCAACAATTGGATAGGACATGGCATAAGGGGCTTGTGTGTGGCTTGTTCGTACCTGCCAAGCCTCCCGTATTACTCGGCAGACTCCTGAATTTTGACCAATTTGTACGGTTGACAATTGACAAAAAAATCTCCGGGAAGACGCAAATTACCCCCTCCCCACACTTAAACAAGGAGTCTTTGCCGTTGCAACAAATTGCTGCAATGATAGTGATGCCCAGCTGTATCTCGCTAGCATGAGCAGTCCAATATTCATATAATGAAGTTGTCTTCAGGTAAATTTTTTATCAATAATTCATTTTAAAAACGTTCCCTCCCCCCCTCCCGCTTAGACATTTTTCCGGATTTGGTTTCTTCTGACTTGACAGGTATGCTTGTTCTTTTCTAATTTTTCTCTCTAGTTTATGCAATATGCCTGTTCATTGTATTCTACATTGTATGATTGCTCTCTTGCTGATGGTTGCCACACACTCTGATTTACTGTCGACCTTTGGAATGTGGACCTCTGTATCTCTGGATGCCAGCTGTGGTGACTAAATGCCCCCATTGTTGCTGTTGTGATGTCATGCAAGCACCATGTGTTCTAAACATGTTATTATGGGGTCTGAAGACTATGTTGCTTTCATGGAAAGCCCAAAGTAATTTGTCAGCAAAAAAAAAAAAAAAGCAGCACCTCAGTTTTTTAAAGCCACAGCTTCCACTCTAACTTGTTTTATTAAAAAAAAACAAAAAACATTATGACTTTTCTGAGCTTCTCTTGCATGGCCAGTGCCTTCTCCTGAATCTTCAGTTCTTGCTCCCACAGAGTGAACTCCCGGCACCGAGGTTCCTCCACGGAGCAACTTCTGTTCTTCAATCACCGACTTTGCGAGGGTGGCAGACGGGTCTGTTCCTTTTCCCTGACTCGGGTGCCCGTGGCAACGTGACAGCCATGCCGTTACTGGCACCACCAGTCTCCCTTCCACGGCCAGCAGGGTTGCTGCTACCCGTGTTGTGGCTACTCCTGGATTTGCTGGTACTTGCACCACTGGCCCTTACTCTACTATCACGCAGCTCCTCGGACATCCTGTCAGGTGTGTGGCCATCATGTCTTCTGACAGGACATCCTTTTTCCTGGTTTCTGAAAATTTTGTTAGAGACACCAGAAACAGTTATCTTTCATACATCAAACACTGCAGTACTACTGACATTTGAACCAATAACTTGTAGATAAGACTTTTCTCTAAGATGCCCAAGTCAAGTGCAGATATCTTAAGCCTGTGATTGAAACGGTTTAATCTTTGCACGGGTTTCATTCAACATATTTAAGATTTCAAAGGCTTGATACTTCTGGAAACTTTTCAGAAGTTAAAGCTTGAAGGGTTTGTAGATGCCAAGTTTTCTGGGGATTTAAGTTCCTCATTTCTGCACATGCCCATTCCTCTTCGTTGCTTGTTGCGAGGAGCTGCTAAATGACACAATGCAATCTCCGAGAAGTAGTTTCTTTGGGGCCTAGCCTTTTTGAAAGCTCCTGAATTCTGGTGGACTTTGTCGGAAGGGTTAAATGCAATATGTTTCGTGTGTGACCCAGTGTGGGGGGCAGTGCTTTCTCCTGGATCCTTGTTGTCCAAGAGGAGCTGCTGTCTTGTTGCAATTGGTTTTCAAACCAATTTCTATAAGGAAGTGCACATCCTTCCTTGATGGAAGCATTTATCCCACTACCTGCTGAACTCTTTTGTGGGGAAGCAAACTATGTGGTTCCTCATTTGGTAGATGCATGGCGAGTGTCGTTCGTACATAGTCTCCCTCTGAAAATGGTTTGGCTTTCTACCTATTGTTTGTATAGTTTGGTTTCACAGGATGTCATTCCAATTCTCAATCTTGCTGACATCCATCTTGGTGTACAGCCATTCTATGCTTTTTTTATGGGCAGAAGTAGTGAAGGCATATTAATTCTCCTCGCTACACTTTAGCATTTTGATCTACCGCGCTTCCCGTAGTTGTCTGCAACATCAGTGATGTGATTGCTGCTCCGATTGCGCCAAACTGCGCCAAGGGGCTAACCCTGCTACATCCTGCTACATTTTGCCAACATGTAGGTAGTCTGCGCCAAGCCTGTGCCAAATGAGCAATTTCGGTCACCTTTCAAAACCGAAACTAAACTGAGAACTGTAATTCCGCATGTGTCGCGAACCGGCCGAGTTTCGAGTTCGACCAGGTTCGACTTTTTCGAACTTTTAGTGGAAATATTGACGAAGCTTGTATTGAGGTTCGACTCGTGTGCGCATGCGCGACAGGCTGTCCAGTTGGCTTCGGATTGGATGGTGATGGCTAAGGCATGAATTAAGGGCACCCCTCATTGGCTATTTCAGTTAATACAGTACAAAAAATAAGATTAACTTCTGCAGTGATTGGAATTGGTTTCTTTTAATTGCAACTGTTCATAAAATAAAATAACCCTTTGCATAAAAATAAATTCTCCAAACCGAGACATGTTTGTATCAAGGTCTGGCCACACTGTCCACAAAGTCGAACCGGTTGAATCTGGTGAAAAGTTTCGAAGGTTCGTCGAACCGGTTCGACCCAGTCGAACCCCGAAAGTTCGACCTAAAAGTCCGGTTCGATAAAAGTTCGCGACACCCCTAGTCCTAAACTCCTTGCCGCCGTCTCGCGTTTCGCACCCTCGTGCCCAACGTTGCTCGTGCCCTCATCCCTCGTCGTCTCGAAAATCTCGTCTCGCGTCTTTTTAAATTTTTTCAACGATAGACGCAAGCGTATGCGGACGCCCCGATGCTAGTGTGCCAGGTGCCAGCATGCCGTCATGCTGTGAAACAAAACCACGTTTTTTTGGGCGGCGGAGTTACTTTGTGAGCTGAAACGCTCGCGTGACCACAGTTACCGTGGTTGCGCGACGTCGGGTGTTGCCGTCCCCACGTCGCTGCAGATATGGCGCTTTCTAAACTTGTTCATGGACATTCCTCTCCTTGTTTAAATCGTACACTACTACAAAAATCCCTCTAACTCAAAGACTGCTTGTCGAAATATTGATTAACTAGGTTCTCTCGGTGGACTTTCTTTCGAGAGGGAGCCCGGTCCGTGAAAAATCTGCCGCGAAAGAAAGTTGGTGAAGAGAAGTGAGCTAAAGCAAAGAAGACAATGTGTGGACGTTGAACCCGCACATCGCGCTTGTTTGTCTCGAGTTTGGTCGTTGCACAGAGCGCTCCAAGAACTTTTTGACCCTGGCTCGCGATGTCATGCATCGATGCGCTCAGGTTCTTTTTTTCTGTGCGTTTAACTTGTACATCGCCTGCCGGACTGGCAAGGACAGATCGCTCGACTGCTTTTTTTTTTATGCTGGACGGTTACATCTGGCACACTATTTGGGAACCAGTTGGCTACGGAGGGGTTCGGCATTGTTTCGGTTTCGATTGAACAGCCGTTGTATCCGCTCGATCAACGAAGCACGTGCAACTGCAAGCCTGCTGAAGTTGCCCTCACGTGCATGTGAACATGACTGCATGACAAAGGCGCCAGCCGGGACGCTTGCAATTCATTGTTTTGTGTTTGCTTACTTTTGAAAAAAATCTGGCACGTCGGGAATTGGTAAAACGGTGGCAAGTGTTCTTTTCAAAATTGCTCGGCAACGCATATAACACTGTACACTTGTGGGATGTCTCAGCAGTAAAACACAAACAGCGAGTTCTGTCACAACACACCACAAAGTGCCCTTCGTTCGTCCAGCAATTAAAACAAATAGTTTTATTTTTCTAAGAATATCTGCTCCAAAAGCCACTTTTGCTGGTCCGAAACAGTGTTTGGGCTGCTCCAAAAGCCACTTTTGCTGCTCCAAAACACTGTTCCGGCTGCGCCAAAGGCCAATTTTGCTGCTCTAAAACACTGTTTTGGCTGCTCCAAAAGGTGCTCCCAAATGGCTTAGGCCAATCACATCACTGAACATAAAAAAACAAAGCTGGCCTTTGCTTCTTTATGCGTGGGCCCTTGGTACAGATCGGGAACTGCTGCCGCCTGCAAGGCTGCTTCTTGGAGGTCGGGTGAAGCTTGGTGGCCACGTGCTGCCTGGCTCGCATGTTGCAATGGGGGGATGTTGAATCCTGGCAAGACGTGCGATGGCATGGCCCACATACTGTGCTGGGCCATTTGGCTTGCCTGGGTCAGACGCTGTAGGGTGAAGAGAAAGTCCGCCGTTGTCCGCGGGTTTGTTAGGACATCTCGTTCTAGCATTTCTGTCTCAATCTGTGGGTCAGCTGTCGGAGCCTCTCCTCCGTCATGTTTTCGGTCACCCAAGCGCAGATTGGCAGCACGTAGTAGAAGTGCTGCTTGGGTATCTTCGGCAGCTGGAAGCGCTGGCTGAGGCGCAGGTGGGCCCACTCCCGCATACTACAGTTCCCGAACGTTTCCTTGAGAGCAGCTTTTCAGGTGTCCCACGTAGTCGGTGCATTCATCCCACGGAGCGTCATGATATACCACTTCTGCGCATTATTTCGAGCGCCATGCACAGGTACTTGTTCACTCCGTGTCCCGTCCCACCTGTTGAACTTGGTGGTCCGCTCATAGAGCAGCAGCCAGTTCCCAATGTCTTTGGGGGTTTCGTGAAACACGGGTGGTTTGAACATCAATCAAAAGGGCGTGGCTCCCGGCGTTTGTCTGGCATCTTGAGTTTTGTTGGCTATTACTGTGCGTCCTGTTTCGACCCATTACCGCCCGAAACAACTTTTCTGTTTGAACCCGTCCCGTCTCAACCCATTTGTATAAGGCCCTGCACATCACAAACTCTTCGCGAAAAGTCTCCATCATTCAACCCTGGTCTGCAAACCTTTTTTGCTTAAGAATATGTTCTGAAATAGCTTTGCATGTCAACATATTCTTAAAATATACAACTTTCAGACAAGCCTAAACATAAAATATTCTTACTTCAACCACTTACAAAATTTTTTTTAAGATGGTCCCAAAATCGTGCAAGTGCGAAATGGACCATGTACACTGCGCGACACTGTTCATGGGAACACTACGTTGGCGATTTTTCGAATTTTGTACAAAATTTTGCTACTTAGGTTAGTGACCCAAATGAGCACTTCCAAAGACACTAATATGATTGCAACTTGATTTAGTTCACAATATCAAATGCTGACCCCTCGTTCGCACAAGACAAAATTTATAGACCAGAAAATGACTTTGTCTTGTTAAGGAAGTCTAACGGGGAAATTGTGCCATCAGGAAGGCGACACTCTAATTCTGATAGCGTTCCTTGCTGACTCACTTCTGCCCCTTAGCTTGCACGGCACTACTATTTGCAAGCTGCTTCAAATATACACTTGTCACGGCCTCATCTCGTTTGATCAGATCGATGAAGCTGTAAATGTTCGGGAGAGCCATCCCTGACACCGCATTCATATACGGTGCCAGGACTCTATGTCGTCGTTGGTCCGTGGTCCTCAGTTTTCGTGGTGGTTCCACTGTTGAATGGAAAAATGGCCATTCGTCTGGGTGCCATCAAAGGAGGTCCTCCGGCACGGGGCTGTGCCAAAGTGCATGGTCAGTGTACCCAATTGCTTTTCTGCGGCTACTGTTTTACGTACGATGTAGAATAGCTACGTGCTTTCCTCTCTATCGTTTACTCATGTGGAGCCTTAACGCTGTTGAGCTCATGGAAGTATTCATAGCCCTAATCAGGGCGAGGGCAGTCGCAAAATGTTTCCAGAGTATTGAATTCCATTTAATCCGCTTACCGGAAGTCATTTCCCGCAGAATCCTGCTCCGATTGGCTGGTTTAATCCGTGGCGGAAGTTGTCAGTCGGCCATTTTAGAGACGGGCCCTAAACAACAAAAAGCCATATATAAAACGTTTCCGCGTTACCGCGGCTACTGCAGGTACGCACTGGTGGGAGCTCTGAGCATTGATGAGTTAGGACCAAACGGAAGGTGCCTTGATTTTATCTAGATGTTTTATATCAAGTAGCCGCTAATCTGGTTCGCCAAAGAAGGCGTTGGAATAATAGCTTTAGTGAGTCTTGTAAAATCAATTCACCCAGGTAAACTAACCTCAGAGTGACAAAGAAAAAAGAGTGAAAATTAAAGAATGATAAACACAAAATTTGGTAATGGATGGTACAAAATTTAAACGGATTTCTTGCACAAATTTCCGTTGATTTGGCTCGACTTTTAAATTTATATTTTCGTTTACGTGTGGTCCAAGTTGAATATGTGAATATTTTTAATATTTCAACCCAGCCTTTTACAAGCTTTTGATTCACGTCAAATTTAACTGTTCACAGAATTGGCTGGTACATTTTGCTAGCAGAAGTTTGTGAAAAACCATTTTTTGAAAGGTTAAACTTGTCAGTACATTTGCCTTTGCATGTAGCAGACTTAAGTTGTTTTGATGGTACCCACACACGCAGTCATGGGCACGTTACTGCTGAAATGTGACAGTGTTATACCCCTGCCAGACGGGCACCTAAAAGGACCTTTATGCCAAAGGCTTTCAGGATTTTCAAACTGACCTTTATGTTCTGCCGTGCCAGACGCCGCACGTAAATCTCATTCAGAGGATGTTTACAGTGATTGAACTCCCGCAGCTCGTTCAAACGCATAAAGCACATTCACGCCAGAAAAATAATATTTTTGCGATATTTTTTTTTTTTGTTTTTCTAAAGCAAACAAAATATTAGAAAAGACAAAATGACGAGTTCAGTCGAGTGATTACAACAATGTCTGCTTTAAGCCCAAGCACAGTGGTTTTTTGGCAATTAGCGGCAACCCTGAGCGTCGCCCGCACGCTCGGAGGGGCGTTGCCAGGTTCCCTTGCTCGGTCCTGTTGCTCAGTGCGCTCCCCTTCCCGTGCTTTACGCTTTTGCCCTGTTCTGTTCGGCATCGTGCTTGCGCTTGAGTTTCAACGCAGTTGCCCCCGTTTGTTCCTTCGATGGATCTTCCTCTCGATGTTGATCCAGCTATGATGGACCCTGCGTCTCGTGTCGCGTTCCTGGTGTGCCTGCGCGCCCACCATGAAGGTGCTTTAGCATCGCTGAATGGTTCTTTGTCGTCGATCACGGAGGCTTTGACGTCGATCAGCTCCGACGTTCATTCTGCCCGACGAGAAGCTGATTTCCTCGAGGAAAGGCTTCTTGCAAACAGCCTGGTCATCGCTCATCGCTGCAGCGACAGCAAGAGAAACGACCATGCCGCAGAGCGTCCAGGCATACTTTCGGGGTGAACGATGGTTTGAGGACACGCTACCGAACCTGCCGGAGAGCCACTTTAAGCAGGCTTTCCGAAGGGCCTCTTCAAGCAGGCTCATTGTTATTTCTCATCCCCATCTGTGTAGTTCTAAAGTTAGTCACTTGGGGTGCCAGGGTCTGATCTCCTCCCCAATATTAACTGGAGGTACTGGAGTTTCGGAAAGATTCACCCTTCTCGCCCCCAGTCAAATTTGGGGGTTTTACGTGCCAAACCAACGATGGGCATCTGGCACGCCCCAGCGGAGGATTGAGGATTAATTTGGACCACCTGGGGATTTTTTGACTATACCGAAAGCTTGGTTACACGGCGCCTCCTTTGCAATAAGCCTCCGTCAGATTGCGGGCACTTTGGCCGGGATTCTAACCCGCCACATGGGATCCGTAGGCCACCACTCGCCTCGGAGCCACCGAGGCGGCTACCCTTCACGTCCTGTCAGTCACTATAACAGCAAGGCGCAGGAGTGTCACCTTCCATAACATTTTTCCTTTGTGTGTGGGTGGGTGGGTGGGGTGGGGGGGGGGGGAAGGAGAAGGGGAAGGGGAAGGGGAAGGGGAAGGGGAAGGGAAGGGGGGAGTATGAATATTAATGTGTAGTAGAACACTTGGAATTGTGCATGTTAACAATAAAGACATATCAAATACCATAGCTAGATGAATAATTGCTCCCAAGTACAACACAAATGTGCTCCATCCGCTTACTTTGGTGCTTTATTTAAGAAAGCTATCATGGCCGCAGTCAAGTCTTCCTGCGCTTTCGCAGCAAATTCCTGTTGCTTTAAAGCACGTTCTTGTGCTTGCAATACAAGCTCTTTCTGAACGAGCTCCCGCTCCCGGAGCTCGAATTCCTTCGCTCGAGCGGCTTCGAAGCTCAAACGGAGGAGCTTCTGCTCCTCAATTGCTGCCCTAATGAGGGCAGTATTTGGGTGCTGAGCCCTTTATTTTCGGAGGCGCCTTTGCTGGCATGGACATGCTGTGGCTTGCAGAGGTGCTTGCAGCGCAGCTGGTGCTCGTAGTGCTCGCCCTCCTTGAGTTTGCAGCCAAGCTTTCTCCTCTGTGCCCGCTGAAGTCCGGTGCCTCGAAGCAGACTCCGGCGGCTGCGACATCATGTGGGTTGTCTCCCACGTCCATAGGTGGCTCCTGAAACATCTCGCCATCCTCTACATCTCCGTCCTGCAAGAAAATTTCCATACAATCAGATATTCATATTAAACCGCAATTCAGGTATTATAATCCATCTCACGACAACTTGGCAAACTGTGGAAGCTACAACCCTCGTGATTCCACAAGTGCGTTGGTGTGAGGCATGTGACGTCATTGAACAGATGTACCATCACTTCCGGACGCATGGGCATGAGGAAGCTGCTGTCATTTTTGGCTTCTTCGACTCCTTCCTTAACTATATTGAACGAACTGACACCCATCTACCAACTGCTCGCTGAAGAACTACCTGGCCACCACCTTTGGTCAGAAGTCTACCAATTACAGCACTGGTTTTGTCTATATTCTGTTTCACGATAACTTGGCAAACTGTGGGGGCTACGGCTCCTGCGACCCAAAAACAGCGTTGGAGCGAGGCATGGGACACTATGTCACGGGAGCGTTCGTGTCACTGCGCCAAAATCAAGACCTGGAGGAACTGGCTGTCATCTGCTGATCAAAAGTCGTCTGCTGCGAAACCAACCAACTTCAGATGAACATTCACTGGCGCAACCTTGCCGTCCGCTAGAGTAGTGAGCTTTCCGGAAACAGTTTACGAGACAACCGTACATTCAATTTTTAGCGAATCTGTGGTGGGTGCTAATGCCAAGGCACAGTGCGATGTTCGAGCGGAAGCGGTGGATTACACGGCTCCAATCATTCACATATCGTTCAAAAGCCATATTGTTCCCGGGAAAGGGTTGATCCGTATGAAGTGTCATTGAAAAAAAAGTAACATGTCTTCATCTTCCGTGTCATGTAGTGTGGCGAACGGAAGGGTCCGACTGCAACACTACTAACAGTAAAAGAAGCCTAGAACAACTTTTCGTCACGGACAATGCTGTTGTTGTGGTGGTAACAAGGCTTAGCTCCGTGGCCTCGATTATGGAGTGTTGTCACGTGCCTTGCTCCGACACTCTTATTGGGTTGCGGAAGCTGCAGCCTCCACAGTTCGCCAAGTTATTGTGAAACTGAGTATAGAGCTGCTCTATACAGCAGCCTTAGCTCCCAAAGTAACAACAGGAGGACTAACTTACCCGACAAGTGAGAGACCTGCAGTCGCCTGCTCCACTTTCGGTATCGTCGCCATTGCGTTGCCGATGGCCCGTCTAGGAACTTCCAACGAGGGCACATAAAGGACAGTAGCCACCCTTTGGAAGCGCTAGTGCCTTTGAGGTATTTCCTCTTCTATTTGATGAAGGACAAGTCCTAGTTCATGCAGAATCGCTGGATCTCTGACAGACAAGTCGGAAGCAGACGACTTGCTTTTCATATAAGAGCTTGCCGATCTGTTTGTAAACACGAGTTGGTATATGTAGGAATCGTTGAATATATAATAATACAGAAACATTGTTATGAAAGATTGATATCACCTGCCGACCTGCACTACTGCAGGCGTAGCACGGTCCAAGCAGCTCTCTATGACCAGGCTGCTGTTGTTAAGCGGCAGCGACCCCATGAACCTATGGATGGCGAAGAAGTAGGCCCAGGTCTGCTTCCTGGATCCCGTGGTGGTGCTTTCCCGTTTATGTTTCCTAAAAATTAAGGCAGCTGTAAGTGTCACATTGTCACATTCATGTAGTTCAGTAAATGTACATGCAACACTCTCAAAACCTAATAAACAGAAATGGCTTTGCAAACCACCTTCAGGTTGAAGATTGGCAGTTTTACATGGCTTGCATGTGACGTCATGGCATTGTGCAGGTAACCAGTTCTACTTGAAAAAAAAAAACAAAAAAAACTACCTCAGTGGGGTGGAACATATGCTGCAGAAGGGACACACACATACCAGCTGCCACAATGGCAAGTGGTATGATGTCAGTGATAACCGTGTATATAGTGCCTGCACATAAAAATCAACATGTTTTACAATCTAATCGTATTGCAATGTCAGGTTAGGCCTTCTGTGGCATTGCGTGTTGTTATTGCTTGCAACATACAAATACATATAAAATAGTTGGAGTCGAAGGGATTGATGGCTGGTTTCAAGGAAACTCAAAACTCTGTTTCTGAACGTGTCGAACTCGGACTTTACAAATGGGGCCGAAGCATGCGCTTTAAGGGCATACGGATCCCACTGCTCCTGGGTGCAGTTTCGACGGCAACCTCTGGGCTGTGTGAAGCGCCTCAACGAGGAGGGGAACAACCGAAACAAGCCACCGACAAGAATTGTCATCACTAAAGCCGACGCCGAAAAATGCGGTACTCGGTGCCTTCCCCACTGTCGACGCTGAGAGCACTGCTGATACCTGTCGAGTCCGACTGTTGCACCAATCGGACACCTTTGGGTTGCCATGGGTAGGAATTTCATGTTTTTAATTTCGGACTGTTTACTCAAGTTTCTTCAGTGAAATTTTTGGTACCCTTGATGCACAATCACCGCCACCTTATGCCAAATTGTAGCTTGATACGTTTAGAAACCGATTTATGCCGTCCCTTCAAACAGTCATCGATTCCTTTGACTCGTCCTGTAGATTCAATCAGATTTTGCTCCTAGGTTAGTTTAGCTCTTCAGTACCGATCTCTTATGCGGTTTGAGCCTCGGAGATCATGAAACATGGCAAGTCAGCTGTGAAGCTTTGAACAGTGCTGCAGGCGAAGACGGCTACCCAAAACGCATACGAGCTACGCAAAGGAGCGGTGGCCAAACACGACATGCGAGACAAGCACTGCAGGTAGGCGAGCCCTGTCTTTGCGTGCCGTGCAAATTGAACGGTCGTTTCTATCAGCACTGTTTGGCGTGCGTGTGTTCGTACGACTAGCAGGTTGCACCAAACATGAGAAGTTTTCCTTACCGATAAGTGCTGCACAAATTCTCGATCTTGTTGTGGACTTGGTCCCTCGTCGTTTGAAAGCCCAGGGCCCCCAATGGTTCCGTGATCTCTGCGTAAATGGCACCGTTTCTCTTGGCACGACGGAGGTCCTCCAGCCGATCCTCCCAAAGCCGAATCGGCGTCCCAAGTCACGTCGACGCTCCAATGGACGCGCGGCGACCCCATCCTACTCGTCGACGCTCCTCCGTCGTTCGATATATCGCATGACGCGAGAGAGATATAGAAATATATATGTACAAAGAAAGATTAAATATATACAGTAGTTAGTAATACACTATTAAAGGATGATAAAGTATAAAGTATAGAAATAAAAGCTAGATAACTATGGTTGTAAGAAAAATTGAAAGGGGGAAAACCGAAGTGCCGAAGCGAACGATGCGAGCAGGCGAGCAGCGGGACGACTAGGCCTACTAGATAGCTGGGGCCGTGAGTACAAAAAGCTATTAGTAGAGCGAGGTCTGTACAAAATATATGTTAAACACTCTCTTTTTTTATAATAAAATTACAAAAATATTTATTTTAGATATCAGTACGATCTTTAATTTCAATCCGCGTCTCTAGTGTAGACCGCTGCCGACGAGAGTAGGCCTTTAGCAGCCGTAAAGGAGTTGCGGGAACTCGGGTTCGCGAAAGGGATCTTTACGCTTAATGTCATTTGAGTTGTCGTGTGGCACTGCCTAAATGACATTTACACTAAAGGTCCTTTGGCGTAAAGGTCCTTTTAGGTGCCCGTCTGGCAGGGGTATCGCAGTTACAGTTACTCAGGAAAAAAAGCAACCCTGCTACAGTTACAAAATTTAAAGAGTAATTTGTTGCAGTTACTTCACTGAAGTAGCTCTGTTACTTCGTCATTATTTTACAAAAGAATGTTAGAAAACATTCAAAAGGAACTTACCGTAATAGGCCCTTAGATTAGCATAGCTTTTCATAAGACATTATGTGGTTCACTGTAGTGAATCTGATGTTTTCAGAACCGAAGATTTTCCCAATAATCAATACAATATGTTTGGTTCTTCCCATTTCCATTTTTACCATAAATAACTCCCTGAACAAGATCACAATTTAAGACGGTTTTGGGGTAAACCCACATATAATAAAGGATTTATTATAGTTTCTTCTTTGTCAAAGTTACAGGAGACTTTGTCAATTTTAAGCCTGCTGTTGACCCTTGAACTTTAAAATAAGCACGACAATATAAGAAATACACGAATACAAGACACACTTATAAGATCTTGGGTATATCCAGTCATGGTGCGAGTTTACAATCGGTCAAATCTTATTTTAGATTTCTTTGGCGAGGTGAAATGAGATGAAAGCAATAAAAATCGTGCAAGTGTGACTTCAATAATAATGTCATACCTTGCAATCAGCTGTGTAGTTGTTTTCTTATGACACTCCAATCCACTCCTCAATCGAATCCTTTTCTACTGCATGCGCACAATCTCTCATGAAACACAAAGCTTCTCTTCAAAACTTGGAGAGCAATGTTGTGGCAATATTCCTTTGTCAAACCCGCTGAACACGGTATCAGTGGAAAAGTGGCACTAGTCGAGGTACAAACGACCACTGCTTGTAGAATTCCAAACAGCTGTTGCGCCCCTTCTTAACCAGGTTGGACACATTTGCGCTCCTCCATCTCAGCATCCCAACTAGAAGAGACCACCCGGTAAGCCCACGACGTGAATATCTATAAATCAACTGATGCCAAGTGCCCCTGGTCCCGGCTAAAAGCGGTCTTTCAATTTAAAGAAAACGCACAAACTAGCAGGACGACACGGTTGTTTCAAGCGAATACTCTTTCTCAAGTGATGGTACCCAAGGAGCAGAGCAATGGGGGGGACAAGTGGGTGACGGGAGGCAAGGCCGGTAATTGGGCTGCAAAAAAAGGGAAGGGAGAGCCAATGGGCCTAAAGTCGAGACCCCGCAAAAGTGCATCCGGATGTTGGACGATTCATATTAGAGGGGAAGGGAACGTATGCTTGGCGGCAAAAAGTGGTGGATCAGAAAATCGGCTGTGCCGCAAGTCTGCAGGCGTTTGGGGCGACAATCACCAAAAACTGTCCTCCCCGAAAAGCACTCCCTCCCTCCGCCGAACGAAGAAAAGAGAAACGCTTTAGAGGTGACGCTCTTTGTCAAATCTGCGTGCGCTGTGGGTGGCGTACCATACATGGCGGGTACGGACACAAACATCCCCACCTTCCCAGTTGGCGGTACCAGCTTGGCCAAGCAGGGTCCCCCAAAATTTTGTTTTTATTTATTTCCCCTCGTGCTCCAGACAGTTTCTGCAGTAATTTTTGTTGTTCCCTACCTGTATCAGGACTTAGGACTCTTTCATAAGTTGTGTGATGATTTGGTGGTCGTGTTTGCAATATTTTGGCACATAAATCTAAGAAGTAACTGTAAGGACGACGTTACTCTTTATCGTTCCTTTCAAAAAATAGTAACCCTGTTACAGTTACAAGTTATTTTCAATAAGCAGTAACGAGTTAGTTAAAAGTTACAGAAAAGTAATTAGTTACGGGTAACGCATTTTTAGTAACTAGTTACTGCCCAAAACTACAGACGTCAAGGAAAGCAAACATGTTTTATTTATGGAGATCAGAAATAAATAAATATAACAAGAATCGCAAACTTCCTTCAACATAAACTCAAATAAATCTGCACAACAACCAATCAACTGGACCACAATTATATAAAATGAATGGAAGCTTTAATCTAATGGTCAGCAAGAAAAAAGTCTCTCAATTTCTCGTATAAGAGCTAAAACAACTGCATTGTAGGCAGTTACAAACAATGCCGTTGCCACAGTTAATTTACTGGAATGTTCATGCTTCGCAGTGTTCCACTCTGCTCCGATTTTCATTGAACCATTTTTCAATGAATGACCACGGCCGCTGGATTTTCTTTTGCGCGCTTCCTAACAATGCCGTTGCCACAGTTAATTTACTGGAATGTTCATGCTTTGCAGTGTTTCACTCTGCTCAGATTTTCATTGAACCATTTTTCAATGAATGACCACGGCCGCTGGATTTTCTTTTGCGCACTTCCTAACAATGCCGTTGCCACAGTTAATTTACTGGAATGTTCATGCTTCGCAGTGTTCCACTCTGCTCTGATTTTCATTGAACCATTTTTCAAATGTCGAATCCCGGCCGAGGTGCCCGCAATCTGACGGAGGCTTATTGCGGAGGAGGCGCCGTGTAACTAAGCTTTCGGTTGCACGTCAAAAGATCCCGAGGTGGTCCAAATTAATCCTCAGTCCTCCGCTGGGACGTGCCAGATGCCCATCGTTGGTTTGGCACGTAAAACCCCCAAATTTGACTTTGACCATTTTTCAATGAATGACCATGGCCTCTGGATCTTCTTTCGTGCTCCCCCTTCTCTGTCCTGCCAATGCGCCCTCTGGAGAAAGATTTGGAGCTAGTTATGTTATTCGGTGCGTTAATGGTGCGGGCGCTGGAGAGCGTGACGGTGGTACGGGGAGATTTTCCAGGCTGCTCACGGCTACGTGCTCTTGTTGGCCACGTTTGGCCGACGGTAGCATACTTTGCTGTTTGAGGCGACTTGACACTTCAGTGCCCTTCCCAGTTCTTGGTTCAGTTTCAGTAGAGCCATGCCATGCGACACATTTATGGGCCATTACTCTTCTATACTTTTGTCACCCTGTGAAAAGAGCAGCCTCATCCTCTTTTTTTTTTTTTAAAGGCGTGGAAATTTTTTGCGCCTGTTCCACCCCCTCTGCCTCATCTGATTGCACTAGGGTATCGTGCCAGGCCCAGTCTTTCGGAGCCGCTTCCGCTGTTGTGTGTTCCGTGAGAATGCAGTTTGTGAGAAGGAAATAAAGCAGAAATGAATATATCTTCCAACATCGTAAAACTTGAGATGCAGAACAAAAGAAAAAAGGGGACAACAGAGACACAGGTCTTAAACTCAGCTGAGCATTTATTCTCTCAGCCTCGCTTATATGGACAACATTCCTCCATCCCTCAGGCACATGACATCACACTGTCAAACACTCTCTCACCCCACCCTTTCCCCAAGTCCCTGTGCAGTTCGTAGACAAGATCAATAAGCCAAACTTGGACCCAGACTGAATCACTTCCCCGAACCCTCAGCCTTGACGCCGACACCAGGTGGGAAGTAACAACCGCTCCACAAATCGCTGAACCAAACTAAGCGTATAATTTTAATCTTAAGAACTTCGGTGAAACTCAACAAAGCGTGTAGCCTCCACAGGCGGCATTTCCTAAACCCCCAATCTACAATCCACTCCCCTCCCCCCTTCTCTCTCTCTCTCTCTCTCTCTCTCTCTCAAAAAAAAAAATATAACAAAAACATTTTTGAAGAACCTTCAAACAGCTGCGAACACACACATACTTCCAAAAGCAAAAACCAGGAAACCATGGCTCGCACAATCAAAACACACACTCAAAGGCCTAGAAGTTTCTTTGTTGACTAGTTTATAAATGTTGATGGGTTACTAATACAGTTCGTTGTGCTGTTTATTTTAATAGTTTCCATAAGGATTCTTTTAGCTGCGTCTCTCTCCCTCGCTAACATCGTTGTCTTATTCCACAGTAGCTTGCAACCATTGCATGCACCTACTTGTCTTACAATCTCTGAATTCTGCGAGTTGGATGCCACTGCTCTCTTGTGCTCAGCAATGTGGTTATTAATACACCGCTTTGTTTGACCCACCTACGCACCTCCATACTCGAGCGGAATACTGTAAACGACCTCTCCCTCACATTTCACCTCTCCTGCCCTGTGTTTCTTTTCACATCCCACATTACGTAATGTGGGATGTGTAATGTGGGATAGGTAACCGGCCATCTTTGATCTTAACTGCTGGCTGATCAGAGCTGATTGTAAAGGATGTGCACACGACTTTCTCAAGGTGTGTTGCAACACCGTCATTATGACTCCTCTTTTTACTGTTTTTGCATGGCAGCTTGCAAAAGACAACAATCGTTTCAGCTGGGCCTTCTTGTAATCCCAGCACAGGCCACCCTTTCGAAATAATCTAAGATCCAAAAACTAAGCTTCCGTTGCTTGGCCCTTCCATTGAAAACTTTAACTCAGGCATTGAGATTTTTACACACTTGACAATTTTTACTTCTGAAAATTCATTTAAAGTGCAGATCAGAATATCATCCACACACCTTTTGTCAATCGCAGTTCTGCTCTACACCCCGCTTAGAAACTTCTCAACCTCTTGATCGAGAGTCCTCAGGTAAATTTCGGAGGACTAAACTGGAGCAATCGCCGAACCGATACGAACACCCTCTTTTTGTACGTGCTCTCATCCCTCATACCCCACCGTAGTCGAGCTCAAGTGCCTCTTCAACAATTCAGTGAAATTTCCTATGTCAATACCTGATGCTGACTGAAATCTTAATAAGTTCTCTTCTAACCATTTCCTTGCGCTAAGAAGCAGATTTGACTGGTTTAATGAGTAGTACAGGTCCTTAACGTCCAACGAAAACCATTTACACGGACTGCCATGAAAGCCCTTCAACACCACTACCAACTCATCAGAGTTCTTCGGTACCAATGGGTTCACTAATTCCACGGCTGTCGAACGTTTTTGCGAACAGATAGACAATGCACCCTGCCGAGTTCCCGACTCATTCACAACAATCCTTAGTAGGAAGCCTACCTTGGTGATTCTTTAGGAAGAACTTTACTGAACGCAAACTCTGGGCCTTCTTTCTGAGAGACTTCATTGTGTCAAAAAATTCGCAATCCTTAAGTATACTTGTTACTTTTTTTTCAACTTTACGTTCAGTTGATTGATTTTACATAAACCATCAAACACCTCTTGCACCTTAGGTTGGAACACTGCTCTTGGTAATACCCCAAACTTCGCCGACTTATCTGTTTGTAAAGAGGCTAGATCTTTGTCTCTTATTCCTTTTTTGAGTGCAGTTATGCCATGAATGTCCCTCCTATCAAACTTGTAGGTGTCATCAACAAGTCGCGAGACTGTTTTCAGTGCTTGGTCTTGAAAACTGGACCTCTCAGCTGGTTCTCCGATCTTCCTTCCGATGTTATCAATAGTGGCGACAATGTCCAACTTGATGGTTTCACATTTAGGCACACTTTTGGTCCAAGGTCAAGCAGTTCCTGAGACCAACGACACACTGACGCATCACATGGGTTGACGAAGGTCGATGTTTCTTGAAGCTAGGCACGACGAGAGCACCTCCTGTTACTGAACTGTCTGTTTCCCTTTGCGGCCGGTGTGGCATATTTTCAAGTAGCTGGTTCCTCTTCACAGCCCATAATTTTCTGAACTTATTTTTTAGCTTCAGCTACGTCCATAATCTCCTGAAACTTGCTCCTTTTGAGTATAAACCAAATAGCATCACAGACCTGTTCAGTGTCACTTGAGAGCCGAAGCACACCATTCCGGTAGGACTTGAGGATCTTCTCCCTCGTTCTCCAAGGCGCATCCAAGTTCTGAAGAAACTTGCTGTGCATGGGGTCGGTAACTTTCTTCCTCAGTCACAGGGCGAAGAGACAACTATCCGCTTTCAGTTGAGCCAGGCAATGGCCGATATTGCAAAGCATCAACAGTGTGTACGCTTCCAAAGAAAATGGAGGCAGTTATAATCACCGCAATAGCATTTCGAAAATTGCTTTTGTTGAAGCACTAAACACATGCTTACAACCGTAAGACCTTCAATGTAAGTTTGAAGGTCTTACGACGCCCTTTCATGGCAGCTTGGGTTTCCTTTGAGGTACCCGAGAGTCCCAATAACCACTGGAGAAAATAGGAGAGTTGCTCCAGACACCTTCAATTTCTTGAGGTTGCTGGGTTAGACATGTGCCTGTGTCGGGAACCTCACCGGCTTCACCAAAAGCCACTCTGGATGTTGTATATCTTTAAAGAAAAGACACCCTTGGATGTCCTCATCTCCATCAAACATGATCTTTCCAGCAAATTAGTTCTCAAATTTTTTATCATATGGTTGGAATTGAACGATAATAAAGGGTTGTCTTCTTGGAGAGGATGTGCAATTACACGCTGCAGTGTCTTGTCTTCTGACATGCTCCTGAAGAGCATGGCATTTTTCTTGTGATTATTTGTGACAATCCTCGTGACATAGAATCCAGCGTCCTCAATGGCCTGCATGACACAATGTCATTTTCTTTAGTTCGTCATTACTCAGGCATCTGGTGAAAAAATGGCCGACAAGGATAATGTAGGCTGTTGAAAGCCCATGAATTACGAAAAATAGCAGCCTGTTTGCCACTTGGGGCATGCCTGAACTGGATGCTTCCAACGAGTCTATACCCATGTCAACAAGTCCAAAAATCTTGTGCACTTGATGGTCGTACACAACTTTATGCTGTATCGCCATGTCATCAATATTGAGAGAGCAGTGCCTTTTTTGATCAACTTTCAATGCCTTAAATTTGGCGCAAAGATGGTCTTTGATTAGAGTTATGACGCCAACTTCTCCGGTGGAACGCCCAACAAACTGGCAGTTCCAGGAGTTTCCGAGACTTGACGAACTCATTTCCCTTGCTTGAGCGAGCCTTCCTAAGCACACACTCACGGAGAACATGCTCCACCATAGCTAGGCCTTGTCTTTCCAAACAACATTATTTGGTGTCTCACAAATGTGACAGTCTTGTCCCCTTGGTCTGCCGCAGTAAAGATGTTATTGAGGGCTTATACCGCTTTTTTCTGCGAAAGCTCCTGGACCTTTCTACTCAACTCATTGCACTTTTCTTGAAGTTTCCGCATTGAGCAATTTAGTTTGTTTACCATCAGCTGCAAGCGGTGCAAGTTCTTTTTGTTTTCTTCGAGCATTGCGGTATTGTTAAGCGCGGTTTGGCATTCTTGATCAGTACTTGTCTTCTCTTCCAGTGGCTCCGTCTCGGGATCAGTTTCAGCTGGGGTCTCATCCACTCGATCAGACCTGTCATCTGCATGTCGGCTGTCATTGCCATTGGCACGCTCCTGGTTGGAATGTCTCTCTGATTTTGTCCCGTCATTTTCTTGCCGACTAAGCTTTCTTCATTTGGGATAGTCACCACCCTGCATGTAAAAGGGGTATTCTTGAAACACTGTGGGGAATATCGCATGACCGGAGGTGCTTTCTCTTGCAGCCTTCTCTGTAGCCTTCGTCATTAAAATGGTGCAAGCACATGACCGGCCTCGAAGCGGGTTGATGTTCGCTTCAGCCAGGACGCCCGCCGCTCCACGTTGCTTGTCATTTCAAAATAGTGTTTGCTGGGGCTGTTTAGGACGGGCAAAGGGAGACACAGCAACTTTTAGGCATGATCTGTGCACATGAATGGTGTAGGCTTTACAGTTCCTTCATGACATTGCAGATGACAGTACAGAAACGTGACTAACCATGCACTCCTGAAGGCGCACAACACAACAATGATAGTAGCACATTGAGGCGACGGCGGATGATCCTTCATGTTGAAGATACAGCCATGTAAACAGGGCGTAATACTGCAATAAATAATAACATCTTAATGTTGACAAAAAACAATGATGGGGACAGACCATGGGCATGGTAAGGTGAGAAACGCAGAAAAACCAAGGAAAAGTGGCACTGAGGTGTCAAGGCCCGACGGGAGAGCAAGGGAGAGCCCGCCGGTCCAGAGGAGACTCGCGGGTCGTAGCGGATTGAGGCGCCGCGCTGGAGAAAAGCGGCCGAGTCGAGAAACTCTGTCTTCACAATCCTCTCATTGTAGTAGAACTGAGTGGGAGGCCGAAGAAGGGAGCACGCGAAGGAGATCCAGCAGCTGTGGAATGACAGTCTAGTTGCTTCTTCAGTTCTGTTCCACACTACAAGTTGCACAATTAAGACTTCTTTTTTTTCTCGATATTGCTTTTGGGCATCTCTTCTTTTTCCCTTGCAGTACTGTCGCATTCACATAAGAGGTAGTACAGAAGAATCCTGGCTATGGCGTCGGTCTTGTGGTCACTGCGGGGAAATGACATGTCACCACTTTCCATCACATGATCGATCATTTTTCAGAAGACATCATGTTCATCACAGGGCTTTAAAAAATGCTGTTAGCTATCCTTAATATCGTGAAGAGGTTAGTGTTAGGGTGCACGAGGCCATTTTGTGTTTGAGTTTGTCAAAGCTACCTCACTTGCCCGATTTCTTCTCGCAGATAAGGGGTCCCTGAAAACAGTGCAACTAAACATCTGTCTGATCTTTCTTGACAGGAAGCCAGTCACATAGTAGACTATGCAGTCCACTACCTCAGGCATACTGTCGTCAGCAGGCAAAATGTTCTCGCACTTCCATTTGTCTGGCATTGCGAGTTCATCCATCTTTGTTTGCAACTCTGCAATCGGTTGCTTGTAGGTGTCTGATGTCCTGCTTTTGAAAACATTCTTAGAGGCAGCAAAATCTAAAAGGGGAACCTCATCTTCTTGCGCTTTGCATTTACCCAACTTCGGCAGTTTTAATAAACTGTGAAGCGTCAACGTGCTGTAGAGTTGCGGGAACGTTAGCATAGTCACCAGCCGCTTGCCACACCTTGCCAAAAAAATCTCTCAATCGTGTCGTGATTAAATTTGCAGGAGAGAATGTAATCGAAGTTGCACTTCGTAAGCAAATAGAGGGATAGGTCTATTGCTGATATCAGGGTTAGACGAAGACCTTGTGCAGCACTTTGAGTCAGAAACATGTCGGGCAAGATAGTACCGTCGTGCGACTCTCATTTCCAGCTGTTGAGCCAGCCGATGCCCCGTGCCAAAATCTTGAGGTCGGGGCTTTCTTGAAGGATTCCTTTTGCTGGATATCATCAATTCAGTGCTTCAAATAGGTCGTTCAACTTTAGAGTAAACCGAGTATACGAGTTTGTAGATCTTCATTATTGTAATCGCAGCGTGGCACATGAACCAGAACGAGAGAGGAGACAGGACAAGTGGTGGGAGTGTACGGAAGATTTCTTTTTCTAGACACCAAAGTGAATTGTGAACATGTGTGCATGCCTCGATTCTCTTAGTCTACATGCCGAAATCCGACGTAGGCTCCATCCTCCGACAGCAACTTAAAGGGAATTCTGTGAATGACACAGCTTGGCAGGATTCTTCTCCTTTCCTCCCAGAGACGTATCCACGTCAGCAGCGCAAACTGCCGGTACGCAGTGTATCTCATCTGCCTTAAAGAATGCAGAAATGGTAGATGAAATAAATTACTTCGTTGTAGACAGTTTATTATAAGGCATGCTTTTTTGCATTGTGATCAAAAACGTGATATTGAGGAACACAAACTGTCAACGCCGAAGTTGGCACTGCCTGTTGTGAGAAGTGTTTGCTCTGCACATTGGTCTGACTGCTTACCTGTCTTTTGGATACCAGGGTCTGGATTCGTCATGCTTTCTGCTAGCTAGAGCAATCTTCAGGAGTGCCTTGTTCAGGTATGCATGCCTAAATATTGGTTTCTTCGTCATGCATCGTTTTTGCTTTTGTCTTTTCATGATTTGTGTGACCTCCTGGCAGCATATACATTCTTCCTTGGTATCCATGCTTATAGGGATGCCTCAAACTTTTTTCGAACCAAAGTTTCGATGATCGAATCGGGCAATTCAAAAGGTTCGAAGGATTTTGAATTTTTGAATTTTTAGATTACCGTAGAATAGTGCGCATCTGCCCATTCCACATTAAGCGCCCATTACCAAATTTGTAAGATCTGAAAAAATATGCACAGTACATTTATATGTAAAATTGATGACCGAACAAGGCCCATCCCCCACTTTTTTGCAATTATCTCCAAAGTTTGGGTGGGCGCTTGCCTGGTATTTTACGGTAAGAAGTTCGATGCTTTTCAAAATTTCGAACTTCCTATACCAAGAAATTTTATCATTTTCGACCTTTCGAACTTATTTATCCAGAGAATTCGAAAATGTTTCGAACTTTCACATCCTGAAAAATCAAAAGTTCAATGAGCTTCAAACTTTTAGGGTAAAAGTTCGAAGTTCGTCGAACTTCGAAAGACCGGCGAGTGGTTTCATTTGGATTCCAGCAATAAAACACATTCATAATTTTTTTTTTTTTTTTTAATTTTTACATGCGGTGTTGCATTCTTTGCGGCACCGCGTAGGGGGCAGAGGCCTTTATCTGTGCCCCCTTTGCAGAAATATATCCGCAAGTCAAGTAAAAAAAAAAAAAGACAATTCTGTTTATTTTAATTTTCTGACATGCTTAGTTTTAAACAAATTCCGGAAGGAGCGAGGAAGGACGACGGATTTTTGACGATTGTCGTTTGTGCCATATTCCAAGCTCGCTATAGCCGAAGCTATTTATGGTAGGGATGTTAAACTTTTAAAAATGATCTATGTATAGCCTGGTAAGTGTTGTCTTAAGAGGGCGCGGTACCTCTATTTATTCGTCCGTTTCAGACACCAGATGGCGCGTGGCTCGTTACATGGTTGAAAGCGCGACTTCTGGATGGTGCCAGTATCGGAAGTGCGAATTAGCCCGCGTTATCCGCTGCGTGAAATAGATCCCCGAAATGTGTGGTGTTCTCCCGGCGGAGGAAGTTTCCCCCTCCCTCGCGCGCGCTTGGTATGTCTGCGGTCAGTCAGCTCAGAGTGCATAGCACCGGACGTCAGTGATAATACGCGTGGTGGCCGAGTCCGGCCTCTGCACTGTGTGATGCAGTGGGTGGCGCTCGTATCTGCACGAAGGTAGGAATAAAAATGTCGGTCCCCTTTCTTACGGTGCTCGTTTTTATAGCTTGGGTTTTTATCTCAAGTGACAAACAGTACCACCTTTTCGAAATCGTACTTTGTGGCTAGCGATTGAGTCTGGTCAGCATTTTATTTTGGTCAGCACTACACGTTCAATGAATACCTCAGGCGGCGATGCAATATGTGTTACTCCCCAAATTTTGTCCAAGGTGCACGTGACAATTGGAAATGGTATTGAGGGCACGCCTCTACAGACGGTCGCTTACGAGTATTCTCAATGTGGGACTTCAGAAGCTTTCGCTTGCCGTAGGGAGCTTGCTTTCGACTAGAACACTGCATGGGCCTGGGCCAGCCTAAACCCGGACCGCGGGCCGGGCTCGGGCCAGGCTTGGGCTTGAACAAAACATTTTTCGGGCCGGCCTGGGCAGTCGTGTGCCGCAAATTCTAAATTGTTGATTACAAAAAGTGTGCTCATTGATCTTTGAGCGAAGTGCAAAGTCTCCACGGCACTGTTCAAAATATATAACAAAAAGACGTGTTGCACTTGGAAAGCTTTTAATTGGATGAAAGAAAAGGTAGTACTCTAGCAGCATGATGGCAGAGTGCATGCTTTATGCTTAGACAGTTGTAGATTGAAGCCTGCTAACATTTTCGGGCTCATGTTTATAATCTGTCGAGCTCGGGCCGGACTCAGGCTCATATTTTTTTTTTACTTTTTTGGGTTTGTTTAAAAATTCGTCGGGATCGGGCCGGATTGGGGCCGTGTCTCTACCGGGCCGGGCCTAGAAATTCCGGCCCGCGCAGTGCTCTACTTTTGACCCATGACACCAGAGGTGAATGCAACACTTGCGAGCGACACCAATTTTGACGCACCAAATGCGAAGCGCAGCTGCGTTGAATTAACAACACACGTCCACGGAAACCCATCCACCAAAGAATCACGAAAGCGAGCCCCGGCGTGCAGAATGAAACCGGATACAGGCGTGGGCACGGAAGAACACCTTGGACAGTGCCGATCGCCGAATGGACGATTTCATGGACAGCGAGCGCGCCACCTCACAGAAAAGAGAGATACCTTAAAAACAATGAAAACAAGCACCGACGCCTTGGTTCTTTTAATTCGCTGTAGTTATGGAACAGATCGACTTACATGAATAATTTTGATATTATTCGAATTTGTAATGAATTTAGAAGACATTCAATTAAATACTTTATCTCTTTGCATTTACCGTAGAATACCGCGCATCGGCCCATACCACACTAAGCGCCCATACCCAAATTTGTAACATCCAAGAAAATATGCATAGTACACTTAAATGTAAAATTGAGAACCAGACAAGCACCCATCCCCCTTTATTTCACGATTATCTCTGAATCTTGAGTCGGCGCTTGCCCGGTATTTTGCGGTAGATAATTTTGTAAATTCGCTCCGAATGCAAGAGTGCCGAATTAGCCAATTTCAATCATTTCAATAATATAATTAAATTTATAATTAGACGTTTGTTCCATTTAATGTCCCGATAATGCCTCAATGTCTTTGAAGCCGGAATTGGCAAGAAGATCCGCGCAGCCGTTGTTATGTGACAATTTTTCGAAGACTGCGAAAAACCTTGTGTATTCTCTGTGGGGCTCTAAGGCTCTTAAGATATGATTATTGTTATTCAAGATTAGTTTCAAAGAAATGTCCAAAGATGTATCTACGGGCAATTATTCTCTAAACTTTGTAATTTTTTTCGTCTAAATTGTTAGAGGTATCGCATTTAAATTAACACCACAGACAATACATATAATTGCCATCTGCAGAATACAAAATAGTGTATTTATTGTTTTTTCATGTTGAGGAATAAACTCATCTGGAAAGATTTCTAATATTGTTCAAGTTCAGCACGTCATTAAAGAAAAGAAAAAAACCCTTTTTAATTAATTTTTTTTTTTGCTTTAAGTTTGTCGGACATGTTTCTTTTAGCCTGCACACATTTTGGTAGGAGAAACTTTCTTCGAAGTTCTGAGCCTCTGAATATGCAAGAATACAACACTTCCAGCGGGTTCTTGATAGTTTTTTTTTTTTCTCCAGCTTTTCATCCCCGTATTTATTATGTTTAATTTTGTTTACCAGTGGCACAGTTATTTAGGTCGAAAAGACAGCTTTGAAGTTCCGAACCACTAAGCATGTGACGAGTAGTGTCTTCTGACAACGAGTTTCCGACAATGACCATCTACGCAATCTTTTATGCAGTGAAGAGAGACAGTAGCTATACATATTGTTGGGACCGAGCGGTGTACGTGGTGGTGGAGGAGCGACTTGAGCCAGGCACTGGGCTAGAGCTCAGCGGGAACAAGGATGAGCCGCAATCTCTATCGAAAAGTACACTGTTTATTTACATGATGCACAGTTGGTTCAAGAACAGAGAAGACTTTGCTTGTCGAAGTTCGCTCATTTTAAACACTTAGTTTTCCTTAGGTACCTAGGTAGGAACCCCCACATCGGCGGATGGTTGGCCAATCATGCGACAAGCACAGGAGGTCCGACCGGTACCTTTGGGGTACAACCAGCTGATCCAGCAGTCTACCCTTTTGGTCTCTATAAGTGTGGTACAACACACCCGCCCTTTCATAGTAGGAAATGTTCTTTCTACTGACGCCTTCTCGAACTGTATTCCGAAGTTGTTTTAGACCTAGATCTGTCTGCTGCTCGATGATCAGGAGCGATCTTTCCACTCCCAGCAATGTTTCATAGCTGGATGAAACCAGTGGAAGTACGAGACCTCCGGGCCCATCCAGCTCTGATCCTTCCCGCTCACTTCTGAGAGCTCGATCACCCTCTGCCTCACTCACCCCAGGTTCAAAGTCGGGTTCACAAACCGCATTGTTGGCGATGTCGAAAAGAGGATGCTCATTCTCTGCTAGTTCCGGTTCCCCCGCATTAGACTGTCCTCTCCGACACGCTGCTTCGGCCGTTATCTGCCTTAGCCCTCGTCAGGGCGTGTACCGTTCTTTCACTGAACGCGAGGCCCTTTTTTCGCAGTGTCTGGTCAGACTTGTTCGAAAATAAGTAAGGACAGCTCTGTGGCAGGTTCTTCGAGACGGCTGCCTCTGTCTCTAGCTTTCCAAAGGGACCACTTATTGTTACTTGCGCCATGGAAAGACAAACACTCTTTTCTTCCATGGCCTGCTTTATCCAAGCGAATTCCTCGTAGTAATCTTCCAGTCTAACCCATGAAGGGTGGACAACGTCAACAGTAGCTGCCCTGTCGCGAAGGACATGGCATGGCTTCCCATTAACCTCTAGGTCATGCATGTATGGCTCGAGGAGTTCCAGGTTGTCGTGCTCATTCGTGTAGGGAAGCACTACTTGAGGCTTGTGAAAAGGCGCGGCGATGTGTCTCCTCTGCTGACAGTTGCAACCAATGGGATGCTTGCGGGTCTCAAATGCATTGTTCTTTTCCCGCTTCCCTCTGTCACTGTGTTCGGACTCACCGCTACCCCCCCTCTTTTGGAGTTGTCTTTTCTGTCTGCCCATTTGGCTCCCGGTTTTCTCAGCCATTTTTGCCCTTCGACCATTTATACGCACCCGGTGACTTTTTTGATTCACCCTGGGTCTCTTCCACTTTCCTGCGTGTTGCTTATTCCTCTGCGAGCTCTCCCGCCCTTTCAACAGAGTCTGCGTCGGATTTATTTTGAAGCTAGAATCTGACCGTGTCCGGAAGGCAACGATAAAACTGCTCTAGAGCCACGCATTCCATGACCCGGTCATGATTCCCGTACATGTCGGTGCTTTTCAGCTGCTTTGTCAGGTTAGCCGCAGATTGTACGCAAACTCGGGATAACCTTGCCCTGCTTTCTTTTGCATTCTTCGAAAGCACTGTTGGAATGCCTCGGTAGAAGGACGATACTTGCGGAGCAAGCCAGCTTTGAATTTTGCATAGTCATCTGCGTCCTCCCTACTCAAACGAGCCACCACGTCCGCAGCTTCACAAAGGAGGGTGAGCAACCTCTGAGGCCAAGAATCCTGTGCGAAGTTCATCTTTTCGCAGGTACGCTCGAAGTTTACAAGAAAAAGACCGATGGCCTCAGCCACCTTAAAAGGCTGCATTTTTTAACTTCTCCGAGTGTCCGGCTCCCTCATTTCTTGGCAGTCCATTTTCGAGTTTCCGGTGATCGAGCTCGAGCCTCTTTCCTTCTAGATCAAGTTCCTGCTGTTTTAGGTAAAGCTCCCGCTTTTGGTCACTCGTTTTCTTTTCAACCTGCATCCAACAGTCTACTACGTCTTCTTAATCCAACTCTAAAGGCGAGAATTCCATCAATGAGTTGCTGTCGTTTAGCGGCTCTAGGAATCTCTAGCTCAAACTCGTCAGCCAGTTGCACTAGCTCTAGCCTCTTTAGCCTTGTCCAGTCCATCTCTGCAATGAGTGGCACTTACGCTCAGAATTAGTTATACTGGCAGGTACTACGGCAAACGTTTCCCTTTCACCAGTACCTACATCAAAGGTCCTCAAGTTCCCCCTGGCTAATCTCTATCGAGAAAATAGAACTGGGCAAACCCCCGAGCAAACTTGAACACTCACCAGACCGGGGTGTCCAACGACCATGAGCCGATCCCACTGCCGCCGCCATTTGTTGGGACCAAGCAGTGTCCGTGGTGGTGGAGGGGCAACTGGAGCCAGGCACCGGGCTAGAGCTCAACGGGAACAATGATGAGCCGCGATCTCTATAGAAAAGTACACTGTTTATTTACATGATGTACAGTTGGTTCAAGAACAGAGAGGACCTTGGTTGTCAAAGTTCGCTCATTTTAAACACTTCTAAGTTGGGACCCCCGCATCGGCGGATGGTCGGCCAATCACAGAAAGGTGTCCCATTCAAACCCTGCCCCACATTCTATTATTACGTACACTCGGCCGCCGTAAACACTTCAGTGTCGGTCTAGACGGCACGGAGAGTCTTGCTAAAACACCGGCTCGTTGGAATTTATGCAGCTGGTCAAAACACCGTCCGAGGCCGAGACGTGACGTGCCGACTTTCGACCCTTCGTGTCTACGCGTTGAATGAAGGCGTCCGGATGATCTCATTGCCCCGGATCGTGCCCTGGTGTTTCGGTCATGAAACCTTAGCCGCTGTTTATGTCAAAATGTTATATTACGGCGCCTGTCTGGTGCGTTCGCTGGGCAGGCGTGCTTCCGAAGCTACGAGGGCGCCAGGCTCGCTGAGTCAGGCGACCTTAACCCGCGAGAGGCGCTTGACGAAAACAAACGGCCAGGTGCAGACATTGCAGAAAATGGTCCGGGGGGAGGGGGGGCACTCATAACGGCGTTTAACCCTGCCACGGGCCATACGCAACAATATGCATAAATAATTTCAGGTTACAATAAGCTCGACCACGCCCTCCTTCCCTTGTATTGTTTTCTTTAACATTCCGAAATGTTTGGGGGGGGGGGAGGGGGGAGGGAGCCAGAGTTCCCCCCCCCCCCCCCCCCCCCCTTCTTGCTTTTCCCCTTTTTTTCTCTTCCGATGCCACTGGTATGGTAGAACGCTCCTTGACCTCGAGTTGTGTCGGCTTCTGTGCTTTTTACTTGGTGTTTCCTCCGTCCCGGAACATAAACCTCGAACTTTGAACTTTGTGAACTTGGACCTAAAAGAAATTTAGAATCTCTAAAGTATTTTTTTATTATTTTTTTTTTTTTAATTTATATTTAGTTTTAAAAGAGAATCGAAACCTTCAAGCTTTGTGTAGAAGGAAATTCGAAATCTTCGAATTTTTTTAACTTCAAATTCAGATCCCAAGAAATAAAATATTTTTTGAATCTCTCGAATTTCAAGTTGGGAAAGTTCGAAATCTTTGAATTTCTCGAACCTCCAGTAAAAAAAAATATTCGAACCTGAACTTTTAGAAATTGTGAAAGCTTCAAACTTTTGGAATTCGAAACTCCGCGGTGTTTGAAAGCTGCAAACTTTTCCAAGTTGAACCTTGGCATGGTTCGAAAATATCGAAACCTTTCGCATTCGAACCTAGGGTGGTTCGCGACATACCTAATGCTTATGCATTCTCCACAAGAACACCTGTGTAATAAACAGGTTTCATTACATAGCGAGGTGATTGCATTGAGTCCTTTTGGTATGTTCAGGTCCATTACACATCCGTAAGTGCCGCAATAGAAATCAGGTCAAGGATGTCCTAGAGGTCCCACCGACGGAGGGTTCCAGGAAGAGTGTCAGTCTCTCTCAGATTGGTGCTCTCTCTCAGATTGGGGATCGGTGGCCGAGTGGGCTGAAGCGCGCACCCAGCTCGAGCGCGTGGAGCGAAAGCTCGCGCTGCAGAACCCAGGGATCCTGGGTTCGAGCCCCACCCCTGCCCGTTTCGATCTGGATGAGCATCGTACCGGCGTGCTGTCGTGCATCACTACTGCGTGGTGCACGTTAAAGACCCCAGGCTAGCGGTTGTACCGCACTGGCTAAATTGCTCATCTACAGTGTAAACCAGTGTCAGACCAACCTTACGCTGTATAAATCACTCAAACGTCCAATTTGATTTTTGATTTGATTTGCTTCAGAAGAGGATTATGATAGCCGGTAACTGTCAAGGCGACCAGGCTGAAGAACCAGCTGAAGAATCAGGTCCAAGGTGGAGGAGCTGCACTAAGTGTGATTGCGCTCGTCGCCACTGTAGGAAGAAGGTGGAGACTGAGGGTGCTTGGATCATTAGTAATGCAAGTGACGCAAGACCATTGTCCGCTCACCGAAAGTGAATCCCATTATGGAACGACGCAAGGCCTTTCCATGCTGAATTTCTCTGCAAGGCTAGGCAAAATATTTGCTTTCATAGGATAAAAAGGAAAGTCGACAAAAAATGTTCTTTTAAGATCTCTGCGCTGTGCCCAAATCCCCCCGCTCCCTCCCTTCACGCTGCTGTCACGAATAATGTCTTTGGTACTCTCCAGTAGTAGTACAGTCGAACCTCGATATAACGAACTTCAATGTAACGAAATCCTCGATTTAACGAAGTATTTTATTTTTCATAATTTTTTGCCCATACACCCCATGTATTTTTAGTCTCTATATAACGAAGTCCATTTTGCTGCTATTTCAATATAACGAAGCGCCATTGCCATAGAAGGCAATAAATAAATAGACTCTAAAAAACAACTTCGCAAAAAAAATTGTGGCTAAAAAAAAAATTATGAGCAAACGCGAGCGCTTTGAAAGGTTACTTCACGGGGACAGGCCTTCCAACGTTCCTAGGCTGCCCGAGGATGCGGCGCCGGTAGCGCCGGCGAGGCATGCGGCAAAGCGGATTCCGCGGGGCTGGCCAGAAAATGCCGAGCAAAAAGTTTACACGGCATAACAGCATCACCACTGACATTGACTGATCATCATAGTCCACTGTACCGCGGGTAGCGCGGGAGCCAACTTCAGCGGGGGAGCGACGTGATGGCGCGACCGCACGGGCAGTGTCATCTAGGAGAAGACCGATTATCGTCTTGCGACCGTGATGTAAAGCAAAGGCGCAAGCACACTGTGGGCGCAAGGGGGCAAGTAAACTGTGCGGGCAAGAGTGCTGTGTAGGTTGGAAACTAAACAGCCTTATTTTTCAACCGGGCGGTTCACTCACGTGCTTGCTGGCATAAGGAAACGTAAAGTTCTTTTTTTGGATGAGAAAGCAAACGTTTTGGACGCCATCCTGAAGAAAGGGCTGAGATCACGAGCACTCGGGAAGTGCTCGACGTAATGGACGTACTGAGGAGGTACTGTACACGGCGTCGCATAGGCAGCAAGATGCCGTGCAAGCGCTTTGGGCGCTCGAACGCCGTATGACGCCGCTGCTACTGTCGGACAAGGCGTAAGTAAAACTCGCGGACTACTTTGCCCCAAAATAAATGTCATTTTCGGTGAGTTTTCATACCCGTAAAATGTTTCGGAATTTTTTTTTTTTTTTGCATGCTAAAGCCAAATTTCGATTTAGCGAAATTTCAATGTAACGAAGTAAATTGCGAATTTTACCGACTTCGTTACATCGAGGTTTAACTGTAGTAGGAAACATCTATAATAGAAGAACGGTTAGCCTGGCATAGGCCGGCATTATTGCCACTGGAAACTCGATCTCGGTACGGCGCCAGCAATGTTGCTGTGGCGACGAGCGGCGTGGCGGCAACGTCCTGCAAAGATGGCGACAGCGAAGCGGCCGACTGACAATGAGAGTAAATGCTGGCATACGTGTGCTTGGATGCTTGAAGGAAAGTGGTCCATTCTTGCCCTCAGCAACGACTATCAAGTGCAAACATGTGCACTGCTTACTGATTATCCCTAAATATGAGAACTATACTTGCGCTTCAGTTTCCATTCCTATCTAGCGAATGTTGGTTACCATAATATAAAAAAAAAAGTTTAGACCCTCTGTCTTTCGGCTTGCATCTGAACAGAGAGCCTAATTCATTGTTTTAATTCACGATTGACACATGCCTTCCTACTGTCTGTGATTAGGTCACAATATGCTAAAAATTAGCTAAACTTGGGAGATTGATTGACCTTGCAGCCTTTCTTACAAATTTGCAACTATAGCGCTATTAAATAATTGAGGCAAGTAACCATCACCTTCTCTTTGAAGCAGCGTTCCTTGTTGTACTCGAAGCCCTCGAATGGAGGTTTCAATCCACCAGGTTTGCTTTGCAAGTAAACTGTCATCTTAGCTCCTCCCTACCAATATCGGGTGATGTACGATGAGGTGACACACACCGAACTGGTATATTTTAATTTTTGGACATCTAGTTGGCACTGTACCAAAGTTTGTGATGCACTAGAGGTGTTTCTTTTTTATAGAAGCGTACGTCGTAGATGACGAAGTGCATGTTTCAGGGTTGATTTGAGGTTCTAAAAAGTAAACAAAAGATGCGTGTAGTGTAGTTGGAATGGCACTTGGTAGGAGACATTATGCTACTACAATTCAGTTTGGCTTAAATAAAACATGTACACAGTCAGAGCTGGTAGGAACAACTTGAAGAAGAACATCAATCCTGGAAACCCAGAGTAGCAGACATGTTTTCCAATATGTTTGTTTTCAACCAGACTTGGTTATGCATGTGTGAGGAAGTAATTAATACAATTTTTCCCCATACTGTCTTATTTACTACATTGCACCAGTGTATGAGACAACTACTCACTTCGGTTGTAAGAACAGGTAAAGTGCAGAACACACATTGATGACCTTTCCTGGACAGTGCTCACCCCCCTCCTGTACTGATAGTGTAGAGAGGTGAACGACTCCCCTTTATGAAATTTGTTGCAATTCTTAATTTAGTTATAATTCTACACCGAAGTTGGAGGGTAGTGTGCCATCTTTGACCAACACAAACCTCCCCCCCCCTTTTTTTTTGCAAGAAAAAGTGAGTTAAGGCATTAATAAGAATCAAGATATAGGGACTAGAAAGGAGATAGCAGATGATATGTCTATAGCAATGTAGAGTTTTCTGTATGTCCAAATTGAAAACTATCATAATTGCAGTAATACTTTTTGTTTACGGTGAATATGAAGTTAGATACGCATCCAAATTTTCGCTTTTCAGAGCAGCAAACTAATGCGCTGATTTTTTTAAACCACCATACAGAAACAAACTCCAGAACAGCTTCAAAATGCGATATATCCACCTGCAGCCAAAAAGCGTAGGGTCACGTTCAGCCGCTTCTCAACAGTTATCGCCCGTCGCATCAGCGTGTCCTGGCGTGCGACATTCTCACGGATGCCACTTGCGAGCTCGGTAAATACGTCCAAATCCATCCTCATATAGCGGCGATACTCCAGTTCGTCACAAAGAAAATCGTGCACCAAGCAGTTCTGGGCACCAAATTCTGCTCGGCGATGGACATATTCTCCAACCCACACCCGCGTCTTCCTAGAGTTTGTCTCGAGAAGAACAGCTATCACAAGTGCAGCTGCTGCCTTCTTTTCTTGCTTCGAGTCATGATCACAACTGCTAGGCTATGGGAACCGGTGAAAAGAAGCGAGCACAATAACAACTCTTTATGCGGGAAACGCTGAAGCAGACTACATGAAGATATCACTGTCGATTGAATGCCCACCCTTATTGAGTGGAGCATTTTTTCTGTTTAAGGCATGTTAAGACATTCTATACTATAAGAAAAAAAAAAAAAAAGAAACATTGTTTTTGTGCGGTAAATTTGTGTACAAATGGGCTAAATAATAAAACATAATTGTGTTTTTAAAGATGATGACTAAACAGCATATCGCTGCTACAGCGGTTGTGCACTCAGCAACATTGGGGCGTGAAAAAGTTTTAGGCTAGGTGGCGCAAGGTACCGCCCAATACTAAAGGTTGCACCATTACCTTTTATCCATTCCTACATGCAGCTCAAAAGTTGCTGCGTGTGAACGCGGATGGTACGTGCCGGTGGTGTTGCAGCACCAAGTTGCTGGGTGAAATTGCCTCGTCTGAAGCGGACGTTAGGGTGTAGCATGGGGACTCATTCTTGAAGTGGTTGTGCAACTCGCCTTTAATACTCTTTTTCTTTGATGCAAAGCTGCGGCACCACACTCCGGGAAAATGTAGTCCTTGAAGGAACTTGGCATTCGGGCACAGCAGCATGAATTAACGCCAAGAACCTCGGCTCCTCGATGATCAAATAAGAGTGTAGGAACGGTGCCGTTTTTTTTTTGTCAGCGTTTTTGCTCACTGTTTGTCCATCTTCAACATTGGCATGAAGGGTCTGGAAGTCGGGCACTGCCATCAGACTTCTTGGTTTCTGCTGTCTTATTTGCACTCTCAGCAGCACGCATCTTGTCAAATTCTTTTTACGGTCCAGGATGACAATTTAGGTGATTGATGAGGGTGGTGGTCATACTCCTTGGTGTTTTCAGACACAATTCGCACGTGGTACATTTCACGCTTTTGGTTCTTCGATCAAAGAGCTCCCAGATTGCAATTTGGTACAACGTTCGTTGTGTTTGATTGTTCTTAACTTTTCTACAAACGCACTATCTGCATTCACAGCTGGCGAGAAGCACAGCTGGCGTGAAGCAGCACAACACAAACCAAAAGTAGCGAAGGGAAAAACGGCAAAACAGAGCAAGATGATGATATGTGGATAGACGATGGCCAATAACGCCATAGTTGGAATTGGGGGCTGTAGCTCGCGCCACCTAGAGGTCTGCAGCGGTATCGTTGACAGATTTTAAATTGATCACGGTTTAGAGCAAGGTGGTTTTAACTGTCGAGGCTCTCAAGTGGCCGTGTTTATGAATAAAACACTTCAAAACTGTCTCGGATTGAATTCTAGGGAGAACTTGCAGTAGTCGAGTGGTATTCTAGCTAGGGTATGTTCAAATTGCAGAAACTATCGGTATCGCTATCATTATTTTTTACGTGGCGACGGCAACGCGCTAGATGTACAGGACGTGGAAATTGAGCTTGGATAAAGTTAACTCGGAGGCAGAAAAAGAACATGGAAGTTGACACTGGTGACCATAGCATGTGGTTTTTTATGTAAATCATTGTGGATGTTTTCTTTTGTGAGTCATTTTCCTTCCTTTTTTTTTAATTAAGTCGTGATTTGCGCTATCCTCAAACTTAAAAATACTTAGAAAATATTTGAAGTTTCCAAAGAGCACTGTTCGATTCGAAGTCGAAATCGAATATGGCATTATTCGCTTCGATGTCCGAAGGTTTAGAATATTCACACAACCTTACTAAGCGAATCTTTTTCATATGAAAGTTGACACAACTGTTGATACAACTTACTGCGCATTGTTTATTTTGAACACTAAGAACCTATCAAAGGCTTGTCCCTTAAAGCTTTTTTAGCTTTTCATTTATGCCTGTCAGTTCAGTCATATTCTCGGAAAGGCTTGCATTTGCCTCAGAAAGAAGCACCTGCCCTGATTGTTTCTTTCGTTAAACTTACTGTTGAAAGTTTATAGCGGTTGACTGGGTTGGGGGGGACAGCTCATCTGCTATGTGTCCTCGACTTTGCTGCGGCTCAGGTTGCGTGTGGCTAGGATAGGTTGCGCAAGTCGCCTCCTAATTCTGTGCCAGCCACGCAATTTGGTGCAATAATGGCGGATTTTTATTGAGATGGCACAGAAAATTGCCTTTGGTGCAAAATGGCGCATTTGGCACGGGACTGGAATCGCCGAATGCTGCAATAAGATGTTATGAATCTATATGTATCTCAATACACACACCAGGAGTACTGCCCTACACTTTTCTGCACCAGTGCAAAAGGTGCAGGTAAATCGAACGAGCTTAGTATAAACACGGTCCATTGTCAAGGATCCATTTCACTTAGCTGTGAGCAAACCTTGCAAGCATCCTGGGAGGCCCGGTTTGTACCCTTTGATAAGCTTGCATTACATGATTCTTTGCATCAAGAAATATAATAGTGGACAAAACCCATTTGCAATTACCTAGTTCAATTCGATTTTTCACAATGTCTTCATGAGTTGCTAAATCAAAACAAAACAATTTAAAGTCTGCTATTTCAATTTTGCTACAAGTTTGTGAATGGAATGCACGAGAACGGAGGCTCAGAACAATGTTTTTTCTTTTATTTTTTTATTTTCAATTTTCGCTTTTGCCATGCTTGTCATCACGTCTGTGAGCTGTTGCTCAGGGTGTCAGCGTGAACGCCGGGGTGGATGTCAAAGTCCCTTTCTGGCAGGCTGCTGGGCAGGACAGTGACGAATTGGGCTGAGAGGATGGCCGTGTCCCGAATCTTCTTGGCCATCCTCTCAGCCCTGCCTCCCTCGCGATCCGGGGCCCCAGCCAAGTAGTCCCCAATGGCCCGCTCTACGTCTGCCACGTTTCCTTCCACTCGGCTCCGGATCATAGCTGGAGAAAAAGAAAACAAAAAAACAAACAGCAGAAGCGAATATTATGCACGCCACAGAGCAAGTCACAAAATGCATTAGGGGCCTATAGAAACGGGGAAACTCTCGTGCAGTAATTTATTCCAAGTCGAGTTTAGGGCTGCCGAGAAAGAATTACCATATTTATTCTAAACAGGTTAACCATTTGCTGGAAACTGTTCTTTACCAGTAGGAGTTGATCTGTAATCATAACCAAACAAGGTGGACCTATAGACCAATGCGCTGTTTTAAACAAGCCTGCATTTGGCCACATTAAATGTGGGCACCGTGCATGCACGAAAACGAGCTTCCTGTGAGGTGAAGCGTCTGTGCACGCACCATTTTGACAACAGCGTCACTGCGGCGGCGTGACATCAAAGCCATGTGTTGGTCTACAAAGGCCTGTTCACACATACATCACAGCACCAACTCAGTGAAAAGCACCGACTTTGCACATGAACAGTGGTGTCACAAGAGGGAAAGGTGGGGGAGGGGGGGGGGGAGTGCACCAGACGAGCGGCTTGCATGCTTTCGCATTCACAACTCACAAGTGGGAAAGGGGGGGGGGGGGGGGCACTGCCTTAGGTGCAGTGCTCGGGGAGGGGGGGGGGTCATGGCGAGCCACGCAACCTTAGTGACATCACTGCGCATGACCCCACTTTTTCCTGCTCACACACACAATTCAGAGCGAACTTTAAGCATTGACAGCAGTGCTGAATGTTATTTCACCACCAATATTAATCTGCTAACTAACCTAAGAATAAGCAAAATGTATGCCCCGTTTGAGAGAACCCAGACGCTGCTCTCACCAGCCACTGCAAAGCGATGAAGCTTCATGCACGCGCACCATGAGCAGTGCATGATTATGAACTGTGAGCTCCGTGTGAAATTAAATTAGTGCGACCAGGGGACTTAAGCCGCTCTGAACGACGGAAGAGAGCATGCGTGCTGGACAAAGATGAAGAGGCAAAATGAAAAAGAGGTGCAACAGTTGAAAAGGCAAACATAAGAAACAGAATTAAAACAGATAACCCCATGAGAGTTCAACAGGACTGCCGTTCCCGACTGTAACAGCCGAAATAATTTTTAACTGGGAACGTATGAATGAGGTTCCACCGTATATACAAACAATACTTAAAATCGAAAGAACAAAATGCGGAGGACAAGCACAGGACAACCACATTCTTTCGTAATTGTCCTGTGTTTGTCCTCTGCGTTTTATTCTTTCTGTTTTAAGTAATAATTTTCAACTCAGTCGCTTTTACCAGTATAGAAACAAAAGTTGAGAAATATTTTGCTACGGTACAAACTAACACACATTTATGGTGCAATTTGTTTAGAGTCCCTGAAAGATTAAGCTTTTCATAATCCAGATTCCATAGCAATACCACTAACATGGTGCATTACTTGAAAGATCAGCTCACCACCTAAGATCACTAGCCAGAAGAGAAAAGCCTCGACTTGATTAGAAAATCAGGGGAAATGACTAACCATGATGATAAAGAAAGTGCTTGCTTTACTAAACACTTATTCTGGAGTTATATGGAAATACTCTGGCCACTTTACGCGCATGTTTACAAACCACAAATTTTGCTTAAAACTGATCCAGTAATTCTTCAGATTCTTGGGTGCTGACGAATTAAAAGAAAGAAGTTGCCATCATTTTTAATTAGCAATGAAGGTGTGCAATGAAAACACCTTACCAACGGCCACGGTGCAGAGCTGTGTGCCCCTGAACGGCCGCTTGTTGCCCCTGCGGCCGCAGATGCTGAAGTGCATCTGCACCTGCTTCCGCAGGAGCCGCTCCAGGGTGCGCCGCACAGCCTCCACGATTGTGGTGCCACCCAGGCCGGAGAGCTGCTCCTTCTACACGAATAGAATAAAAAATATTGCACTTTAGGAATCAAAGTTAATTTAATATGAGTAAGGTGAAAACTGACTATGGTATGGCATCCATATCACCTAAGTGAAAGGGTAATGTGAAATTGCATTAATCCTGTAGGCAGTATTCACTACACTATTATATATAAGAGAATACGGAAGATCTAACGAAAATAAACCCTGGAGAAGGGGGGCAAGGGAAAAAAGGACAAACATCAATCTCCAAACACACCTAGCTGCCTAGTTGGAGATTTGTGTTTGTCTTTTGTCGCCATACGTCTTCTCCAGAGTTACTACTGTTATTGTCCAGCTCGCTTGCACCTTTGCAATAATTTCATTATCATCATACTGAAGATCTATCCAGACTTTTACTGAAAATAATAGATCAGGTAATTGGCCCCTGCTGAGCTTCCCTCTTGCAACTGACTATAGTTAATATATTCAGTTTAGCAAACTTTCAGTTAAGTGAACTATTTCCTTGGGTCCCTTGAAGTTTGCTCAAGTGAGAGTTTACTGTATATGGCAGCCCAAAAAAAATCAAATTTACAGAGAAGTTCGCCCATCAATAAAGTTTTACTCCCCCGACCTTCTAGTTAGATTAACCATGCTTAATAATTCCAATATAACCACTAATGGTAGATTCACATGACGGACCGAATTGTGATTCTCATCCGCGGGCCGTGTACCATGCGACCGTCATGTCACAGATTCCTGCAATCCACGCATCGTCCGCAGACACGTGGAGTAAAATTACCCCTTTTCGCTTGCGGATTTTCGGTGGGCAATTGACTAGAAAAGTGTTTAGTCTGGCAATGGCACAATGTTTTCTTTGTTTTTGGATGGTTAAAAGAAAGATGGTGCATCGTTTTGTTTCATGCATTTGTTGGTGCATATTGTAACGAGATTTTTGCTTTCACGTGTCAAAGAAGCTGCAGAAACTTTGACCGGCTAACATGGATTCTCCGGATTCATGTCAGAAGCTTCTGTCAAAGCTTTGATAGCACGCTGCAATATGTTTTGCATGTCCCATCAGCCTTTGATCCAGCACGTCCTTTCTTGTGACTGCGGTCTACAGAAGTGTTGTGCACGAGCACAGAGTGTGTGAAAGCATCCTCAAATGCCCCTCCACGAGCCCCGGACTTTGTTTCTTCTACGCCGAAGCCTTCTCGAGTAGGAGCATGCCTAGGACACTGTCATGCCTAAGCTAAGACTGCGGCGGGAACTACGTGCCCGCTGAACCAATCAACTAGCTGCCTCTCATCCCTGACCCCGCATTTTGTGCATGGGCATGGGTGGGAGCATGATCGCTGGCGAAAGAAAGCTGTATGATTGGTCCACCGAGGATGTAGTTTTCACAGCAGCCTATCACATAGTTCTGTCTTGCTCTGTAGCTGCAATAGTAAAAGTTGCAATCGTAAAAGATTGGTCCAGAAGCGCTTACCGAAACATTGTCTAACAGAGCGAATCCAGCACTTCGATCAAACACACGCGTCCGCTCAGAGTGTGAACTCGTAGTTCAAACATATCTTTTTTAACGTCTGCTAGCAGCTCGCGACTCGTGGCAACTAATACCGGCTGTGCCAGAAGCGTTTCGTGTCGTGCCGTTCAAAGAGCCGCAACGAGAACGAGCTCACTGTGGCCAACTACGCGACTACGCTTTGGCTTTCTCTGCCAAGGCTTTACAAACGCGTTCAGGCCTAGGCTAATTCTGCCGGCACGCCGTATTTCTGCAGAACGGCGCTGCTCCTATGCCACAGGTGATGTCACGAGAACTTTCACACCATCCACCAGATGTGAATTTGAAATCATTTAATTAGGTTTAAAATTAGTTCTCCCGTGTTTTACAGCGCGATATTGATATCTCCGAGGGGGTGCCTGTCCCTAGCGCATATTTATGCAAAAAGATTGGCACTAAAATTATGTTTCCGTACCCCTTTAATGTTCACATCAACTTGGGTCCTAGTGATTATAAACATGTTTCTTTCAATTTTCAAAATTTGCATAGTCACCCCACAGGCAACCAGAGTGGAACTATAATGCGACCAACCAAAGGTCAAATCGATGTTCTTGTTGCCTTCTTCCCTTTATTTTATACTTTCCAGCGAGCACCGATTGCCCTTAATCATTCTACATGCCCCTGTTCTCGACTCAAAAGTATGTAGAGATGTGAAAACAATAAGGCCACATCTTCAGTCATAATGCTGCCTTGATAAGTGGCTGTCTGTGACTAAACTGAGATAATGGTTAAGCTAACATTTTGGTAAAATTTAGATATGAAGCAGTTGAACATATGCTGTCGCTCCATTTCTCAAACCACGTGAGCAAGGCACTAACATATAGTAAAAAAAAGTTTGATATTCACCGGGACAGCCTGATCGGCAGGGTTGATGAGGCGCCTCTCTGCCGCCTCAAAATCTTCCATTGTCGCCAGCGGTAAAATAAAAACCGCTGGCGGCACTGGGGCATCAGGCAGGCAGTTCGCATGCTCAAGCTGAGCGATGCGCACTGCCAGCTGGTCCTGGTTTGCCAGGACCTGTGCCGTGTCCTGGCGGAGAGGGTGCACCTCGTGCCGCACATCCAGGAGCACCTTCAGAAGTTCCGACTGGAAGGCTAAAATAGAGACAAGGAAATTATTGTGGTCAGAGATCTACGAAGGAAACATGCTGAAAACAACACTTCACCTAAGACTAAAAATAAAAAACAAATGATAAAAAAAAATTTATAGCTCAAAAAAATATTTCCAAGCCTTATGCAATTGATGGCAGCAAATGTAGGCCGTCCTGCCAGTGGCTCTTTCATCGCACATATTGTTTACGTCCGAGCAATTAATTATACTAACTTTGTTACACCTTTTGAGAGACCAGAAACCTACAAATCATAGACGTGATTGTAACTTCAAATTTAGCTACTTTAGAAATTCCAGCTCCAAATCTGTACCCGTTATCACCTCAAGAACCACAGTAAAAAGTTCGGCTCCTAGCGTATCATTATTAATTTCCCCCTTTATGTTGAGAATTAAGATACATGCAGGCACATTTTACATCAAATATCTTAGCAAGCCATACACATTTCAAATGCCAAAAGCATTGCTGCCTCCTTCGACAACCAAATCTTATGAGAACTACTACTTGCAGCATATGAGTAATGTGCAAAACTTCCTTTTCTTCTTGAGGTGAAAACGAGTATAGCTATATTTGAAAATTATATCAAGTTTAGCTACTCCCCCCCCCACCCCAACCACTCCCCTTGGTCAGTGACCATGGAAAGCAGGGTTTGGGGGGGGGGGGGGAGGTGAGGTTTGGGGGCAGCACTGTTGAAGGCCTAGGGAGGTAAAATGCTAAAATGTGCCGCTGTGCCCCTTCCGAAGGTCTTGCGACCTCTGGTCACAAGACCTTCGGAAGGGGCACAGCGGCACTCAAGGTGCGCAGCCTCGTGATATGTTTGTGGCACTGGACTGGTGATTATGGTTATAGTATCTGCTACAGCCTTGTGTAAGTTGAAATAGAACATAGAAAACAGCCTCATCACTCCACAAGGTTTCAACACAATAGGTAAGCCTCTTAAAACAAGCTAAACATTAGTCACTTTTCTTAATCAGGTACTAGCTTTTTTTTAGATGTTTGAATATTTGTTATCAGCTGTCACTGATAAGAAAAATAAAACAGCTAGCTTGAACATGCAAATCAACCCAAGCTATGGGCACCAGGTTGCCCAACCTAGCCCAGAGTGGCGGAGGGGTTAAAGCCGCAGGACTTTCTTTGCCGCCACTACTGTCGGCTAAATGGTGCCACCTGCTGCCCAATGTGTTTGCTTACTTGCACAGTCACCGGCATTTTTCACTGATGTAAGCGATTGCTGGCATCATCTGTACAAAGTCTGGTTTGGGGTCCCTCAAGGCACTGATACCGACAGACGTTTGGGTTCCTTAAAGGCGGGCGCTCAAAATTTTCTTCAGCGTGGCAGAAATTCCCCCTCTTTTTTTTTTCCCTCCTCCCCTTTCCTTCATTTTCCTCCTCGCTTTTTTACTGCCTTCTCGCACGAGTGCTAATGGGCTTACCGGCCCTTCGACAAAATCTCTGTGTCCCTTCAAGGTTCTCTGCTTCAAACCCAAACATCAGGGATTAGTTAGGCAGCCTGGACATGAGCTCGGAAGGGTTTGGGCTGGCTCGCTTTTCTCCTTTTTTTTTTTCTTTTTTTTTACTCTTTTTTTTTTGCAGCTTTGAAACACACTCAGATAGTCAACACCAATTAGCCCAACAACAAGTTCTTTTACGTTCAGATACTTCCGCGTGCGGCCACATACGCTACAACACCGTAAACGGTGGTATATTTATCTCGAGTGAACGGAACTTGAACATCACGGCAGAAGGAAAAAAGGATGGGTATTTTTATCTGAACTTTGAGCTCTACCCAGAGGGTTGAAAATTGGTCGTTCTAACAACGGCACACTGAAGAGTGATTGTATCACTATTGCGCTTTTCTTTTTTTTTTTTTGTACAAAGTAATAATCATGAGTAATTACAAGTCAAAGATATTGCAGTCAGAGGGACACAGTCTGACCATTTCTGGGGCATAATATATAGGTTCGCACTACAGGTGTTTTCTAGAGTGACGGCCGCCTCGTTGAAGCTACTAAGAAGAGTAAAAACAAACTTCCGTAAAAAGTGAAACGGTTTATGGTATATTTCATCTATCTTCAGCCTTTGAAAAAAATTTCTTCGTGGCCAAACGTGCATTTAGTTTCTGTCAACAAATGTAACTCGCGTGGCTTCCTTCTGACCTGTAACAAAGCTTATGAAACATGACAAAATACCTTGTGATAAAGCGCCCGCCCCATCATAAACTCAATTTCGAATGTCCCAAGATTTGTTTTTATAGGCCGGAAAAAAAAAAAAAGAGATGCATGCAAAGCCGCGTGTTTCACGCTTTATTTATATCAGAAAACAACTGCCCTCTGTTTTATACACAGCGTTGTTTTTTTTGTTTTTTTTACGCCTATTAGGTATTAGAAAAAACGCGCAAATTAATGTTTTGTCGATGTGAGCTATACTGCCAGGTGAAGATTGGGTTCAAGAAAGAACGCAACAAAAACCGACTGGTTACCTAACATTTGTTAATGAACTTTTTGAATATAAAAGAAAACGGGATAATTTTTTGTCAGTATATTGTCATTGTTAACTTTATTATCACTTTTTACGTGCATTTAGTGCTCTTGTTTTCTATTTTGCGCTCTCGGCGCTTTTTGTATTTAATCTTGTAACCACTTTATTGTTCGTAGCCCTGTTGGAGGTATGAATCATATTCTTCTTTGTGTGTGTGTCTGTTTGTTCCTCCCTGCCACGGCCCCACGGGCCAGCAGCATGTACAAATAAATAAATAAATAAAGTTGTTGGGCGTAATCGAAAGCCACCAAATTGTCCAGTGAAAATTAGCGCCATTGCGATTTGTTTAGGTGAGGTATACGGCCAGGCGAGGATTAGGCTCAAGAAAGAACGCAACTAAAACCGACCGATTGCCTAAAATTCACTAATTAACCTTTTAGTTAGAAAAGAAAAACGACATCGTGTATTTAGAAAGTTGTTGGCCGTAATCGCGAGCCACCAAACCGTCCATTCTTAAAAAGATGTAACGCGCGTACACTATTATACGGCGTCTTGATACGGCGTCCTCCTAATTTGGGCGCGAAAATATAGTTCTGATTTTATGTGGGCTCCATCTCCGCGTAGCACAGCCTAACGCCATGAAGCCAAAACGACAAATCATGCGCATCGCTGTGACAACGCCACTGTAGAAGGGGCGAGGAGTGCGGCGGCCGAAAAGATTGCGGTAACACGATTCGCGTCCAAATTCGGCATTTTAGGACGCCGTGAACCACTTCACGTGCACTACATCTCTTTAAAAATGAATGATTTGGTGTTTTTGATGACTACAGATAAGGCACAAACCGAAATTGCGTAACTCGAACGTCTTTTGTAGAAAAATGTCTACTCGTAAAAAAAAAAAACCGCCCTGTATAAGCACGATTGTAAGGCAGTTCTTTACGTCCGGCGACATCATCACGGCATGGAAAGAGACGTTGACCACGGATCATACGCTGTGTATGATCTGTGGTCACTGTGTTTTTTCGTACGAGAATGAGCAAACATTTGATACAAAATAAAATAGATTTAGCATTCACCAATTTCGACTTGTTTTACTTGATTCAAATCGATATTTGATTTTATTACACTTATCTTGTACCCGCACACGCCTCCTTTATTCCCTAATGAGTTACAAGTGATAATTACATTGTTTTTTTTTGTCGTGCGAGGTCATCACAATTTATTATTAACAATCGGAGCTGTGCGATTACACGGAGGCAGGGCATTTGAAGATATTCAAAATTGTTCTGAATACACAAACAGCCTCAAACGTCTTGCTGTTTGGGTCCTTTCCTACACGTATGACCAATAATAAAGCCAAAACCTTATAGAGGAGACTATCTCTATCAGCTCAAAGCACAAACACGATGTGAAACGTGTCTGCGTACGTTGGAAAAGAGATACCGGCGAGCAAACCATAGCGTCGAATGTGCATGCATCAAAATGTCCGTGCACTGAAACGTCTGTGCACCAAAACGTCCACACCGAAATGCCCTACAGCAAAACGCTCCACGCCGAAAAGTGCTAGACCCACTTCGGATGGGATCCTCCGTCACCTCTGCCGGTTTACGAACCATAATGATTCAGAACCACTGGTCTATGGAGCGCCATCCCTGATATACAGAAAACGCCGCTCGTACTTCCCGTTGTCGCCATGAATCCGCCTAAACAACAAAAGATGCCAAATCAGATATTTATATTAAAATTGATGCTTCAATGACTACTTCTTTGAGCAGAACAAGGCATTTGTGCTCTCACAACAGCAAAGAATCGTCTTCCAAACCAATGCTAAAAAAGAGCCAATGCAACTCGTTGGGAAGAGCAAGTGCCAAGCTCGCTCAAAACAGCTACTCGGTTGGTTCAGCTTCTTGTCGCAGGTGTGCCGGCTGGCTTCTGGATAATCTTTTCAAATCCTTCAAGCCTTTCATTTCCTCCACCCCAAACTTGTAAAAAAAAAAAACACAAAAAAAAAAGGGCAGTTAGCAAGAAAACAAACAAACAAAAAAAAAAATCGGAAAATGGCGAGGAGGAAACGAGAGGCGATTTCCTCCTTTCACAGTGGCGAGAAGGAAAGTGGGGGTCGGGTTCCTTCTCTCTGCTTGCGGGCCGGCCTTTAAGATACTGATTTTTTTTTAAACCTGCTTCGCTGGGTCCTGGTGAGGTGGGAACCCAGTGACTGACCCGGCAGGGGCGCGGTACCCTAATATATAGGCTCCGGCCCCCTGGCGGCGACCCCGCTCGTCCCCACGGTAAGAGTGGTGGAGGCGAGAGGGGCCGTCGGCCGGGTTCTGGTCAGTGGGCACCCACCCAACCCATCCCGCTTTATTGAGCATGAGTACAGTTGCTGCCAAGGCTTCTGGTGGCGTGAGGGTGTGTCCGTGTCCCCTTGTGAGGGCTTGATAGACGGCCCGGTTGTCGGTCACAACTCTGGTTCGTGGTGGCGCTAGGAGTAGGGCCAGCAGGACGGCCCAGAGTTCCCGGAGGTAGATGGGGGCAGGCCGGGACGCTATGATGGCGATGTTACCCTCGGGTAAGCAGATGCCGATGCCTGAACAGCTGGCATCCGCTTAGACGTCGCGCTCGACGGGCACAATGTCCAAGGGCACGGCAACAGGCAAACATTGAACCACATACTCAAAAAGGTGGAGCCAAGGACGGGAAGGCGGCCGCAACATGAAGAGGCCGTAGGGCATGAAAATGAGAGGAATAAAGTGAAAAGTAAAATCCCCAAAAGCCAGCTGCTCACTGGTAAACCTTACGTGTCTGGGGGTAATGGAGTGCGCGGAGCACAAGGAGAAGGTCCTGGCGCCTCGAGGGCGTATGTCCAATAGTCCCTGTAGTTCCATTAAGAAAAAAGCCTAGGAACTTAACATGGGTGGACGGGGAGAACATTGAATCGCTAGGATTCAAACGAATGCCAGCTTCAAGGAGCTGGTCAAGAAAAAGGTCAAGTTGTCTCTTCAGAAAGTCGGGGTCGGGGTGCGCAAATAAAAAATTGTCTAGGTGAGACCAAGCCCACAAACCCCGGGAGTGTGCCTCACGAGTAAGGGCCGTTGCCAAAGATTGCATAAAAAAAGGAGCGGGCCTGATGCCGAAGGGCAAAACTTTGTAGCGATAGTAGCGGCCGTCCAAACGAAAAGTGGCAAGGGCTCGTGTGGCGGGTGCCAAACCGAAATGGTAAAACGCGTCTCTTAAATCAAACTTGACAAAAAAAGGCTTCGCCGGCAAGGGACAGGCCTTAAGGGCCTGTGGAAGAGGGGGCAGGCGAAACTTCGAACTCGGTAAAGAGGCAGTGAGATGTGAACAGTCAAGGACAAACTGCGAAGCGGTGGGCGTTTTTTGGCACAAGTTGGATGGGAGACAAAAAGGGGCCGCGAGTAGTCTCCTCAATTATCCCGGCAGAAAGCATGGACGCTACCGCCAGCCGGAGCACAGGGAGTTGGTCCGGGCGGGGGGAGCGCGCGTTAAACACAGAAGATTTCCTAGCAAAAAACTGGAGCGCAGCTGGGTCAAACGGAGGGTTATACCCAGAAGTTTCTGCCACAATGTCCCACCTGACTCTGGGGACTGGTTCACTAGGTCGAACAGGCGGGTAAGGCGGCAGAAGCGGGAAGGCCGCAGGCCGTCGGCTGTCGTCGTTGTCGTCTTGTTGGTCCTGATCGGGTGGCGGATGCGGCTGGTGGCGCTGAAGCCACTGGAGAATTCGGAGGGCCGCATCTGCCAGGCTATCGTCCTCGGGAAGGTCCGCGGCCACCTCAGAATCGGTCGTTAGGTCCAAAGCGGAGGAGGCCGTGGTTGAGGGTGATGCCGGCCGGGGGAAGGCCCCGGACGAAGGAGCAGGAGCAGCAACGGGCCCGGCTGGGAGGGAAGGCCAACCAGCGGGGTCCGAAGGGGCGGAGGAGCTGGGAACGCCGGCTTCACGCAACGCTTGGGCCAGGAGATCCTCAGGCAGGAGGATGTCCTGAAGGAGTCCCAAAGTTGGGACACCATCAACGACCACGGCAACAGTCTGGGCTTCTCCAAGGACGAGGTCGAGGGGACGGGGAAGGCCCGTCGGGAGCGTGTCGACCGCGTCGAGGAGATCCAGGCACTCTTGAGGAGGCTGGAAGTCGGGGGGTAGCATTGAACCTTCACTTTTTCTTAGGAGGGTTCTTGCGGGGGGACTTGGGAGGCTGGGGCTGAGACCGGGTGTTGGGACGCGTTCCTCGTGGAGGACTAACGGAGCGGTCAGGGGAACCACTGCGGTGGGTGGCCACTCTTCGTGGTGCAGGCGGTCCCAACAAAAAGGTGGCGGAGGGATCGGCATAGCCGTCGAGTGCGGCTCCCCACCCGGGGAGCCGCACTCAAAAAAAGAACAAAAAAAAAAAACAGGCAGTTAGCAAGACAACAAACAAACAAAAAAAAAATCGGAAATTGGCGAGGAGGAAACGAGAGGAGATTTCCTCCTTTCACAGTGGCGAGAAGGAAAATGAGGGTCGGGTTCTTTCTCTCTGCTTGCGGGCAGGCCTTTAAGATACTGATATCGATGTTGACTGCTACAAATGCCACTGATAAAGAGGTCGCAACCGTTGGACATATGGAAAATGAAAAACTATTTTATCTCAGAGTTGATGAAATGACATGTTTGCGACTAGGATTCTTTCATGTACACTTTGCTCAGGTTGGCAATACTTGCACTTTCATAACGATTTTGTTTATTTTTTGCTTAGGAGCATGAGAGGTCTTCAATTTGTGATTTTGGTGTATGATCATTTGTATACAGAGTATTGGCCATAACTGCTGACTTATAGCAAGGCCACGTCGAGGCATGTCCAACACTCCTGTTTCGGTGTAAGAGCGGAGCGCCCGACTTGGTCCTCTGCACGTTTATTTAACAAGGCTGCTGCTACTGCCACCTGTTGGTGCCACAATGCAATTGCCATCGTAACAAGTATTAATTATAATTAGCAGAACTGGTCTTGTGCAAAGCTACAAGTATGAAAAGATAGGTTTCAAAGGTGTCCCTGCTGCTCAAGGATTCATGCAACTAAGGCACAGTCTCTAAAGCAAGGGGGCTTGCAATTCTCGTTAAGGTTTGAAAAGTGCCTCTGCTGCACAAGGATTTATACAGCCAAGGCACACATTCTAAAGCAACGGGGCTTGCAATTCACTTTAAAGTAAGATGATGTAGATATCAGCAATAACCAGTCCATGCAAAGATGTCAGACATATCATTCTTGACATGTAATCAAACATGTTTTGTAATCAAACGTGTCATTCTTGACATGTAATCAAACATGTTCTGTCATTCTTGACATGTAAAACTGAACATTATGAGTTTTTTGTTTGGTTTTGGTGGCCTAAATATATCCACAGTTTGGGGCATTTAGTGCCATACTAAGGGCATTGGGAAAATTAATGTACAAATGTGATTGTGCCAGTGTTCTAAACTCAGTCAGGTCAACATTAAGCGGTGAACCAAATCAATCATCTGGTATGCTTACGGGACTTGGTAGCCTCGACTGGCTCGACTGTTTCCAAATTCCTCCTCTTTTTGTGGCTTGCTACTCTGCCAGGGCTGTGGTAAGGTATGTTTAGTCTCAGATTAAGATCCTTGAACTCGTCACACAAGTCATTCAAACTTTTCAGCAACTACATATCAGCCATATTGGCACAGCCAGTGTCCCTTTCTGCCCAACATCTCGAGGGCTGTGAACATAAACAAATGTGACAGATACGCTTCAAAGGCACATATTTTAGGGAGGCAAAGTATGTTTGTCAGCTCCATCCAATCACTTCCAAAATGAGCATAAGGTGCCCAAGGCTTAAGTCTGGTGGCTTCTGTTATAAACGGTTTTCGAGGCAAGCAAAAATTTACTTGAATGACTGGAGGCAACAATAAAATGTTGATCAGTCTGCCAAAGAAATGTGCATGTGAAACCTGTCATCACAAATGTCGGTGTAGACACTGCAGTCCCTTTTAGAGGGATGCTGAAATGAAAATTGAAATATACCTTATGCTAACAACGAAGTTAAATGTGGTCAATTAAATCTGCTAATGACAATCACACGTTAGTATTTTTAACAGGTGGCCATATTTTTCGTTCCCAACAGCCGATTTCAGCAAGAACAACCATCGGAGAGCGTGATGCTTCTCGAGAGTTCCGGTTCTCGTGATGTAAATTTTAACTTCATGGGCAAGGCTATAAGGAGGCTGGCATGGTTGTGACCTTTGTGACTTGTTAGTGTCAACACCTTACAACCTGGCTGTTCAAGAACGCCTGCTTCCCGCTGGAGTTGGATAGGCATGGAAGAGAAGTTTGGTTCAGCCAAGTTTGGCGGCCTACGCACGCTCAGAGCTTAGCACCACACTTCTAGGGAGTGGCACTGCTTTTATGTGAAGTCTGACTTGTGACATTCAGGAACAGCCATCAAGTGCAATCTGGTAAATTTTTTTTTGTCATTTTAAATGTTTTGGTCTTTATTAAACAAAAAAATTGGCATCTTTGTGGTGCGGCCAAGATGTGCCTGGTATTTAAACAATAAAATAGACTAGAATTTTGTTACGTACCCCTTTAGGGCAACTCCGCTCAATTTTGAAAAATTTAGACTTATAGGTGATTCCATTTCCCAAAGCACTACTAATCGGCTCTACGTCTTCGAATTCGCGAAATGTGGAACATTATTTGTGTAATCTCAATTTAAACATCTGCAGATACTGCAGATATTAACATTGCAGAGATACAACCAAAGGGGGCGGCAGTAAAACAGCTCCGCGACCGGTAGTTTTGGAAGTGGGAGATTTTGGCCGTAGTCGAACTCGAGAACAAGAGCAGTCTCATCGTCGCTTAGGGTGCGCTTCAGTTCTTTGTGTTCCTCTAGCTTCTTGTGGATCTCATTCTCTGCTAAACTGCCACTTTCTTGGATCTGATGCTCAAGGCAGAGACCGCATGCGTCACTACGAGGCGGCCAAATCGTGAAGGGAACCTTCTGATTAAAATTGTCACAGAACTTGGAGGGTACAAGAGGAAGCTCTTCTCCGGTGACGCTCTGGAAATAGTCACCAGAAAGGGAGTATAATCTTGCACCTTTTTACAGGAGGAGTTCACAGCAACAACCTGCTAAGCCCACTGAGACCAATAGTTTTTGGTGCTCCTTAAAGAATCTGCATGCTAGCTGTACCCTACAAACCCCTCCGACAACCATTTATGCCAGAGAGGTGTCAAAGAATAGGTTGCCGAACACTGAATTTTCGAATTCGCCATTAGTGTTACTTCCCAGGCAGCACACCAATGTTGGACCTCCATTGGGCCAACAATGGCAAACACTGGCTCCAGAGGTTGGTCCAACATTGGCATTCTGGCCGAGCGCAACTTCTTCCAATGTTGGCCGAGCCACTGGCACCAACGTTGGGCCATCGTTCAACCAGTGTTCCAGCCATCATTGGCACCAACGTTGGGCCATCGCTCAACCAATGTTCGAGCCATCATTGGCACCGACGTTGGGCCATCGTTCAGCCACCATTGGCACCCATATTGGGCCATCGTTCAACCATTATTCCAGCCATCATTGGCACCAATGTTGGGCCATTGTTCAACCAGTATTCCAGCCATTACTGGGCCAGTGATGGTTATCCATTCTGTAGCCAATATTGGCAACCGCACTAATTCAATGGCTATGCCATCATTGGCATACAACCTGCAGGCGAAAATCAGCCCACTTCCAGCTGGATTATGGAACTGGTCCCAGCTGGAAATGAGGCAATCCAGCTGGACTGACTAATTTCCAGCTGGGACTAGTTCCATAATCCAGCTGGAAGTGGACTGATTTGCGCCTGGGAAGCTCATTAATTGGCTATGCCATTATTGACAGCCAAGCTAATTCATTGGCTGTCCTAATATAGGTGCCACATGCTTACTATGGAATGGCAATGCATTTAAATCCTGGTGGGGTTCTAAGAACCCCTGTCCTGTTTAATATTAGCAGCCCACTGCATCGAAAGCACTCTGGGCACCAATGACAAGATCCGCCTATGCTTTGTCCATGCACTATTTTATCTGGCGTGTAGATGACTACTTCAGGATCAATTAATACTTTTTTCTGAACTTTTATTTAAAAGCGGGGGTTTCTGCCCAGTCTTGGGGGGGTCTTATGCTCAGTCTTGGGGAAGGTCTTGGGTAGGGTCCGGGGGTGAGTTTTGGGCCTCGGGAGCCATTGTGGCTTCAAAGCGTCGCTTTCGGAAGCCAATCGATTACCAACGTTGGTAACCCATTGGCTAAGGCAGGCCAATGCTGGCCAGCTTAAGCCAATGGACTGCCAACGTTGGTAAGCCATTGGCTAAGACAGACCAATGTTGGCCAGTCTAAGCCAATCGATTACCAACGTTGGTAACCCATTGGCTAAGGCAGGTCAATGTTGGCCAGCTTAAGCCAGTGAATCCCCAACATTGGTACCACAATGGCTGTAATGGCCCGACCTTGGTCCATCGTTTGCCAATTGAATTTCAATGTTGGCCCGACGTTGTGTGCTGCCTGGGTTGAGTTCAGCTACTTCAAATCTAACTGCTGCCAACCTTTGGGGAGAAGGACCTTACCTTCTAGTGTCACTATTAATTTTTTTTTGTATATAAGCTTGACGTTAACTGTTGAAACTAAAACACTGACTTTGTGGCACGAGCTGCCACCTTATTAAAAGTGTTCAGCAGCCATATGCGTCTGTTTTTCATTTGTAGGAGCTAGATAAAGACAACCAGTCCAAACCGGCAAAATTTGAACCGATTTTATGAGCTTGCGCAATGTGAGCCTCGTGCTTGCTTCGTCATCTTTTTTCTGTTGCCCGAACTGAGTGTGAGGATTATTCTACATCCATTAATTTCCAAAAATCTGCCAGAAGTCTTGTTCAGAAGTGTTTAAAGGACAGTGGAACTTGTTTAGAAGTGTTTAAAGGGCAGTGAGAAAGAGATTCATGGATATAGCACACTGGGATGGACCATGTCAGTCACTCTTGACCAAGAGGGTGTGCTGTTATTGCCTGGATCTTTTTTGGTAACATGCACCTACTTTATCAAGCAATTGCAAAATATTGCATTGAAGTGCTTGCAATCAAGCATTCCTTTTCCATAAGAGCATAAAATGAGTGCATAGGCAGACCGAGTAATGTTTCCAAGAAAGCAACTTCATTTCTCACTGGTGACAAGTACCATTGAATCACCATATCACTGAATTGAGAAGCATGTGTACCCTTAGTGCTAAAACGCACCATTCAGCGGTTAATTCAGGTTTGCCATGGCACAGGTCTTCTCGATGCTTTTCTTACTCTCTGCACGTGATGCTGTCGCAGGTGAATCCCGATTCTTGTTTTGACATACTTTTCGAAAAGAATCTTCTCCACACGAGCTTTGTGCATGTCGCAGCGGTTTAACTCTACCGTTGCAGGTTAGTGCAGGAAGTTTAGAATTCTGGCAAAGGGAGCCTTGGGCATCAACACGGCATCTAGTTCGGCAAAAGCCTTGATGTTCTCTTCACAATCTTGACATATTCCTTCAGGTGAATCAAACTGCTGTGCCGATCATTACCATCTGACACTAGGACACCTTTGCAGTCCTCACAGTTGCCAAAAGACTACTTGATGAACTTAAGAAGAAAACCTTCTAGGTAGGCCAGAATGTCGCACTTGACTGCAGTAAGTCCACACACAAACAAGTTCTCCAGGTGTTCAATCTCATGGTTGACATCTTGCACCTGCTTCTTGAGGGCTGGATCGAGGACACCAGGCAGGAGCACGCTGTCGTAGCTCAAAGCTGTCTGTCGGTGCCTGGGGAATCCGACTGATACAGATTTGAATTTGAAGAACGGAGAAAACATTTTCGAGGCAGTCGTGGCTTAACCTGCCCGTGAGAAGGTACTCGTAGCTGCGCCCGTTTAGGAGCTCGTCAGAAAGGCGCAGAACGACGGTGGTCGAAACCAGAAGCCCAGCCTGCTACGGTTTCCATTGAGCAGTCTCTCCCTTGTTCATCCGACAGAAGGTGGTGACTACCAGGTCCAAAGTTCCAACTGCTTGGGTGTACTTTGCACAATCAAAGTGGCTCGGAGCGACCGCTGGGTGACGTGATGACATGAGGGTGCACCACCTACTCACTAGATCAAAGAACCAGGCTGTTGCCTCAGCTTCCGGCAGAAAGACTTTTTGCTGAATTAAGTAGCGGATTGCAAGAGGAGCCTCGCGGAACAATGGCACAGCAATGGTCGCCTTCATTTTTGTGAAACCTCCTTGCCGACGTGCGTGTCAGAAAGCCTGGTGGCGACTTTGAGTTTACTGTTCGTATCGTATGCAAGAAGAGCATCAGCGTGGTGGAAGGTATGTGTGCCCTGTCTGAAGTTGTTCAGACACTGCGGAACAGAACACCCAGGAATTTCTGCTCCTCACGCCTCTCTTGCTACCAGACTTCTTTGTTGCGAACGACTGTGCAAAACACGGTCCCCCCTGGCAAATTGTGTTTTGGGTCCCGTCATCCTCTTGGGGCTTTTATACCCCGCGAGGACGGCTGGGGCCTGGGGCGCCCTTGAGCCTCCGGCTCAGCAACACTTTATTTGATTTCCTTGCTTTTAAAACTCTGACTCACTGACTGGGGCGCACCCTACTGGACCACGGGGATTTGCGTGGTTGTTATCCGAAAGGGGGCGTCCGCAGGGTTCAGAGTGGTTGGTACCCACTGATACCATAGCCTTTTCTTTATTGAGAGAAGGGTTACAGCGGAGAGTAGTGGTGGGAAGGCTCGGCCATGACCGTATTGCAGAGTGTGAACAAGAGCTTCATTGTCGTTAAAAATAGCAGTCTCAGGGGCATGAGGAGAGCTGCCAAACACACAGCCGTAAGTTCGCAAAGGTAGATGATGCCTTGCGGGTGGGGCACGATGAAGGCCACGTTGCCTTGTCGCAGGCACACACCAAGTCTAGCGTTGCTGGCGTCCGCTGCAGCGTGAAGTACAGCTTCCGGAGTTAGCCAGGGGGTCGTATGGCCCCCTGGCTACCAGAAGGCATGCCAAGATGGTGCATGCCTTCTGGTGGGCATGGCAGCCGAGGCAGGCAACACTGGTCGGCGGTGGGCTTTTGGGTAATTTCATTTAAACACCACCATGGCACACAACACTAATTAGACTTACAATTGTGCTGTTTCCCATTCTTGCAGGAGCAGGAAAAAAGCACAGTGCAGCATCTGAGGGGGAAAAGGGGACAAGAATAAATCAGTTTATGGATTTGATATAGATTTACCAGGCATCTAAGCAGTCAGAAAGCTTAATTCTATCTGAAAAGTCCTCGTTATCTTCACATAAAAGATTTCACTTTGTCTTTGCTATATACATTTTCTGTGCAGCGTAGGAAATGGAAGAAAAATGGCGTATGTACTCACGTTGCAGTATAATTGGTCTGACATTTCCCATGCTCTAAATCAGCACATCAGCATGGCATCCTTCTAGAAACCCTGTCTCTGGTGCTGTTATATAGCAGGATTAATGAGAAAAGTTGCATGCCTTGCGTTCTTTATTCTTTACATTCTTTATAATCTAAGCATTCTTTGTGTTTTTTCATAACCACAAAAATTCCGAGATGATGCAGGGATTAGGTATACAGTTATTGATTGTCATTTTACTTAGCTAGAAAATTTACCGTATAAAATTGCTGCAAAAAATTGCAATTTCTAAGCTTCTGCCTGAACCAGAACATATGGGGTTGAGCAGCTATATATTTTTTACGCTGAAATCTGCACTTTTGAGAAAAATGCCAATCTTGAAACGCTTATGGCTTGCAAACTATGCCCTTGTGTAAGCATAGCGTCCCCGATACCATGTTTTGAGGCAAATTAAACTTCTTCTAACGCACCACTAGCCCCTTAGCTGGTGTCAGTGCTTCCTCCTTCCTCCCTTTCCTGGACCTCTATGATATAGGGTGGCTGCTGTTCTTCGACGCACTTCCACGAAGCAGCTTGACATATTCCTTTCTCCTCACTTGGTGTACAATTCTACCTGGGCTTTGAAATTTTTAAGTTCGAGGCATGGCCCACCTGGAGAACAGTGAACGAAAAGGCAGAGTACTCTACCTGAAGCCACTTGTGTCTGTAAATGCCACACAAATATATTCCGAGTGCACCACAAGTAGGTACACAGTTTTCTTCCACATACTTTTTCGAAGCATTATGTCGCAGCCAAACACTAATAGCCAGCAGCAATGAAAGGGCTGCCGTCCGCAAAGAAGTAACAATAGGTTCCCAAATCATATTATTCATCAACTTAAAATTGTTAAACAACCAGTAATAATTATGCTTTGTCAGCAAAGTTTTTACGTACGTAACACTGAAAAGGTAGGAAAAATAACCTTGCCTGAATCCAGAATGCACCGGTGGTGTTGACTCCAAGCTCCCTGCTGAAGTAGTCCTCTATCAGGTCTTGGAAGTCTCGAAGGGTCCCACGAGATGGGACACACTTGGGGAACTACAAGTGCAAACGATTAGTACTCTATGTGAAGCCATTTGCCTTGTTCATAAACACTTTGCATCACGAGAAAATATGCGGTTTCGTTGAATGTATCCTTTGAAGCGATATGCAACGGTCAAAACAAAATTTATCACACAGCTTGAGATTTATTCACACCACAAAAGCACTAAAGCTCTTGATGAATAACTATGATATATTTGATGTGCAAAAGTTATTTTGAAAATATTTCAGGTTTCCAAGAGCTTCAGAGAGGAGCTAGTGACCTTCCTTCAAAAGGGCGTAACTGCTGCGGATATCAGAAAAGCACTTCGCCTTCATACCCTAGGCGAGTATTAGCTCGGCATTGCTCAGCATCTTCTGGGCTTCTTAATTTCGCCTTCCAGTTGCTCGTTTGCCTCACTTTGCTGGGACCACTGGAATCACCCTGACTTGCAATCTTTGCATGTGGCTCTACCAAGGCGTCTGCTTCTAGCTTTTCTATCGCTTGTGGGATCCCTTCACTGCTCTAATTGGTTCTTGGTTTAGGTGAATTGATTCCGGACTGCAACCGAACCTTTCTTAAAACAACATTATAGCCCAAAGGCCATTGATGCTGGCATCTGAAAGACTGACTTGCTCTTGCAGCATGTGTCGGTCCTCGCAAAACCTCTCTCCATGTCAGCATTGCCATGTGAGAGGGACAGAAAAGCTTTCAGAAGTGCTCGTAATAAAAGGTACTTGAGGGCCCATCCTTCAACCTCTGTTCAAAGATCTGCCAAAGGTCAACAGAGAGATGACACGCCTGACAGGCACACGGGACGATGCCGATGTCCGAAATGTGGGCCCAGTATGTCTGAAATAATGTAAGAAATTTTCATTCCTCTTCAAGCAAACAAGCCCTTTGTAATACCAGAGTCTGGAAGTATGAGGGGAAAAATGATGGAGGCTCTGTGTCTCCAGGAGTGCAATATTTCTGACAATGGAGTGCTGAGAACAACATAGGCAACAACATGCTCAGTCTCCTACTGATCTGGGCAAGTGGTTTGTTCAGAGACCTCACTATACCCTTCATCTTGCTGAGGTAGCTTTTGAAACAAAATGCGCTGAACGCCATGAACAAGGCACTCTTCTGCCAAGTGACCAACTCTGTGGATGTTATAGAACAGCTCAGGTCCATAGAGCCTCCCAAACTCTCGCACAAAGTAGTGAAGTTCTTTTGCATAGGCATTGTAACGAACATTCAAAGTTGGTGGTGTGAGAATTTTTATTGCCACATGAACAGCAATGAAATGTTTCTAAAGGTCTTTTGGAAGAATCCCCTTCAGGACAACTGGCCCGAGGTAAAGAAGAAAAGCCCCGAATTCTTGTGGCCTTCCATCGTTCATGCTCCTCGACACCCCGAGGCTTCCGCTGGAAGTGCTGAGGAAAGCGTGGTGCACAGCTGCAAAGCCTACTGCTCAGCTTCTGCTTCTGAGCTCGAGTCAAACGTCTGCGACCACATATCCAATTCCTTCGCATACGGCGCATTATGCCAAGGCAAACTAAGTGCATATAATCCAGAGGGAAGAGATTCACCTTGTCAAAGATGAGGGAGGTAAATTGCGTTGTGCCGGCGTAGTGCGCCGGTGTTGTGCCGGTGTGGTGCACCTGATCGTCTTGTGATCGAAATAACCCGTCAGTCCTAAGTGGTGTATCCTGCTCGGGGGAGGTCATTCTTTGCTCTACGAAGAGGCCATTCGTTGAGGCTTTTTCGTAGAGCGAAGACTCCATTCAGCTCACAACCGTTGTACCCATTGTGTGATTTGATCCTTTTCACAAAGCTGTGTGCTGGAGCATCGCACATTACAGCCGTCAGTTGCTCGTCACTGTGTGATCCTTCAGGCAAGAGACTACCCTGAATGAGCTCCTGCGTCTCCAAGAGGAAAGGTCCCAGAAATGCTTCAAGGTTGGTTGGCTTTCCCCTGCCACAGAAGAGGCTCGCGATGAATGGCGTCGAGTTTGCACTGTTCATCACTCTGCAAAGGATGGGCCAAAAGCCAACACTCAAACTCTTGAAAAGAGGCAGGCCGTTGATGTTCGCTTGGAGGGTAAGCTTCTCGGCCGTTTGCCTCAATAATGCCCTTCTTCAGTCCGAAGTGAATGAACGTGCTCTCCTACTGAAGGATTGCTCTCCGCTCGGTGTCTAAGATTGTCCGTGCATCTCTAGGCACGTCATGCCCTAGCTTTGGAGTACGGCGGCGAAAGCGTTGACAGTACCATTGGACAATCCACATGGTCGTGCAGCCGTCGCTAGCTCCTCAGTGGCCGAGGGCGCAGGTTCCAGCAGGAACGCAGCCGTAATGCCAGCACGTGAAATACTTGGCACACTTACCATAGGGTCTACATGCTGCTCACAATCGTCACCGCTGTGGCTGTCACTTTCCTCCGTGCTGCTGATGTCTGAAGCAGTGATATCGCTACTGCTTCGGCGCTGCTGCTGGCATCGGAGCTGGAAGAGGTGCCACGGGAACTTTGAAAAACTGGGGGCTGCGAAGCCGACTCATGAGCAGTCAAAATAACAGTCGAAGCAGATACGATCTCTTCCACAATCTCCTCGCACTCTTGACTGAGAGTTTGCGCTCTCTTCCACCTAGAAGCCATCTCAAAAACTCGAAATGGGGTAAAAGAAAACAAGGCATTCACGACACTTTACTCTCAGTTGTGCCTGACTTGAAGTTCTGAGTCGAGCACGGCTCCAGGAAGGACGGACCAAAAAAAAAAAAGAAGCAAAATGGAGGTATTTTCCAAATAGTACAACTCGCTGGTTTGGGATTGGGGCGGTACCGGTCTACTGGTAAGATCCTACTGGGGTGACACTGGAGACTCCCCGTGGGGCGACAAAGTGCCAGTGAGAATGCCAGTCACTGGCCCGCAATGTGGACCCATCAACACACCGTTTCACTGGGTGGACAACCTTGTCCCAGTTACCTGCCAGCGTGTCTCCCCGGCGTGCTACCTCTGGTACAGTAAAACACCAGAGAGTACCAGTGAGTGCCAGCTTACTTGTGAGTCAGTGACAGTGAGTGCCAGCTTATTTTCCAGTCAGTGACATCAAGTGCCAGCTTGCTTGCCAGTCAGTGGGATCATGCGTACCCGGCACAGAACCACAAGAATAAGAGTTTGATCTGCTAGGCATGCCTGGTATACTTAACATACCGTAATATCCCGAGTCATCGCCTACCCCCCTACCGCCTGAAATTCATTAAAAAAGTGTGGTGGGCCATGTCTCGGTGGGTGAGCACAAACACTTGAAAAAAGCGTAAAAAAATGCCTATTTTTCTCTGCGTATCTAGCGCTGATGCACAAGAGATATTTCAAACTCAAAACTCGATTTAGTTTCATTGTTTTATAGAAAAAAAATGCTCACGAAAGAATATTTTACCATAGCGAAGTCCGTTGCTTGCATATGCGCTAGAAACACCGCCGATCTGCATATAGCGCGAACGTTTGTTCCGTGAAAGAATGTCACCACTATGTTCTCCTAGTTAGTAAAAAAAAAAGAAAGAAAAGTCTACAAGAAAATAGAAAAACCGACCAGGCGCAACGAGCAAGCGAGCGAGCAAGCGGATCAAAGAAGCGACCAAGAGCAATGCTGGGAAAGCGGGAAAGCCGGCGGTCGCGTTGGCAAATACTTTGGCGTCGGGCCAAGTCGGGCGCCTTGTCAATTGCAAGCTCTTGCGCAACTTTCTTGTTTGATGCATACATACGTGCGTCCGTACATACGTGTGTCCGTGCACGGCGGGCTATCAATGCACGGTTGGGACGCTCTGCAAACGTCTGTGTAGGGCGTTCCAGCAAAGCTTTATTTATGCGTTGGCTTTGCCTAAAATATTGCACAACCACGGTCGCGTCGGGCGGGAAGAAGGAGCGGGTTCGCGGTGACCTTACTTCGGCGGAGACAGACTTTGACCTAACACTCTGCGGTTACGTTAACAAACCCTTATTTTGTTATCTCCATTGTTTTCTTTTCGCACGGATACACGACCACTTTGGGGTCGCTCAAGGAGGAAATGCGTAAACAAAAAGGAGTGTCTTTCCCTCCTTCGTTTTACTTTGTCACGGACGTCCTCCAACTGTAAGGTCCGCGGCCGCGTCATTCGGGTTGGATGAGTCCGCGCTGGGGTATTTAAAGGGGTGGGCGATGACTCGGTGTTTTTTTCGGAAATCGATATTGGCCCAAAAAATGGGGTGGGCGGTGGCTCGGGGATGGGCGATGACTCGGGATATTACGGTATATCTGCCAGTCAGCATCAAGCCTTTCCAGCATCTGCAGCCTGTAGTAAATGATAGCCACCCGTGAAAATAAAAGGAGCGCAGGGCCTATGTGGGCCTGTGGAGAGGACGAAGGTCTCGCATGACGAGGTGCTGACCGACTGAGCCGGGGGCACGGGAGCCCCGGAAGAGATGTCAGGCGGGATCAACTTCCAAACACATATTCATTTATGTCACGGTAAACAACATGGGGGTCAAGTGCCACGGGGACGCTACCCTGAAAACACGGGCGCCAAAGTGGTATGTGGCACCACCTGGCTAGTGTAGATGGAAAATGCGAAAAATTTAAATGCATCTTTGCTTTCCTTAAAAAAAATAATTCTCATATTCTTCCTTTTCTTAGAAAAAAAAATTAAATAGACTCTCTCTCTTTCCAAAACAATGAGGGAAGGAACAGTAAAACTCCAAACTCTAGGGCAGTTGCGAAGTATGCTAGGAAAATTCACTGAAAGAAAATGCTAACTGCAGGGCAGTTTGAAGTATTCTAAGAAAATGCACTGAAATGAATTGCTAAGTGTCATACAGGATGCAATGACATCTGACAAGCTCTGTGTCGAGACATTAGAAATACAATTGTGGAAAGCACACACTGGAAAGGCTGTGCAGAGGCAGTATGCTGAATGAAAAAAAAAAAAATTCGCAGATAGTTCATATGCACTTGTCGAAATTCACCTAAAAGTTCCTTTAGTGTTACTACATAATCTTTAAATTGTCCCGGCAGTCGCCGACTTGGACGCGGGCGACTCTCTTGCCGAGGAGTAGACTTGTCTGGACCCAGGGGCTCTGGTGGCTCCGGGCTGGGTGTCGACTCGCTGGGTGATGACACTGGCACATGGAACGGCACTTGGTTCTTGTTCTTGGTAGAACTCTCTGAATGTGCGGTGTTGTCCGGGCTAAGCAGACCAGGAAGGTGCGGCTCCTGAAGAGCCGGCCGAACTGCAGGCGGGGCCGCAGGTGAAGGGGCTCCTGGCAGGGCTGCAGCAGACGCGGGGGCTCCGGGGGTAAGGTACCTCCCTGGGCGCCGGGACCATGGCGCTCGGGGCGTTGATGGGAGACGCATCGGGTGCGTCGGCTTGGTGGTTCGACGCCTCCGGTAGCCGGACTCGAACATGGTGGGAGGGTTGCTAGGCCCCCCACGGTCAAATCGCGGCCACTGGGGTCGAGTCTCGCAGACACTGTCTAGGTGTCCTGGTTTCCCGCAAGAAAAACAGCAATGGTGCGCTGCCACTATTGCAACAGAATTTGTAGTTTTATTTTCAAAAAAAGCTTTCCTGCTCATTCACAGGCTGATTTGATAGCATCATAAGCCTGTGATTATAAGCATCTGCGTGGCTACTGTGTGCTATGCAGCTAAGTGCATACCTACACTGCTTGCACATATATATGTACTTGCTATAGATAAATAAAAACCAAACTGCGCATATTAAAATGTATTGGAAAATGATTAGCTAAGTAGTAAATATCACAGCATTAGGTTGTCTAGTTATATAATATACTAAATGGAAGTAATCCCCAACTGATGAAACACATAACTACTGCAGTGGCAAAATTGTACTCAAGACAAAGGTGCATTACAGCTAGCTGGTGTTTTTTTTTTTCTTTTTGAAACTGCTGCAAGCCTCTCTTTGCCTTCAGCTATTAATGAATGTTCACTTTCAATGTTTCCGAAGAGACATTGAGACATCCCACAAGTGTACAGTGCTGTACTGTTTGCTTGCCACCATTTTACTGGTTCCCGACGTGCCATATTTTCGTCAAAAGTAAGCAAACATAAAACAATGGATTGCAAGCATCCCGGCTGGTGCCTCTGTCGTGCAGTCATGTTTGGATGCACATGAGGGCAACTTCGGCAAGCTTGCAGTTGCGTGAGCAGAGATGGCTGTTCGATCGAAACCGAAACCATGCCACTTCGCTCCGTCGCCAATTGGTTCCCAAAATTTTATGCAGAATGTAACTGTCTAGCATACGACAAAAACCACTCCATCGGAACGGGTTTGCGAGGTCTGCAGGCGAGGTACTAGCTAAACATGCAGAAAAGAAGAACCTCAGCGCATCGATGCAAGACACCGCGAGCCAGGGTCAAAAAGTTCTTAGAGCGCTTTGTGAAACGAGTGAACTCGAGGCAAACAAGCGCGCTGTGCAGGTTCAGCATGCAGACATTGCCTTCTTTGCTTTAGCTCACTTCTCTTCACCAACTTTTGCATCAGATTTTTCACGTACCGGAGTCCTTCTCAAAAGAAAGCCTACCGAGAGAAACCTAGGTAATCAATACTTCGACACAGCAGTCTTTGAGTTAAAAAGAAGAGAGATTTTTGTAGTAGCGTATGATTTATACGAGAACAGGAATGTTGATGAGCATGCGGCAGTCTTTACATTTCAGTTTAGAAAGTGTCGTATCTGCAGCGACATGGGGACAGCAACACCCAACGTCGCGCAATCACGGAGATTGGCAGGCAGAGACCAAATGTGGTTTTCTCGTGGCTTTGCTTTCAGCAGCGAATGCTTCAGCTCGCAAAGTAACTCCCACAGCGCAAAAACATTGTTTTGTTTCACAGCTTGACGGCATCGCTGGTATCGGGCACGCTAACGACAAAAGTGCAAAACGATTGACGGTGGGAAAAACCACGCAAGACCGGATGGATGATTGATGCAGGGTACTTTATGTCGGGCGGCCACTTGTTCACAGATGCTCAATTTAGTTTAGTTTCGGTTTTGAAAGGCGACCAAAATTGGTCCTTTGGCGCAGGCATGGCACAGATTACCCATATTTTGGCAAAATGTAGCAGGGTTAGCCCCTTTGTTGCAGCTTGGTGCAATTGGCGCAGCATTTGCATCACTGCATGTGGCTCTCCTGGCTTCTTGCTAGGACTATGCTCATTGAGCAAAAGAAGCAATTCCCATTTGGCTTGATCTGGACAACTGCTGTTTGTGACTCGTCAGTTCTCATTTGTGCACCATTGCCTGTGTAGTTGCAGGGTGTTATGGCCGCCTTGATGCCAAGGTTACGGCACTGCTGCTCCGGCCATGTCTTTTTTGGTAGAGTGAAGGTCAGCATTTCTGCCTCCTGAACAGACAAGATGATGAGGTCCTCGCTCCTGTCATCAATCTCAGTCATGAGCTCATGGGTGGCGAACTTGCGTGTTTATGTGATTGGTGCTTGAGTGCCAATCCTGCTGGGTTGTTGCCAAATGGTGTCGTTCACACTTGGGTCTCCAGCCTCTTCATTACAAATGATGTAATGCTGACCCTCATCGTCATGTCCATCCCTCTTGTGGGTGCCATCGTCGCAGGATGCTGTGGGGGCATCGATGTCAAGGTTGTAAATTGGTTGCCACATCGGGTCTGGCAGGCTCCAAGTTGACCTTTCCTTCTCTTGCAGGGAATACATGCCTAAGTCCTCGCTTCATTGGTAGTCTTTCTACAGCTTCACACCACATCCATTTCTCTATTGTAGGATTTTTCTTGATTTCATTACTAGTACTTGTTGGCACATGCCATTGCCGTACGATGTGATCGGGGCCTGGAGGCCAGGTTTTCTATAGTGTTGCCGGGTCTTGTCTGGAATCACCTGCATAGGAGAGAGGGGGAAGTTCTCACTGCCACCACCTTTTTCGTGGCCCTCTCAGTCCATGGCTTCAAGTTACATCCATGTGCCTTTTGTTTCAAGATCTTTTCTTGCATCGTTTTGAGCTGGTAAGTGCCATTTTCTTTTATGGACTCGACTAAGAAAGGGCCTTCCTAAGGGTCACTGCATTTTTCTCCCTTTCGGTTGGCCCTCCTCAGATTCCACAGGAGCACTTTGCTCCCAACAGGGTATATGGCTCTGTAGCCATGTCTCTCCGTAGTCCTTTTGAGTATCTTGGGATTTCTTGATGTTCTTGCCAGCCTCTGCAAAAACTTTGCTTGTCAAAAGTTGAAAAGATCTTATTCTCTGTGAAACTTCAGCAGTGTTGGCAGTGTCTCCTACCTCTTCCAACGGCTCATCTTCTGACGTTGAAGCCCGGTTGTCAACAGGAAGAACTGGGTGCGGGCCATACATGAAGTAGAATGGCGAGTACCCTGACGACTTCTGCACGCTTGTCTGATAGGAAAACAATGTTCCCGGAGCACAAGGGGCCAGGCATCCTCTTCCCCCTCTAACGTCTTGACCATTGCAGCCTGGATTATCCGGTTATTGTGCTCGATGAGCCCATTAGCTTGCATGAAAATTATAGGCATGAATATCATAGGAAGTATGCATGTGAAAGAAAAAGAGGTGCTCGTTTTGGTGTGTTATTTTGCAACTGCTCTATGTTGCTATGCCCTTCGCAGTATGTATCACTCTTGCAGTCTCCGTAAACAGAAGCATGAAGTTTGTGAAGCTGGTGGAAAGACCTTGAAAGGAACCTTGTGGAAGCCTCACAATGTTTGGAAACATCACAACCGCCAATATTTCAGGGCTGCACGGCTGAAAAATGATGGTAAAAAAAAATTTATTCGGGACCTTGCACCTAGCACAAAATGGTGTAGCTTTTTGTTCGTAACATTCCAATGATACCTGGATCCATAATTGCTTGTTTCCAATTTTTTAGTACTTTCAAAAAGTTTATAAAGCTGTGAGCTAAAACGTTGCGGATGTCCGAAGTTTGGAGTGGTTCAAGTGAAAACTCTGAGAACTATAATCGAAAGCGTAAAATCTAAACTATAAATATATCTTGTTGATGGAAATGAGGTCAACATTAAGTCGCCCTTTCCTGCTTTGGTTCAAAATAGCATGCTCTTGGTACTTTCAGAGTTACTGACCGATAGCCAAACACCGATAGAAACGTGTCCTTTCCTCCTAGCAGAGAGAATTGACTTAACCTCTCTTTTGGAAACCTTGGCTTTCACATTAGGTCCTTCCAGGACGATTCTTTTTGATTTCTTATTACCTCCTTTGACTAGCCTCATATTTTGTTTTAGGTTAAACTACCAATCTCAGTTTCAGGTCACTGCCTATGTACACAAATATCTGTACTCTTGCCAAGCAGCATATACTCCCGGCTCATTTTCTTTTGTGCTAGCATGAGCTGAATCCGTTGCCCTTTGCCGTGCTTCAGTGTTTTCTTAGGTTTTTCACGTTTAAACAAACTTGTTTGAGAATCTTTTTCTTGCATCGTTGTGTGAACAGCAGCTTCCTCAGGTGCTTACACCTTAAGCAGGATGTGCCTAAAAGTGTAAAACTTGATTACATAAACATAGGAAAGGCAATACATATGTATAAACCAACAACAGCTATCATAGCCACAGTACAAATTCAAATGCACTGATCCAGCTCGGCAGCTAGCGCTCCTCGTACAATGTACGACTGTATGTTGTACTAAGAGCTCTGCATCTTGTGGCCTTGTACCAAAGTCCACATAGGTGTGGCCCTGTTGCCATGGAAACATGCAAACACTGTTCTTTGAAATATTAAATTACCCTCTTTTTCTACTGTCAAGATGCACTGTCGACTGATGAAGTCCTCATTTTGAAGAAGCAGAGTAGGTCTGTTGGCCAGCTGTAGAGGGTTGAAGTCTTCGGTGGTTCCTGCTCCCTCCACAAAGCACAAGGCATAAACCAAACTTATCAGTGATTGATTTTAGGTTGTGTGAAATCTTATGGAAGAACGGTACGACTGCAAACCCTTTGTGCTCGGGTTTTTCACAAAAACGTTTGATATATGCCAGCTCACTTGCGCCCTTACGTTCTGTTCAATATATATATATTTTTTTAACAATTCGTTATAGACAACTAAGGAAGAGTTTCAGCATTATTTTTGCTATTTCCGATGCACCCTTTGAGCGTTGCACCTCGGGTGCAACGCTCAAAGGGCTGCTGCTGGGCAGTGAAAGGGGGGGAGGGGGTGAAATGGCAATGAATTTTTGTCAAAAAAGCGAAATGGCGCTGGGCTCCTTTTAGCTTTCTTGCGACACCCCCCTAGAGAGGGTTGGGGGGGGGGGGGGGGAGGGTTGGGGGTTGGGTTGCGGCGGACTACCGCACCGGCCATGCTACTGAGCCTAGTGACAGTACTGACTGCGAGTCCCAAAAGCGTAGGTTGGTCATGTAGAGAACATGAATTCCCGAGTTAGCACAGTTCGGCATTGTGTTCACCGAAGCCACCGTTTGTCCGTCGGAAATAGGTTCTTGTTCCACTGTTAATAAAAGAAGTCAGCATTACTTCATTGCTTGTCCAAGTCCTTTTTGTGGTGTTTGAATCTCTAACGTCCCACATTTCTGTTCATTTGTAGAACAAGCAAGATTCACACATAAGGAACAAAAGCCAAGGGCCGTTATTTACACCTAAACGTTTTTGAGCTCAGGAACGCTTGGTAGCCTTTCAGTTGTTCCTGAAGGAACAAGTTATCCTGCCATTTTTTCTTATACTTGGCGTTCCAAAAACTGTTTTTTTCTAGAGCATTCTCTAGCTCGCGTGTCGTGTCCAAACATTCGTCCTAATCTGTGGTACTGTTGGTCCTTTTCCGCTGCGAATCAATCAATACAAATATGTTCAGGTGACTAATCCTGATTATCTTCAAGAGTTGAAAAAATCTGAAATACACATACGGCTGCCACGGGAGCGTTATTCTTGTGCGCCTGGTTCATGTATCTTTTTAGAATTCTGCCACAACTTTCCTTTTTGGCAGAAGACTGGTTCATCTTCTGCTTCTTTGATGCCTATATGGGAATCAAATGCATGCCAGAATAAATTCATCTTTCATTGTAAACGTGATCCTACCTATGACGGGGCAAAATCAGATTACGCTACTTGCCGCCTTTTCTGCGTCATGCTCTCGTCCGAGCTTTCCTCAACGGTCAGTTTTGGAACGGGGACCCTTTTTGGCGGATCTTGAATTTGTACTTTGGTCTCTGGAAATTATGATAAAGCTTAGAGAACATTGTACCAAAACCGTAAAATAAACATGATTGAATTTTTGTTCCACTTCCAAGGGCCGTAATCTGTGCAGAGTAATATCCGGGGTCCTCCACACTCACGTCGGAAGGCTTTATAGAACGTTATATTGTAGAAATACACGGTGTCTGCGGGTTTAAAATCTTCAATATCGCTAACTGATATTGTATGTCGTGTATCGTGGTCCTCCGGAAATCTAAGAGCATACAAGGCACGCACAAAGAAAATGAAAAATCGCATATGACCTTTGGCTTGAGTATGCAAATAGGTACTGCAAAAAACAACAAAGGATTTACACAGCAAGATACAAATGAAAGGACAAAACTACTTGGAGAAAAGACGCAAGTAACAAGGACAGATTAAAAACGAGTTCCATAAAAATATGCACAAACGGCGCAGAGGAAGGCAAGTTCAGAAGCTATTGAAATAAAGGAAACAAGTTACTAAAGCAACAAAACAGAACTACAATGGGGACTTCCACAAACGAGTTATATGCGGGTGATTTCAGATAAGATTGACCAAAGGGTGGCTGGTCGACATTTTTAAATCAACTGATGTTTTTATATGACATTGTCTAGTGTCTGGTATAATTGAATCCACACTTAGTTTTGACCAGAAAAAAAATTTGGAGACAAGAAAAATCGTAAGGCAGGGAGAGGTGGACAGTTGCAATAACGTGCACTGATGGAGGGGGCAAGTTTGAAAGTGAATAATTAAAACAATAAAATTAGGAGAATTTTAAAACTTTTTACAAACAAACTATGGGTACAACTTGCTTGTAATATAAAGTAATAATATTTATTAAAAATTTATTTAGTTTTCTAAAAATTGCCAAACATGCCTGCTCGAACGACAAATGGCAAACTTTGGAAATCTGTATCTCATGAAATAATTTAATCATTATTACATAACTTGCAGACATTATTTTACTAATATATGGCTATTATTGAAAAAATAAATAAGGTATCTGAGTGACACAATAGTTACAATATATTTAGGCAAACGTGGGAAAAAAATCAAAGAAAAATTCCAATGCGAATAAAAAAAAAAACACCACCTTCGATTTTTTTAAAATTTGGGTACCCTGTTATACTCTATTTCGGCATTCATTTCTATTAAAAACATGTTGCATCATTGCACTGTGAAAGAAGAAACAACTCCTTAAACATAGGGTCCTTTTTCAAAGCCTACACTTGGCAGTGTCCTATACAAGAAGTGACTCTGAGTTCCAGTTTCATGAAACTTGCACAAATCTTTTATATACATTTATTCAGATGAGGTCATTGATAAAAAGAGCGATCGGTCACACAGTAAAAGGGAGGAGAAACTATATACAGCATTTTACATAAGCGTACAAAGTGGTATCATATTAGAGACTAATGATTTGAGAAAAGATGATGCAGTGTTAAGTTGTACCTTCCGGTATATTTTACATCTAGAGTAAAATAAATAACTTTACTTCCACACACAAAAACAAAGATATAATAGTAAGATATTTAGGTTGGCTGTGTATTTACGATTACAAACAATTTCAGGTGACAGATGCCATAGTGCCTAACTGGAGCAGCTTCGATGCTCTCAGTGTATGAATGAATCGTGGCAAGCCGATATATTTTATCCTATTCGAGGATAACATTTTGGGATTTTTTTTATAGTGATCAGATAAAAATTATTAGTAACCACCAACAAAAACAGTAGGTTAAATACCCCGTGAAGAAAAATGTGATAAATAAGATGTCCCTGCATTCAGAATGAGCAGTCCTTGGGATATCAAATTCGGCACTTTACGCTAAGGTTTTCCTCGCTGTACCCATTTAATAAAGTTGCTTCCAAGCAGATCCGACTGTCCGTGCTACATATACGTCACAGGTCCCTTCTGTTGATGACTTGCTGAGCCGCCACGCGTGCCAAGACTGAATGCCAGGGAAGGCGCGCACCGTCAGCCACTCTTCTTTTTTTTGTTCACGATACCGAACAACCTCATTTTCGTCCAGATATACAAGATGCACGCCTTTCAGTTTCTTTGATAGAACGCTCACCATTGTCCTGGCCGTCTGAATTGCGCTTACTGAACGTTCTCTCAGGTTCAGCGTGGCCTGGTGCTTCACGGGTCCGCCAACTCCGTCACATGCAGTTTTCCCATGTCCAGATGCAGAAAATAACCACTGGGCTTGTGGGCAATCGTCCTTTGCAAATTGGTGAAGCTGGTAGCGATTCTTGAAATGACTGGCGGCGCCGTCACTTACGTACGTCACGTACGAGTATACCGCAACGTTGTCTTCAACCCACTCCTTCACTTTTTCTAGAGCCAAGCAAGCGTGAGCGGCGTCGTGACACAGGTCCTCACTGATGATGGCAAAGCTGTTTGTAGATTTTCTTGTCGTCACTACACATGTAAATATCGAAACTTTTTTTTTTTTTCCAGTGATATGCTTGCACTTCGTCAGGAAGCACGATGGTCCAGTTTTCAGCAAAGTCAAAATGAAAGACAATGCTCCCGCGTTGCATGCACTGTTTTTCATCGTAGATCACTTTACCTTGCGTTTGCCGGGTACGGTTGTGAAGTACCCAACTTCCAACCGTCACTTGGATGACTTTTAGGAAAGTCTCAGGTTCCAAAGTTTTTTTCACAAGGTCGCCGGACTCCCATGTTGCAAGCACAATCTCTTCATCCTCCGGGATATCAAGTTCCTAGAGTGTAAGAAACTGGCCTTTTGGGCAGTGATCACAGTCTCCTTGAAGGCACAGTTCTCTTGCTGGGTCGCACCGAAATGCCGAGTTCATTTCACCAGTGTTGAATGTTGAGCCTGTAACGTTCTCTAGAGCGGCAATACAAAGATAATAATTGGCGCAGCGCACACAAACGCACACTTCCTGGTGTGGAATACATTGGACCCATCTAGGGCGCAACGAATAAAATTTCGTTAGCCCAACGCCGGAATCGGGATGCTTGTCTTTGTATATACGGAAGGCCTCTCGTATTGAGCGTGTCATGAAGCGCTTTGGCACAAATGTTTTCTCTCCGTTGAGCATGACAGAGATGACGTCCTTCTGGTTGGGACTTTGGCGCGAACATTGCAGCTCGTCTTTCGTGAAGTACTCTAGGGCAGCAGACAGGTTCTCAGGGCTCACCTTGCACCTCGTGTAAGGATCCGGCTCATACCACACGCCATGCTTTTCCTTGAGTTTTCGGGATTTACTGATGAGGTACATTGAAGCCTGTGGAATCATCTTTTGAACCTCATTCTTCGTCAGTGTTGACGGCAGGAGTGTAAGCAGTTGACAACGTTCCCGGAGAGAGGTGGCGGTTTCAAAGGCCTGCCGAAAGTTGTCCACCCACTCAGTGCATGTGGAGCATGTTGGTTCGGACGACCCCGATGGTGCGTCCCTGTCGTACGCAATACGTAGCCTTGAGCGTATATTCTTGACAGCAACCTGCTCCAGTTCTGTCTGCTTTCTCTTGACATAGGCAGGCCTGTCCCGACTTCTTACGACGCTTGGTTGTCTCAGCGGCGACACATCTGTAGGTAGTATGCTGCGATTTAGATCTTCAGTTGCTTCTTCAACTGGCACAAATATGTCAGGGCACTGCTCTGAGCTTCGCATCGAGATCTCCTTAGTGATGTGCATGAAGCAATGGTAGCACAGGTAGTCCGTCGCACTCACTTTGGTGGAACAGTCAGGCGGAAGAATTTGCTTCAACGAGTTTAGGTCCAACTCGCCAACACTTCGAAAATTCCGCTGCTTTGGTATAGTCTTTTTGTGTTTGCAAAAGTAATCTGCACAAAACACTCGTTCGGAGCTCCAGGACGTCTTCATAATGTATACATAAATAATAGAAATTAAACCCCAAGTGATGGCATATAATTGCCAAGTGAAAGAACTACTGGGTGCACAAGTGACAAGTCTGAGGCTGAGGAGCTCACTCACTGCAAACGTACATTTGAAAAGAGAGGTCACAACTGAGGCTGTCGGCAAAGCTTGATCCACGTCAAAGGAAGAAAGAGGGAAAGTCTCCAGACAAAAAATTGTGGTCAGCGGCCTTCGAAAAAGACTTTCCGGAATCGCACTGTCGTCCCTCCACGCGCTGATATGAAAGCATTCGAGCTTCTACTACGTGGTTCATGACACAGCCTGAGCCATGTCGGCGACCGGTTCGCGAGGGGTTGGCGGTGGGGTTACGTTGATGGTCACTCGGATTAGCCCTTGCTGTACTGAGCTACCGCCTGCAGTGCCTTATCGCCGGCTGGTGTCAACAACGAGAACACACACACCCTGTCTACACCAAAACTACAAGCGTTCACCGCACACGCGTCGCCGCCGCTTTTAAGCTTTTGTGAAATTGCTTTCTTTTGCCGCGGAGAACCGCCTTATCTTAACTACGCGCCTGAAATCCTTCCAGGCGGGTGTACACAATATCAAGCGTTTCGAGAAATGCCCGTGGAGTAGAACTATGGGAAAATTCGGAGCCCGCGATGTCGATATCGTCGCTGTTGTGTTAGTACGCCGTCGCGTACTGCAGTCCCCCGTTGGGGGAGGGGGGGGGGGGCGGTTTTACTACGATAACATGGCGACAGCGTTTACACTCTATGTATTTATGCGAGGCTCGAGTATTTGGGGATAATGCTGCCGGTTGGTGTGCCCCTTTGTGCCTGATATTATCGCCCGTGACGCCAGCGAGTGAGATGGCGACAGGCATGACTGCTCAGTAAACAGGCGTCGGCGGCCATGTTTTGCTGGTCGAAGCGAACCCCCTTGTCCTTGACAGCGAGCGGGGAAATGCGAAAAAAAGATTGTATCGGCCGTTTTGCCAGAACTAGCGACGAGTGTCGTCTGGGGTTTCCGGCAACTATTTTGCCATAATCGTGAGCTTAGCGAGGAAATGATTTTTGCTAGCCACAGAACACTACCACGCAGAAAGGGAATGCTTGAACATGTTTTTGTTCTGGATATATATCAGGGATATATATGAGAGAGAGAGAGAGAGAGAGAGATGAAGGTAGAGCGGAAGAGGGAATAGCATATAGTGTCGCAGGAGAATAAAGTAAACAAAGTTCCTAGTGGCCGATGGCTGCATGATCTTTTCTCGGATCACTAGTCCGTAATATGATACCTCTTTGTACACAGTAGTGTCTCCTTAATTTAAGTGTGTGAACGATTTTTTTAGTTATCATTGGCCTCATCTGAATAAAAATATATAAAATATGTGTGTTGGTTTCATGAAACTGGAACTCAGAGTCAGTTCTTGTATAAAACACTGCTAAGTGTAGGCTTTGAAAAAGGACCCTACTTTGGGGAGTTGTATCTTCTTTCTCAATAAAATGATGCAACATGTTTTTAATGGAAATGAATGCCGAAATAGAGTATAACAGGTTACCTAAATTTTAAAAAAATCGAGGGTGGTGTTTTTTTTTTTATTCGCATCGGAATTTTTCTTTGTTTGATTTTTTTTCCATGTTTGACTAAATATATCCTAACTATTGTATCACACAGATACCTTAGTTATTTTTTAAATATTAGCTATAAGTAGAATAATATCTGCAAATTATATCATAATGATTAAATTATTTCATGAGATACAGACCTCCAAAGTTTGCCATTTGTCGTTCGAGCAGGCATGTTTGTCAATTTTTAGAAAAATAAATAAATTTTAAATAAATATGATCACTTTATATTACAAGCAAGCTATACCCATAGTTTGCGCCTAAAACGTATTAGAGTTCTCCTAATGTTATCGCTTTAGTTATTCACTCTCAAACGGGCCCCCTCCATCAGTGCGCGTTAATGCAACTGTCCACCACCTCATGCCTTACGATTTTTCCTGTCCCCAAGTATTTTTTATAGTCAAAACTAAGTTTGGATTCGTTCATACCAGACACTAGACAATAACATATAAAAACATCAGTTGATTTGAAAATGTCGACCAGCCATCCTTTGGTCGATCTTATCTGAAATCGCCCATGCACAAAAAAAACAAAACTGAATTTCACAAAAAAAAAAGATGCACGCTAATTTCGCAGAGACATTAATGCATACGACTTTTGCAAGAGGAGTACCGGATTGAAACCAGATGAAGGACACAAATTACCTGGGTTACCGAAGAAAGCACAAAAACCAATCGAAGAAAATTTTACTTACAATCAAAAGAATCGAACACGAAGGACAACAAATTGAAAAAGAAAAAAAGAGTGCCAAAGACTAATTTCGAAAAACTACCAATGTGAGAGGAACACAAGCAAGTTACGGACGGGAACGCAAATGGGTTCCAGAAAAGAAACATATCCAAATCATACTGTGGATAAGGCGCTGACAACTTTGCCGAAAAGGACACAGATCCGGAGAACAGCTCATCAAGGATGTATTGAGTGGTTAAGTGACAAACAAAAAGACGTTTCTGAGCAGAATTCTAAGGCAAGTTAGGGTGATGACAATGTGGACCATACATTGAAGTAGACAGCGCATAACAATATGCATTTCGTACTGCCAGATAACTTCTTTTGGGTGAGAGAAAAAAAAAAGTGGAGGATGCAGATAAATATTTTTGTGTGTGTTTGTATGTGTCGTGCAGCTAATCTTTCGCATCCCTGGACATCATCAGGTCTTCCACGGGGTCTTGTGCAAAAGGAGCTTCGCTCTAGCATAACTTGGCAAAGGTTGAGAGCTACAGTCCCTGTGAGCCAATTACAGCGACAGAGCGTAGCACGTGACAGCCCTTCACAATTGGGCGTGCACGCCGTCGGTAGGTCATGTCGCGCCTCCTCTTCGCGCTCCAATTTGCTTGACGGGGTTGTAGCTCTTGCTCTTTGCCATGTTATGGTGAAACGGCAGCTCCTGCCTTTTGTCTTCTATACTTGTTTACCTTCCTTTAAAGGGGCGATGCAACAATTTTTGTACTTTGCAGAAATACCGCTTAGAACAGATCCCTGACGTTAATGACCTATAAAGCGCGTTCGTTTTTCACCCATCGCAATAGAAGTCCCCGAAAAAATTAAAGAAAAACGAACAGCGTTTGCACATGATTGTAAACTTGAGACTGGGGCAGTAAAGAGAACACAACAGAAGGTAGAAAAAGAGGAGTCAACGTCTCAAACTCGGCTGCTAAGTTTATTTCGTACACGCCTTATATACCACAACTCCAACGCCGTCTCTACAAAAAAAAAAAAAAAAAATATGACTAGAGGATAATGAAATTTGGGTAAACCTTCTCTTATCTCCCTTGACCTCGCCTGCGAAACACTCGCACAAAGGGTCACATCCTAGCATAACCACTGCCACCCGGCGAACGTAGGTGAATCACTACTGAACACAAAGAAAGGGTTTGACCTTCAAAGATGCGTTTCCTCTAACAACTCACTTAGTCCAAAGAAACAATACTAGACACTGCTAACAGCCGGAACTGGGGCCATCTCCAAAACTGAGAACGACATTGCCCTCCTACAACAAACCACAATTGGCTAAACACTGCGACTTTCTCGAACAAGTCCAAGGATACACATATAAACACTGCTAGTACTACAAAAAAAAAAAAAAAAACTTTACAAGCGTAGAAATTGTTTACATTCGTTCCCAAACTGCAATGACGCCTGACCTATACAGTTGCCAGACGTTTTTATACGAATCGTTTCTTGAACTACACATTTCATATCATTACATTCTTTGTGAATTACTTCCGTTTCAGACCAGTTTGCTTTACAATTATTACACTCTAGAAGGCGCCTGACTAACTCGGAATTGGACGCGTTGTTTTTCACATTCCGTTTGTGTTCCATCAGTCCATCATTTAGACATCTCGACGGCTGACCTACGTATTTAAATCCACACTCCAAAGGAATCTCATAAACCACAGAATTCTCACATGGTACCGACGTTTGGCGATGTGCCTTCTTGCAAAACTTCCTGTTTCGATTCAAAAGGTGTAAGCTTGCATAACTTGAAATCGGATGTGAACACTGTTTCTACGCCAAACTTTTTCGCCGACGCTTTTATGTTATGGGAAATATCGTGAAAATACGGTATAGCAACTTGTCGGTTCCTCACACTTGGTTCATCCTGCTTGTCTCTGATTTGAATAGAAAGTTGTCGTTTTAGAAAAGTTTCCTCATACCCCGCGTCCTCCGGTCTTCCCCATTGTCTTTTTAAAGCTTGACTCATGAAATGGGTACATGACCTTTTTAGCGCATTACCAATTAATGATTTCGCAACTCCCGCCTTAATAATTTTAGTGAGCGGCAACTGTAGCTTACTATCAACAAAATTAGTAAGTGGGCTGACGAAAATGAGTAAGTTTTCGCCCGAGAAAACTATCTGTGTGCCATTTTTTCTGCGTCGGGGGTTCTTTCTAGATCCAGAACTGACATTAAACAGGGTTCCTATTAGTGTCAAAACAGAGCATAAATTTTTGGGTATAACGTTTGATAAAAAGCTAAACTTTGTTTCCCACCTGAAGGGCCTGAAAAAGAAGTGCCTTAAATCAGCCAATATTCTTAGTCTTAGCACACAAGTCATGGGGATCCGATAGAATATGTCTGCTTCGCTTATACAACTCCCTTATCCGGTCACGTCTGGACTATGGTGCTATAGTTTACGACTCAGCGAGGCCCTCTGCACTCAAAATATTGGATCCTGTGCATCATCTCTGTTTAAGGCTCGCTACAGGTGCCTTCCACACATCGCCCATTCCTAGCTTGTACGCTGCATCTAATCAGATGTCACTTAGGCACAGACGACGTTATCTTGCTGTGACTTATGCTTCCAGAATTCTATCCTATCCAAATCACCCAACTAATGGTGCTTTGCAAGATTCTCGGTTTGCTCATCTTTTCGAACATAAGCCCAGGGTTATACCGCCTTAAGCCTTCGCCTTGAGGGCGTTTGTACATCTCTTGACCTCACCCTTAATGAGACCGACCTTTTTGCAGAAGGGTGAGGATGAAGCTCCGTAGAGTATGTTGCCCGTCTTTTGTGATTGGCATTTTACTAGATTTAACAAGCATAACATCCCTCCAGTGGTGATTCAGCAAGAATTCCTTGAGGTGCAGAAGAAGTATGGTAACTACTCCCAATTTTATACTGATGGTGCTAAATCATTGCATTTTGTTGGATCAGCAGTATACTCTGAAGGATTCAGTAAGTTTCAGCGTCTCAAGGAATGTGCAAGTATTTACACGGCAGAGCTCTATGCGGTGTTGATGGCCTTGGAGCAGCCAAGCAATGAAATCTATTTTATTCATGGATTCTCAAAGTGTACTCCCCACACTTTGCTCAATGAAGGGAAGTAAAAATAGACTGGCACAACTTGTCCGATCTAAGGTACAATGTGGTCTGAGGCTTGGCCGAGACATAAAATTTTGCTGGGTGCCTAGCCATATAGGAATCCTAGGTAACGAAAGAGCAGACGAATTAGCCACTAGCTCTAAGCACCTACTGCCAACTACCTCACAGATCCCATTTCAAGACATAAAGCCCTTAGCAAAATTATTAGTTTTCCCACTATGGCAGTCGGAGTGGAGTCTGGAATGCGAAAACAAACTTCACAGGATTAAGCCAGCGCTTGGTATGTGGGAGAGTGCATCCCACAAAACCCGCCGCCATGAAGTTCTTTTGTGTCTTAAAATTGGACACTCCTACCTTACCCACAGACGTCTGCTCAGGGGGGAAGCCCTGGGCACAGCCACATTTTGTGGCTGTGCCCAGGGCTTGAGCAAAAGCGACTCACACATTTCCCCATGTTTTTTCACACCAGATTCCTTTTCACCCAGCGCTACTGATTGGGGAGACTCCTATAATACCGTTTGATTGTGTCATAGATTATTTAAGAAAAACCGGCTTCCTACTGGAGTCGTAATTTTAATTTTAGGACTTTTAACCTTATCACATAAACCTTTTTGGATAAGTTGTATCTATAAGTTCTGGATATGTTTCAACTAAACTAGCTTGGCGCAGTATGGCCATAGTAGCTTTGCGCCATAAAGCTTGTAATCAACAACATCTCCCTGTGCCGTAGCTCGGCGGCGCCATGAGTTGCATAGTGAGTGAAATGCGGGGCATTTTGAAGGTTTCGGTATATCTTGCGGGATGTGGAACACGAGCCCTCAATGCGGGACAGTCCCGCGAGTCATGGGACGGGTGGTCACTATACGTAGAATGTTGAAACATCGAGTGAAGCACTCAATCGCATCTCCTGACGATACTGTCACAGCACCTAGTATCGTAAACCTTGCCGACAGCCGTATTCATTTTGCTTTTAAATTACCACAATATATTCCATCCCAAAGGGGAAGCCACAGTCCCTTAAGGAAAAACCAGGTCTCAAAAAGTATGCTTTTACTGCACTTCAGAAAGTATGCTTGTTGCTCTAAATTGGCCGGTTTTTAGTAAGCTTTTAAAAGGAAGATAGGGCAGTTCTGCATTTGAGAAAAAAACATTTGAATTGCGCTCATTTGGCCTTTAGAATAACAACTATCACAATTATGTTCCAATGCGACTCCCTGGAGAGTCATAAGAGCAATTTCAAAATAGGGCTGAAGCCCTGCCTCCTAGTCTTGGGAATCCAAAATATCTGTCGATGATGTCACATACAGTGACTGTACAGTGACTGTCTTTTGCGTTTTCTTGCGTTTGACAATACTTGCGCAGCAGTTGGTTTGGGTATTCGGGTCCACGGGGTAAAAATACACTAGAATTCACTTCTAACTCATTTTTTTTCAAGAACCTCCGTAGCTTCCCTTTAACATGCCTTGAAGTAACATTTCTTCCTACTATTAGGACACTTGAAGTATGCTTCCAGAGTAGGATGGCTTCTACTTTAGTGGTGCATTTAGAATACTTCTAGGCAGCATTTTAGTATGCTTTCAAGCAGCCTATTGGTTTGCTTTCGAGCAGCCTTTTAGTGTGCTATTAAGCATCATTTTAGACTCTTTCGAGAACACCTGAAAAGAATTTTTTTTAAACTGTCTAATTGGGACACACGTGTCAAAAAATTATTTTTACCTGAAAAAAAAAAAAGAAAAAAAAAAGAAACATTTAGAGCAATATTGACGTCTCGAGACGCGATTGAGTTGGTAGTCACCTCCTTTCCACTTGTTTCTCTCGGCATTTCGGGAGTGTGGAGGAGAGGTGGATCGGCTTCGCCTTCACGTTGGGGTGGAAAGACCGAATGACCATCTCGTTGAGCGAACGAGTATTCTGTGATGACATGGACTTTGCTTGCAGAACTTCAAATGTCTCATCGTCAATGTTGCTCTAAATTTTTTTTTTTCCCATAAAATTTATTTTTTTGACACTCGTGTTCTAACTAAACTTTAAAAAAATTTTCTTTTTCTTTTCAGGGGCCCTTTAAAGTAGACCTCTCAGGTATATTCTGGGGTACCAGTAGGGCTTTTGAAGCATCTCACTAATTTATTCTTGACCAATTCTATATCGGGGTTTTTGATAAAATATAGATTTTTGAATTTCATTTCTCCTGTTGTATATAAAAAATCCATTTTATGTTACAGAGACTGACGTGGAATAAGGGCACATACAGATTAACTGCTGTAGGGACTTTTTATTAAAACAATCGAATACAATCGCTACATATGCCTATTCTCAAATAAAACCCTTTCAGCCAGTTGCCCCAAAAGATAGACTAAGTCACAGGTGAATGTTTTTAAACTCACCAGTCGCCCAGAGAACGTGAGTTGTGTTCCTTTGAGGTGGAAGTCACTTATATTTTCATACCTCTACACCACCTTGGGAATTAACCTTCCATCTAAAGTCACACTGCCTTTTAAAAGTTAAAAACACATTTTTCAAAAGATCAATAATCACTTGTTCATGACAAGCACGGCATCCCTGCGGTAGTCGCCCGTGTTGGTGCTGATAGATTTGGCCTCCCAAACTTGACCTTTGCTTGCTAAGCTCTGCATGCAAGGATGCAGCATACGAGGGTCTACTTTTCTTTAGCCCAAGGCAGAGAGAGGCTTGTCCAGGACATAGGTCTGGTGTTGGTAGCTTTCCAGAAGCTGATGGTGCATTGATAGCGTTTTGCACATGTCCCAGAAGTTTTTTTTTACTTTTGAGGCCATGCTTTTGAAGTACTGGTACTTTGCCTCGAACCTCATGCACCAGAACTGTCGTGGGGCTCAAACTTGGAGATAATGCGAGGGTAGTGCGCCATTTAGTGCAGTTTGCCAGTAACGCTGGTGGATGTATACAGTTCATGGTAGGCACGAAGAAAGTCTTGGATTTGGTTTTCCAGGTATGGTAGAAAACCAGCTGGAACTTCAGTTGCTAGTACCATGTTCAAATTCTCGCGATACTTCAGGTTGCACGTTGCGCAACCCATTGTGCATTGACCTCGGAAATGTTAGATGCAAGCATCTGGGGCAGTAGCCGGAAAAGGCACCACTTTTGCAAGGCGGTGCCCTTCAAGGCACGATGGTCCTTAGCAAAGTTAGGGTCGAAGTTGTCAAGCGTTATGATTAACTGTTGCAGCTTTTATTTTTGGTGAGGGGGGGGGACGTACCTAACAGCCACTGTTTCAGGTGGTGTTACTCCACTTCCTTTGCACTCTGGATGAGGGGCCCATGGAAGTTTGACAACAGTGCACATGTCGTGAATATTTCATCAGCAATGTTGGCCGTATTTAATGGCAGTGGGCAGCCAAATATATAGAACCCTTTTTACGACTTATAACTCTTTCTACTTGTACCCTTGCCTGGTCCACCTTTCGAGTGCAGATGACATTACTGTGGCTCATTTGTTTTTCACCTGCAATTCTGAATGGGGGATGTACAGCTTAACTCCCACTGGCAGGTCTGACACCTTGAACCTTTTATCCACCATTACTGCGTTACCGCTTTCTAACATGTCGAGCACTCCACTCTTTTCAGCAATGGCTCGGTCACTTGTGCTTCCACCGAGCCAATCTGACACAAATGAAATGTAACAGTCAGGCTTGATTCCCTCCAGACACTTCATGGTGTTGAAGTGTTTGTAACTGAAAAATGTTTTCCTTTGCCTATCCAGGCCGGATTGTCTCTGAATTCACACCTTGTTGGATTCTAACAGAGTATGAATGTCTGGAAACTCACGAAAACATTTAGGCATGTACTTCTGGACCTTGTGGAGTCTTGGAAAACGTGTGATGCTTTCCAGGATCTCACTGAGCATAAAAATCCACTGCGAAAAGGTGCGACTCAGCATGGACTCAGACAGTCCAAAGTTCTGGGCGATTTCTTTGCAGGGCATTCCTGTTCTTAACCTTACAAGAGTCATGACCAGTTGTTCCTTGGGCGTTTGGGCTCGCATGTAGTTTCCTTTCCAAAGTTGAGGATATCTTGCCTGGACCAGGTCACACAGGTTGTAAAGTAGGTCGTACATTGATAAGCTTGTATAGTATAGTACCACTTTTTTGTTATCCAGGTTCAGCACCTGGTTGTGCATTTTAATGCAATTTTTAGCAAAATATTCATTTTTGTGTTGTGCACCTGGCCCAAAGGCAGGTCACATGGCATTGTATGTCACTTATTCCCTTCACCCCCAGGCTGATAATGCGGTGGAAGGTATGCGCTTGCCGGACCAATCAGCCGTTTCCCTTTCAACACCTGATCTCAATCTGCACGTGCGTAGGCGCGAGGAAGCGTGATCACGTAAAAAATGTGTGGCTGGCCGAAGGAGCACATAGCTTCCACAGCACTGTCAGCTTAGGGGTGTCTGGGGTAGGGAAAGCAACTTTTATCCGAGTTTTGAGCGATGGGCTAATCTTCTAGGGGGAGCATGGTGCTGTCCAGGTACACAAACGAGGGTCCGAGCAAGAGGGGAGTCCCTCCTTTCTGTCTTGAATTGTTTGGTACAATGTGTGATTTCTGAGTTGAGAAGGAAAGCTAAAAAGGAAAAAATTGAAAAATTCATTTCATGATCCCTTTAAGTATCATTCGCTGGCTTTGATCAGCTTATTTATGTATTTAACTGTATGTTTCTTGTTTCCTGTATATTCCACTCCTTGTACACAATGTGTCTTTCTGTGAGTACTTCGTTGTTTTCGATGCAGGTGCCAACTGTCAACTCAACAGTTTGGCTAGAGGGCGAGAGAACCTCAACCATTCTATTATTACAAAGCGCTCACTAGCGGCGACCCAGCAGACGACGCAGCATCGTCTGCCGTCGGAAAAAGCGGCTTGCGATTGGCTCATGAGCGCCTTTCGTGAGCCCGCTGTCGCCTCGGCCTTATTATGCGCCGCTCTGCTTCAGGTGTAAGTTTTACTCAGTAAAGGGCGTGTCCCTATCTTAAATGACATTTTTGGTAGGGAAATAAGCATTGCATTACCATAAGTTTTGGATTTTTAGGATGCTTGGAGCCTGTTGAAGGAGTCGTCGCCAAGAACAGACAATCTCTGAAACATCTTTAGTGCACCTCTTGGAACCATTGAAACCAGCAGGCTTATAATAGATCTCGAAGTTCTTGAGAACATGCTGGAAGAGGATCTTGATCCTGACGTGGAGTTGGAAATATATGGAACATTTCACAGAACTGACACTGAATGAAAGCAAACAATTTTAAAGACTGTTTCAAAGCTATGACAGATCAGGCCTTCTAGAAACTATTTTGAGTCTTTCCCTCATTGCAGTATAAACAGATTATGCTCCTTGTCCATGAGGTAATCAAAACAATTGCAAATATTCCACTCTAGCCTAGGCGTAAAAAGTGGGATATGGTCAAGAATTTTGTTGAAATTTCTGAATTCAGTCATAGGTTTCAAAGCAGGAAGGAGGTCGTCCATCACAAAGGTCATCTCTGCTCTCCCCTGTTGCACTTTTGTCTCCGCCTCCTTTGCCCTGGCCTCGACCTCCTCCGTTCTGGCCTTGGCTTCTCCAACCTGGTCGCAATCTCCTTTGCCCTGGCCTCAGCCTGCTCTGCCCTGGGTTTGGTGTGTACAGGCCTAGCCTCGATCTCCTCTGTCCTGGCCTTGGCTTCTCCAACCTGGTCACAAGCTCCTCTGCCCTGGCCTCAGCGTGCTCAGTCCTGATTTTGGCGTGTACAGCCCTGGCCTTGACCTCCTCCGTCCTGGCCTTGGCTTTTCCAACCTGGTCACAGTCTCCTCTGCCCTAGCCTCAGCCTGCTCTGCCCTGGTTTTGGTGTGTACTGCCCTGACCTTGGCCTGTCCTGGCCTCAGTCACTGTAGCTATGGCCTCTGCACATACGACCCTTGCTTCAGTCTCTTAGGCCCTGACCCTGGCCAGGGCAGATGCAGTGACAGGCATTTGAACTTGCGATGACAAGTCCGTGGATTCCTCCAGGCCACCTGGTGATGCTTTCAAGAGATGTAAACAGCAAATAATATGAGCATGTGATGGTAGATTATCAGATTTGAACAACTAAGTGTGATACAAGAAGCCCTAAGCAATTAAGGCTGGATTTATGAAACAATGTTTTGACAAAACTGGAGAACTTATTCATATTCACGAAACAAAATTATTGTAACTTTTACATACCTCGCAAAGGAATCCTGCGACAGCCCCCGAGGTGTCTACAAACTTCTTAGGATCAACATCGCAACACATCACTTGTGAACAAAGTAGTGCAAGACGCAAGCAGGGAGCATTTTGTGTGCATCTAGACTTCAAGCTGCCAAAGAGAAGGAATGTGAAACTACCGGTGCAGCACCCAGCCGACGATTCCATTGAACTCGCCAACCAAACCTGCTCAATTTACATGACAAGGCTTACCTAAAGACTAGCAAGGCACGCCCTGATGATTCAGTAGAAGAGAAGACCAAAACAACTTTTCGGTAAACCCTTCAAGTACGAATAGCGTGACCTCGATTTGGTGATTAGCAGTGTACCCTCGTCCTACAATAGACCATTTGCTAAATCCCATCAAGCGCCCCGCGGCCCTCACTCATGGAATCGTAGGAACGCGTGTTCCTTCAGTTTCCTACTGATCGGTAATTTCAATCAACCTGACACTTGCACACTTTTGAGTGTAATCAAGAGTCATCCTAAAAAAGCATGACATCACTTTTCAAACTTCTCATTAATATCAGCGTTTTTCGCACTGCCCATGCAATCCACCCTTCTACCAGGCTGAGCTGCACAAATTTCTTACAATATTATCGTGATTGTTGTTTTAGCAGAAATTTCTTAACCCTTTAACGCCAAATTGATTTTTCATGCACATTGGCACAGGGGAAGCGTACCCTTCCCCTGTCATAAAAAATCCCAGCACCTCCCCCCCCTCCCTCGCCAAGCAAGTTTCTGGCTACACCCAGTGCCACAGTCCTCCACAAAAAGAATCCAAGTCAGAACTGACTCCGGAATATTGAGTCAAGACAGTCTGAATCATTCGGACTACTTCAGTTTTGCCTCTCTTTAGACTCAAAATGCGAGTCTGCCTCCGTGTGGATGTCAGTGAATGTCAATGGAACAAAAAGGAACACGCAAAAAGGAACATATGGTTACTCTGGGGGAAACTGCAGCCGAGTGGTTAAGGATCCAGTATGTTGAGAACGCAGTGCGGCCACTACATCATTTTATTTGGAATTCACGATCAGTCCGTTGGAAAGTGTGTGCGGTGTGTGTGAGCGGTAGTGGTTTGCAAATGAGAGTCTAAAAGTGGGGTGCGACCTCATTTATTAAATGTTCCGTGCTTTGTGCGTCCTTCAGGGACCGAGAAAGGGTTTTCGGTTTTTTTAATTACTTTCCGCCACATTGTTAGGAGACGGTTATTTAAAAAAAACTTGCAACATCAGAAAAGATTCTTAAATTTAGCATGCATTTTGCTGGAAGCCTCAGCGATGTTGGCATTCTCATTTTGTCCACTTCAGGTTACAGCTGGTTCGCCTAACTTCTGGCCCTTTCACCGACATGTTTCCGTAGGTGATGTCTGGAACGGATATTGAGAGCTGTGCCACAAATGCTGCATACAGTCTCTAAGTTTAAATTTAAGGAATGTAAAGGACGAGAGCAACATGTTCAGGTTAACAATCAAGCATTGCCAAGAGTAACAGTGTTTGGTGACAAGGTTCTAGAGAGCAAGCACATTCTACGATGAGATAAGCCAAGTCTCGTGCTCAGTCGATAGCTTCTGACTCTAGTTCTCTCCATGCAGCCTGGTATCATTATGATGGAATAAGTTAATTCTTTGCCTAATGTATTTTACGTGAAACTGGGCATTTAAATGGTTGCATTTAGTTGTTTTTTTTTTGTACGGGGTTGATATTATGTGTAGCAAAAATGTCATACAAGGAGCTCCAGGTCCATTAAGTCTAAAAAGGAAGATTGTAGTGGACTTCCACATTACTGAGTGTTGCCTTGCGGCAGTGGGTTTTATGGCTTAGCGTGCCGGGGGCACCACATACTGCTAGTCGTAAATCTGCCGACTTATATTGCCGCCAACTGTACACTTGACACCAATCACGGAGAGCGTCTTAAGTTATTAGTGTACATAACACAACCATTACTGTTACTTCAACTCACTTTAAATGACTTCACTGTAATAAAATTGCAATCTCTATCAGGCTGTGCCCGGCAGTAATGACCGAGTCACCCTAGCATGGTAAGCAACAAACATTGCTTACAGTCGTAGCAAATACCTCTTGTTATCAGTCCTTATTTCACTTGTAGAATCGCCAACAGGTCACAAAACAACATGTTGGTGAATGAGTGGCACTGCTTAATATGAGTCAAGCATTCAAAACGCCTTGTTGTGCTTTTTCCAGCGTAATGAAATGAGCGTTTGTCATGCTAGCCAGACTCCGCCAAATTCTTAAATGCGCCTCGACTCGAAACTTCAATCAGTTACTCCTCGATGCCAGTGATGCTGGTTCTGCACTTCATATACCATACTTGACTCAAATTGTCCCTCAACTTGAAAAATACTCTACATTGCCTTGAAAATTTAGATGTTAGCCTAAGGAGTTGACGACTTCTCTCCGCAGATATACATGAATGTTCCTGGTGTTAAGCATGTAATGCTTTTAGCTCTCGTTGTCGCCAAACCGATGATGTATAAAGTCGAAACATGCTTAATTTTGAGGTTGGTTTTGATCTCAAGATTTGTGTGTTCAACACCTGATCTATGATGTAACCCAACTTGATTACGTAAGGTCATGTGCCATGTAATGTTGGGCCTAACACAGGGCACATGTGACGGATGTCAGGGATCATGCCAAGTGGCGTGTGAGAGATCGTGAAACGCTACGAGGGTCTTAAAAGGGGATGGAATGATTTCCGGACATTGGCTAATTAATAGCAGGAATTTGTCCCAGTCACCTATAAAACATTTTAATGAATCACTATCAAATAGGTGACAGTGCATACAATCATGTGCTCTGTCTCTTCTATCCTAAATGGAAGCTAACCAGGAATTAAGCTTAATACACACTATTTTTACGAAAGCCAACAATGAAAATGATAGTTAAGAAGCAGCTGTAGACAGAAAAACAAAGCCTACAACATATGCACAAACTAGGGAGGGCATCACAAAGTTTGTGATTTCACATGTTTTCTGATCGAATCATATGGTCGGTTAGCTTCGGTGGCACTTTAGCTGGATGCAGGGATATGCACAAAGTGCTACCAAGAAGCTGTGTGTAAGTGATTTGAGTTTTCTCCTAGACCAGACATGTGAACTACCATATTTGGGTCGAGGTACAGTATTTGTGATGAAAAAAGAAAAAAATATTCCAACCTGAGGTAGTGTATGGAAGCTTAAAAAGGAAAAAGTGAGTCTATCAAAAGTAGGTACTGAATGTCTCTATTTTAGATGAGAAATATAGCCAGTGCAGTATGACTGCTAGCCTGGGGACTTCAATATGGATCAGACAGTAGCAGCACAAACACACTTAGTGTTGGATAAAGTACATATGAAAGTACTTGAAAACACGTGCAACATACTTGAGAGGTTATGTACTTCAAGTAAAGTAGTAAGTACATCGAGGGCAATGTACTTCAACTAAGGTACTTAAATACAGTGTACTTTTAGATTAAAGTACAAGAACTTTAACACACCCAAGGTTACTTAAGGTTGGGACAACAAGGAAAATCCCTAAAAATTTCTTCAGCACCGTTCTCCCGCTCAACATGCGACACTGACGAATAGAAGTAAGAAAGTTCATCTTGGCACAACGAAAATGTTTCACACACTTACTCCTTTGGCCTCATGATTCATGGATAAAAGAAAATATCCCAGTTTGGGACCAGTTTACCATCCAAGTACAAGTCAAGGCGTTGCGAGCACACTTGTTCTCCCGGCTTCCTAAGGTAGAAGTCGCCCGTTTGTTGCACCTTGAAGCTATGCTTGTGCTTGCGGAAAGCCTCTATGTGGAGCGCTTCTAAAAGGAGTGACACGGCAGTCACTTGAGCAAAGCTCAGACTGGTTGTCGTGTCTAAGATGAGCACAGCATCCCTGCGGCAGAGCCGTATATTGGGAGAGTTTGGCCAGTGGGTGTGGCGACGAAGGCGCCGGAGAGGAGGAAAGTAAATGAAAGGGAGGAGAGCGCCGAAGGAGCGACAGAGAAAGAAGGAAGCAGAGAGGAGACGACCGCCATTTTTTAGTAACGCTGTCGGAGACTGGTCGGAGAAGAGCACTGCTGAGGCTACGCGTCGTCTGCTACGGGCCGACTTCTTTTTTGCCTGAATAAAAGTTTGTGGCCATACGCCGAAAAAACTTCATTTATTAGCTTTTTAACCCACCGAGGAATAACAGAATGTTATTTTCTTGCCAGAGCCAGCGATATAAAAGGCAATAATCGAGATTTAGATGCCGATCCTACGCATTCCGCCGGGAGAATGATTGAAGATGGCGGCCCTCCCCACTCAGGTTGGAGCAGCCGGGAGTTCACGCGCATGCGCTCATGCCTCTCGCTTTACGCCGCGTGCTGATTGGCTCACTCGGGAGGAGAGCGTTACGGCGGCGAGATCATAGACTGACCAAACTCTTCCCATATACGGCTCTGACCTGCGGTAGTCGCCCGTGTTAGTGCCGATAGATTGGGCCTCCCAAACTTGACCTTCGCTTGCCAAGCTCTGTGCGCAAGGGTGCAGCGTGCCAGGGTCTACTTTTCTTGAGCCCAAGGCAGAGAGAGGCTTGTCCAGGTCAGAGGTCTGGTGTTGATAGCTTTCCAGGAGCTGACGGCACATTGATAGCGCTTTGAAAATTTTCTGGAAGTTTTTCACTTTTGAAGCCATGCTTTTGAAGTACTGGTGTTTTGCTTCAAACCTCATGCACCAGAACTGCCGGAGGGGCCCAGACTCGGACATTACCCGAGGGTTGTGCACCATGTAGTGCAGTTTGGCAGTTACACTAATGGATGGATACAGTTCACGATAGGTGCAAAGAAGACGAATTTGCTCTTCCAGGTATAGTAGAAACCCAGCTGGAACTTCAGTTGCTAGATCCATGTCCACAATCTCAAAATACTTCAGGTATAGATCCCATTGTGCATTGACGTCGGGAATGTTAGATGCAAGCATCTGGGGCTGTAGCCGGAAAAGGCACCACTTTTGCGAGGCGCTGCCTTCCAAGGCATGATGATCCTTAGCAAAGTTAAGGTCCAAGTCTTCGGGCTTGTTTTTGTTGTCTTAAAAACCCACCTTGAATGCAGCCACCTTCTTGAAATCTGCAAATTTAAGCGTTCATTCGGAGACAAGTACTTGAAGGACGTGGTGCAATACAAGTGCAACTCCTTTTTTGAAGAGGTCGTGCACCAGACTAGGCATGAGCTGCTTGGTGATGTCAATGTGTCCCAGCGCCAGCACAGGAGAAGGCCCTGCGACGCCGTACATCTTATTTAGTGCCGGGTTGATTGAAATTGCTGTCAGATGTCTAAGTGTGGCTTAACATACACAGTCCCTCTCTTGTAAGGTCTGGCAGCTTTGGCTTGCCGCAAACTCCTACAACCAGTACTTTCACGGTGACAATGCTTCCCTGCATTTGGACTTGAAGCCCATTGTTCTTGAGTTCATTCTGGTGATGAAGGAGGGGCTGCAACAATTTGTCTAGGTCCTCCCGCTCGACGTCTTGGTATTTCGCCATCAAGGTGAGGTGGATGTTCTTGAGCTCTGACCGATAGCGTTTGTGCAGCTTAAGCATTGAAAAGTAGACAAACAGTAGTATGTGTCCCTTCTGCTTTGCCCCTAGGGGATTCGTGATGTCCAGCTCCTCCGTATGCAGCAGAATGTACAGCATATGCACAGTTTTATTGTGGTTACCAGTCTGCAATTCTTTGTATTTGCGGAACGGTCGTCTCTTGTTTGGTCTGGTGTAGGAGATGTTGACAGTTCAGCTACTTGAGGCAGGCTCTTGATAACCTTGCAAATGGGCCTGTATTGGAAGGACAAGCTTCGAGGATTTGCCAGAGAGTGTTCCTCAGGTTTCACGTAAGGCAGGTTGCCAATGGCGAACTGTTCTCGCTTGTACGTACTCTTCCCTTGTTTGAGCAAGCATCCAGGGAACTCGTTGCCAAATCTTCTATGACTGTTTGTAGGGTCATGAGTACTAAAGATCTTCCCGGCTTGTTGGGCCTGTTTTGCATACTTGCTCAATGTGGTTTCCAGAAGGCACTGAAAATCGCCGAAGATTTTCTCCGATGTAACATATGAAACTTTGTGTTCCTCTGCTAGCTTAGAGAAGAACATGCAGATGTTTTTCTGCTTCCCTGCACGAATTGATCGAAGGTATCCCATGGAGGGGCAGTAGGCTTGGCATTGCGCGGCGAGGCAAAGGGTCCCTTATCTGAATGCAGGGGGTCACAGGATTCTGGTTCTGCAGTATCATTGTCACCAAATCCAGAGGTGTTGCCATCCGATGGCGTCAGGTACTGACGGTGGTAACGATAAATAATAATAATAATATTTATTACTTGAAAAGAATAAAGGTAGAGAATCAGGCCTGCCAAAGCCACATCGGGCTTGTCTGGCAGCGCCTGACAGTTGGTGAGACAAAAATCGCACAGATATAGTCAGCAAAATGAGACAAAAACAAAAACATCATATTTAAACAATATTAGTTACTAATACTTCTCAAGGCCGAACAATATTAGAAACGAGTACTTCTCAACTCTCAAAGGGGACTGCGATAGGATTGGAACAACTTGTATGTTTGACAGCAGCCATCAACCCCACAGCGCACAACAAAGTAAGACTGAGAACGGTGTACCCCCGCAATTTTTGTGTTACTACGTGCGTAAGTTTCTCCGCGAAAAGCAGACAAAGGAAGCAATGGTGAAAGGTCATCTTCAGTGGGGAAAATCACAAAGTTCACAGCTGTAAATTACCTCAACTTCGAACCCGCGGGCAAAGGGAAGACGGAAGGGTGGGGTGGAACTTCGCCTGCTTCGGTATCTGAAGCACGGACAGGAGCCAGGGCCAACCACTGGGGCTCATCGGCTAATGACTAACACGTTGCTATGAATATGCGCTTCTCGGCGTTTCAGAGAGTAACAAAGAAAAAGAGCGGAGCAAGCGACTGAGGTTGCGCAACACCGGAAGGAGCATGAAAAGAGAAAAAGGTTCTTGGGGAACTAGGGGAACGCTTTCGTTTTTAACCGACGCGCCTGTCCCTAGATGGCGCTTATGGTAAGATGAGTGTAGAGTTCCTGTATAGGCTCCCTACGGGAGCCAGAGTTGCGCATTTGTTTTCCCCGCGCCGCCACGCCGCTATTCGCCGAGATCCATCACGTGAGGAGCAAAGCATCCGTTCGCGTGCAAGAAAGCCATCTTTACGGTCGCTCCGCCGACGTTTCTCTTGCCCCAGCGTATGTTTCCCTGCTTTCCGCCTCCTTTTCCTCCTCTCCTGTTTTCCATGCGCGGCGGCGCGCGCGGCGCCGCTATTCGCCAAATTTAGTCACGTGAGGAGCAAAGCATCCATCTCGTGCGGGAAAGCCGGCTCTACGGCCACGCGCCGAGGCTGAATGCGCAACTCTGCTACCGTAGGTAGCATATACAGGAACTCTAGATGAGTGACCGGCGGCGACCCTCCCGCCCCCTTACCCACCCATTCTTTTTTTCTTCGTTTTTTGTCTATTTTGATGAGAGGGAGTCAACAAAGTCATCAGTTCGCCTCTGCATCCAGAGTTGAACTTCTAAACAATAATAATTAATACAACAATAGAATAGAGGCTTGATTGATTGGAGGTTTATGGCACATCAACATCTAAGGCTATAATGCGTCAAGAGTCTGAACTATTGCAGTAGAGGGTTAGAGAGAAGAAAGAGAAACCTTTTGCTAAATTACCGTATCAGTAACGAGCGTTTGAGTGTAGTTGCGTGCTCTGCGTGCGGACGCCTGCAACAGTAACTTTTCTAAAGCAAAAACCCAACACTAAATGGCACTTTGTACCCACATTCACCAATGCTTTATTTCGTGTAGATACTTTGAATCTTTTATGCAAATAAGGTGAGAACGTGCAGCACATATACCCACGTTCCTGCCCTTCTGCTTGATACTTGAGTAATTTAGGAAAAGTTTATTGGAAGGTGCATGCTACAGATAGTAAAGACAACGGCATTTAGTATCAAAATTATGTTTTAAGATAGCTAGCCTAGCTACACAATTTGCACTTGAAAACCAGGCTTCGCAGCTGCTCATAATATATTGTTATGGTGGATTTCCACGCTATCATCACATGCAATACAGCCGGTCAAGTCATTACAACTAGCACAAAGCAGCTCTAACTTTATGCTGGCTTGGGTGCCCCTTCAATGCCAGTCTGCCATTGCTTTTTTCTGACACAGGCAGTTTTGCAAGTAAGTAAATGAAATTGTACCGGTATGCAATTACAAATGCAGGATATTTTTCTGCGAAAAACAGCTGACAAAGGGACTTGTTCAACACAAAACTGAACAAATTTACTTTTTTTTTGTTGTGGATTGAATTAACTGCCCACCCACAAAGAATTTCTTGGAACCACGTTACTTGGATACGGAAACTGTGCTTAGCAACAAGAACCAACAATCTGCCGGGTATATTATATTAATATAGGTTACTTTAGTCACTAGCTCATGAAAATTCCATTTCATAATGAAAGTTTTCATGTGCCTTTTTCAAAAAAGAAACCGCTGATTTTGGCTTTCTAAAACTAAATCCCTGAAACAATTTGAATAAGATTTACGAAAAAGAAGCACAGAAAAGAAGCACAGCATCTTGCTTAATCCTTCAGTTGCCTCTGTATGCCTCTTGTGAAAGTACTGCCGTTTTTTTCGCCGCCATCTCTTCAGAACAGTTTTCAGTCTTACGCATATTTTTTAATCTGTTCCGGAGTGCCAGCACTCATGACTCCTGTAGATAATTTGGAATAAAAAAGAAACGGTAACTGAACTTAAATCCGGTTATTCATATTGTTATCCATGCAGAAAATGTTCCTCATCAACAAGAATAAGAATTCCAAACTGTTTTCAAATTTCTTTTATAAGCGCTGTCAATAATAGCAGAGCCGTGCATAACAAACATGACACCTCAGAGAAACGCCAGTTTCGTAGGTAACAAAACTGTTATTTATAAATGAATATGTGCCCACATTGACAAGGAGAGCAGCGGTTCAGAGCAGACACCAGACCCACCATGTAGATGTTGGCGGCGGTTTGTTTAGATTTGAACGCTCTGTCGCCGGTATAGGGACTCCTATGCATGCTCAAAAACATAGCTGAACGCGTGCAATCTTTATAAAAGGTTAGTGCAAACCAGTGTTCTTTTAGTAGGCTCATTGGCCTTTAGGAATTTGTTATGTAAATCATTTAATACTGAGGAACGGTGTCCAGCACAGCCGGTCTTCTGTCCGATGGCTTCAGAAACCCTCGCTCGAGCACACTGCTCGTGAACGTGCGTGCTCACACCCCACGCCCGTTGCGTCATACATAACAGAATTTTACACATTCCTTAAATATGCAGAAAGTTTCCGATAAGTGGGCCTCAGGAGATGCCTGTTCAACCAGGCCTAACGAACTCCCATCTCAGAGGAATAATTTGCGGGCACTGCGAATCAGCAAGCTATTTTTAAGGAGCCTTTCTTAAACATGAAGGTGCACTCGTTTATTTGCTGAATTGTGCATGACCATAAGAACCAGAAATAAGCAGTAGAGCACTTTAATAGGCCAGCTGTGACAACCAATGCACAAAAGCCGAATGTGCACTGGTGGCACTAGCTCATCATGATATATAAGCAGAGTTATTTAGTCAGGCAGGATTAAAATAGGGGGCTTAAAAGAATGGGCAGAGTAGACAAAAGTGTGTCTACTCTGCTCACCGTCACTAAGGTAACGAATTGTCAATTTACGTCTGAACTCAGCAAGATCCGATGCCATTTCTCATAGAGTTATCCTATGACGCCAACGCTGATGAAAGCCGGTTGGTTGCTCACGTCGTTGGAGAAATATGGCAGCCGTCCAACTGCATTTCTTTAAGTGTCGTCTGATAACGCTAGCGCTGGTCAAAACTGGTTGGTAGTTTGTGTCGCCGAAGAAGCGTGGCAACAGTAAGTCATGGCGCCAAGCTAGGCTTCCGAACAGATCACACTTTGCGTGGTCACTCCTCACTGCACCCCACTTTCTTTGGGAAAATGGATCATAATTTCAGGCTGAATTTGCATCAAGGCTTTCTGGAATGATTAAGTGATCGCCAAGCAAGGTGAGGAGACGGAACTCTCGGGGAAATAGCGTCAGCTCTTGCTGGCTTCAGACGCTAGAGCGTTGCAAAGATCCATTCAGTATATGCTTCGTTGCCATGGTGACGGATGAGCATAGCATAAAAATTATAAGTGGTTACTAATGCCATATTTGAGGGCGATCAGGCGACTGATCAAGCTCCCTCACAGTGCTCTACAATTGGCGGGACGTGAAAAAAAAATAGTTTGAAATAAAGACTTATTGATGAGAGCCGCTTTTTTCCATAGCCTAACATTTTGACGAGCCTTATACGAAAAACATGTTTTTAGATCAGGGTCTGGACCCAGATTTGTGCACTTCGATATAGGTCTAAAATATCAATGTGCCCAAAATTGTACATTGAGACAAGCTTTTGAATCTCATTGACGTGATATCGTTACTCCACAATACTTTAATTTAGAACGAACTAGGCCTGAGATGGCCATAATCACATTTTCTGCAGAGGCTAACTATGCAACAAAAACTGGTTGGGCTTATTTACATTGACAGTATCAGAATGTAAGTACAATGAAGAGAGACGACAGGCACCAAAACAAGAGCATTACATACCATACTATATTGAAGCAAGCTTGAAAAAGTTGATTCATGATGGCCCGCCGGACTGTACCGCCTATGGGTGTCTTCCTTTTCAGAACTTCTTCGTGCAAACCGAAGTCGGGAAGTGCGAACTCTAGGTAGTCGTGACACTTCTCAACTGGCACGGCGTGCTCAAGCTGCACATCTGAAGTTGTGGCACTGAAACAAAACACACCGTTGTGTTCAAATCAAATTATTAAACAAAGGTAGTTTGTCTGTAGTAAACCACGCACAGCATAATTTTCGCCTGTGAGGTGATCGTCATTTACCTGGACCCGTCACCCCGTGCTGTCGATGCAGTCACGTCACCGGTGATTACAGCGGGACTTGTGCACTGCATAAAAAAAAGTGTCTGCAGCAGCTGTTTGTGGTTTCCACCCCGGCAAAAATCTTCAATCATTGACATCTAACACCTTTGCAGCATCGCTTGATGAAATCGCCGTTTCATGATAACTGTGGTTCAAAGAACTGAATGTTTCACCTTTAGGTAAAAAAGTGGGGTATAACGCTGGCTGTAATCGTTATGAGCTTTCAAAATGACAGACATGTCGGCTGGTGCAGTTGTGGCAAACAGAGTATAAAAAATACATTTCTGAAAAACTGTCATAGGTTTAAAATGATTTTACTGTTTCTTCAACATTCCAGATGCATTGCACTCTGCATGATTGTTAACTATGCTAACTGGTGTAGACCATGCTATGTGACAGGCTAGTATATCTTTCAATTTAGCTGAACCAAGGTACTGAGGGTCGAAAGACGATGTGCCATTTATAGGTGCCATTTATATCGTCTGTGTTCTGTCAGCACCCAACCTCGTATTAAAACAGGGATGCAGCACTATATTTTAGTTATCTTGTGTATAACGCTGAGGTTAAGCTCAATGCTCATTCGAATATTGATTAGTCTGCTTTTTTAGTGCACATTTTACAATACAGCTATTTAACCAATTCTATTTTGATGTCTCATGTGGCATTCTTGCCTAAATAAAATTAAAGATTGGAAAAATATTTGCATGAAAACCAACTCTGCAATCTGTCATACTTCAAAAAAGACTTTGGTTCGCAGCAAAGCACTCGCATCAGCTTGAGGGACAACCTTTAGTGCCAATTTTATTTTTACTCGGTTCTCCACATTGTTTTCCGGCTCCAGGTTGATAAAGTCGTCGAGGTCTTCGTCGTATACCTGGATCTAAAACAGACATTTTATTCATAAGTACAAGGATTATAAGCAACCTTTCTCGAGTACACAAAGACTCTTTTGTTCTACCAAGGTGTACAGCATGTTAGCAGCTTTTTTCACAGTTGGACAAAAATAACCAAATGGTATGCCTTTGCTGGAAAGAAACTGTTTGATGCGGGTTCACTGTGATGTGATGTACTGTCATGTGACAACACACGCATTTGCTTCCTTCAAAAACTGCACTATCAAAAAAGAAAAATAACCGCACAGGCCCCGCTAGCTTTTGCAGTAACTCGTGAGTGCACAGTCACAATACCTGGTGTGCTCTTTTCTGAAAGTCATCCACCTTGTCTGCGAGATTATATGCAGGACACGCTTGCCGATGACAGAAGTGAGCATCTTTGGCGATAACCTTGCCCCCAGGTATCCTCGGCTGTGTGCTCACACTTCACTGTTAAAGCTAGCAAGGATTGTACAGAAGCCTCCACAGGCAGATTCGACCGAACGTCAGCCTGCCCAGCCCTCTGCTTGCTCAAGTGACTTTCTTTATCACCGGACACCTCGCCTCAAGACCTGTCATTTTCCACTGGGTTTCAGGAGGCGGAGCAACTCCGTTCGGATTGCGTGCTTCATCTCGGATCTGGTCTACTGCTCTTGGCGCGCTCCATAATGACCAGTGGAATCCTCCATTAGGCAGGCTGTAGCCACACGATTAGAGGCAATGGCCACAGGAGGAAAGGGTCGGCTTGCACCGTGGTGGGATGCCGAAATTGGCAGGGCGATCCAGTGAGAACCGGTTGCGTCCTGATATAGTCGCCAAATGGCGCACCGGAAACGCATTCTTGCTTTGACTTCAAAATTGTAATTCTACTCACAAAAAAAACTAACAAATTAGAGTTAGAACTGAAATTACTCATCTTTCTGCAAACCGAAATTTCACAATAAATGGTCATTAAAGAAGAATCATGACTGCACAGCTAATTTCGGAAAAATGCTGCTATGGGTATTTCAGTACTTTTCTGAAATATTGTCTGCATTCAAGAATGAGTTATATTTAGTCATATGCTTCTGAGCCTACATGCAATACGGCGAAGCAGAATGGCCGTGAGGCACATGAATGTGGGCATGCCGCCTGTGCGACTGTATTTTACATAATTAATCTGCATGCTCAAGTCAGTGTACGCAACGCCGGAATGTCCACCTTTCTGGGTGACATTGCTGGATGTTTTTGGGAATGTGAAAGTATTTTAGGCCTGTGCACATGCGCAGTTTGTTGTGGTAGTCGTGCATGTGATTTTGTCGGTAGACAGCTTGAGTATAGGTTGTATTCGTGAAGCGGTGCATGCTGGGACCAGCGCCATCTTGCCGTCCTCGGGAGCAGACAGTCGCACAGTCGCGTACGGACAACCGCATCCTACCTTTTCAAACTTCAGGCGAAGCCGCAGCCGCGCTTTCTGCCTCGGGTATGGTGTCGTGTGTGGTGGTAGGTTGCCACAACAAGACGCAATCGTCAAAGAAGAAGAAAGAGTGCAAGGTCGCAGACGCTCGGTTCTTTAAAATACCGAAGGTACGGACTCGTGAATGCGACACGACGCGAACACTGTCCGCGAGGAGACAGCGAGAATGGTTGAAACGCATCAACAGAAAAGACCTGGACGCTGACCTCGACAAGTACAAGGTGTGCTCACGCCACTTCGTCTCGGGTGAGTGTCGGCATAGTTTGTTTTTCTCTGACATTAACTTCCTGGAGCTTTTCGAATCAGTGGGCTAGGCCTACTTGCAGCGCAAGTTCGATCGAAGTTAGTTGGTTCAGTCATTCTAAAGGATCTTAAAAACACTCGAATGCGAGCTTTCTGTCGCAGGAGCGGGAGAAACAGGATTTAGATAACTATTTTACATTCATGAGCACGATTTTCTGTTTTTATTTTTGCCTTGCAGCAATCTTTAAGGGGTGCCACTGCTCCGGCGGAAAATCGGACAGCTGTTCCGCGTTCGCTGCTTTCATTGCCGGCTCCTGGACCCATCCGCTCGTAAGGTAATTATGGGCGTCTAATGATTTGTACGCTTTTAGCTGCTTGCGCGTCACGAAACTTGTCTTGAGGATCAGGTAGTTGTGTATGTCGCCCATTTCTACCTGCGGCCATAGGTTGCTGTTCCGGACTAGGTCCATCGGCGGCAGCGCGAACGGATCCGCGCCGCACATTTTAACCTTTTCCTCGTAACGTGTGCGTTCCCGTCCGCTTAAACTTAGGCCGTATAAACCCAGCGGTGGACAACCACTTGAAGAAGACATCTTCACGTTAGCGGGCGAGCAAACACCATAAATACGTCGCACTGCAACGGTGCGTGCGTAACGCGTCCGTCACCTGTCGCTGGGCGCTACGGGAGTGCGCGCGCGGCTGTCTGCTCTCGAGGACGGCAAGATGGCGCTGGTCCCAGCATGCACCGCTTCACGAATACAACCTATAGCATGGCTGGCTATTGCGTACACAATACATAAAAATATAGTAAAAATATATTAACAACCACCTCCTGGGTCCAGTTTTAGCTGCGCGTTCTATACACGCTATCAAATGGAATCACGTCGGTGTCGCTGCACATCGGAGCGCTTGCGCTTATGCTCTTGGCGTCCCTCCTCTGGGAACTGCTTGCGCTTGGTGGGTGACATGATCAAAGCATCTGAAGACTCTCTTCTCCCGCTAAGTTTCACTTAGCAAGTTCCTGCGTCTCTCTCGCGGACTGGAATGCTAGCGCGAGCTTTTGAAAACGTACGCCTGGAACGAGGCCATGTGACGCTGCACAAGCGTCGCAAGTACACCGGTATTTCCTTTAAATATCTTTTTTTTTCTACAGAAAATGAATGACTCGCATATCCCCATGACGCAGACGGAGTTTAAGGACGACGACGAGCAAACCAGCTGCGCTGGAAATTAGTTCCGTCAAGATGATACCAATAGCTAAGCCTAGCCTGGAATTTTCTGCAAAGAATAACAATTGTGCTTCAACTCTTTCTGCTCCCAGTACGCCGGATTACAACATGCTTCTACCACCCCTACCGAATAGTAAGCTTCTTGAAAATTTCCTAATTCTCCGTAGATATCCATCTGCTTGGCTCTACTGCATCGACGATTTTGGCCTTGTCTTAAACAAAATATTCAGCACAGTCGAACTAATATCACCTGGAGCATTCCAGTGCAACCTAGTATGAATGCTTACAATGTGTTTTGTGAAAAATAAAAGGCGGGGCTCCAATCCACGCTGTGAAGGTGGTTGGCCAGCGAAGCTGTGCCATCATCTACAACAATTGCCTCTGCACTATAGACCCTTTACATGGCAAACGCCCCAGGCGGTGCTCTGGTCTTGGACGTCCTAAAGCCCCTCTATCCTGGGAAAAGTGGCACTAACCATTGTTTTGGAAATGCTCGAGACGGGGTGCCGCTCGCCACTTCTTTGACGGGGATCAGTGGCCGAGTGGGCTAATGCGCACACCCAGCTCGACGTGCGTGGAGTGAAAACTCATGCTGCAGAACTGAGGGATCCTGGGCTCGAGCTCCGCCCTTGCCCGTTTGATCTGGATGAGCATCGTACCGGCGTGTGGTCGTGTATCACTACTGTGTGGTGCACGTCAAAGACCCCAAGCTAGCGGTTGTACCGCACTGGCTAAATTGCTCATCTACAGCTGAGACACGAGACGCCCACTGAGGCAGACTAACTTCAGGCTGTATAAACATACACACAACAATTTTGCTTTGCACCTCTGGGAAGAACATGGCGTCCGAAATCTAGCTCAGTGCTGCGCTGTGCTGCAATGATCTTCCCCAAGGGCTGCACGTGCCTCGTGCATCCGCGCAACTTGCGCTACTTTTGAAACATGAAGGGGCTTTATGACGTCCCAAAGAACTTCCGGTTCATAAAAGGTCTGAACAGAACCCACCCTAGCACCGCTGCTTGAATTGACCATGAAACGTTTAACCATCTATTCTTCAAGTAAACGCAAATAACAAAACAACGAAGAAGCGCGAGATCTGTTAAAAATTTTCGAATATTCTTGTAAATCAACCTGCCTCCTCCAAGGCGTTAAATTATCCAGCCGTGGGCCCTCGTTAAATCTCCAGTTTCGATATACGTGTAGCATTTATGCTTTCTAGCACTGGTGACATTAGCGAGCTTGACATGCTTGAAAAGATGGAGCGTCCAGAAGTCGCTTGGCATGCAGGAGGCAGTTCATGCTTGTAAACAGCAAAATGTTTTTTGACAAATGTTTGACGAAAAAAAAAATACACTGTACCAAAACTTTTTATGTACGAAAGGCTAGTGATGTCACTCCCAACGTCGCAAGCTGCCGTCGCCGGGAACGCATAAGGTGAGCGTTAAGTGCTTCGCATTGTTATCAGGAGCGCCTTATTATCAATTATGTGGCTCAGATATTTGGTTCTTGCTTGTTCTTTATTGAAACGAATGCTGTGCTCTATGTTGTATGCGTGATATGCACTTTTCACTTCGATCGGTGTTGTATGCACCGTGAGGACGACGACACGCTGAGCCGCGAGTCATGTACAGCTTCGCTGTAATAAGCTGCTGCAACTTGGCCAGATGCAGATCAAGAAAAGAAAATGTTTATCTGTCGACGATAGTTAGAAGCTGCACTCAATTTCGACCACGAAGCTGCACTCGATTCCGACCAGTATCCCAGACAGAAACGACGGAAGTCCTGAAATTAGACACAGTAAAGGAAAAGAAGCCGAAGTAGTTTTTTCCACCTGTCATGGCAGAATTATAAGTGGAGAGAATTTGAAAAAGACTGAAAAATAAAAGTCTCTCCAACCTGCACCACCCGAGGTATAACAGGTTTAAGCCAATTAGAAAAAATTAAAATATTAGCCAATTTGCTTTTTCCAATGAAAATGCCAATTCTTAAAAGGGGAAGAAGCGGAACCACGTACCAGGAACGAGCTCGAAAATGTAGCGGGTATTTATTCGTTTAATACTTGTTTCTTTTTTTTTTTTTTTTTTTTTCATTAATCAGAAAATATATAACAAGTTGTCTTGAGCTGTCTCCTGGCGTTCTTATCCTTCTAGGTCCTGAGCTGAAAGAAAAAGAAATAAGAAAATTAAGGAAAGATATGTACAATGCAGCTGTATTTGGTATATTACACATGCTCTGACTTATGATTACTTTGTAAGGCTGGATAAATGGAGGTATAGAAAGACTATCAGAGACTGATTAAGTGGTACACTTAAGAGTTAGTTTAGATCTATGGCGTACAATGTTGCTTGTGCAAGAGAACTAAAGTTAATTTACAATTATAGTTCTTTCCCCCTCCTCTCCCCCCTCCCCTCTCCCTCCCCCCTCCCCTTTTTATATAATATAATGCTTGCTCAAAGGCTATTCTTTCTGCATCATAGATAGTTGCATGTCCTGGAAGTTTAAATTGAGAGATGTGTTCTATTTCCATTGAGGGTAACATTACTACGAAGGCTGCTCCGACTTTACTAGGTGTTAAAGAACCATCGGTATATATGTGAAAATGACTAGGGACAGTTGTATTTAATTTAAATTCTATTTTATATTTACTTGCAGGGTGAGTATACCATGGATCAAAGAAATAATCTGTGTTATTTCTATTGAATATTACATTGTTAGATGATATCTCTTTGTTTTGTTGAAACAACCGAAATTGTTTAAGCTCTTTGTCAAGTGTGATGTGGATAGGGATAACATTACAAAGCACTGGCAGACTGACATTACTTGATGTTCGATAGGCACGAGCAATATGAAGTAGTGGGATTCGTTGTAATGATGTTATTTTACGTAATAGATGTGAATTATTACTACTCTTCCACCACACACTTGCACCATATACCATATATCGCTCTATGCATCTTAGGTACAATTCTCTCTGTTGTTTTTGATTTATGCCCCACTGAAGTTTAGAGAAAGAAGTTAGGTTCAAGGTATGTTTTAAAACTTTTTCTCTAAGAAATTCTACATGGGGAAGAAACGTAAGGTTACAGTCGATTGTCACTCCCAGCATACGTAAGGTTGGAACAAATTTAAGACTGGTGTTATTTATACGGATTGTTGGAGGTCTTGCTTGTGAAAGACGACGACCTGAAACAAACATTATACATTGACATTTAGAGAGGTTGAGATGAAGTCGATGGTCTGACGCCCATTTAGTTATTTTGAGTAAACTTTCGTTGGCAGTAGTTTCTATATTTCTTCTGTTTTTTCCATAAACAATTACAATTGTATCGTCAGCATATGCTTGCATATATGTTAGAGGTGGCAGATCTAAACTCAGTAGATCTGATATTAGTAATTAGACATGAGGAAGAAACACAGAAAGGGGGGACGGACAACGTTGTCCGTCCCCCCTTTCTGTGTTTCTTCCTCATGTCTAATTACAGTTACCAACACGCTCGTTTTGTACTTAACCTGATATTAGTATGTTCCAGAGTAAGGGACTCAATGGCGATCCTTGTGGGCAACCTAGTTCAACAGGGTGATGAATTTCTCCTGCAGCAGAAATGTATGACAAAGTTCTATTTTCAAAGAAAGATTTTAACAGGCTATACAGGTTAGATGGACAGTTATGATCTCGAAGATATTTTAATACAAAAGGGTACCACAGGGAGTCAAAAGCTCCTTGGAAGTCTAAGGAAATAAGTATAGAGTGATTATCTGAATCCTTTTGTTCTAAGATAGTATTTTTTATCTGATACAGTGCATTTACCGCAGATGTGTTATGAGTAAATCCATATTGATTGGGATGAAACAGGTTATTGTTATATAAAAAATAGTATAGGCGTGAGTTAAGAAGTCGTTCTAATATTTTCCCGAAGATAGAATTTAGACATATAGGTCTGTATGAACGAGGTTTGTCTATAGGTTTATTAGGTTTATTTAGCAGAATTAGTTTTGCTGTTTTCCATTCTATTGGGAAGTAATGAAATTTGAGTGTGTTATTTAAAATATTAATTATGAAACCTGGATGCGAGTAGAAAATGGATTTCATTATATTTGAAGTAATATTGTCTAAACCAGGTGCACTTTTAGGTTTTAACTTTTTTATTATTTCTTGTATTTCTACCTCAGTAAAGTACAGGTCGTCAGGAGAGTTGGTATCCAACATGATGTTTGATCTGATTACATCTTGTTCTGGTGTGTCTATTTCAGAGTTGTCTTTCTGGAATAGACAGTTAATAATAAGAGTAAGTGATTCCATTGTGCTGGTGGTCAAAGTTCCATCCCCTTTCTGAATAGGGGGAATAATGAGTGGTGTTTTTATTTTTTCAAAAGCTATTTTGTATGGCACTCCAAAAACATTTTGCTTGGTGTTTTCTGTACAAAAGCATTGCCATGATGACTCCTTGGCTTTGGAAATTTCGTCTTTGTATTCTTGCAAAAAATCATAATATGCTCTTTTGAAAGTTGTCCTTAAAGTGGCATTCTTACATCGCTGATATCTTCGTCTTAGTGCTCTTACTTTCTTTCTCATGATTTCTAACTCTGCATTCCACCATGGATGGGGCTTGTGTTTTGCTTTAACATTTCTCATGTATTTCTTTCTATATGCATTGAATTTATGATAAAATATGGAAATTATTACTTTTAACTGAAACAGGGAATTAATAGGACTAAGACCAGTTTGCTTAAGCCAACGGTCTTCTTTTAATCTATTGAGTAAAAGGATTTCTCCTTTTTTCGTTAATCTTTTTACCGGTTTGATTTTTTCATGAAAAAGAGAGAAAAATATATATCTGTGATCACTAAGTGATTCCGTTTCCAAGACTTTCCAAAATACTACCTCGGACAGTAGATTTATTGATGCTAACGTAATATCTACCCAGCTTTTACCATTTACCGTTTCAAAAGTAGGGAGTGAAGTATTGTTATTTAAAGTGTTTAGGTTATTGTTTAGCATAAATTCTATAAGTTCTTCCCCTCGCTGGTCTGTATTCTCCCCACCCCATATGCTACTTTTTGCGTTAAAATCACCCCCTATTATTACGTATTCATGAGAAATGTTACTTATTAATTCATTTAAAGTGAACAGGAATTCTGTGAAATTCATAGATGGTGAGCTATATAAACATATTATTACTATTTTAGTGTTTCTATTTTCTATTTTCACGATGATTTTATCTCGATCTACTTTGATAGGAAAAACTGTGACTGAGTTATTTCTAATTACAACAGCACATAGAGGTTGTGTATCTGCAGCAATAACAATGTCATTCATTGAACAACCTATTATTTTGTTGTTATTAGAATAATACGGTTCTTGAATGAGTATAATGTCCGGTTTTAAGTCAAAAGCTACTCGAGAAAGATTATCAGCGGCAGCGCGTGTATGTGCCAAGTTTATTTGCATAATTTTTAGATTTGATGCCATATTTAGTTAACTGTTTTTTTTTTTTTAGTAGGTTGTGCGAGCTCGCCTTCTTTCTACCTGCTGTTTGTAGAGAGGACAAGTAACATCATAGAAAGAATGGTCAGTTGGTATTGTTGTACCATTCCTCTCGTTTGACTTGCTGCAAGCTGAGCATTTTTTTTCATTTGTACATCTTTGCTCATGTTGTGTGCTGCAACGGCCACAAACCGGTTCATCCGCCTGACAAAACCGGCGCGTGTGTCCATATTGACAGCACTTCGAGCAGCGGATTACGTGGAAGTACTCTACTACAGGACAACGAGTCCATCCCAGGTATATGTACTTCTTTTCTTTTATGATCTTAAATAGAGCGCCATCTGCCTCGAATGTTATCGTTTGGGTGCCGCTGAAACGATCAAGAAATACCGCCTTGATGGTGATCTGTTCTTCGGTAAACTCCAAGCCGTTCTGCTCCTTCAGTTTCTGAAGAGCAGATTCGCGGGTGACCGATGGATCAACTCCCGTCACCCGGAACTGGGGCCGGAAGCGTACCGGGAATTTCGGAGTTAGTATTTCTTTTATGGACTCGTCTGTCTCGATGGCTGCCTTCAACCTCTCCAGACCCTCTTTGTTTGCAGCTTGTACGCTTACTCCGTTCGATGCTATGTTACGTACAGAAACGTTCTGGATGTTCAGCTCTAGAGGGTTGAATTTCGTTGTTAGGGCAACCCAAGTATTCACATCGGGCTTGCCATAAATCAATAAAGTCTCACGAGGTTCCGGAGCGGGTTCCGGAACCGTCAGAATCTCAGGCCCACGCGCCGCCGGGGTCTCTGGAGGGCAAGTCGCAGCCCCCGCACCAGCAACCGCCGCGGCGTACGTGCCCGGCAATTCCAACACTCGCTGTTCTTTCAGAAGATCCAATTTACCCTCCAGATGCGATACCTCCATAGACACGAGTGTCAGCGCATCTCCGAATACATCTATATTCTTATTTACTTCTCCCCAAGCATCATGCGAAAGAGATTTCGCATGTTTCTTCATCAGCGTCACGAAAGATTCTTTAATAGCTGCATAATGCCATAATGCAGCAGCCACGACAGGATTTAATCCTGGAGTTGCATCCAGCACCGAAGGAAGCGCTAACGATTCATTCCGTGGCTCTGGTTCTGCAGAGGCAGACGCCGATTCACTCATGCTTAGTAGTACAAGTACTGCGATCTTAGTTCCTTGATATTTTAATTAATTCCTTTCTGATGACCGAAAGAAAGGTATTTCTAGAATCGGTAACGATTCCGCTACTCAGTACTGTGCTTGGATTGATTATCCAGCCTATTTTGTAGCTAGAAAATAGGAAAATCACGGACGAGGCCGGTTTGTTTACTTACGTGTTCCAACTTCTTCCTCTCTAAAAAAAAGATTAATATCTTGGGTCCAAATAGGACCCGTATCAGATATTAAGCTGATAAGAACAGAATTTTATTCATGTTTTTGGGTTTTTCGTACAATGATACCACACAGGATGATGGTGTTTACAGGACGTTGTGATCATGCATTCACTCATACAAAGCTAAGTAAAAAAAAAAAGGAGTTACACCATCATCAGCCTTGTCTATGTTTACAATGACGAAATACACAAGAAATTAAACAATCACTATAAGAAAAAAAAGGAAATGGGGTCATGCACTACATTATACAATACTACTTGTCTTCTTAAACCTAAACAATAATATGGGCAAAAAAATTAAAGAAAAGTGCCTTAATTAACATGCATCTTCTTTCTTCTTCCTGCTTCGTTCCTGGTTCCGGTCATCGCGTGGGTCCTGCGATGTGGGCCGCGTAGATGTCCCTGGAGGCCCGGATGGTGTCGCTAGTGGCCATCTGCTTCATCCTCTTGAGGTAGGACCTGGAACAGAGTTTTTTGAGGAAGCGATCGTTGGCAGGGTCCCAGCTGCCCAGGGCCCCAACAACCACCGCCTCCACTGTAACCCGTTGGTACCGCCGCCGCAGGTGGTCGATCGCGGGGCGGTACTTCTCTTCTTTGGTCCTCCTCGCCTGGACCAGGGCCTCCTTCCGGTTTTCGAAGGGTATGCAGACGTCCACCACCACTGCCTCCTCGCCACGCACCAGCACCAGGTCAAGTCGGAGCTGCGTGTCCCCCACCGCTGCGTTCTCTGAAACGAGAGTGAAGCGGCCAGCACTTGCCTTCTTGACACGCTCGACGACATTGTTGTGGCGCTGGGTGATGGCCTGGGACTGCCGCATGCAGTGGTTGAGGACGTGCGGCAGGGTCTCGCTGGCGAAGCCACAACGCCTGCACCGTTGGTCGCTGCCACGCTTCCACGGTTGGGCGCCGTTAAGGGGGAGCAGGTTGAGACGAGCCCTGTTAATAAAACGCCAGTCTGCAAAGCGGGTGTACAAACCCGTCCGGATGAAGTGGGAACCTGCAGGGTCGGCGGCGACGCACTCCATTACCTTCCCCTGGTTGGGCAGGGCGTGGAGCCTGGCATCTTTCAGCTGGGCTAGCTGGAATCGGAGAGAATGCATCACCTTCGATCGCCCTCGAGGAGTGATTACTTGGCTCCCGACTGTGATGCTTGCTCCCTCCGGTCCCAGCTCCCAGGCTACGTTGAGTCGCCCCGACGCCTTCCTCCCTTCCGTCCAGACGCTTCGCAGCTGCGTTGCGGGCATCCGGAAATCTCCCTCGTTGTGGCCCGACAGGTAGAGCTCCGCGTCGGGCAGGTCGCAGTCTCGCCGCAGCCTCGCCTTCACAATGCCCATCAGATCGTCCAGAGCCATCCGGGCAACCTCCGGGTCACGCGAGGTCAGCAGCTCGAACACAGAGTCCACCCGGCAGACGTCGCTCGTCTCTGCCGCGCAGGGGATCCCGCAGGCCCCGGCCCTGCTGCTGCCGTAGATGTAGTCATTTGATGCTCCAGGTGGTAGGTACAAAGTACGCTTGATCAGTGGCCGAAGTGCCTCGTCCAGTCTGGCCCACTCAGTCTTGCCGACGGTCCCTGTCCTCATCAGGTGGTGGAGCGCCGGGTAGAGGAACGTCTTGATGGCATCGAGCCTTTGCCATGGGGCCAGCATGGAGCCTAGGATCCTGGTGCCCAGTTGGATGGCTGCGTCCACGTCCGATCCGTCTTGCAGGATGTTGAACCCGACTGGCCTGCCGAGGTAGGCGAAGGCCTCGAAGTCCCTGATGACAGGGATGGGGGTGCCATTCACAAGGAATTGGCTGCCCCTGAGTCCCACAGGCGAGCAGCCGCTCAAGTGCAGACTGCGACACTTGGCAGCATTGAGGGATAGGCCCAGCCGCCCAGCTTCCTCCTCGATCAGGTTGATGCTCGCCTGCAGACTCGCCGGGTCCCGAGCCAAGGGGGTCAGGTCGTCCGCGTATGCGAGTATGCAGTGGTCCGCAGTTGTGCCCTGCACCTTCCAGATGACGGGGTCCACGACCAGATTGAAAAGCAATCCACTCAATGGACAGCCCTGTCGTATGCCGCAGTGCATTGGGATGGGATCCGTGCAGCCGTCGTTGGTCACAACGCTGCTGCTGCTCTCGTAGTACATGTCCTGGACCAGCTCTGCGAAGGCCTCGCCTGCACCCACTCCGCGCACCGCATCCACGATGGCATTGTGGGGGACGCAACCAAACGCATTGCTGAAATCCAGGAATGCCGCGCAGAGATCCCCGCTGGTGGTCCGTGCCTCGTCCATGCGCCTCTGCAGTACGTAGTTATGCTCAAACACACCATCGTACGGCAGAAATCCCTTCTGCGTCCTGCTCAGGACATCGTGCTCCAGCAGCCGCGCCTGCAGACGGGCCGCCAGGACTCCCGAGAACAGTTTGCTGGCTGTTCTCAGCAGCGAGATCGGACGCCAACTGGTGATCTCGGCTGGGTCACCCTTCTTGGGGACTAGGATTGTACGGGACTGCCGCCACGAATCCAGGATGGCCCTGTACTGGAGGCAGATGTTAAATGCCGCTGTGAGGAAACAAAAAACCACACCCCAAGAACACTTTGATCTTAGCCAAAAGGCCGAGAAGCGATTTTTTTTTTTTTCAAGGTTTCTATGGAAATGATTAATGAATAAGATCACTGAACATAAACACTTAATTAATGGTCTCAGTTATACATATGTGAATTGGTACATGTCTTATTCCATCCACGCACCCGGGTCATCAGGGTCTTCCACTCCCAGTCTTCCTTGTCTTGCTCTCAGGGAATCAGCCACCTGTGATTCTAGCTCAGTAGAGATCATGTTTATGATGGGAGTAGATTTGGACCATGATTCCGGCTTCGGGCCAAACATAGGATAAAACAATCCTGTGTTTGATAGTAGGGTTCCTGTGGTTAGATTTCTGTTGAATCTATGAAGAATGTTATTTGTCAGTTCACATTGGAATTCCCAGTCTCTACTTCGTCGTTCTCTTTCTGGGAATGTAGTTGAGAGAACCCGGATTACTCGGCTGATCAAAGGGATCATTTCTGGTCTCTGTAATGTCTTTGGTCTTCCGGATTCGAAACTCCAGTCCCACATAAGTGAAGGTCTCACCGCTTCTCTTGTCCTAGTGGGAATGATTTCGTACAGGTAGGTGACAGGACCAGTCAAGAACTGATGAACTCTTTCGTACCACGTCAAGTTACCGACACTCCATGTTAGAAAAAACCACACCCCAAGAAAGAAACTCAGATGTCGTTGTAACTTTTGGTCGGAAGGAGGTCGGTAATCTAATTGGGATCTGTCAGGAGTTACATCCAGAGTCGCATTGGAAAGGAGCCCAAGCATAGCATAGCAGACTGGTCTGATCATGTATGGTAGACTCATGTTGATCCTGAGAACATCAGACATCTCGTCTGCATAAGAAGGACTTAATCCCATGGATATGAGGAGGGTCGTCATCTCAGTTAGGGGCGACGGGAGCAGCTCAGGTGAAATGCCCGCAGCTAGTAGACGTGGTGATAATCTGCAGGCCCGAGTTAATTCTTGAGACATTGAATGACGTGCACAACAATTCTTGAGAGCTACTTCAACTGATCCAGTGGTTGCATGTTTTCCAACCAGTTTTCGTGTAAGGGGTATATCACACACCAAGTACAGTTCTGATGTAAAAGATCCACATAACTCGGTCCATCCTAGCTCCACACGGGAGAAGAGAGATCCTACTCGGGAAACCCCTCTAGCGTTTGTTTCCTCGATTACAGTTCCAAACATCTTATAGATGAGACGTCCTTTCTCAGACAAGATAAGGGGCACATAATGGGCTATCAATCGTTCAATTTGAACAGATGATTGATAATCTCTGTACTCTAAGTCTAAGACTATCAGGTCCACATCCATGTTGTAAGACCGTTTTAGTCGAATGAAATTCTCCCATGTTTTCTTGTCTCTCAAGTCAGATGGTTCTGTCCAGCAAGTAGCGAAATTTACACATCGAAACCTATATTCTTGATCTAGACACGAGATGGCAGAGGGAGGTCCAGGCGTAGTGCCGCGAAGACTTCTACCTTCTAAGCTCATCAAGCTGTTGAATATACCCAGAGATGATGGGTACATCCGAAGGAGAGCTGATGTCATCCCTCCAGACCCGTCTCCACCACAAATAAATCCTCGAACTGGAGCATAACCGTGTAACAAGCAACGAAGCTTGTAGTGGGCACCAGTAGCTATCTGTCCAACTCGGAGTCCGTGGATTAAAGGGTCATTAATTCTTGGTATTAAGATACTGTTCCTGATCTGAGTGGGGTGATTTGAAAAATCAATGGATGTCATCTGAGAATATCCAATGTACTCAGGTCCCCATTGTTGTTTTCGGAATTGAGTCACTGCCGGAACCACTCGGGAGATTGGAACAGTGGGGACTGATCTTGCGGCATGACGGACTTCTTGGGTGCACCGAAATATGGGTACACACAGGTTACGTAGAAGTGTTATATCGGGTTCAGGAATAGAGCTTTCTTCGGTGGGACTCATCAGTTTTCGGGAGCAATAGTAGGAAATGAGACCTTTCAATTCCACTAGCTCCATTCGCAATCGTCCTTCCAAGCGTGACTCTTGCAACAGACTGTATAGTCTATGTGCAATGATAGACAAGCCTGTTAATCTGGGAGTTTTGGAGTCTGCAAAAATCCACAACTCTTTTCCCATTGATCGATACTTGGGTTCTCGAAGGGTTCTGCTTAGAACATGATGAGTGAAGTAATTCACAATCAAGTCGGAGATGTCGAATTTAGATGGTGGGTAACTGGAAGGGATCCGGTGTGCGACATTCTTTAGCTCTTTCAGAAGGTCCGTCTGTGTCACCATTGTTGAAAATCCGGGATGACGAGACAAGTGATGGATCAAACGAAGGACCGATCCTTCGAGGATGTCACGCGGTCTCTTTAGTTGTTGGGAAGATCTGTGATAAGCCATGTTGTAGGCCGCTGCCATGTATAATCCTCTTAGGATTCCGAGCATGTAGGACCGAGTCAGCATTCTTGGGCCGATAACATTGGGGAACAATGACCCATCGTTGGCATCCAGGTTGCGGTCTACTGTCAGAAGTCCAAACATCAAGCCTTGTGAAGTTCCAACATGATAACTTTTTGGTTGAATGGACAAACTGTCCCAGTTTCCTTCTGTGAGAGGTAACCCGGATCTGCTGCGGTTCCAGAACGCAGGTGTTCCGCACATGTTCCTAATGATGAGTGATCTGTCAGGTGGATGGTAGGTGTGTTGGCTTGAAAGTCGAACATCATAAATTGGCCTAATACAACATGTGCAGCTGATGTGAAAGTGGTGAGTCACACTCGGCTCTGTTTGATGACGGTTTTTCTCAACACTAACAGTCTGCATATATAAGGGAGGACTGATACATGAAGTCGTAGTTAAGTTCAGAGAGGGATGTCATTGTATCTGCAGTTACCACTAGATGAGTGAGAGGAGTAGGACTAATGGATGTAAAGCCTCCATTACTTTGTCTCGTGCAGAAAAATCGATGCAGGGCTGAACCTGTCCTTGTGAAGCTAGTAATCTCTTCGCTCCAATCTTCTCCTGTCAGAGCACTAAGGTTGTTCAATATACTCTTAGCCACAGGATCTGATGGTTCTATAAACCAGTTGATTGCAGTTCGAAGCCTGGCTGCGCGATCTACTAATGGTACTACAGATTCCTTTTCCCAGGGATGGAAAAGTGCTGTGCTTTCAGAAGTTTTTGATCCGAGGTACGCAGGGAGGGGTCCCCTAACGTTAGGAGTGTCATGAAAGCCTTGTGGATAGCATACCGTAATGTAATCGACAAGACCTCCAACAGCAGAACAGCCCACACAAGGTGGTACTCCATCCGTAACCGTATTGAGGTACTCCAGAGGATGGGGCACTGTGGTACCGACTACAGCAGATCCCCATGATTTTTCTCGGAGGGTGTCAGCATGACTTGATGAACAAGTCCAGATTTCCCTACCAGGCATAGGGATGTGGTCACCGAGAAGGGCCTTGATAGAGATTTCTTCGCTCAACCTTAACATCAATGCCACGCGGGTTGCGAACTGATGTGAGAAGTTATTCCTGATGGTTTTAGCATTTTGGAACAATCCGACTAAGGATTCAGTCAAGCCTAGAAAGGTGCCGGCCTTAAATTCACTGAGGAATCGGGGGAACAACGGTGAGATTGTCTCTAAGAAAGCAACTAACTCATGTTCGTGCTCATTGAGATAACGAATAGCTTGAGCAAAGGTCTCGTTTTGTACGCGGTCAACATTTTGTTCCAGACTCTTGCGAATCTCATTTCTGAGCAGAGTGATGGCACTAAGTCCTTTCGGTATGTTAAGAGAAGTCGGCCGTTCCAGGAGTTTGGTCCAATTCTCTCGGGAGATGTTGCCAAGCCTGGGGTGGCCTGCTTCGAGTGCAACAGACTGAATGTATCTATTGCTGGACAACTGGTGCATGACTTTCCAGAAGGACAGAGACTCCGTGACTGGGTCTGGAAACTGACGGATCAGGAAACGGGACAGCGAAGTACCGGAGGTTCCTCCAACTGAAGGGTCTAAAAACAGAGCCCTCAAGTAGAAGGTACGTCGTTGGTGGTCTGTGCTGTTCCCAAGATCCCTGTCGATCCCTCTTTGAAGTAAAGTGTCATGGTACTCTGTGATTGACAGTGCCATGATACCAAAGAATACGTAGTGAATCGTTGGGTCCAGCAGTGATGGGCTGTGCTGAGCTACTGTGATAGCATTTGTTGAAATGGTTGAAAGTACATTGGACAAAGAAGGTAATTGATCATTGGTTACGCATGTAACTCGTGACCATCTCTTTGCCTCTAAAGGTAGGATGTTTCCTCTGAACACTGGTACCTTGCCATAGGACAGAAAATCAGTGCTTTGCATGGTCTCATCTCTGTTGATTAGCAATCCCAGTTTACGTGTTCCTGCTGACACGGCAGTCATTATGGCTTCGTTATTCTTGATGACTTCTCGAATTCTTTCCTCGATTTCTTCTCCGATGGTTGTTTCAGGGAGACGATACATGTTGCAGATCACTTGGTTGTCCCCTTGCGCTAATGTTTTAACTAAAGTGTTACGGGTTTTTGCCTCTCGCAGGAGTACGAGAAGATTTACAATGCTCCACCCCTTTTGTCTTAGGCCTTCGAGACCTCCTTTTTGTCCTTCCCAGCATACGGGATAGTCGGCTTTGCTAATCAAAGTATCCCCTTGCACGTCCATTAAATCCGGTCTGGGTCCATAGTAGACAAGACTGTTCTCGAAGAACTCATGCGTTCTCACGAAAAGTTCTGGTAGTCCCACAAACTGACCCATGACTCTGAAGACAGGATTGTTAGCCGAACCACGTTGATGATTGTTCCACTTTTGGTAATCAACATGGTTGGCTACACAAATGGATGAGTAGTCTGTTCGTCCTTGATGTAAAGAACTGTCGAGAAGTTTCTTTGTAACTTTTGTGAGGTCGTCCGCCATTGTAAGTCCACTAAACAGTGGTACATACAACTCTTTTATGAGATGTTCTGTTGAGACAAAGTATTGTCGTAACTTCCACGACATGAGAGAGAAAAATCGACCCTCTTTCTTCACCTCTCTCTCTTTTCCCTTCAGTCCGATGATTAAGTCTTCTCTGGGGAGGCCCTTGTCATTGATCTCTTCCAAGAACTCTTTGATGTTTACTTGAGGGGTCTCAAGAGCTGTTCTCAGAACTTTTCTGGAAGGAATTTCTCGATTCGGATACTGTCTCACATGGTTCAGAACATCAGTACGGTTCATGGAATGACTCTTGTCACTGTAGAGAACGGAGGGATCAATAGTTTGTGGCACTGAGTAGCAAGCTGTCAATGGGAGAAGATGCCACTTGTCTCCGTACTCTTGGATTTCAAGAGGGGTAGGCCATGTTTGATTTCTCACATGATCCGTCATCGGATCCTGTGGATTCATTTTGTCCAAATCGACAAACCATTGTCGCTGAGTGTGGAATTCTTTCTCCAACACCATGAAGGCTAGATCACTTGCCAGTGATTCAGCATAGTCTGTGTCTATCTCCTTCTCCATTTGAACTTGTGTGTGTAGTTTCTGGAGGCCATCTTGGTAATCCAAGAATGGATGGCCCCAATGTCTGAATGAGCCATAGTAAAGTAACACTTGTCGAGGACTCTGTTCTCGCTTGATGATATCAAACAGTGGAGACGGGTTCACATTGTACTGCTCCTGCAATTCTACCAGACTGCTTGACAAATGATATCTGAATGAGTGATCCACTGGTAGCAGAGGCCTGTGTTTATTCGCAATTTCACTCATTTGATAGAGACAATGTGGCTCTACAAGTTTGACCAAATCAAACACATCATTGTCAAGATCTGACATGAGTAAATCACCGGCTTGGTAGAACTCTGTTAACTTGAGCAGTGCATCGGGGCCATCTTGCTTGTCAGCTCTGTTCAGCAGACTCATCTTTGATGCATACCTCGCTATCAAGGTGTCCTTAACCATCAAAGTCATGTCTCTGTTGAGGAGTCTAGACTGTGATTGGAGAAAGACGTAACCCGGCACTACAATGATAGTTCCTGCGGGCGTGTTGGTGGACTTGGCCATGAATCCCTCTGGAGTCTCTTCAACAGTCCACTTCATCTCTCCCAGTTCTGATCGGATCAAGCTTGCTCGCTCCTCAGGGGTAGAACTGTTCATCATTAAAGTGATACAATGAAAAAACCAAAACCACTCTCCATCTGATATCAACCTTGAGATGCTGGGATGATCCACTCTACCCTTTATCCACTCCCTTTTGAGAGGGTCCCTAGGTAGAAGACCGTCATTTCCAGTCAAATGTTTCCAAAAAGCCTCTAGGACCTGAATGGCATCTTTGTTCTTGTCAAGTGCCGTAGCAATTCTATCACCAAAGCAGTTGGTTGATAGTTCTTTCTGAAAGATCTCTGTTGCAGTCCAACGGTGAAAGTTCGACGCTGCTTCCACTCGATCCCAATTTTGGTCTAACTGTTTAAGAACAGAGACTGCGTGCTTGACTCCTGGTATTTGCGAAAGTCGATCGTCGATTATTAAACCTCTCAATGACGTCAGAACAGCATCTGGTCGCTCGGATAACAGGGGTGAGTTGAGGTTATAATCCACGTTTATGAGTGGCCCTGAATGTTTGGCAGATATTCGGCGTATTGTTTCTTGTATGTCTTCTAGGTAGATGGGGTCAAAAATGTCTTCTAGAACGCCTTCTTCATCTTGAGTGGTCTCGAAGTCTTCATCTTCCCACAGACAGTCCATGGTGGACTTCGAGGAGGCGGTTATCAAGGTTCATTTTTTTTTTTTTTTCGTGTGCTAAAAATAAAATAAAAATATCACAGAAAAATCACAACCTGTCTTTGGCGGTGTTGTGTCCCTTGGCAGTTTGGGCAAGGGCGGGTGGAAAGGAGTATCTCAAACACAATGGACGGGGTGGAGTGGCTTGTTAAGAACACACAGAATGAAAGGGTTGAGAACAATCGTTTAAGAACAAAAACAACCTTGCACGAAGTTTTATCACACTTGGATCACTTTCTCCTGAAATCATCAGTTTGAGTGAGTTCGCTACTTGGTCTACACAAGCGGAGTTTCTTGCCCGTAGGCATCGAGTGCTGTCTTGATTTTCTTTCCAACGGACCCATCTCGAAGTCCGGTCACACTTTCTAGAGCACGGTACATGAAGTTGTAAATGGCAAAGGGGACAACAAAGTTCTTTCCATCCAACCAAGAGAACCAGAGCACTGCAGATGATCCACTTGGCACTCCGGAACTGTCTAGTCCTGTTTGTGCCGCTGCAGCTCTTCCTTCATCAGCTTTTTCTTGAGTGCTAGCAAACAACATCTTGAAGCCAGTGGCTCGGTGACGAACAAAGGATAGCATGGCGGCGTTGGCCAGGATCTGCTGAAAAGAGTTGTCGCTCAGGTGTCTTGCGTTGAGTGATCTCTCTGCCAGCAAGAGACTCCCTACAGTGTGGAGCCATTGATGAAGCATTGGGTTTGCCACCGCAGAGTAAGGGGACCGGGGAACCAAGTTTAGGTCGGACAGGTACGCAGCATAGGAGAATTCTTCATCCATCTCATCCGCTGGGTTCATCAGTGCTTCCGCTTCGTCTGCCACCCCCTCCAGAAACATCCACCTGAAGAGTTCTGCTACATTCAACCCGGTTAGAGACAAAATCTGCCCCAACAAGGTAAAAACCGAACAGTCTTCATACCTGGATGGCATTGTCCCGGCACGCTGGGAATCGGCACAGAAACATGTCGATGGCTGCTACCATCCCTGTGTAGGCTGGATCTGTCCCCCAGGCTGCGTACGCCGTACTGGCGCTTCCGAAGTCTGCCTTTGATAACTCAAAGGTAGGCGATGCGATCAGTTGAGCTAGCTTGGCATGGATGCCTACACGATAAGGAGCAGTACCTCTGTCTCTAACAGACAACGCCCTGTACAAAAAAAGCAAAAATCCGAACAACCCCGGTTCTGAAGTGAGTGTCCCGGTGTAGGGAACTGCTGGGGGTGGTGCTCGCTCGGAAAAAACGATTGTTACAAGGTCCCATGGTGTGATTTCGTCGCCTACATCCCCTATTACAACACCGAACGATGTCCATTTTTCAGTCAACTTGCCGACCAGGTTCTTGCCGAAATAGTGAAGAAATAGGACAGCATGCTCTACTCGAGCTCTAGACAGAGCGATCCCGTCTGTTAGTGATGCTTGCAACTGCGCTGGAGTCAGTGAGTTCTTGGGGAGTGTTATTGTGGGTTTTCCATGATCATTCTTGATAAAAAACTCAGAGGGATACACCCTCTTGAGGGCGGTGAGGGGTGTCACCAGCTCAACCTTCCTCCCCGGTTGATTCTGTAAAATGCGAAACAACGCTGGTCGCTCGTTGGGCTCGCCCTGTATTATAGCTACGTTCGATTCACTTGCACCTCCTGCACCACTGCAGGGGTGGAACGGCTGCGCCATTTGCGCCATTTTGCGCCAGACGCATTTGTCTGCGCCATCCTGCGCCATTTTGCGGAAACTGCGACACAGCCAAAACCTCGCGCCATTGTGCTCCCAATCGCACAACGTGCGCCGAAAAAATTATATTTGTCTTGGTTTCGGTTTTTATCGACTTGATTGGGAAATATGAGCGCGTTTAGTTTGGTCAGATTCCAAGCGCTACATCACCTGCGACTGGATTCTTATTCTTCAACCATAAGCAGTTCCCCGCAGGGGGCACCTGTGAAAGCAGGTGTTTGGAGAGTGGCGTCTCCACGGACCCCGAGCCATGCGGGTTCGCCCGCCCACGTCTGGCTGTGCGTGGCTTTCCCGTGTCTGGGGAAAAGGGCATCCTGGTGGTTGAGCCGAGCCCGGGGTAGGTTTGGACCCTTCGGGGCCCCCCGGGTGAGGCAATACACCACTTCGGCCCCCGCTTCTCAGACGGGAGTCCTGGTAAGGCCCGGCCAGGATGATTCAGTCTAGTCGCCTTTTCTTCTACTATCTCCTCCGATCTCTCACTTTTACCTTTCCTGTTTCCTTTACTTCTCTCTCACTTATCTTACTCCTTTTTCACCCCTCTTTGGCGGCAAGGGCTAACCTTGGGTGGCAATGGACCTCTGTCTTGACACACACTTGGGTATAGTTTCCCGGCAGCACTGTTAGCGTAACGTCTCCAGCCAAGCCCTTCTTGTTATGGTGCGTTACCTAACCCCTTGTTGGGCTCGGTGGTGGGCGGTGCACCGCGGATTCCGAACACTCTTTGCCCTTTTATGGCGCCCCACCCCTCCAAACCCCGTTCAGGGCACGCCCTTAAAAGGCGCTGCCCCGAACAAAAAACCATTGACAAAGAATATGAAGCAGAAACGTTTAATAAGTTTTTCATCATTCATTCGCTGGATGAACAAAGACCTGTTTCCAAGCTGTCACCTTTTTTTGTAGCAAAGGTGCTAGAAAACCTTGTAGGGTTTTCCTACAAGGCTAAAAAACAGCACACTGGAGACCTTCTCGTGGAAGTGAATACAAAAAAACAAAGTGACGCACTTCTTAAACTAACTACCATCGTTGACGTGAAGGTGTCGGTGAGTCCTCATCGCACACTAAATACTGTCCGTGGAGTCCTCTCTGAGGACGACTTCTTGCACACTAGTGAGGAAGAACTCCTCGAGGGACTCCAGGGTGCCGGTGTCGTCGCCGTGAAACGCATTATGTTTAGGAAAGATGGCGAACAAATTCCTTCGAGACATGTTATCCTGACGTTTGAGAGACATACCCTCCCTGAGACAGTCAAGGCAGGATACTTGAACTGCCGCATTCGCCCGTACGTCCCCAATCCCCGGCGGTGCTTCCGTTGCCAGCGTTTTGGTCATGGAACACGCAGCTGTCGAGGGAAGGAGGCGTGCGCGAAGTGCGGTAGTCAAGATCACGTTTCCGATACTTGCGAGGCGGCTGCGGCCCTCTGTGCTAACTGCGGTGGACCACATCCTGCTTATTATCGTGCATGTCCCTCTTGGAAGCTAGAGAAGGAAATTCTTACCATCAAAGTTAAAGAAAACATATCATACCCAGAAGCCAAGAAGCGGTTTTCCTTTTTGTCAAAGGGGAGTTTCGCCGAGGTGGTGCGCAGGGGCCCTGCACCACGCTCGGAGTCAAGGGCCACCCAGGTCTCTCCCGAGATCTTGGCGGCCGACTGCAGGGCCCCAGCTCCCCGACAGGAGCAGCGGCTGCTTCCTCCAGCCCCTGGTGGTGGCAAGCGTGCTGCTCCTCCTTCCAGGGACAGGCCGGCAGCAGCCGCGCCTGCCCCCTCTCCTAGGTCGCCCCCTGGGGAGACGGAGCGAGCTTCTCGCTCTTGCTCGCTAGAGAGGGCCCCCTTACCGAAGGAGCAGCATGGTGCCCATGCAGCTCCTGTGAAAGGAGGGGACCAGACGAGCTCAGACGACCCGTCGCCCAGTTCGTCTGCAACCCCCCCAGCCGGTCGTGGTCGAGGTTTGCCCCCCCCCCGCACACCTGGCCGGACAAGTGCTGTTCTAAAAACAACGGATACCTCTCAGGAGGTGGAGATGTCAACAGATGCTGACAATCTGTCCGCTCCTGGGTCCGACCAGGACAATATGGAGTGGGAAACGCCCTCCAGTAAACATAAAAGGAATAAGAAGCCTGTTGTCCCACCCAAATGATGATCCCAATGTCTTCCACCTAGTTTGTGTTGACTTTACAGTCTTACTTATTTTACTAAGTTTATTTTTCACTTTTATATTTACATATCTTTTATAGATGACTAAGTTACATTTTATGCAATGGAACTGTCGCGGTATTTTAAGAAATATTGATGATGTCAGCTATTTTATGGATCAGCTTCGACCCATCGCTCTCGCCTTGCAAGAAACCCATCTTAACACTAATTCTTTTAATATTTTAAGACGTCATCAGGTTTTTAGAAAAGATCGCCCCTCTTCCACCCCTTCTGGTGGTGTTGCAGTGGTCGTACAGAGGGGAGTTGCTTGTTCTCAAGTCCCCCTCTGCACGCCCCTGGAAGCTGTTGCAGTACGTCTCCTTCTAGACCGCCTTGTAACAATTGTTTCCTTATACTTGCCACCTAATGCTCCTTTAAACCTTCAAGAGCTTCAGGGACTTATAGGACAGCTTCCACAACCGTTTTTAATTTTGGGGGATTTTAACGCTCATCATCCTATGTGGGGTAGTACCCGTCAAGACTCCCGTGGTGGTGTGATTGAACGTCTTTTATTGTCTTCGGGGTTATGCCTTCTTAATGGGAGAGAGCCAACGTTTTTTAGTGCGGCACACAACTCATTTACATCCATCGATCTTTCTATTGCTTCACCTTCATTGCTTCCTTGTTTTTCCTGGAAGGTTCTTCATAACCCTTTTGGAAGTGATCACTATTCAGTTGTTTTAGAGAGTACCGTTCCATTGCCTAATCTTTTAAAGAGGGTCCCTAGGTGGAAATTAGACAAGGCAGACTGGGCGCTTTTTAATCTTCACTCCACTTTAGATCCTTCGCTTCTTTCGTCTATGTCCCCTGAGAACGCTACACTTTATGTTACTGAGCAGATACTAAAGGCTGCTCAGCAGTCCATTCCACAAACATCTGGTAATATACCGAAGAAATGTAAACCTTGGTGGAATAAGGAGTGTGCGACAACCCGGGCAGACCAAAATAGGGCGTGGGGCCGATTTCGCAGATACCCCACTCCAAGCAACCTTGTTGATTTCAAGCGACGAAAAGCCAAGGCTCGTTGGACTAGGAAGCAGGCAAAGCGGAAGTCATGGATGAAGTATCTTTCTTCTTTAACCAGCTTTGTCCCAGCCAAAGAGGCCTGGGACAGATACAGGAAAGTAAATGGGGATTACAGGTGCTTTGCCATTCCAACGTTTAATGCCCCTTCTTCATCACTAAAAGATATTGGCAACATACTTGGGGAACATTTTTATAATTCATCTAGTTCGGCCAACTACAGTGTTACTTTCGGACAGTTAAAAGCTCGTGCGGAACGACAAAAACTTGTCATGTCAGGAGGAAATCCAGCATCCTATAACCAGCCATTTACGCGATGCGAGCTTGAGATGGCTCTTAATGTGACAAAGCTTTCTGCCCCTGGTCCCGATGGAATTCATTATGAAATGCTGCGCCGCCTTTCTCCAGAATCCCTTGAAAACCTTCTCCTGTTTTTTAATCTTTTGTGGGAAAAGGCATGTTTCCCTCGGGCTTGGAAACACGCACATATCATCCCCCTCCTAAAGCCTAACAAAGACCCCTCACAACCATCAAGCTACCGCCCCATTGCACTAACAAGCTGCCTTGGGAAAACATATGAAAGACTTATAAACAGGCGACTGGTCTACATGTTAGAAAGCCAGAGGGTATTTGATAACAATCAATGTGGTTTTCGCCAAGGTCGATCTACCCTTGACCACTTAGTTCACCTGGAGACTGTGATACGTGAGGCATTTGTAAACAGGCAGCACTGTGTTGCGGTTTTTTTCGACTTAGAAAGGGCATACGACGCAGCGTGGAGGTATGGGATTCTCCGAAGCCTGTATGCCTGTAATATCAGCATAAAGGAATATCTGTAATATCAGATATTCCTTTATGCTGCGAAGCATAAAGGAATATCTGACAGACAGGACTTTCCAAGTTCGTCTCGGCTCAGCCCTATCTGATTCCTTTGTTCAAGAAAACGGAGTTCCTCAAGGGGGTGTTTTAAGTGTTACTTTGTTTTTGCTAACGATGAATTCACTCGCACAACTGCTGCCACCCTCTATTTCATATTCTCTTTATGCTGATGACATACAGATTTCATCATCGTCTTGTAACCTTTCTAGTTGTGAGCGCCAGTTGCAGAAATGGGTTCAAGTTTTCTGCTTCAAAAACGGTCTGTGTTCCCTTTTCTTTGCGACGTGGGCTCTCTTTGGATCCATCCCTGGAATTGAATGGAACTCCTATACCTGTTAGGAAAGAGCACAAATTTCTTGGTGTGATATTTGATAGAAAGCTTAATTTTATTTCCCACCTTAAAGCGCTGAAGCAAAAATGCCTTCAGTCGACAAACCTTCTGAAAGTATTATCTCACAAGTCTTGGGGGTCTGATAGAAAATGTATCCTGCAGCTATACAATGCCCTTGTACGATCCCGCCTTGACTATGGTGCAGTAGTGTATGGGTCGGCTCGGCCCTCTGCCCTTAAGATGGTGGACTCAGTTCACCATCTCGGCTTGCGACTGGCAACAGGAGCTTTCCGGACGTCCCCCGTCCTCAGTTTGTATGCAGAATCCAATGAGCTGTCCCTGAACAAACGACGTACATATCTTAGTCTAACATATGCTTACAAGATTCTGGCCGACCCTCAGCATCCAACTTACTCTTCCTTCACAAGGTCAAGGTTCTATCGCCTTTTTGAAAATAAATCAAGCATTGTAAGACCGTTAAGCTTCCGCATTGAACATCTTCGCTCGTCGCTGGATCTTTCTCTGGACCAGGTCGTCCTCGTTCGGAAAGTCAACGGTATTCCACCTTGGAAAACACAGCGAGTTGAATCCGACTGGTCTCTCGCAAAGTTCAACAAACACGGCATTTCCCATGCTGTAATTAAGCAAGAGTTTGGAGAACTGCGAAATAAGTATGATGGTTATCTTCGTGTTTATACTGATGGTGCCAAGACCTCCTCTTTTGTCGGTTGTGCTGTGTATTCTGAAAGCTTCTCCAAGGTTCAACGACTTGATTGTATCGCCAGCATTTTTACTGCGGAGCTCTATGCGGTATCAATGGCGATTGAATATATTATCAATAGTAGAATACTGAGGGCAGTCCTGTTTGTTGACTCTCAAAGTGTGATTCTTGCAGTTTGCTCTCTTAAGGGGGGACGCGGGCTTTGAAAACCGGAAAATCGCGAAAAAGTCGATTTTTAGAAAACCTTATTTTTCGGTTGTATATCTCATAAACTACCTTCTCTGTAATTATCAGCACCAAATACAATGGGGAAATATTTAAAAACAATTATTTACGAGGCCTGAATAGCATCCAAGTGACGGTCAAACGTCAAAATCAACCCCAACTTCGCGCGCTCGCCATTTTCAAAGCGTTGGACCGACGGCCGCCATCTTAGTCTTGTTTTGAACGTGAATTCTTTCTCTTTTTTTTGCCAGCTCCCAAAATGGCGTCGGCCGCGTGGTTACGGCACTGTCGCCGTTCTTCCATGTCGCAATCGCAAGAACGCGATTGGACAGAGCGCGCGCTCGAGGAGCGTGCGGGGGAGCGCGCGACTGCTATTGGCTGGGACGCGATTTCTCCGCGCGCGGAGCGCTCTCCTCCTCCGTTTCTCCTGCTGTTGCCGCTCGCGTCGTCTGCCTTTGGTAGTGGTCTGCTTGCACGCGCTCTTTTAGTCAGTTCCACTTCGTTTTTCGCCATCTTTACGATCGTTTTCCGAACTTTCTTTGAGTAGTTTCGTGTAGCGTGCCCGTCTGTTTCGTGGTCGCACACGATGCGGGGTTCGAAGTACAAGACGGTGCGCGCGTTTGGCGCGCGGAAGCGGTCCATGAAGTTAGTGCGGATGGCGAACTAGGAAGTTTCTGCACGGCGTGCCGTCAATGATGATCGCGTCAACACCTCCAGTGATGGATTTTCTGTGCCATCGGCTGTCGTCGAGGAAGAACGCATCGCCCCGCTCACGCCTGGAGTGCCGAGCATGCCGACCGTTGTGGTTCCTCCCGAGATCGCGGGTCCCAGCGCCCGTCTTCCGCCTGCCGCGACAAGTAGGAGCGCGTCTTCTAGCACCCATCTGCGGACGCATTTCCTGACACGTGAGGAGATCGAAGCAGAAGCTAGACATTGTGATATTGCTCAAGCCGAACTTGGAGCTATGCCAGCAAATTGCACTGCATGAAGCGGTGTTTAGGTTCAACGCCGGCTGCTACAAGGCAACTGCAGAAATATCGGTTGCAGTGGGACTTCAGCCGACCCATCTAGCCCTCCAACGAGCTGCCGGGAAAGATGCCCTACGTCTGCACAAGGCCAGCAAACGACATCAAGAGAATTTGGAAAGGCGGAACAAGAAGAAAGTGCGCAAGAACACTTCTGACTATTCTGCAGGGTCATTCTAAAGCTGAAAATCTGGGTGCAACTTTCAAGTGCTGTTTTCTCAGAATGGATTTTTTCACTGTCGTGGCTGCTTGTCCCAGCGATATCTCGGGAACTGATGAATGGATTTTTGTGCTGTCTTTTTTATTCTGTTCTCTAATAACTTTGTGAGGGCATAACAGAGCCCTTTTTTTTAGAAAACTGCGCTAAAAATTTATAATAAAAAAATTAAATTTGGTGAATGTGGGTTTCATGACTACACAAAAATTCAAAGTTGCGTTAAAATTTTTCAACAAAGAAATTTAATAAAAGGGCTCTGTTATGCCCTGAGGAATGTATCCAGGGGTAATCATAACAAATTTTACGCCGCTACTACCTTTTTCAAATTCTCCAGACCTGGGATAAGGAATGCATATGGACGATTTTGATAAATATTTGTAACTTGAGAAATAATATGCACAGCTCCATGAAACTTTGCAGTTACTCTTATGTCTGTGCTATAAACACACCCTGTAAATTTCGTTCAGATATCTCTAGAAATAAGAAAGTTCATATTTATTCCCCACCTCCTCCCTTAAAGATACTAAAAATATGCTTGTACAACAAATTCGATATAAACTTAACTCTGCTTTGCATGGGGGTCAAAATATAAAATTTTGTTGGGTGCCCAGTCACATTGGCATTCATGGCAATGAAGAAGCCGACAAACTTGCAGGGTCTGCTGGGAACCTTCCACAATCACTCCCTGTCTACCCTATCAAGATATTAAGCCCTTGGTGAAGTCCTCAATTCTTCATTCTTGGCAATTGGAATGGGACATGGAGTGCGATAACAAGCTTCATGTTACCAAACCTACATTAGGAGTTTGGGAAAGCTCTTCATGCAAGAGCCGACTTCATGAAACGTTGTTGTGCCGCCTGAGAATTGGACACTCATTTATAACTCATAGGTATCTGCTTTCGGGAGAAGATCCACCTGTGTGTGATCAGTGTGGTGACAGGCTCACTGTTTTGCATATCTTGTGGCTGTGTCCCGGCCTTCAGCTCAAGCGCCGCATTCATTTCCATGAATTTTTCCAATATCAGATCCCATTTCATCCTGCTCTCCTTGTGGGAGAGAATCCTCTAGTCTCTTTTGAACGGGTAATGGAATTTCTGAGCAGTATTGGCCTTTTACACCGACTCTAGCTTTTTGGTCCATCTTTTGTAAAACCTTTCCTTTAGTACAATGATCCTTACAACTAGTTTGGCGCAGATGGCCTCGTAGCTTTTGCGCCATTAACCCCCAAAATCTCTCTCTCAACCATAAGCGGTTAAGCAAGTCTGCCGAGGTGAGGTAGAGTCGTTAGTCGTCAGATTGCCTGAGGATCTGCGGTCCGGGTTTTGGACGTCAGCCAGTTGAAAACACTAGCAAAAGATTTCTTTTAGTGCTTCATCGTTAGAAGTTGGAACCGCATTCCTGCAAGATAAATCATGATTTGATTGAACTGAGACACGGTCTGATCCGAAACTTTGCCGGCCAGCAGCTCGCACGCGAGCGGTAGATCTGCTCGACGTACCTCAATCTTGCTCCGACTGATCCCTTCGAATGCGATAACTCCGTTATTCGTAGTCTGCTGCTTCGATATTGAGTTGTACAATAGGATAAACTGAAAATTGGTTGCCCTGTTCCTCCGGGCAACTGCACGTCCGTTGCTTGCGCATGTCACGTGGTTCGCACATATAATTACTATGTCGAGCACGTCTGGGTTGTGCTATAAGCAGTGCTGGTTTGCATTTTGAGCAGCTGAAAGTCACTCAGAAAATGTCAAGGACACTATCTTCAGAAACATATGGTACTTGCGTTTTGGTTCTCACTAAGGCCAAGTTTTCGCATATGTTACACTGTTATCCGATCTGCCTAGGTTCCTAACCACTCATGTTCATCTGTGCTGCTAAGCACAATTGAAATTGCTCCCATGCTTGTCTAAGCCACAAGTTGAAGTGCAATGAAAGCCGATCTGAGCTGCTCCTAGTTTGCTCCAGAATGTAGTTTTAGCTGCTCCCAACCTGCTCCAAAACAGCTGTTTCAGCTGCTCCCGTGGCGGCTCCTAAGTACATTTCCTCAGTTCCACCCCTGCAGTGCAAAAAAGTGTGGGACAGTCTACTTCCGGTATGCATGTTAAGATACCAATGGAAGTGCACTGCCCTACACTTTTTTGCACCAGTGCAGGAGGTGCAATAAATCGAGTGCAGCTAGAGCGTTGGATTTACTTATACCTCCTGCACCGGTGCAGAAAAGTGTAGGGCCATGCACTTCTCGTCGTATTTAAATACACATAGCGGAAGTAGACTGCCGACACCTTTCTGCACCGGTGCGGGAGGTGTAAGTAAATCGAACACGGCTAGTGTTTCAACCACTGATTTCTCTTACATTTCCTGGATCACGCTTCCCCGCTTCGAGCTCCGCGAGTGCGGCCACCGGACGGTGTTGCAGAGGCTGGCGGCAGCGTGCTGGAGACACGTTCTCTACTCGTTCGTGGTCATTTGCCGAAGAAGTTTTTCTTAAAACCCTGTGTAAGCTGTGAGACTTGCCATTGAGAACACGTGGAAATTTTTACGAAAGTGCAGTGCCGCAGAAAAAGGGCACAATTCGTTGAAAGCAAGGGAATAAGTGAAATGTAGGACTTTTCGATGCACGGACATTTCGGTGCACGGCCAATCAAAATCACGACTCTCTGTTTTCCTCTAAACGTAATAAGCACTATTTTAGCTAGAAATTTATTATTTTGCTCTATACCACCTAAGTGACTTTGTTAGGCGCAGTACCATCCTACGTGGGGACTGGAGACGGATGTTCTGGTTCGTTTGTCCGTGTCTCTTTTCCAACGTACGCGCTAGGCGCATCACATGTCTCGGGTAATTTTGAACAATCTCAAGCTTCTTGCTGTTGGGGCCTTTCCTTCACAGATTAACAATCAAAGCCCACAACTGTACAGAAGGTGCCGAGAATGCCTGTATCGACTCAACGCGTAAACACGATGTGATGCGTCTAGTGTGTGCGTTGGAAAAGGGACACTGGCAAACGAAACATAACGTTCAACGTATCCAGCCTTCCTGCAGGATGGTGCTGCGCCTAACAAAGTCACTTAAGTCGTAGGTAAGTAAGTGACCGTAAATGGATGACCAAGTCTACAAATTTATAAAGTGCAAAAAAAAAATTCTAACTAAAATAGTGCTTTTTACTATAAAATATTGCGATTTTGAATCCCCTTGCACCGAAATGTCTGTGCATCGTAAAACCCGTGCACTGAAATGTCCGTGCACCGAAGAGTCCCACACCGAAAAGTCCGTGCACCGAAACGCACTACGCCGAAACGTCCTACGCCTAAATGTCCTACGCCTAAATGTCCGGATCCCACCGATGACACATTGATTGGTCTTGCTTTCGCGGAGTACGACGGAACCGCGGGAATATTTGACAGGTTTGACGGTTTCTCGAGTCGACGAGCCGGCTTAAGAATGCAGTGTCGGGTTGCGGACTTCTCTACTAATCTTAGAAAGACGGTTCCGTAAACCTGTCTGTTAACAATGCAACTCCTAACATTAAAGCAAACCATACAAGATACAAAAAAAAAAAAGAAAAGCACAAAATCCGTCAGGAGGTGCCCATTGCTTGACAGGGAGAGCTTCCTCCTTTCACCTGTCTCCAGTATTACAAGGCACATCAAGCTACACGCCGTTCCGCTCTGCTGTAGAGGTTCAAATGGAGATGCACTCCGAGTCCTTCGCAGCAGGACATGGGTAATAAAGGTTCTCTCTCTCTCTCTTGAAAGAGCACAAGGTAGAAAGTTGAATGTCCAAACTGGTGCAACACATGAAAAAAAAATATGAGAGGATTATGAATTGGGGGGGGGGGGGGATTAAAGGAGATTGGCGAACCTCCATGTGCATGCGCCCCTCCTCTCCGTGGTTGGAGACAACTGCGTCGTCTGCTACGGCGCTCGCCAGATTTTGGCTTCAGTCCATTTCTTTTTTTTTCATCATGTGGGTTCGGAAAGCTGCTTACAGGCTGTTAGTTGTTGGTCAATCGCTCAAGACCTCAGCTGCTCTTCAAGTCTCGAAAACAGGCAAGGGAAGGGCTGTGTTCGAAATCTTACCAAATAGATCAGTTACTCCGGCGGGTCGTGTCACGTGATAATAAAGATAGAGCGACACTGAACGCGGGTAGGTTTTTGAACGTTAAGGTACAAAACTCTTACCCTGGAGTAAGATTGAGTAAATTTTGGAACACGACCGAGGACCCAGAAGAACAGATGGACAGCATTGGCAGGTGGCGTCAAGGCTGGCGAGCACTGAGGTCATCCAAAAGCGGAAAAAGCGAGGAAGAAAGTCGTGATATTTGGTTGGGTGGTGTTCAAACAGCCATCTGACCACGCTGACATATCTGCATTCTTTTATATATATAAATGTATAAAATAAATAAATATATATATATATACATATATATGGGTGATTTCATCTCAACTCGGGCACGGATTTAGAATCGAATTTTAATTTTGCCGAAAAAAATGTATGTTTTGGGGCAATTCCTATAATAAAAGAAGACGTAAACGGTTATTTCGTCGGATTTTTCGTTCTCAAGTTATGGACCGTTGAAGCGGTCAAGGTGAAAATTGATGTTTTTCCGGCCTATCGGAGGTGCCATATTTCACTCCATCCCTTTTCCTTACTTTTTACGCTACATCAATGTAACTTTTTGGGAACACTCTAGACATAGGCTTTTTCATGCTAATTAAGCGTCTAGGTCATAGCATTCTTAATGATTTTTTTTTTATTTGTCAAACCGCCTCTCTTTGACGATATTTGACGAAGTTCAGCAAGCTGTGCTGTGTGACCTAATCAACATATTTTTATGATCTTTATATCACCGTAAAGCACCAATTATGCTCTTTCTTTTGAGTATAGTTTCAATATTTTGCCACAAGTATATAGTGTGCTACATGTGCCTGAAAAACGAATATTTTGCAAAACTAGCAAGTTTGGAGTCGGTTTTCTAAAAAACCCCACTTTTTATTTTTTTCATTTTTTATTCACAGTTAGTTAATATAGTAGTCTATCAGAAACTACCAACAGAAACTGTAATATATTGTTTGTATGGCCCCTATTAAGACTCGAATCTCGTGCTATGAGCGTTTTGAACGGGACTTCGCACAGGCGCTCTGCTCAGCAGAATTTTGGCCTCACATCGCGGCCCTCTTTTGGGGAGAAGGGGCGAAACTCCCGCCCGACCTCCTCAGAGAGGACCTCCTCTTCGAAAGAGCGGCGCAACCCTCGTGCCGCTCCCCCAGTACCCAAGGGGCCGGAGGAGGCAGAGTTGAAAGACACTCTGCCCAGCACCTCCGGTGCCTCTTCGGCTGGTCGTGGCCGGGGCAAGCCACCCCGTGCAACGAACCAGCCAAAACCTTCAGGTAAAGACTCGCCTCCAGAAGTGGAGGCGATGGATGATACCTCCGAGTCACCCACCCTTGCATCCGACCAGGATGACATGGAGTGGCAGACTTTAAAATCCAAAGGGAAAAAGCCAGTGGTCCTTCCCAAATAACCATTAATTTAATACTCTCAATTTTTCATTGCCTCTCTCTTTTTAATTTTACATTTCACCTTTTTAGATAAATGAAGAATTTACATTTTATGCAGTGGAACTGTCGTGGTCTTTTACCTAATATTGATGACGTTAACTATTTTATGGATGATCTTCGGCCTATTGCCCTCGCGTTACAAGAAACCCATCTCCAAGCTCGTCATACACAGATTTTAAGGCGTCATCAAGTTTTTCGTAAAGATTGTGTTAATTCCAATTCTGGGGGCGTGGCAGTGATTGTGCAGAGCGGGGTTGCCTGCTCCGAGGTCCCACTGTGCACCCCACTGGAGGCCGTAGCGGTACATGTTCTTTTAGACCGTTTTATAACAGTTGTTTCTATATATTTGCCTCCAAATGTTCTCCTGCATCTCCATGACCTACAGGGACTTGTGGGACAACTCCCTCAACCCTTTTTAATTTTAGGTGATTTTAATGCCCACCATCCCATGTGGGGCAGTGCTCGTCTCGACTCTCGAGGTAGGGTAATTGAACGGTTTTTACTATCATCTCAATTATGTCTTTTTAATAGGAGGGAGCCTACATTCTTTAGTTCAGCTCACAATTCATTTACATCTATTGATTTATCTACTGCATCACCTTCATTACTGCCTTGTTTTTCTTGGCAGGTTCTTAATAACCCTTTTGGGAGTGACCACTTTCCTAGTGTTTTAGAGAGCGAAATCTTTCTTCCCACCCTTTTAAAACCAATGCCTCGGTGGAAGTTGTACAAGGTCGATTGGTCTCTTTTTAAGTTAAGCTCCACGCTGGATACATCCCTGCTTTCCTCCATGACTGCGGATGAAGCCACGTTGTATGTGACAGAGCAGATAATAAATGCCGCTCAGCAGTCAATTCCCCAAACTACCGGTAATCTGCCTCGTAAGTGCAAACCTTGGTGGAATAAGGAATGTGCGATTACGCGCACGGAGCAAAATAAGGCATGGGGCAAGTTCAGGCGGTATTCCACCTCAATAAACCTGGTTGAGTTTAAAAAACGAAAAGCTAAAGCCCGGTGGACTTGTAAGCGATCGAAACGGAAAACCTGGATTAAATATGTGTCGTCTCTAAGCAGCTTTGTAACTGCTAAGGAGGTCTGGGACAGATTCAAGAGAATCAAAGGGGACTACAGGGGGTTTACGATTCCCATTTTTAACCCTCCATGTACATCGCTGAAAGATACTGCCAACGTTCTTGGGAAGTACTTCTGTTCGGTGTCCAGCTCCTCTAGTTATTCAGATTCCTTCAAGTTGTTTAAACGACGTGCAGAGCAACATAATATAGTCGCAACGGGATCAAACGCTGCACCTTATAATCAGCCCTTCACACAGTACGAGCTAATGAGTGCCCTTGATATAAAAAAACTCTCTGCTCCTGGACCCGATGGACTGCATTACGAAATGCTGCGTAATCTCTCTCCAGAATCTCTTCAATCCCTTCTTAATTTCTTCAATTCATTGTGGAAAAGGGCTAGCTTTCCAGCGGCTTGGAAACGGGCACACATTATCCCTCTCTTGAAGCCGGGTAAGGATCCATCTCTGCCCTCTAGTTACCGTCCAATAGCTTTAACCAGCTGCCTTGGGAAGACATATGAAAGACTGATAAACAGGCGGCTGATGTACGTTCTAGAAAAGGAAAGTATTTTGGATAACAATCAGTGCGGGTTCCGCCGAGGACGATCCACTTTGGATCATTTGGTGCGCTTAAAAACGGCCATACGTGAAGCATTCGTGAATAGGCAGAATTGTGTATCGATCTTTTTTGACTTGGAAAAGGCCTACGATACAGCATGGAGATATGGCATCCTCCAAGACCTTTATGGTTATGGAATTCGTGGCCGTATGCTGCAGTGCATAAAAGATTTTTTGACAGACAGGACGTTTCAGGTTAGATTAGGAACTGTTTTGTCAGATCCATTCGTTCAAGAAAACGGGGTTCCCCAGGGAGGTATCCTGAGTGCTACACTTTTTGTAATCAAAATGAATTCTCTCGCTCAGGTTTTGCCACCGTCCATTACATACTCACTTTATGTTGACGATATCCACATCTCAGCATCGTCGTGCAACCTCTCGAGCTGTGAGCGCCAGCTACAGCTGGCCATAAATAAGCTTGCTAAGTGGGCGGACCAAAATGGTTTTAGGTTTTCTCCCGAGAAAAGCGTCTGTGTCCCATTTTCTCTACGCCGTGGTCTATCACTGGATCCATCCTTAAAACTGCAAAGAACCTGCATCCCTGTCAGGAAAAAGCACAAGTTCTTAGGTGTTACCTTTGATAAAAAGCTCAATTTCATTTCTCACCTGAAGTCACTCAAAGAAAAATGTCTCAAAACTGCGAATATTTTGAAAGTCTTAGCCCATAAAACTTGGGGATCTGACAGGAAATGCCTTCTACGGCTGTACAACGCTCTTGTTCGATCCCGTCTTGACTATGGGGCTCCAGTTTACGGTTCTGCACGACCGTCCGCGCTCAAGATGTTGGATCCAGTCCATCACCTTGGACTGCGACTCGCAACAGGTGCTTTTCGGACGTCCCCCGTCGTCAGCCTGTATGCTGAATCAAATGAGATGTCACTCGAGAAAAGACGCCAACATCTAAGCTTAACATACCACTACAAGATACTTGCAAACCGTAATCATCCAACCTACAACTCCCTCCAAAAATCTAGATATTGCCGCCTCTTCCAGAATAGGCCAAGCATCGTTAGGCCCTTGAGTTTCCGAGTACAGGAATTTCGTTCCTCACTTGATCTTTGTTTGGACAAAGTTAATCTTGTGCAGAATGTAGAGTGTGTTGCCCCCTGGGACATAGTGCCATCTGCTTGTGACTGGGCTCTCACAAGGTTTAATAAACATAGCGTCTCTGCCCTTATCACCCAACAGGAATTTTCTGAGCTTGAGAAGAAGTATGAAGGCTACACACATTTTTACACTGATGGTGCTAAGACGTCGTCATTTGTTGGCAGCGCCATACATTTTGATTGTTTTATTAAAGTGAAACGTCTAAATACTTTCTCCAGCATTTTTACAACTGAAGTTTATGCAATATCTATGGCCATAGATTATATTCTCCGAGCTAAAATAAAGCAGGCTGTCCTATTCGTAGACTCCCAGAGTGCTGTTACCGCAGTATGCTCTTTGAGAGTTACTAAAAATATGCTGGTGCAGCAACTACGAAATAAGCTCAATAAAGCTGTACATGGAGGCCTAAATATAAAATTTTGTTGGGTGCCCAGTCATATGGGAATAAAAGGTAATGAGGAAGCAGACAGACTCGCTACATCCTCGGGTAATCTTCCCCTGTCTCAGGCCTGTTTGCCACACCAAGACATTAAACCTGTAATAAAGTCATCCCTTCTTCGTTTATGGCAGTCTGAATGGAACATGGAGTGCAACAATAAACTTCATATTACGAAGCCGGTTCTCGGGCTCTGGGAGAACTCCTGTCACAGGAACCGATTCCATGAAGTATTGTTGTGTCGACTTAGAATCGGTCATTCTTACATATCACACAAATATCTCCTTAGTGGGGAGGACCCACCGGTGTGTGAGCATTGTGGGGATACACTTACCATCATGCATATCTTGTGGCTGTGTCCAGCTTTGGACAATGAACGTCATACCCACTTTCCTGAATTGTTTCATTTCCAAATTCCATTCCATCCTGCTCTTTTACTGGGAGAATATCCCCTCATCCCATTTGACCGTCTATTGACTTATATTACTAACTCAGGTTATATTAATCAGATCTATTTGCGCATAGCTAATTATTATTTTGTAGCACAGTAACAATAACAGCTTGTTTTCCTTTTAACTTTGTTTGGCGCAGTATGGCCTCCGTTGCTATTGCGCCATAAAACCCCCAAACAACAACATCCAACACTTTTGTTAGGCAAGCATCCCATCATTCCATTCAATCGGGTCCTCAATTGTTTGCAAGCAAGTGGCCTTCTACACAAAATTTAGGTACTGCATTTTCTGTTCACCGTAAACATATAAAACATCAGCTTCATGTATGCTCCCAATTACCATTACTGTGAGTCGCATTAGTCTTGTAGTCTGGCGCAGCATGGCCTTCGTCGCTTTTGCGCCAATAAATGGTTAATCATCATCATCATCATCAACCTCACCGACGTTTACGCATTCGGACTTCATCTAATTGGGTCCGACGCAGTAGCTGTAAAATCCGCGACCTCCTTACAAACCCACTTACAAGTAGAACTCGCTAACTATCCCGCCACCTCGACGTGTAAGCAATTGAAGGAACAGTGGGGAGAAAATACAGCTTTCTTTATTTGAACTAGCCTTCGGTAACTCAAATTAGACCCTTGAAGAAGTTTTCATTAAACAAGATACGGAATATGAAAAACACTTCACCGAACGCAACGCCAGAAGGACGTAATAGGATAAATATTAAAATAGAAGAGTTCGCTGTCTCACAAATATGTTAGCTTCTAAGTGCCTATACGAAACCGGATGCATTATTATCAAACTCCACAGCCTTTTCTTTTCTCATTCCGATGGAAGCAAGCTTCAAGAACTCGCGCGTTCTAGAAACGTGTTATGAAGTGAGCACACAGCAGCATTTAGGATTGACGAGATTGAAGAAACCCCGCAGGGGGCACCTGTGAAAGCAGGTGTTTGGAGAGTGGCGTCTCCACGGACCCCGAGCCATGCGGGTTCGCCCGCCCACGTATGGCTCTGCGTGGCTTTCCCGTGTCCGGGGAAAAGGGCACCCTGGTGGTTGAGCCGAACCCGGGGTAGGTTTGGACCCTTCGGGGCCCCCCGGGTGAGGCAATACACCACTTTGGCCCCTGCTTCTCGTAGACGGGAGTCCTGGTAAGGCCCGACCAGGATGATTCAGTCTAGTCGCCACTTCTACTATCCCCTCTCTACTTTCACCCTTGTCTTCTCCTCCTTTTCACTCTTCTCATTTCTCTTCTTTCCTTTTCAACTCCTTTGGCGGCAAGGGCTAACCTTGGGTGGCGACAGACACCTTGTCCAGAACCACTCTTGGTTATAGAGACTGGGCAGCACTAATAGAGTAACGTCTTCAGCCAAGCCATTCTTGTTATGGAGCGTTACCTATTCCCTTGTTGGGCTCGGTGGTGGGCGGTGCACCACAGTTTCCGAAAACCCTCCCCTTTTATATGGGTTCCAAACTTAAACCTTTTGATCGGCCCCCCAAAAGGGGCCGCACCGAAGCTCAAGTCACTCCCGAAACTTCCAAAGTACTCGAAAATTTCCAAAATTCCTGGTCTTACACTCTGAAGAAGAAAAACCACTTGCCAAACTGTCCCCTTCTTAGTCGCCAAGGTACTGGAAGGAATCGTTGGTAAAGATTACTCTGCAAAAAAGATGCCATCCGGTGATCTTCTTGTTGAGATCAGCACCAAAAAGCAAAGTGATGCCCTTCTTTCTCTCAACGCTTCGTCTAAATACAAAGTAAACGTTACTCCACACCGCAGACTTAATACAGTTCAAGGAGTTATCTCGGAGGACGACCTAATGGACTCGTCTGAGGAAAAACTAGTTGAAGGCCTTTCAGACCAAGGAGTTGTTGCCGCTCGTCGTATCACCCTTCGTCGTGAGGGTGTAGAACGAAAAACGAGACACATTATACTGACCTTCGACACCACCACTCTCCCAGAGGCCATAAAGGCAGGCTACCTTCGGTGCCGTGTTCGCCCCTATGTGCCGAATCCCCAGCGGTGCTTTAAGTGCCAAAGGTTCGGCCATGGGTCACGGAGCTGCCGGGGAAGCGACACTTGCGCGAAGTGCTCCAGTAAGGAGCATGTTGCTGACAGTTGCGAGAGTGAACCGAAATGTGTCAACTGTGATGGCCGTCACCCAGCATACTCGCGCTCTTGTCCAAAATGGAAAGAAGAAAAAGAAATACTTACTTTGAAAACCACAGAAAACATCTCTTACCATGAGGCAAAAGAATGTTTCTCCTTCCTATCGAAAGGAGGGTATGCCGAGGTCGTGCGCAGGGGACCCGCACGACCCGTGATGGCATCGGCGGGAACACAGACCCCTCCAGGGGGGGTGTGTCTCCCGCCAGTGTCCCCTCTGAAACCCGCGGGTGCAGTGCCAGCTGCACTGCACTCCAACCACACGGTGGACGCTGTTCCCTCAACGTCCACCCTGAAGCAGGGGCGGCACCTCCCGCCGCCCCTACCTCCCTGCCTCCTCGAGGCCGTGGACAACCCCGCGTCTCAACCCAGCAGAGACCTAGTGAGCCGTTAAGGCTACCAACCCCACCGGGTCTTCCTCCGGCTCCCCCTGAAGAGCCTATGGACGAGGGTGGACCCAAGTCTGGCGAGGAAAGTTTCCTCGCTGGATCTGACTCCTCTCTTTCTTCCACCAGTGACTCTACTGGCCAGCAGAAAGAGGCTGTAAAAAAGAAAAATGCCCCGCGCAAAAAAATAGATTTTAAGCCATAGTCACCTCATTTTACTTTTTTACCAGTTTTTATATTCACTTTTGCACTGGCTAAGCATATAGGCATTATGCAGTGGAACTGTCGCGGCCTTCTACGTAACATAGATGACATCAATTCATTTTTTGATGAGCTCCGTCCTTTTGCTATTTGCCTACAGGAGACGTACCTGACTGATTCGCACACGCAGGTTTTGCGTCATCAACAAGTTTTTAGGAAGGACCGCCATTCCTCAAACCCTTCGGGTGGTGTAGCAGTGGTGGTTCAAAGTGGAGTGGCATGTGCTGAAGTTCCTTTACAAACTTCACTCGAGGCAGTTGCAGTTCGCATCCTTCTTGACCGCCTTATCACTCTAGTATCACTCTACTTACCACCTAATGTTCCGCTGCATCTTCACGAACTTCAAGCACTCATCAAACAACTTCCCAAACCTTTTTTAATTCTTGGTGATTTTAATGCCCACCATCCTTTGTGGGGAAGCTCTCGTCAAGACTCTCGAGGTGGAGTTATTGAAAGGCTTTTATTATCAACTGGAATCTGCCTGCTCAATAAGAACCAACATTTTTTAGTGCTGCCCACAACACTTTTACATCAATTGACCTATCACTATCATCACCATCTTTACTTTCATGCTTTTCATGGAACGTTTTAAACAATCCTTTTGGAAGCGACCATCTACCCATAATTTTAGAGAGCGTTTTACCAGTTTCATCGATACCAACCCGCCTTCCACGATGGAAGTTGGAAAAGGCCGACTGGTCTATTTTTGGTCTAGAAGCTACACTTGATCCCTCCTTGTTTCTTTATATGAGTCCTGAGGATGCAACGCTTTACGTTACAGAATGCATTATAAATGCTGCTTCTGCCAATTCCACAGACCTCAGGAAGTCTTCCCCGGAGGTGCAAGCCCTGGTGGAATGAGGAATGTACTTCCACTCGGAAAAGCCAGAACAAGGCGTGGGGAACTTTTCGTCGCTATCCAACTTTCCGTAATTTGATAGAGTTTAGGAAAAAAAGAGCACAAGCTCGGTGGACGCGAAGACGGGCCAAGTGGACTTCATGGACAAAGTATGTTTCATCCTTAAATAGTTTTGTTACTGCTAAAGAAGTATGGGATCGTCTCAAAAAAGTTCGTGGGCAGTACCACGCTTTCAGGATTCCACTTTTTCCCTCAATCTCAGCATCTCTAACAGGACAAGCAGACTTCCTCGCAGAACATTTTCAGCATGTCTGCAGCTCTTCCAATTAGAGTACGGAGTTTTTAAAGTACCGGTCTACCGCTGAGAAGCAGAAAATCACTATGTCAGGCTTCAACTCTGCTGCATACAATAGACCGTTCACAATGTGTGAACTGGAAGTTGCTCTCAGCCTAAAAAAGCAATCTGCACCTGGGCCAGACAGAATTCACTACGAGATGGTTAAGCACCTGTCTCATGAATCTTTGTCCCACCTGTTGTCCTTTTTCAACTACCTATGGGAAGCTGCTGCTTTCCCACATTCTTGGAGAAGTGCCCATGTTATACCTTTGCTGAAACCTGGAAAAGATCCCTCTCTGGCTACCAGCTACCGCCCCATAGCACTTACAAGCTGCTTGGGGAAAACTTATGAAAGGCTTATAAATCGCCGCCTTATGTTCCTTTTGGAAGAGAAAAACTTTTTTGACACTAAGCAGTGTGGCTTTCGTGCTGGACGGTCCACCATGGACCATCTGGTCCGACTTGAGACCGTCATACGTGAGGCCTTTGTACACCGGCAGCATTGCGTGTCGGTGTTTTTTGATTTAGAGAAGGCATATGACACTATGTGGAGGTATGGTATCCTTCGAGATCTATACAACTGTGAAGTGCGTGGCCGTATGCTTCGTTGCTTGCAGAATTTTTTAAGTGAGCGTACATTTCAAGTCCGATTAGGCTCGACTTTATCCAATGTCTTCTTGCAAGAAAATGGTGTCCCCCAAGGCGGAGTCTTAAGTGCCACCTTATTTGCAGTTAAGATAAACAGTCTGGCCCAAGTTATACCGTCATCTGTTTCATACTCGCTCTACGTGGATGATGTGCAAATATCTTTTTCGTCCTGCAACCTCTCCAGTTGTGAACGGCAACTGCAGCTCACAATAAACAGAATGACCAAGTGGGGAAATGAAAATGGTTTTAAGTTTTCCCCAGAGAAAACTGTGTGTGTGCCATTTTCCCTGCGACGAGGTTTGCCTTTGGACCCAATCTTACAATTGAATAACATAGAAATATCGGTGAAGCAGGAACATAAATTTTTAGGCATGGTCTTCGATAAAAAGCTTGCATTCAAGTCTCATTTAAAGGAAGTAAAGCAAAAGTGCTTGCGATCGTCAAACATTCTTAAGGTTCTGTCACATATATCTTGAGGGTCTGACAGACGATGCCTCCTACGTTTGTACAATGCTTTAGTTCGGTCACGTCTGGATTATGGAGCGATTGTTTATGGTTCGGCACGACCTTCCACTCTTAATGTTGGATCTGGTTCATCACCTCGGACTCCGGCTAGCCACCGGGGCATTTCGCACGTCACCCGTATTAAGCTTGTATGTGGACACTCATCAAATGTCTCTGGAAAAACGCCGACAGTACTTGAGCCTGTGTTATTATTACAAAATGCTTTCGGATCCGAAAAATCCTGCTTATATTATTTTACAAATTCCTCAGTTCTGTAATTTGTTTGAAAACAAGCCAACAATTGTGCGCCCCCTAGGTTTTCGAGTTCAAAGTATTTGTAGCTCTCTCAACCTCCCTCTCCCTTCCACAAGTGCTGTTAACTTGCTAAAATCTATGGAGAGAATTGCCCCTTGGAACGAGCTACCCGTATGTTGTGGCTGGTCTTTTACCAAATACAGTAAGAAGACCGTGGCTCCACAGTTTCTTCAGCAAGAGTTTCTATCTTTGCAAGAAAAGATATCTAGGGGTTGCGCCGAATACTACACGGATCGAAATCTTTATGTTCCATTGGTTGCGCAGTTTATTCTAGTGGCTTTGGAAGAGCTGTGCAGCTTGACTCAATGGCAAGCATCTTCACTGCAGAGCTCTATGGTATTTTATTAGCCATTGAGCATATTCTGGATAACAGTGTATTGCACTGTTATCCAGAACAGTGCAATACACTGTTCTGGATAACAGAATTGCAGGGAATGAGAGTGCGGATCGCTTGGCTGCATCTGCCACAGATTCAATAGCATCTTTTGGCCTGCCCTATCAGGATTTTAAACCACTTTTAAAGAAATCTCTTTTAAAGACTTGGCAGCTAGAATGGGACACTGAAACCAACAACAAACTCCACGTGATTAAACCAATGATAGGCATCTGGGAAAGTTCATTTCACAGAAACCGTCGTCTCGAGGTTATGCTTTGTCGCTTGAGGTTGGCCACTCACGTCTGACACATATGTACCTCCTCTGTGGCGAAGAAGTTGCACTTTGTGCCCATTGTGGGGAATTACAATTTTACACATTCTATGGGAGTGTAGATTTTATCATCAACTGCGCGTATCATGTTTTCCTGAACTTTTTAGAGACTATCTACCCTTTCATCCTATGTTTTTACTTGGTGACAGTGCTTTAGTACCACTTAGACGAGTTTTTAATTTTCTTAACAAAACTGGTTATCTACACAAGTTATAAAAATCTTCTCTAGTCTAGCATCTGTTTTGCCGAGTTTTAATAAACATTTTGTTTGGCGCATTATGGCCTCAGTTGCTGCTGCGCCATTAAAACCTTAATCTTACTTACTTACTTTAGATTGTAGAAAAATGAAATCCCGTGACGCAATTTTTTTTTTTTTTGCACAGCCTTTTAATTTTCTTTCTTCCGTGCAAGCCGCGACCAGCGCAATACTGGTTCCTATGTCAAGATTCATGGATGCAGCATTTGTCAAGATTCTTGGATGCAGCGTTTATATTCCTAAGACTGAGTGGAGAAGAAAAATATAAGCGAGGTGTGTGTCAGTTGACGGCACTTAAAAAACAAATGGCATTGATAGCACATTCATTGTCAACAGCGCGTGGCCGAACCGTTTGGACATGAGCCGGTAACCGTTATTTTTTTTCCGGTTCAGTTCCTGTTCGGGTTCATCGCGATAACAATATAACGGTTCGGGTTCGGGTTCAGTTCCGGAAAAAAATACCAGTTCGGCTCCGGTTTTCGGTTCGGTTCCGGTTCGACACCCTGCTTAGAACTCCGTATTCACAAGTGCGAGCGCATCTTTTTCTCCCAATACGGGGGAATGCAGATCGTTAGAGAAGTCCTCTGAGGCCTTTTGCTTTCGGCTCTGAAATTTTACAGATGCCACCCCAGTCAGGCGGCGTGTATAGAATGCTTTATCTTGAACATCACGGGGCTACCGCCTCTATCTTCGTCGAGGTCCTGGAGCCTCTAAGGATTATGCCTTCGGATGCGACCGACACGGAAACCCTGATTGTCGGGAGAACAGGCGTTTCGAGGTTAGAGTTTACGTCGCAAGCCCCCCTCTGTCTCTCCAAGCTTTCCTCCTCGTCCTTCTAACACAACCGTGCCACTAATCCGCGGGCACTAAAAGAGACGACGCCGCTGCTGCGTGGCACTCAGATTACGCGCGAGGCGGAGAGCGAATGTTTAAGTATGGATCGACTGGAAGATTGGGGACTCAAAGGAAGCCGAATCTTGGCACGTCGTCTAACTGATAATAGCCTTCTCGGTCCCTTCCTGGCTCTTTACTTGAATTCCTAAGCCACGGTGGAAAGCTGGTACTCATTCAACCTCCGTGCTGTCTGAGCTGGATGAACTTAAAACTGCTCCTACTTTCAGAAAGCCAGAGGTGTTCGTTACTGCCATGGCTAATACATTATTCAGTTCAGACCGGAAAGTGTGCGCCGACTATTCAAGGAGACACAGGAGAATAGTGTTTTACAGACGCCATTTTCGTCAAGTCTCGAAGCTAAACCTAAGTTTTCTTAAGCAAGTTCTACCGGCTGAGGACGCCTAGCGCGTAAGCCCTGGAGATGTTCTGTGCAATAACTGCTACACAATGTTCTTGGGTCATATTGAAGAACATAAGCAAGGACAGGAAATGTTGTCATCAAGCTCATCGTCATCATCCCTGAAACCAGCGGACAGATCATTCGTTGACGAGGAAGCCCTGGTCCAAGGAGTGTCTGAAGCAATTTATGCTGCCGAAGTAAGTGTCACACCACTTAAACTCCCTTCTAGCGTGACCCCACGGAGTCGTAGCGGCTATGTTAAGCGAAAAAAATCCGAGAGAACCGCGGACTTCAAAAAGGAAATTGGTCGTAAACTAAGTGACGTGTACGGAGAACCTACGGGCACACACAAAGAAGATCCATGCTCCTCGTGCTCCGACTGGGTCAGCAATTTACAAGCAGCCTACGTCAAGAGCGCACCGCAGCTAGAACGCTACCGCCTCTTAACTCTCTTTCCATCTAACCTCAAAAAGAAAGATATCCTGAAAGCAATTCCTGAAGTGACGAAGCATGGACAAAGCATAGGGATGAGCGCTGAGGATGAACTGGAGTTGGCACTGTGGGAATCTGGTGGCGAGTTGGTGAAAAAACATTTGGAGGCCACTGCTTTTCTTAAACTCAACAAGTGGACGAAGAAATACATACCCCACTATTATATTCGGCGCGCACAACAGAGCAATATGGCTTGAAAAAGGAAATGTGAAGCCACGTGTCGTAGTCCTCCACTTTGATTTCGCCGAGAACTGGAGTATTGTGTTCCAATGTGCAGTGCAGGGATACCACCGGAAAACCAAGATGGTGACAATCTTCACCTGCGTTGCGACGACCACGAAGGGAACACTAAGTTTCGGCGTCGTGAGTGACGATACCTGTCATGATTCTGCACACGCGCTCTTTGCGCTCACAATGATTGAAGACAGGCTCGAGGAACTCTTGCCCGTTTTTTTTGAGCTCATCTATGTTTCGGACGGCGCTCCAAGCCATTTCAGAAATCGGCACCAATTACGCGAATTTCAGAAGAAGTTTGTTGTCAGCAGGTGGATCTACTCGGCGTCAGGGCACGGCCAAAGCGATGGAGTGGGTGGTGTGCTGAAGCATCATGCGTCACTGCATAACTTGAAAAGAACTGAGCTGAGCTCCATAACTAACGCGCGTACGTTCGTTGAAGCTCTCGGCCAGAAAATCAAGGGGATAACGCTTCTCTTCATCGACCAAGAGGAGCTGTCCCGTTATCGGGAGCTTAAAAGGAAGAAGTGGGAGAAGGTAACCCCATCGAAAGGCATCCAATCTTCTCATGTGTGGAGCAAAGCAATGGGGCAAGGGGGAGGTGATGTGGTCCTAGAAAGAGTTTACCAAACCCCAGAATAGACAGAGCTAAATGGTGGGACCGTGAAAAGGCCGGACCGTTTCAACACTGCGTTCATCCTTGTCCCCCTGTGAGTGCGCGCTGTGTGATCAGACGACTCGCCATAGGCTTTGACACTGAACTGACTGCAATTTGGACAAAGCGAAAACTGGCTCAGAATCGCATCAACCTATTGTCTCGAAATGTGCTACGTCGAAAGATGACTATCCCTATCCCAGGTGTTTATCACTGTTTTTGTGTGAGCAGCGCCGTGTAGTATTAAAAAGGTACTGCGTCGTCTATCCGTAAACCAGACGGAATTTGGCGGTGTTCGATTCGTTTTAAAGTTTATATTTGTATTAACTTTGAGTGTATTTTATGTTAATTTGGAGTATATGAGACATTTGGTAAACACATTTTGATACATTTTATGAAATGAACATGTTTAGGCTACAACATGAAATATTGTCACGGGTGGTGACTAAAAAAACAATAAATAAACAGAAAGAAATAAACGTTTAATGTGGCGAACTTGTGCCAAAAATAAAAGGGTACAAAAGATAATAACAGAGCGTCGCGGGCGTCGAAGTCGGCGTAGCAGCAGAGTCGAACGCTGGGGCGAAACTGAATCCGCTCGCCTGGCGGAATCCCTTATGTACCCTCGTGGGTTTCTGGATCGTTCGGCGTGGAAGGTTCGGCGCGTAGAACATTCTAACCTCGAATCAGCAAGATGGTTCTCGAATTTACGAGAACATTACTTTACAGAGTCAACAAAAATGTGCCTCCGCGGCCAGGAATCGAACCCTGGCTTTCAGCGTGGAAAGCAAGCGCGATAACCGTTAGGCCACACGCGCGCTGCCTACTTGGCCAGCTGCGCGCGCGGCATTACTCCCCCTTTTAAAAGGCATCATCTCGATGCTACGTAAAAGGCAACAAAACAGAGCGAAACAAACAAAAGAATGGGAACATACGGAGGCTCGCGAAACACAATCCTATCAAGCGATGCACAAGATCACAGTTCGCAGTCTTATCGTGGGTAATACGGCTTGAGGCGCACGACGTGGACGATTTCCGGTCGTGGAGCGCAGCGTGATGAAGTCCGTGTTCCGTCGGGCATCACCTCGTAGTTCAGATCCCCGAGTCGACGAAGTACTTTGTAGGGCCCGAAGTAGCGCTTTAGGAGTTTCTCACTGAGACCACGGCGGCGGATCGGTGTCCACACCCACACCCTGTCTCCGGGCTGGAAGTGGACGTCCCGACGACGAAGGTTGTAGCGGCCAGTGTCGACACATTGTTGGGCTTGAATACGGTGTCTGGCGAGCTGGCGGACTTCTTCTGCCCGTTGGGCAACCACCTGGGCGTGTCGCTTCCGTCGACAGCAGGTTCGTGGGGTAACATCGCGTCCAGCATTGTCGTTACTTTGCGACCATGAACCAGCTGGAAGGGTGTCGCCCCAGTGGTCTCTTGCACGGCCGTGTTGTAGGCGAATGTGACGTACGGCAGCACCTCGTCCCATGTCTTGTGTTCTACGTCGACGTACATAGAGATCATGTCGGCGATGGTCTTGTTGAGTCTCTCCGTCAGCCCATTGGTCTGCGGGTGGTACGCCGTTGTGCGCCGATGGCTGGTGTGGCTGAGACGAAGGATTTCTTGCGTCAGCTGGGCCATGAATGATGATCCAGGGTCTGAGACCAAAACTTCGGGAGCGCCGTGCCGGAGGACGATGAACTCGATAAAGAACTTGGCGACCTCCACAGCAGTCCCTACAGGAAGGGCTTTCGTTTCGGCGTACCGCGTGAGATAATCTGTGGCGACAATAATCCATCTGTTTCCTTGCGTCGTTGGTGCGAAAGGACCAAGTAGATCCATTCCGATCTGCTGGAACGGTACGGTCGGGGGAGCGATCGGATGTAGGAGACCTGCCGGCTTCGTCGGCGGTTGCTTGCGTCGCTGGCACTCGTGGCAGGACCGTGTGTAGTAGTGAACGGTCTTCGGCAGCTTGGGCCAGTAATACCTTTCACGAATTCGGGCCAGCGTACGGCTGTAACCAAGGTGTCCGGATGTCGGGTCGTCGTGGCAGGCTTGGAAGATCTCCGCTCTAAGGTCGGCAGGGATTACCAGCAGCCATGATGTGCTGTTGTCTCCGAAGTTCTCCTTGTAAAGTACACCTTGTCGAAGGACGAAAGTCGGCAGGGCTCTCAAGAAGTCACGAGGGCCCCCTCGTCCTTCGAGGTGCTCGATTAACGCGCGCAACTCAGGATCGTCTCTTTGACGTCGTGCCATGTCGTCGGTGTTCACTGCACCTAGGAAGCACTCGTCGTCGTCATCGTCGTTGCTGCTGCCAGAAGGTGTTTCGACGGGGGCTCTGGACAGGCAGTCGGCGTTGCTGTGCTTCCGGCCTGACTTGTAGACAACAGTCATGTTGAACTCTTGTAGTCATAGACTCCATCGTGCGAGGCGTCCTGACGGGTCCTTGAGGTTCGCAAGCCAGCAGAGCGAGTGGTGGTCCGTGACTACACGGAACGGGCTCCCGTACAAATACGGACGAAACTTCGTTATTGCCCAGACGACCGCAAGGCATTCTTTCTCAGTCGTGGAGTAATTTTTCTCTGCCTTGGACAGTGTCCGACTTGTGTAGGCGATAACTCGCTCGGTGCCTTCTTGCACTTGAACCAGTACCGCGCCAAGTCCAGCGTTACTTGCGTCCGTGTGAATTTCGGTTTCCGCATCTTGATCGAAATGTCCTATAACAGGAGGAGTCTGCAGTCGTCGCTTCAGCTCGTCGAATGCCTGCTGCTGCTCCTCGGCCCATTCTAACTTCTCGGCGTCCTTTGTGAGGTTTGTGAGCGGTGCGGAAATCCTTGCGAAATTCCGGATGAAGCGCCGATAGTAGGCACATAGTCCAAGAAACCTTCGCACGGCCTTCTTGTCTGTCGGTGCTGGAAATGCTGCGACGGCGCAAGTCTTCTCTGGGTCGGGGCGAACGCCTTCGTTACTAACCACATGACCTAGGAACTTCAGTTCGTCATAGGCGAACCGACACTTTGACGGCTTCAGGGCGAGTCCGGTGGTCCGTATGGCTTGGAGAACTGCTCGCAGCCGTCGCAAGTGCTCGTCGAAGTCGCTGGGAAACACTACGACGTCATCGAGGTAGACGAGACAGCTCTGCCACTTCAGTCCTGCCAGTACAGTGTCCATGACACGCTGGAAAGTTGATGGAGCCGTGCACAGTCCGAAGGGCATCACCTTGAACTCGTACAGCCCATCTGGCGTGACGAAAGCTGTCTTTTCTCGGTCCCGTTCGTCGACCTCGATCTGCCAGTAGCCGCTCTTCAGGTCCATGGATGAAAAATATCGGGAGTGGCGCAGCCGGTCTAACGTGTCGTCGATGCGGTGGAGATCGAGGCGGGGCGATCAGTGTCGGGTAGAATTTTCCGGAGCTCTTCCCGGACGATGTCCCGGACAATTTCACGAAGGTTGTCAGCGCGGATGCGGCTCTCGTCGGTTCGGGAAGATGCCAGCGTCGAAGCAACAGGCGTGTCGGGGAGTCGGTTGTAGTGGCTGGCTAGGGCTTGCATTGCAGGGCACGCTCGATGTTCGTTGCCTCGGCGACAAAATCTTCGACAGTTGTCGGAGGGCTGCGGACAAGGCCACCAAAGATGTTTTCTCTCACGCCCCGCATGAGGAATCGTAGCTTCTTCTCTTCTGTAGCCCGAGGGTCGGCGCGGGCGCTCAGGCGCAGGATGTCCTCTATGAAGCCGGTGACACTCTCGTTGGGGCCCTGGCTTCTGGTTCGCAGTAGGTCCTCGGCTCTCTCTCGGCGGTGGTGGTTGATGAAGGTAGCCTTGAGATCAGTCTTGAAAATGTCCCACGACGTCAGGGAGGACTCATGATTCTCGTACGAGTGCTTCGCGGTCCCCTCCAGCGAAAAGTAGACATTGTGCAGGCGCTGCTCGTCGGTCCAGCAATTGTGGCGGGCGACGCGTTCATACTGGTCAATCCAGTCTTCGACGTCTTCGTACTGCTCGCCGTGGAATGGAGCCGGTGTCCGAGGAGCGACGGGTAGGTAGACGACGCCAGGAGCGGCGGGGGTCTGCGACTGGTTGGCCATCGTCGGCTGCCTGGTCCTGGGTGGTAAAAGTCTGTATTCCGGGTGTAGCCCTTGGGTGCGGCGACTTGATCGAGTCTCGATCTGGTCTTCGTTGGGTCCTCGGGAGCTTGGGTTCGGACTTGCACTGCGGGAACTCGGGGGGCTGCGCTGCACGGACATGCGGTACCCCGCACCTCCACCAAAATGTCACGGGTGGTAACCAAAAGAACAATAAATAAACAGAAAGAAATAAACGTTTAATGTGGCGAACTTGCGCCAAAACTAAAGGGTACAAAGATAATAACAGAGCGTCGCGGGCGTCGAAGTCGGCGTAGCAGCAGAGTCGAACGCTGGGGCGAAACTGAATCCGCTCGCCTGGCGGAATCCCTTATGTACCCTCGTGGGTTTCTGGATCGTTCGGCGTGGAAGGTTCGGCGCGTAGAACATTCTAACCTCGAATCAGCAAGATGGTTCTCGAATTTACCAGAACATTACTTTACAGAATCAACAAAAATGTGCCTCCGCGGCCAGGAATCGAACCCTGGCTTTCAGCGTGGAAAGCAAGCGCGATAACCGTTAGGCCACGCGCGCGCTGCCTACTTGGCCAGCTGCGCGCGCGGCAATATTACTTCCCTTCTCTGGTTATGTGTTGCATCTTGAGTTTAAAATTCCGAACTTTATATGTAATTGTCATATTTTCTTATGTCAAACAGATATGCAGTGCATATACATGTGCGATTTAGTATCTGACGCTTAGGAAGTATGGTCTATTTTGTGCACATACTGGCTTTTTCGTGAAATAACGAGCATTTCGTGGCATGTAAGGCTTCAATGCGTTAGTCATGTGTTTAGGTTTCATTTCTATTTGCAGTGATTCATGCCAGGTTACTTTGACTTTTCCCTCGTGACTTAAGTTTGTCCGTGAGTTTAGATGTTTTGTACTTCTCCGTCAATACATAAGGCGAAGCTCACACACCTTTTAAATCACCCCAGTGCCAAGTAAATAAATATTGTAAGGATAAATATTGTTACTTCACTTGCTTTTACGCTCAGATATTGTGGTAAGTACTAACATTAAATAGTAAACTTTACATTGGCCAAAATTCTGCTCAGCAAAGCGCCTGTGCGAAGTCCCGTTTAAAGCGCTCATAGCACGAGATTCGAGTCTTAATAGCGGCCATACAAACAATATATTACAATTTCTGTTGGTAGTTCCTGATAGACTACTATATTAACTAACTGTGAATAAAAAATGAAAAAAATAAAAAGTGGGTTTTTTTAGAAAATCGACTCCAAACTTGCTAGTTTTTTTAAATATTTGTTTTTCCGGCACATGTAGCGCATTATATACTTGTGGCGAAATATCGAAATTATACTCAAAAGAAAGAGCATAATTGGTGCTTTACGGTGATATAAAGATCATAAAAACATGTTGATTAGGTCGCACAGCACAGCTTGCTGAACTTTGTCAAATATTGTCACAGAGAGGCGGTTTGACAAATAAAAAAAAAATCATTAAGAATGTTATGACCTAGACGCTTAATTAGCATGAAAAAGCCTACGTCTAGAGTGTTCCCAAAAAGTTATATTAATGTAGCGTAAAAAGTAGGGAAAAGGGATGGAGGGAAATATGGCACCTCCGATAGGCCGGAAAAACATCAATTTTCACCTTGACCGCTTCAACGGTCCATAACTTGAGAACAAAAAATCCGACGAAATAACCGTTTGCGTCTTCTTTTATTATAGGAATTGCCCCAAAACATATTTTTTTCGTCAAACTTAAAAATTTGACCCTAAATCCGTGCCTGAGTTGAGATAAAATCACCCATATATATATATATATATATGGGCATGGTGGCGGGAGGCCGAAGGCGTGGGTATAAAACTGAGAAGAAAAAAAACCCTTAGTGAAAAACAGCAACAACGGACGATTTAATCTTCGACGTTTCGGCCGGAGTCCGGCCTTCGTCAGGAAGAACTTTTACAGATGAACGTGGGTGGTATTTATACAATGCTACGGTCGAGTCCAAATTTCGGAGGGGTGACGGTTGAAGCTTTCGAGAGAGGGAAGCGTAGGGCAGCTCTTATCCGGGTGAAGAAGCTTGACGGTCGGGGCCAATTTTCTAGGACGGCGGGATGACGGTTGTAGCTTCTTGAGAGGGGGCGCAAGGTGACTTTCTGTCCGGGCCGGCAGCAATGACCTATAGAGACGATAGCGTACAATAGACGAAAGTTACACGCGCAAACTAAAGTGCTGTCTCAAAAAAAAAAAAAAAAAATGGGCGGCACGGTCACTTGTGTGCATGCAGGCATGCATGAGTCAAACCTGGAACAATGTTAAACCTAGAAGTAAAAAGAAATACAATGGATATCAGAACCTGGAAATAAAAGAAAAGTTGATGGTCCAGTTCTGGCCCCAAACACACTACCACTGTCAACAACAAAACCTAAAAAAAAGTGTTTTTTGATTGCTGTTGCTATTCGTCTGTTAGCATTTTAATCGATGCCAGAGTACCGGGGCTTTCATTTATTCCTTGTTTAATAGTGTTAAATCGGTAAATTAGGTAGGATTCACGCTGTTCACGTTCGCGATTTGATTTAAATCCAGATTCTAGGAGCGTCACTGACAACTTATCAAACAAATGTTTTGGGAGAGCGAGATGTTTGGATAAAGGCAGTCCCGGAAGATTTATGGCATGAGATTTGTGATTATTAAAGCGCAGTCTAAATGCCGTTCTAGTCTGCCCTATGTATTGCATTTTGCATACCGTACACTCGAATAAGTAAATGACATTCGACGAGGCACATGTTAAGTTCCCTTTAATTTTGATCGAGAACTGCGAGTGCGTGCTGCTGGCCGTGCTTGTGTGCTGCATCTGTTTACAGATTAGACATCCTGGGTGCCTGCAAGGCCTACATTCGTTAGGTGGTGGCGATGAATTTATCCGAGGGTTTACTAGCGCGTCTTTGAGGTTACGCGATCGTCTGTGGACTACCCCCGGGGCGGATGGAAACGCGCGTTTAAGGCGCTCGCTTTGTTGGAGAATGTTATAATGTCTCAAGACATTATTTACATTAGGATGGTTTATGCTATAAGTTAGACATAGATTTGTGCGTTGTGTGGCGCTTTGCGTGGGGCGCGGGCTGATGAGGTCTGCGCGGTTCAGTTGTTTGGCTTTTCTGATTGCATCGTCGATTATACGGGGTGGATACTTTTGTTTCTCTAGCACAGACTTTAAATTTTGACTGCTCGCATCAAAATCTATCTCTTTTGAACAAATTCGTTTGAAACAATGAGCTTGGCTATAGGGAATGCTGTTCTTGCAATGGTGTGGGTGGTCGCTTTGATAATGAAGGTATTGCTGCCGATCTGTTGGCTTACGGTACAGGCTCGTGGCGAGTTTACTTTCGTCTATCTTAACGTTGACGTCTAGGAAGTTTATTTCGGTTTGAGAGTACGAATGTGTAAAGCGGATGCTCGGATGAGCAGCATTGTATCGACCTATGAAGTCCACCAGCTCCTCCTCAGTGTGCGACCATACAATAAATATATCATCTATAAACCTTTTGTATATTAGCGGCTTTACGGGACATTCAGAAAGGAACTGAGATTCTAATTTTCCCATGAATATGTTGGCATAGTTCGGGGCCATTTTGGTGCCCATCGCGGTTCCGCTAACCTGCCTAAAGTATTGTTAAATTCGAACGTGTTTAGTTCTAAGACAAGCCTCGCTAGAGTAGCGACGACGTGTCCATCTGGGGTATCCGGTTGTTTGTGGAGTTCGTACATGTCAATTAAAGAGAGTATTCCATCATCATGTGGAATATTCATATACAGCGATGACACATCGAGTGTAACGAGATATGATTCTTTTGGTATGCATAAATTTGATATTTCTTTTAAGAAGTGAGTTGTGTCTTTAATGTACGAACCAAGAATTGTAGGTATATGTTTAATTAAACTGTCTACATATCCTGATATGGGTTCGGTTACTGTACCTATTCCGGATATGATTGGACGCCCTGGGTTACCAGGTTTGTGAATCTTGGGGAGCATGTAGAAGCGGCCCGGAGAAGGCTGTACCGGTTTCATTAATTTATGTTCGGTAGCAGTTATTCTGCCCTCGTCTAGGAGATCCTTAAGAACCGAGGTCACAATCTGAGTGTGGTGCACCGTAGGGTCATCCGCGAGAGGTTCATAAAACTTTGAGTCATTTAGTTGGCGGTTTCCTTCTCGGGTGTATTCAGAAGTGCTAAGAATCACAATTGCTCCTCCTTTATCGGCTGGTATTATTGTTATGTCTGTCCTATTGCTCAGGGTTTTTAAGCTAGCCCGTACGGATTTAGTGAGGTTATCCCGTCTTCCCGTCTGCCTGCGATATTCCCGCATTATGTCTTTTTGCACAGCGGCTATGTATAAATCAAGACAATTATCACGGTTAGCTTTAGGCGTCCAGTCGCTCGTTGTACGCTGCTGAGAGGTGTTGGAGCTAGAAGTTTTGTCCAAGAAGTATTCCCGCAATCTTAAATTTCGAGCAAACTTGTCGAGGTCGCGTAGTAATTGAAATTCGTCAACAAAACCTGTGGCGGGACAGAAATTTAATCCCCTCAAAAGGAGTCTTTCCTCTTCTGTTGATATAGTCACGCCAGATAGATTAACAATTGTAGTGCCACAAGGGGCACTAGTGCTTGACCTATCGTCAGTTATGCTAATGGCCGGTTGAGTATGTTCGTTATAGTTAAATGATGTCGTGAGCTGAGGTAAAACAGGGTTAGGAACCTTATCGCGCTGTAGCTTACGTAGCTTGATTGTTGCGAGGTCATGGTGTTTCTTTTTATCAAATTCAGATAGGGCGCTAATTTCGGATGTCGATAAGGGGCCATTTGAACGGAGAAGTGTAGCGGTCGCGGTCGTTAACTGTTTCACTTGTTTGTCACTATGCTGAATCGCTATTTGGACCAGTTGAAGGGAACCTTCAAGGAGAACTTGTTGCCATTCCGATCGGTCATGTTGGTCGAGGTTTGTGCAGGCGGGAGGAAGGGAAAGCGACATGCCCTTCGGGGTAATGCCTGCGTTAAGGTACACTAGCAAGGTTGATTTATGGAGTTCGTGCCTAATGCGTTTATCTGAGAGCTTTCGTACTTTAAGAAAAGTGGTACTGTAGTTTGGAGTGGAGGAACTGGACTCACCGAACTGTCGTCATTCGTCTTTCTTCGGGTGCGGGGAGCTCTCCACGGCGGGCTTTCGCAGGTTGTAGCGCTGTCTTGGGGTACTTCTCGGCTGCTACGGGCGTTGCTTTGGTGCCACACTCTCGGCAGGTGTCGGGTACTCATCGACGTAGTTGACGCTCTCGCTGGCTGCCGGGCACGGTGCTCCCGGGGTCCCCACAGGGGCAGCTGGGCTCTCGATGCTCTCGCTGGCTGCCGGGCACGGTGCTCCCGCGATCCCCACAGGGGCAGCTGGGCTCTCTGGACTGGCGTTGTGGCGTCGTAAAAAGGAGGTAAATGCTTTAAAACATATTTATTTATTAGACGACGTTCTGAGCGTGGACCGCTCTTCATCAGGTCCTAATGTTGCAGTGAAAGTTGGAAGCCCGCCACTTTGACACGACAGCAAAAAAAAAAAATAAAAAAAGGGAAAATTGAGGAAAGGTGAAAAAAGTGAAAGCCGTTTACAACTTCCTGTAACGCCGAATTGGAGCGCAGCTCTTGAGGAGGAGGAGTGGAGGGTATATTCCTCCTCCTCCCTCGTGATCATGCCTGCTAGTCCTCCTCCCCTCCTGCTCCCCCTCCCTCTCCTTTACCACCTCCTCGTCCTTCAAGCTCCTCCCCTCGCCTCCGCCTCCTCGGCTCTCCTCCCCCCCTCCTCCACCTTCGTACTGCTTTCCTCCTCGCCGCTCAAGCCGGAAAGGGTCGCGTAAGAGCTGTGCTCTGAAATATAGAGTCAGGACAAATATTTTGGAGGGTTGAAATTTTATTGATTGGGGAAAAACCGTGGTGTATATTGGAAACTGCGTTTCCAATATACTCATGCTCATCCTCCCTGCTCATCCTCCCTGCTCCCCTGCGTTCTCCTCTTCCCCTCGCGGGGGCCACGTGATCTCGGGGGGGGGGGGGGGGGGGGGGGAGGGGAGGGGGTAGTCACGTGACCCTCCCGAGGCCACGTGACCCCCTCCCCCCAAAGTCACGTGACCCCCCCGAACCATACTAAATGAGGGGAGGAGGAGGAGAGGGAGGGGCGCGGTTACGGCGACGCCGACGGCGACGCCAACGGCGACGCCGACGCCGCTCAGGCTGGAAACGGGCCCCTAAGAGCTGCGCTCTAAAAACAACTTCTCAGGACCGACCATGGGTAGACTAAGGCCGCGGCCAGGGAAGGGGCCCCGCATGCATCCCCAAACAACCTCCCGCTAGGCGCCATTTTGGGGCTCGGCAGTGTCCAGAACGAAACAAGGGAATAAAACAAAATCAAGTGGGCCCAAAAGCGTGCCCTGGTGGCTAAGAAGAGCCAGCAGAGACACAGGAGCAGCTCAGGCGCGAACTGAGACGCGCGAGGGTTCATGTTACACACCCAAACACCCCTCTCCACCGCACACACTCACGTGCAAGCATGCCCCCTGCCCCCCCCCCCATTTTTTTCTTCTTCCATTTTCCTTATTTTTATTTTTCTCACCGCCCGCCTCTCCATCTCGCACCCGAGAGCGAAGGCATTCCTCGAGGTCGTAATGATGTCCAGCGCAGGGAGAACTCTAGGCAGGGGACTCCGTCTGTTTGTTTTCCCGTCAACGTGGTGGTTCCGAGGAGGTGAACTGTTCAAGATATAAGCAGCTAAGCAGGCCGGCGCTCTCGTTGATGCCCGCTCGAAGTGTGTTAAACTTTTTAATTAGGTACAATTCCCTTTGCTCCCTTCCGCGTGCTGTACTGAATCCCAACTGAAGTATAGTTACAAATATTTTGTTTATGTGGTGTTGATCGAGACACATATGTTTAGAGAGCGGGAGTCTGGGGAGTGTGTTAAGGTGGGACTTATGATTGTTAAATCTTTGACGGAAGGGGAGATCGGTTTGTCCAATATACTGCATGTTGCATACCCGGCAGTGGAACAGATAGACAACATTAGCTGAGTTACAGTTATAATTTCCATTTATCCTTAAGGTGAAGTCCGAATTTTTACTTTTTGCCTCCACGGATTCCGTCATGTGGCTACACACTTTGCACCGCAGCTCCCGGCATGGCCGAGATCCCAGGAACTTTTCATCTGTGGTTTTGGATCGTACTAGCATGTCTTTAAGGCTTTTTCCTCGACAGTAGACGAGGAAAAAATCTGCCTGCGGAAAGACAGATTGGAGGCGCTGGTTTTGTGAGAGAATATTAAAATTTTTGCGCAGGATGTTGTTGATGTTGGGAAGGTTACTTGCGTAGGCTAGCACTAAATTATATTGATTATTCTCTGAGTTTCGAACGCTTGTTTTGTTGATGGCTGTGGTCTAGTCTACTAGCCTTTTCTATAGCACTGTTAATGACGCCTGGCGGATAATTTTGCCTAATGAGTGCTGTTGTTAAATTATCTGCGTTTTGCTTGAAGTCTTGCTCGTTGCTGCATATTCGTTTCTACCTATGCGCCTGAGAATAGGGCAAACTATATTTGCAGTGGCGGGTGTGGCAGCTATCGTGGTTAAGATATTTTTGCCTCTCCATGGGTTTTCTGTAGAGTTTAGTGGAAAGTTTATCCTGAATTTCGACGGTAACGTCCGAGAAACTAATAGTCCGCCGCGATATGTTGTGGGTGAACCGAATAGAGGAATGAGTCGAATTCTATTCCGAAATGAATGTGTTGAGTTCGTCCTCCGTGCCTGTCCATATAAAAGTATTGTCAATATACCTTTTATAGAAATATGGCTGAATCGGATGATCTGCGAGGAACCGACCCTCCAATTCTGCCATGAAAATGTTGGCATAATTTGGGGCCATTTTTGTGGCCATGGTGGTTCCGCTAATTTGGAGGTCCCCGCAGGGGGCACCTGTGAAAGCAGGTGTTTGGCGAGTGGCGTCTCCACGGACCCCGAGCCCCGCAGGGGGCGCCTGCACCTTATGTGCTAGGTGCTTGGTGAGTAGCGTCACCACGGACCCCAGCCACGTGGGCCACCATACCCGCACGCAGGGGGCACCTGCCTCGGTAGGTGCTTGGTGAGTGGCGCCACCACGAACCCCGAGCTATGTGGGTTTACCCACCCACGCCTGGCTGTGCGTGGCTTAACCCGTGTCCGGGAAAAAGGGTACCCTGGTGGTTGAGCTGAGCCCGGGGTTTGTTTGGACCCTTTGGGACCCCCCGGGCGAGGCAATACACCGCTTCGGCCCCTGCTCCTCGTAGACGGGTGTCCTGGCTTGGCCCGACCAGGATGATTCAGCCAGTCGCCTCTCTACCCTCCTCTTCCGTCTTTCACTTTTCCTCCCACCTCTTTCTCTTTCCTTCTACACTCTCTTCCTTCCTTTTTCACCTTCTTAGGCGGCAAGGGCCAACCTTGAGTGGAAACAGGACCTGTCCCTGCAACCACACTAGGGTATAGTGCCCGGGCAGCACTGGTAGAGTAATTGTGTCAGCCAAGCCCATCTTGCTATGGCACATTACCTACCCCATTGTTGGGCTCCGTGGTGGGCGGTGCACCCGGGCACTGAATTTTCCTCCCATCTCTTATGGGTCTGCACAAAAAATCTTTTCTTGATCGGCCCCCGAAAAGGGGTCGCACCGAAGTTTCTACCTCGCACGAGACACACACTACTCCACCTAGATTCCCAAAATTCTTGGTACTCCACTCTGAAAGCGACAAACAACTCTCGAAAATGTCACCATTTCTTGTTGCAAAGCTCCTAGAGGGTGTGATTGGAAAGAACTTTAAGGCTAAGAAGCTGGCATCTGGCGATTTGCTTGTAGAAATTGAGACCAGCCACCAGAGTTCTGCGCTCCTTGCACTCAACTGTGTGTCGGACTACAAAGTTACAGTGACACCCCACAAGACATTGAACACCATCCAAGGAGTCATCTCGGAGGACGACCTTCTGGACGCGTCTGAGAGCGAAGTAGTGGAGGGCCTTTCTGAGCAGGGGGTTGTAGCTGCAAGGCGCATCTCCTTGCGTCGTGACGGCCAAGAGCTGAAGACTAGGCACATCGTGCTTACCTTTGAGTCCACCACACTTCCTGAGTCTGTGAAAGCGGGATACCTCTACTGCAGAGTTCGTCCTTACGTTCCGAACCCCAGAAGGTGCTTTAACTGACAACGATTTGGACACGGTTCACAGAACTGCCGCGGCAAAGCGACATGTGCTAAGTGTGGCAAAACCGACCATGCAGCAGACTCTTGTTCCAACGACACACACTGTGTAAACTGCAAAGAGCCCCACCCTGCTTACTCCAGATCGTGTAAGACATGGAAAGATGAAAAAGAAATTCTTACACTTAAAGTGAAAGAAAACCTTTCATACCCAGAGGCGCGTCGCCGCTTCGCGTTTTTGCGCAAGGGCGGCTTTGCACAGGTGGTGCAGCGGGGACCTGCACCACTGAAGGTTGCGATGGCAACCCAGACGTCCTTCCCGGATGCTAGGAAGCCACTGCAGTCCCCAACACTTCAGCTTCCTGGGCGTTCACTCTCGTCTGGTAGGCCTACATCCCCCTCCAGCGAGAGTTGTACCACTTCCACGGGGCAGCAGCCTGTCCCCTCTCATGTAGAGGGCTCACAGGCTGTTTCTCCTACCCAAGATGGGTCGGCTGTGTCCGCACCTATCAGTGCTTCGCGGTCTCCTTCCAAGGAGAAGGGACCACGCTCCCGACCGAATTCTTCGGAGGGAGCGTCCTCATCCAAGGAGCGGCACAATTCTTGTGCCACTCCTCCAGCACCCAAGGGGCAGGAGCAGGTGGGCTTGGGCGACTGCCTGCCCAGTACCTCTGCTCCTCCGGCTGGTGGAGGTAGGGGCCGGGGTTTTCCTCCTCGTGCCCAGAACCTCTCTAAACCGGCTAGAACAGCCTCCGCCCAGGAGGCAGAACCAATGGAGGAGGGTGTTGAACCATCCACTCCTGCGTCTGACCCAGACGACATGGAGTGGCAGGTCCCCAAGGGCAAGCACAAGAGCAAAAAACCAATTGTTCCACCAAAGTGACAATTATACTCTACAAGGCTGGTATTCTCTTTCAACAGGAACATCATCCCACATCCTCAGTCACTACACCAACCTCACGACACCAAGATATCTTGCTCATTTCCATTGCTCCACCTACTCCTAGGGTTCAGCCGAGACAGAGGAGTAACGGCGACTCCCTCGCCAGTGGCCTCGGCCCGAAGTCTCGACGCCCTTGGAGGTCGGAGAGGTCAGTTCCATATAGACCAACCAGAGGACTACTGGCGACTCCCTCGCCTGGGGCTTTATTTTTAATTGCTTTTCCCCAAAGGTTCGGTCGGAGCTGCCTTCTTGCAGACTCATTAGATCATCATTCATGTCCTTTTCACATTTTACTAAATTCACCTCCTATAACTGGCTTAGTTTTGCTCTAGCTACCATTACACGAAGCTTATGACTTTCTGGTGAAAAGCTAACTGCCTAACATTAATCATGTCTGTTTTTTTACAATGGAACTGTCGTGGACATTTTTCCAATTATGACGACATCACCTTTTTATTAAATGAACACTGCCCTGCTGCCTTTTGTTTGCAGGAGACGCACCTTAAGGAAAGTCACTCACATGTGCTTAGACACTTCAAAGTCTTCAGGAAAGATAGGTTAAACGCCTCTGTGGCTTCCGGTGGTGTTGCAGTGGTTGTCCAACGCATGGTCCCGTCCACTGAAGTGGCTTTGCAAACCTCTCTCGAGGCCGTCGCTGTCCGTATGCTGCTGGACCGTGTGATTACCGTCTGCTCAGTGTACATCTCCCCGGGATATCAGCTGCAGTATGAGGAGCTAGATAATTTAATTAGCCAGCTTCCGGCGCCTTACATCATTTTAGGTGATTTCAATGCACACAATCCTTTGTGGGGAAGCTGTAGAAGAGATTCTCGAGGGGCACTCATTGAACGGTTTGTTCTTTCGACAGGATTGTGTCTGCTCAACACAAAAGAAGCCACTTATTTTAGTTCAGCAACTTGTAGTTTTACTTCCATTGATCTTTCATTTTGTCATCCTTCATTGTACCCTTTGCTTTTATGGAAGGTCATCCAAAATCCATATGGGAGTGACCACTTTCCACTCATTTTAGAGTTCAACCATCCTCCTGCTGGTCTTTTAACACGCACCCCTCGTTGGAAGCTTGAAAAGGCTGACTGGTCAATCTTTACAGAAGCCTCACTTATAGCATGTTCATCCCTTGATGATCTTTCCATCGACAACGTCACCGAGCACATTACTCAGCACATCTTGCAGGCCGCTATGCTTGCCATTCCCATGACGTCCTCACATCTTCCAAAAAGGCCAAAACAGTGGTGGAACGAAGACTGCCGCCAGGCAAAGAAAGAACAAAATCATGCATGGGGTATTCTCAGGCGCTATCCCACGGCCAATAACCTGATCGGTTTTAAGAAAAAACGAGCGCAAGCGAGGTATATCCGATGGCGAGCCAAGCGGCAAAGCTTTAGAGGGTATGCTTCCTCAATTAATAGCAGTGCATCCTCAAAGGAAGTTTGGGACCGTGTGCATAAAATTGAAGGCTCCTACCGGGTATTTTCTGTCCCACTCCTGAACCACAACGGAGCATGCCCTGCCAGCCTAGAAGAACAGGCGAATGTCCTTGGTGAGCATTTCAAATTCGTTTCAAGTTCTCAACATTACACTCCGTCATTTCAGAGACACAAGCTACAGGCAGAGAAAAAGGCAGTTCCTTTGTCAGGTGGCTTGCAGGAGCCCTATAATTCATTATTTACACTTTTTGAACTACAGCTGGTACTCCATTCATCCAAACAGACGGCTCCTGGGCCAGACGGCATTCATTACAAAATGCTTCAGCACCTCCATCCATCAAGTCTTGAGCTTGTATTATATTTGTTCAACCGCATTTGGCTTGAAGGTTGCTTCCCCTCATTTTGGAAGGTGGCTGTCATAATTCCCCTGCTGAAGCCAGGAAAGGATCCTACCTGTGCATCTAGCTTTAGGCCGATAGCTCTCACGAGTTGTTTTTCAAAGACACTAGAAAGGATGATAAATAAAAGGCTTATATTTTATTTAGAAAGAAACAAGCTACTTGACCGTTACCAGTGTGGATTTCGCTCAGCTCGATCGACGGTTGACCATCTGGTCCACTTTGAGACCGCTGTGCGAGAGGCCTTTGTAAATAGACAGCATTCCTTCTCTGTCTTTTTTGACTTGGAAAAAGCATATGATACAACTTGGCGCTACGGCATATTGCAGGATTTGTTCAACATTGGTCTTCGGGGCAGAATGCTAGGTGCCATCCATAGTTACCTCCGGGATCGCACTTTTCGTGTGAAGCTTGGGGCAACTCTTTCTAAAGAATTCTCGCAAGAAAATGGAGTCCCACAAGGCGGTGTGCTTAGCGTCACACTTTTTATCGTAAAAATGAATTCAATTTCTTGTATTATACCGCCATTTGTTCAGTACTCGCTCTATGTTGATGATGTACAAATTTCAGTCTCATCTTGTAATCCGTCCATCTGTGAACGTCGACTTCAACTTGCAATCAACAATTTGGTCAAATGGGCGGATGTAAATGGTTTTAGGTTTTCTCCTGAGAAAACTGTTTGTGTGTGCTTCTCTCGTCGCCGCGGAATTTTACTTGAGCCTTCCTTAACTATGTATGAAGTCCCTATTGCAGTAAAGAACGAACACAAGTTTTTAGGTCTTATATTTGACTCAAAAATGACATTCATTCCACACGTTAAGAGCCTCAAAATGAAATGTGTAAGATCACTTAATATACTAAAGGTCTTGTCGCACGTATCCTGGGGGGCTGATCGGTGTTGTTTGTAGCGCATCTACCGCTCAGTCGTACGGTCCCGACTTGATTATGGCTGTATTGTGTACGGCTCCGCACAGGCATCGGTTCTCAAGATGCTGGACCCCATTCATCATCAGGGTCTCCGACTTTCCACTGGTGCTTTTCGCACATCTCCAATACTCAGCCTATATGTAGAGGCAAATGAGCCCTCACTGGAGAAAAGGAGGTTTGAATTAGGCTTCATGTATTCTCTGCGAATTAGGTCTGTTCCTGGTCACCCGACCCTGGACTGCATAGAACAAGTACACTGTGAGCAGACTTTCATAAACAAGCCTTCATTTGTTCCACCTCTCGCCATGAGAATTCGTTCTTCTGCTGAGTCCGTAGGGCTGGATGTGCTACCCTCAGTTGTGCAGCGCTTGAACTCAGTAGCTCCTTGGGACCTCATGCCTCTCCACTGTGAGTTGAAATTAACAAAATACAACAAGAAAGAGACCCCTAATGAAGTTCTGAGACAAGAATGTTTCGAACTCCAGGACCAGTACCGAGACTTCACAAGTTTCTACACTGACGGGAGCAAAACTGATTCCTGTGTAGGCTGCTCAGTGGTAGGGCCTTCCGTGAAGTGTGTCCAGAGAATTAACAATAATGCCTGTATTCTTTCCGCAGAGCTTTACGGCTTACTCCTTGCCATAGACCACATTCTTAAAAAGAAGATCCGTAAGTCAATTGTTTACACTGACTCACTTAGTGCTTTACGAGCTCTGGACACAACGGGGGATGTTCAAAATCCACTTGTTCTAGAAATAAGGAACCGGTTACATTCAGCATCAAAAAGGAAGAAAGAAATAACATTGTGCTGGGTACCTTCCCATGTAGGAATTCCTGGGAATGAGGATGCTGACCGTGCAGCGAGCACTGCTAAGGATCGACAAGTGGATCTTCACAAGATACCCTACAGAGATTATAGACATGCCCTGAAAAAATCTACAAAGTGCAAGTGGCAAGAGGAGTGGAACCAAGAAATGAACAATAAGTTGCATGCCATAAAACCTTTAATTCAAGAATGGGAGAGTGCACGTCATCGTGAGCGATTTTATGAGGTGATATTATGTCGACTCCGAATCGGTCATACACGTCTTACCCATGGGCACCTTTTGCGAGGGGAGGATGCTCCAGAGTGTGTACACTGTCACATACCATTAAGCATCCTGCACATTTTACTTGTATGCCCTTTGTATGACCAAGAACGCCACAGACACTTTGCTAAGGTTCACCAAGAGCATACACCATTACATCTCGCCATTTTACTCAGCGATGAGCCATTGATTCCACACGAGTGTGTTTTCAACTTTCTTAAGGATATAAAACTCCTGGACCAGCTATAATTTTAATAGTTTGTCGTATTCATTGCCACATCTTATGCGCTTGTGCTTTCATGATCATTGTTTTATTAAATTACAAGCTACTATAGCTCTTTCTTCTCTTTAACCTTGATTTCAGCAATAGTCCTAGTTGTTGGCGCATTATAGCCTTGGTCGCTGCTGCGCCATTAAACCCCAATCAATCAATCAATTTGGAGGTAATGTTCATCTTCGAATTCAAAAGGGTTGCATTGAAGCACGAGTCGTAACAATTTTGTTAAGGACTGACAATCGAGGATTGAAGAGTTTTGGGTGTTCACATACGCTCCAATTACCGCTCCTATGCCGTCATCGTGCGGAATGTTGGGTACAGCGCAGTTACGTCCAATGTTACCAGAAATGAACCTGTGGGTATGGTTAGCTGGAATATATCCTGGATGAAATGGTTCGTGTCCCTCAAGAATGACGGAAAGGTCGGGGGGATTTTCTTAATTATAGTGTCAATAAAACTTAATATTCTTTCGGTTACTGTTCCTATGCCAGACACCATTGGCCTCCCAGGGTTATTCTCCGTGTGTCTTAGATAGCGTGTAGAATCGCCCAGGTCTGGGGTGCCAGGGCTTAATGCAGTGGAACATTTCCTTAGTTATGCCACTGTTGTCTTTTAAGTGGGACAGTGTTCTGAGAACAAGGGACTTGATTCGCAATGTTGGATCACTTGAAAGTTTTTTTTGTAAAATTTTGGGTCATTTAGTTGTCGGAGTCCTTCATTAATGTAGTCCTGCGTATTAAGAACAACTGCGGCACCACTCTTGTTGGCTGGCTTAATAACATTGTCGGTCCTGGAGCCAAGAAGTTTAATGCACTTGTTTTCGGAGAGTGAAAGATTGTATTTCGGAACCCGTTTTTTCTGAAATGACTCTATAATTTCCCGCTGTACCACCTCTATGTACATATCCAAGTATTTGTTCCTTTGGTTGCTTGGTGTCCAGTGCTTTTTTGGATTTGAGGGAAGGGGGCAGTCGCCATCACTAGGGCGCTCGTGAAAATATTCTCGGAGACGTAGAGTACGGGAGAAGTTGTCCACGTCCTAGTATAACTGGAATTCGCCATACCCTCCCATTGCAGGCAGAAACTGAGGCCCTTGGAAAGAATCGCTACCTCTTCTTCTAAGAGTGTCGTGCTTGACAAATTTACAATATTGCTGCCAATTTCATTCTGTTGAGAGGATGTTTTTCGGCTGGCGAAAGAAGCGGGAGAGGTCTGTGCAGCAACGCGTGGGCCCCGATAACAGGGGTTTATTGTTCTGAGGTGCGAATTCAAAGTTGCCTCGGGCAGTGCCCCGCAGGGGACACCTGAGAAAGCAGGTGTTTGGAGAGTGGCGTCTCCACGGACCCCGAGCCATGCGGGTTCGCCCGCCCACGTCTGGCTGTGCGTGGCTTTCCCGTGTCCGGGGAAAGGGCATCCTGGTGGTTGAGTCGAACCCGGGGTAGGTTTGGACCCTTCGGGGCCCCCCGGGTGAGGCAATACACCACTTCGGCCCCCGCTTACCGTAGACGGGTGTCGTGGCTAGGCCCGACTAGGATGAGTCAGTCAGTCGCCACTTCTACTATCCCCTCCCTTCTTTTACCTTTGTCTTCTCCTTCTTTTCACTCTTCTCATTTCTCCTTTTTCCTTTTTCAACTCCTTTGGCGGCAAGGGCTAACCTTGGGTGGCGACAGACCCCTTGTCCAAAACCACACTTGGTTATAGTACCTGGGCAGTGCTAATAGTCTAACAGTTCCACCAAAGCCCTTCTTGTTATGGTGCGTTACCTAACCCCTTGTTGGGCTCGGTGGTGGGCGGTGCACCGCGGATTCTGAACACTCTTTGCCCTCTTATGGCGCCCCTCCCAACCCCGTTCAGGGCAAGCCTTTAAAAGGCGCTGTTTTGAACCCAAGGCCACTGACAAAGATCCTGAAGTCGAAACATTTACAAAGTTTTTTATTGTTCATTCGCTTGATGAACATAAGCCTGTTGCAAAGCTGTCGCCTTTTGTTGTTGCCAAGGTACGGGAAAACCTTGTTGGGTTCTCCTTCAAGGCTAAAAAGCAGCACTCCGGAGACCTCTTAGTGGAGGTAACCACCAAAAAACAAAGTGAAGTGATCCTGAAGTCGACTAGTTTTCTTCATGTCAAAGTGTCAGTTAGCCCTCACCGCACGCTCAACACTATCCGTGGGGTCCTCTCTGAGGAGGACTTCTTGCACACTAGTGAGGAAGAACTTCTCGAGGGACTCCAAGGTGTTGGTGTTGTTGCTGTTAAGCGCATTATATTCCGAAAAAATGGTGAGGAAAAATTCCTTCCAAACACGTCATCCTTACATTTGAACGACACACACTGCCAGAAACCATCAAGGCAGGATACCTTAATTGCCGCATCTGCCCCTATGTCCCCAACCCCCAGCGGTGCTTCCGTTGCCAGCGCTTTGGCCACGGATCGCGCAGCTGTCGAGGGAGGGAGACTTGCGCAAAGTGTGGCAGCCACGACCATCTAGCCGACATCTGTGAAGATGCCATTTCCTGTGCCAACTGCAAGGGTCCTCACCCTGCCTACTCTCGCTCTTGCCCCTTGTGGTGACAAGAGAAAGAAATCCTTACCCTGAGAGCCAAAGCAAACATATCGTATCCAGAGGCAAAACAAAGATTCTCCTTTCTTTTTTTAAGGCACGTACATACTCCGACGCGGTGCGCCAGGGCCCTCCACCGCGAACGGAATCGAAGGCCACCCAGGTCTTGCCTGAAGCCCTGGCAGTGGCCCTTTGGGCCCCGACCCCCCTGCAGGGGCAGCAGCTCTCCCCACCTTCTGGAGGGAGCACACTAGCTGCCCTCAAGCCTAAGGACAGACAGGCAACGCCATTGCCAGTCCTTACTTCGACGCCTTCCCCCGGTGAGAAGGAGCGACACTCGCTTCAAATCACTGGAGAGGGCCTCCTCCAAAGAGCAGCACAACTCCCGTGCTGCTCCCCAGTACCCAAGGGGTCGGAGCAGGCAGAGTTGAAAGACGCTCAGCCCAGCACCTCCGCTGCCTCTTCGGCTGGTCGCGGCCGGGGCCTGGCTCCCCGTGATCCAAGTCGGAAGAAAACGCTGGCTAACACCAGCGACACGACTCAAGAGGCAGACTTGTCCATGGAGTTAGACGATTCGGCTGCTCCTGCTTCTGACCCGGATAGTATGGAGTGGCAGACGCAGACCCGTGCAGGGAAGAGCAAAAAACCGGTTACTGCGCCGAAGTAATCCAAGGGGTCTCTCTCCCGAGTTTTAATCTTTTTACTACCGAGTTTTATTGATTTACACTTTCCGATATAAACATATTTTATAAGGGTCAAAAGTAAATTTTATGCAATGGAATTGCAATGGAATAAATCATTTCATGGATGAGCTTCGGCCGATAGCTCTTGCTCTTCAGGAAACTCACCTTCATGATCGCTCTCCTCATATTTTAAGACGTCACCGGGTTTTTAGGAAAGACCGCCTTAGTGACACTCCCTCTGGTGGCGTGGCGGTGGTTGTACAGGGTGGGGTCGCCTTTTCTGAGGTTTCACTCTGCAGACCACATGAAGCCGTGGCAGTGCGCCTTCTTTTAGACCGCCTCATAACTGTCGCATCAGTTTATTTACCACCTAACACTCCATTACATCTTAGTGAATTGCAGGGTCTTGTAGGTCAGCTCCCACAACCCTTTATAATTCTAGGTGATTTTAATGCCCATCACTCCTTATGGGGTAGTATTCGTCAAGATTCTCGTGGAGGTGTTGTTGAACGTTTTTATTGGCATCTGGGCTATGCTTTCTTAATGGGACAGAGCCAACAGTTTTCAGTGCAGCTCACACCACATTTACATCCATCGATCTGTCGGTTTCATCCCCCTCATTGTTTCCTTGCTTTACATGGAATGTTCTCAACAACCCTTTTGGCAGTGATTCCTTTCCTATTGTTTTAGAGAGTGTTGTTCAGCTGCCCTCACTTTTGAAACGTATCCCTAGGTGGAAGTTAGATAAAGCTGACTGATCACTTTCTGGGTTACATTCCACTTTGGACCCTTCCCTGCTTTCTTCTATGTCACCCGAAGATGCTACACTGTATATTACTGAGCAGATACTGAATGCTGCTAAGGTGTCTATTCCACGAACCTCTGGTAATGTGGCAAAAAAATGCAAACCATGGTGGAACAAGGAGTGTGCCACAACCTTAGCGGGTCAAAACAGGGCTTGGGGCAAACTTCGCAGATATCCCATATCATGTAATCTTGCAGAGTTCAGGAAGCAGTCAAAATGGAAATCCTGGATGAAGTATGTTTCTTCTAGAAATAATTTTGTGCCAGCGAAGGAGGTTTGGGATAGACACAGGAAAATAAATGGAGACTATAGGTGCTTTGCAATTCCTACTTTTGATGCCCCTTCATCTTTAGTTGACATCGGCAACATCCTTGGTGAACATTTTTATAATACATCCAGCTCGGCAAACTACAGTGATTCGTTCAGTAGATTTAAATCTTGTGCAGAGCGACAAAACATCTCCATCTCTGGAGGAGACTCGGAGCCTTATAACCAGCCTTTTATGCAGTGTGAACTTGAAATGGCACTTGACATAACGAGGGTTTCTGTTCCAGGGCCCGACGCAGTTCATTATGAAATGCTTCGTCGCCTTTCTCCCGAGTCCCTGAAAATTCTTCTCTTGTTCTTCAATTTATTGTGGAAAAAAGCCTGCTTTCCCCATGCCTGGAAGCATGCACATGTCATCCCGCTCTTGAAGCCACAGAAATACCCTTCACTACCATCAAGTTACCATCCCATTGCTCTGACGAGCTGTGTTGGGAAAACATTTGAAAGGCTTATAAATAGGCGGTTAGTATATATATTAGAAAGGCAAAAGGTCCTTGACAAAAATCAGCGTGGGTTTCGCCAAGGTCGATCTACTCTCGATAATATGGTTCGCCTGGAAACCGTTATACGCGAGGCATTTGTGAACAAGCAGCACTGTGTTGCAGTATTTTTTGACTTAGACAAGGCGCATGATACCACTTGGAGATATGGTATCCTGAAAGACTTGTATGCTTGCAATATGCGTGGTAGGATGTTGAAAGGTTCTGTTTGTTAGAAAGTGGTTAATGCATTGCAAGTCCGGCTTGGCAGCACCCTGTCTAAACCTTTTGTTCCAGAAAAAGGAGTCCCACAGGGAGGCATTTTGAGCGTCACTTTGTTTGTACTGAAAATGAATTCTCTCGCACGATTGCTACCTCGGTCTATTTCCTACTCTCTTTATGCTGACGATATACAGATCTCCTCATCTTCTTGCAATCTTTCTAGTTGTGAGTGGCAGTTACAACTGGCTATAAACAAACTTTGTAAGTGGGCAGACGAAAATGGTTTTAAGTTCTCTGTTGCAGAGACAGTCTGTGTGCCTTTTCCCTACGTCGCGTGCTCTCCTTAGACCCAGTTTTGAAACTAAACGGTACTCTAATTCCTGTTAGGAAGGAGCACAAGTTTCTTGGTGTCATATCTTACAAAAAACTTACCTTCATTTCCCACCTGAAATTTCTCAAAGAAATTTGCCTTCGTTCCAAAAACCTTCTGAAGGTTTTGGCTCATAAATCATGGGGGTCGAATCAGAAATGTCTGTTGCATTTGTACACCGCGCTTGTGCGATCTCGTCTTGATTATGGCGCCGTGGTGTACGGGTCAGCTCGCCCATCTGCTCTCAAGATGTTGGATCCTGTACATCATCTTGGCTTGCGTTTGGCAACAGGTGCTTTTCGGACATCGCCTGTACTTAGTTCGTATCCGGAATCAAATGAGATGTCGCTGTGTAAAAGACGTCAATACTTCAGCCTAACCTACATGTCTAGGATCCTGGCAAACCCTGATCACCCAACGTATCGTTCCGTACAAAGGTCGCAATTTTATCGTCTCTTTGAAAATAAGCCAAGCATTGTCAGACCCTTAAGTTTTCGTATAGAGCAATTTTGTTCCTCACTTCAACTTCGTCTGGACGAACCTAACCTAATTCAGAGAACAGTACGCGTGGCGCCCTAGAATGTGGTGCGTGTTTTTTGCGACTGGACTTTCACTAAGTTTAATAAGAATAACATATCAGCTCTTGCAATTCAGCAGGAATTCCTTGACGTGGAAGAGAAATATAAAGATTATGCTCACTTTTACACGGATGGTGCCAAGACTTCATCGTTTGTCGGTTGTGCCGTGCATTCAGGTCGTTTTGTTAAAGTCAAACGTCTAGAGGAATTTTCGAGTATATTTACTGCTGAAATCTATGCTGTGTCTTTTGCATTGGATTATATTTTGAAGACTAAAACCAGACGGGCCGTAATATTTGTGGACTCTCAAAGTGCCATTACTGCAATATGCTCTCTAAAAGCCACTAAAATATGCTTGTGGAAGAGATGTGACCTTTACGCAAAGCTCCGTTAAGTTTACTTCGCAATATAAAATTCTGCTGGGTTCCGAGTCATGTGGGAATAAAGGGTAATGAGGAGGCAGACAGGCTCGCTGCATCTTCAGGTATCTGCTCTCAATATCAAGCTAGCTTGCCCTATCAGGATATCAAGTCATTAAAGGGCAACTCCGCTCAATTCCGAAAAATTTAGGCTTCCATGTGATTCACATTCACAAAGTAATACTCAACAACTCTACGTCTTCGGATTCGCGAAATGTGGAATAATATTTGTGTAATCCTAATTTAAACATCAGCAGATACCGAAACCGAAACTTGGGTTGCGTCAGGCAACATTGGTCTCGGGTCGTCACAGTCATGAGCACCTCACGTCGAACCACGTGGTCTTGTGACGTTCGGGAGGGAGCGAGAAACAGGACACGCGACGCGGGCAGGTCCTTTTTTTTGGACGCGGGCAGGTCGCTTCGCATGGCGTGGACGGTGATGGCCCGGGGGAGAGGGGGAAGGGGAGAAGACGAAAGAGGAGAAGGGGAGCGGAGAAACAGACCGATAAGCGCGCAGGGCAGCGGTGATCACGTGAACGCCCGGTCAGCCAACACCGGGAAGAGAAACTCATGACGTCATCGTTAAATTTCGCTCTGAAAAGTAAAAACAAGCAAAACGTGAGAATGAAGTATGCATGCCTCTGACGTAGTGGTTCAACGTTGGCCGCTCCAACTCCGTGGCATTGACTGCGCTGATGATTGCGCCTCGCGCCGCACGCTAGAGTTGGCAGATTTCGGCGACTTGGCTCGCTTGAAGGTTCACTGGCCAGTTTATTAAATATATAGACGGAATCAGATCGTAATATTTGACATGGGGTCTTCCTATATGATACTGAAGAGGGCTACATAGTTTTCTAAATATCAAAAATGAAGCGGAGTTGCCCTTTAAGTCGTCACTTTTTCGTCTATGGCAGACAGAGTGGACCATGGAGTCTAATAACAAGCTCCATGTAAGCAAACCAGTCCTTGGGTCTTGGGAGAGCTCCTCACTTAAGAACCGCTTTCACGAAGTTGTATTGTGCCGGCTTCGAATCGGGCACTCCTTCCTTACACACAGATATCTCCTTTATCGGGAGGATCCACCAGTTTGTGAGCACTGTGGAGACAATCTTACTATTCTTCATATTTTGTGGCTCTGCCTGGAATTTGTCACTGAACGACGTGCTCATTTTCAGAGTTTTTTAGATTTTGTATTCCATTTCATCCCGCTCTTTTGCTGGGAAAGCACCCTCTCGTTCCTCTTGATCGAGTTTTATCATTTATTACTAGTACTGGCCTTATACACCAGATCTAGACCCAGTTGTTTTCAGGATCGTCTTTTTGTAATGATGTGCTGCAAAACGCTACGGTCGGAGACATGGAGACAGGTACGCTTCTACAAGCTGAACATCAGGAACATTTGCGACTCATTCTTGGCACCGTCCCAGGCCAGGATCATGTACAAATATTTCGTGGATTTAGCAGAAAACCAAGGTGAGGAACAGTGGAAGGCATGCATCCATCGTATGCCAAGAAAGAAAGAGAAAGACGACAAAGGAAATGTCACCAATATGACCGACCTGACGATTCCAGACAAGGTGTCCAAGATTTTAATGAAGGGTCCGAAATACGCGGTGCAACCGAGGGCCAAAACAGTGGACTTGATCGGCATGGCACGCGATGTCGCAAGAAAGGCTCCAGAGGGAGAACGAGAAGCATGCATCACTGAGGGTATTAAAGAGGTATCAAACAATTTACGAAAAGCGAGACACACAGGAGTAAACACTAATAACACGTTACTCTGGCCCAGAAATAACAACTACCGCCTCCTCATGGCTGACAAGACTGGAGAATTCGTCATTTTAGAACAAGAGATGTATGAGAAGAAATCCAGGGAAGCCATAATAAAAAACTTCACGGCAAGAAAAAAAATCACCGGCAGAAGCATAAAAAAAGCAAGAGCACAAGTGGCACGGCTCTGTGAAAATAATGGTCTCATTCAGATTGCTAAGGAGGTTAAAGGCAGCAAGAATCTCTATCTGAATCCTGTCTTTACGGTAAACACACATAAGAAAGGCAGCCCATTCCGAGTTATAGTAGAGGACAAAGGAACCTGGCAACACGTGATAGCAAAAGAGATACAGAAACAATTATCACTTCTCCAAGTAGACGATCCGTTCCTGGTCCGCAATTCCGATGAAGTGGTTGAATTTTTAAAAACAACACAACCCATCACCGCCTTTTCGGTGGACGTAAAAGATATGTATTACAACATTCCACAGGAAAGAGCAATCGAGGCGGTGGAAGAGGGCATCGACGCATACGGCTCTGTGAGGTTTCAAAACCAGTGCGAAATCAGCACTGGGGAATTCCTGAGTCTCTTACGAACATATTTAGGTTCTCTAAATGTCATGTTCGAAGAGAAGGTATACACTCAAAAAGAGATCATATGTATAGGGTCGTGCATAGCGCCAGCCCTATGTGACCTGTACATGGCAAAAGGAAATAGAGAACTACAGGGGTTTTTCCAGGAAAATGGAGTCAGCAAATGCTTTAGTTATGTTGACGATTTTTTGGTGTGTTTTCCAATACACAAACTAACAGACAAGGTACGCTCAGAGATCATGGAGAAGTTTCGAGAAGCGCACAGAGGACTGGAATTTACTTTTGAGTTACCTGAGAAAGGCAGCCTTCAGTTTTTGGACATCCACATGACTTTTGAGCACAGACACACATGCTGGATGTACAAAACTAGAGGAAAAAAACGAATTCTGCGGTATGACTCTGGACACACAAAGTTAGTAAAGAGGAGTGTTGCCTCAGGATGCATGTGGCGAGCAATACAAAAATCGTGTCACCACAAAGTCTCAGAAAGTTTACAGAGGCAGATAAGCAGACTACACGCAAGCGATTATCCTGAACCCACACTGGTAGCTGTAGCAGAAAAATGTATTTCCACACTCAGGAAAGTGCAAAACAAAGGAGAAAATCTTGGACAAAAGACCACGGGTGGTACTGCCATATATACACAATTTTTCACACAGGATAAAAAATATCGCCGCAAGGTACGAAGTCACAGTGTCACTATCCGCCCCTTTCAGGCTCAAAGGACTATGCAGGAAGGTCAACAATGAAGTGGACGAGACTAACGGCGAGGCGCTGTGTCAAGTAAAACACAGGAGCAAATTTTTTAATGTGTCGAAGGTGTGGTATACAAAATACCACTGTCGTGTGGAAGATCCTACGTTGGGCAGACTGGGAGATGCCTTAACGATAGACTAAAGGAGCACAACCATGCATGCGGACAACTACGAGCACCTGGCAACCTTGCAGCGCATTGTTCAAAGTGCAACTGCAAAGCTCTCCTTGACACTACTTCCATCTTGGCCAGATCAAAGGACAGAACAAAGCGTGAAATAATAGAGGCTTTTCACATGGCTTCGGGTATACACGGAGCGTGCGTCAGTGAGCCATCAATAGCTTTGCGACAAGAAGAATATCCCAGTTAAAAATACCCATTGACTCCAATTGGAATTTCAATTGGTATCAGTGGGATCCAATTGGTATATAGACAACCAATTGGCCATTCCAATTGGAATACATTTTTCCAATTGGTCTTAATCAACCAATTGGCCATTCCAATTGGAACACATTTTGCCAATTGGTCACTCCAATTGGAAATATATATTCCAGTTGGTATTAATCAACCAATTCGCCATTCCAATTGGAATGCATTTTTCCATTTGGTCACTCCGATTGGAAATATATATTCCAATTGGTATAAAACAACCCATTAACCATTCCAATCATAGAGTTTATGATTACAATTCGAAATTAATTTTCCAATTGGTATTAAGCAACCAATTGGGACAGTTATTCCAATTGGATTCTTTAGACTCTCTAAAAAGAAACTGAAAAAACAAGTCTTTTTCCAAAAATTCGTTTTTGAAAAAAAAAAACGAATTATTTTTTTTATTTTTTGTGACATATATATGTATATATACTATCTATTATTAATTTGATGGCTTTTCGTTTTAGTAATTCTTTTTTTAGTTTTACTAATAGTTTTGATTTCAAAGTTGGAACGCCCCATCGCTAGTGACACCAATCGTAGTTTGTTTTTTCTGGGAGCATGTGTGTGGAATGCGATTAGGGGGATGTGAAAATGTGACATGTTCATCAAGTTTACCAACATTTGACGTTTTTTTGTTTTAATCAATGTGTCCAAGAAAAGCCTGGGGGAACCGCAACATGCTGGGGTTAGCCAGCAACTCCGTTCCGCGGCAGCTGCGGTGAGCGCGATTTTTCTCTTTGTCCTTCGGACTCCTGAAGCAGGTTCTGAATATTTTCACGTGGTCAACCTTGTTTGCTAAAGTGCTCTTTTACCTGCTTTGTTGTTTCACCTGCTTTTATGCTTGGAACTGTTGCCGCACGTCCGCGTTAGGAAAAATGTTTGCCATGCAGTGCACACATCGCATTGTAAAACGCTTTCCATTGTAGCAAACAGTTCCTAGTGTCTCACTATTTCCTCATTCAGTATTTGAGCCTTCAATATATTTGCTGTTTTTCTTTAGGTTGCTCTTAACACTCTTTTTATTGCCCCGTGTTGCTTGCAATATTTGTAAATTATTAAATGCTTCCATTGTGCAGAATGCAGCTAGCATGCTATCATAAATATTCATTTGAATATGGACAGCTGTAAGAATAAAGCTAGCTCTGCTCTCTTTGCAATCAAAGGCATGTGTATCCTCACACATTCAAATAATGACAATTGTATCCTTTCCGAGATCCAGTGTGCACAGAACGAATAGTTCTTTGCAGTCAAAATTGTTGAAACGAATGGTCGCACTGCAAAGCCTTGGCTCCTATTCAAGCGCCGGCCTATGGATGCCCAGGTGGCGGGTTCGAATCCCGGCCGAGGTGCCCGCAATTTGATGGATGCTTATTGCAGAGAAGGGTCCGTGTGACCATGCTTTCGGTTACATGTCGAAAGATACTAAGGTGGTCCCATTAATTCTCAAACCTCCACTGGGGCGTGCCAGACGCCCGTTATTGGTTGGCATGTAAAACCCCCGAATTTGACTGACTGCAAAGCTTTGGATCCCCTCTCAGCTGATAACAACATAGTAAATTTCTCACTAGGTATGTAAAAAGGGACTAATTTTGATGTAGAAGCTCAAGATGGCAGAAAACTACCGAATTGAACGGACAACACACAACTCTCTGCTGCCAGGTGTGTTAGACTTGTGAGCCATTTATCCTTCCACATTTTTTGACAAGCCTTGGATCACTATCATAATTCAGAAGCCCATATACTAACTTATTATCCTTATTATCTAGCTTTCATTGATTTCTATGCTTTCATGTTTTACCCACGTCATGATACCGACTGGCATTCCTGCTAATGTACTCTTTGTTCCATTGTTCATTTCAGAATTTCAAGCAAGAAGAATGCAGCTCTGATTTTAATAGATTAAAATCCAGTTTGTGCCTATTTACAGTGTCTGCAGACCATCCAGGGAACAAGTGTTGTCCAAGAGCATATCTGCATAATAACTGCGGGGAGAAAGCTAAACAAATGCTCAAGGACGTATAGCGTCTCTCAGGAATCGTCCTACTCTCGGTAGAAGGAAAAAGAAAAATCCTTTTTGGGTCTAAACTGGGTTTTAGTGTTTCCTTTTCTATTGTAATAAATGTGCTCCTTTTAATTTTGCTTGTTTCTCATATCCTGCAAAGGTGTTTGGCACCATTTAGTGTGACTGCAAAGAACTCATTAAAAAAATACTAGAAAACATGTGTTTCTAAAATAATGTGTTATTTCAGAACAGGCTTCAAATGTTTTGTATATAGTACAACCCTATTTGTTAGGAACATATCCAACTGGCATATCTAGACGTACTTATGTGAGACATGCTCAATTTGAAATTTCATTTGGGAGTTCTACCTTTGGCTGTGTTAATTGCTAATGCATCAGAAAACCAAGTATGAACTGGCGGTTTTCTAAAGGGAATTTCAGAGAAATTGGAGAAATACCAATTGGCGTGGTTCCGATTGGAACCATTCTAATCAGAACCACAGCAATTGGTATTTTTCCAGTTGGGCGTTCCAAAACACAGTCGGTTATGATTCCAATTGGAAAAAAAGCGATTGGTACATTTCCAATTGGGTGTTCTAAAACACAGTTGGTCATGGTGCCAATTGGAAAGAATCCAATTGGTAATATTGAACCAAATGGCATTTTTTCCAACCGGGCGTTCCAAAACACAACCGGTTTTGGCAATTGGTACCAATTGGAAAATCCAATTGGACCCAATGGGTATTTTTAACTGGGTATACTCAATAAGATACCAAACATGTCGGAGCAAACATCAGGCCCCAGGTAAAACGCTACGAAAACACACCATCCAGTTCGTATATCAAAGAGGCAGCTACGGCAAACACTATCAAGTTCAGAAGCCAACAAATTCAAGACATGAACCATGCGTTTTCTTAGCCGCAATTTTGGAAATACGGGTCGGGGGGAGAAAAAAAGAGAAAGAAATTAAACAGTTGTTAGTCTGCGCCAATTCATGCATGTTTTGTCTGTCCTGCTTTAACTTCATTTCTCCAGTGTTTTTTCCGCGTAACTACGCAGCGCAGCATACCATCAATAACCATAGGAGTTTCATCAGTTAATTTAGTCTGGCGCAGTATCGCCTCCGTTGCTGTTGCGCCATAAAACCCGCAAACAACAACAACAATCACTTGAAAAGAGACGATTTTATTTAGGGTGTCAGTATGTATTAAGAACTCGCTATATCCCTTCTCATCCAATCCAAGAAGCAACCCAGGATTCTCGCTACGAAACAACATTCCAGAACAACCCATCTGTGGTACCCCCTTTTACGCAGAGAAAGCATATTCACAGGCGTACAACCTTGACAGCTGCAGCTTAGTTGCTCAACTCCCACCTGCAGTAGCCCCTTGGGAGTGCGTAGCACCCATAATCAATTGTTCTCTGATTAAATATAATAAGCGGCAAACTCCTGTTGCTGCCCTGCAGCAGGAGTTTTCCCAGGTTGCTTATACGTACAGCAAGTGTAGGAGCTTCTTCACAGATGGTACTAAGAGTGACTCTGTTGTTGAATGTGCTGTTATAAGCGAGACATGGAAGGTTGTTAGACGTGTTGATGCCAGTCTCAGTATTTACTGCAGAATTATATGCTTTAATTTTGGCTGTTGAATTCATCATAGAAAACTCTATTCAGTATTCTGTTATCTACTCTGACTCTCTCAGTAAAGGCGCTTGCTTCTTTGGAAGTACCGAAGAATACCTTCATTTCTAGGCTCTGGAGCAATGTGCACACTGCAGTAAAATCACACCTACACGTCAATTTCTGTTGGGTGCCTAGTCATGTCGGTATTCAGGGAAATGAGGATGCTGATAGAACTGCCAGTACGTGCATTGAGAGGCAAGTGGATATCAAGTGCATTCGATACACTGACTACAAACACAGTCTTAAAAGAGCAATCCAGAAAAACTGGCAGTTGGAATGAGACACGGAAATACACAACAAGCTTCATTGCGTGAAACCTACCCTACGGGAAGGGGCAAGTTGCCGACACAGGGAGCGCTTCTTCTTTGAGGTATTGCTCTGTCGTGTGAAATTGGGACACACCCATCTCACGCATGGGTACCTCCTACGGGCAGAGGCAGCTCCGAAATGTGAACACTGTAACGAGTCGTTGAGTGTCTTGCATATTCTTATCGTATGTCCTAAGTACCATCACGAACGCACCACTTTTTTCTCGACCCTTTTCCGCAATCGCGTCCCGTTCCACCCGGCATTATTATTGGGTGACGAGCCTCTTGTGCCTCACCGTCAAGTTTTTAACTTTTTAGATAGCATTGGCATCCTACATTGGCTATGAATTTTAGTTTGTTTTCTTTTCTATTACGTTTGCCTGAAGATTAGAGTGGCAGAGAGCCGGCGATCTTGTATCGTCAGCACATTTTCTCATGCTTCCTTGCGTTAATGAAATTCCTTTAGAGTGCCTCGGGTTACTGGAGCATTGGTCAAAATTTCTGGAGGCCTTAATAGGCCTGTATCTTGTAAGGTTTTAAACATTCATTTCCCATAGTTTTAAGATGGAACTACCTACTATAGGTCTTTTCAGTATTGTCTTTAACTTACCTTGTGTTTGGCACACTATGGCCTTAGTAGCCGCTGTGCCATTAAACACCTATTTTTCTTTGTCAAGCAGAACATGGCGGCTGCCTTACAAGAAGGTACACCGTGCCATGGCGTGAAAGGACCAACGCCTCTCATGATCCTCCCAGAGTTTGACCTTGTGTGGGGCGTAAACCACGATTACATGCCTCGCGTTTTGGAGGGCGTCGCGAAACAGCTGTGCGAGTTGTGGATTACATCTACAGGGTCAGATTTTTATGTGGGGCCCCATCAACACTGGCGAAAGTCGACAGGCGCCTCTTGCCCCCACAGTGGTTAACTAGACTGCCCCGATCGCAGCTTGATAGGCAGTACTGGAAAGCTAGCGAAGGGAGAGGGTGGCCTCTCCACTATGCAGTCCCTTGCTTGACAGGAATTTCGCCACAGAGGTACCTGGAGCACCTCTGCCTGCTGGTCAATTCAGTCTACCTCCTTCTAAAGGACACTGTGGCGAACCAGGACATTGCGACGGCCTCTCATCAGCTGACAGAGTTTGTTGTAGTCATGCAATCACTATGGTGCACAAGCAATGACATTCAGTGTGCACCAACTGCTAAATTTGGCAAAGAGTTTGCAGAAAGTTGGACCATTGTGGTCACCCTTAACCTTTATTTTTTTAGTTTGCGAATGGGCAGCTTTTGAAGCTTGTCAGTGGCAGCAATGGTGTTCCGTTGCAAATTCTGGAACGTTTTGTCATGCAGCAACATCTCGAAAAGATCATGAGCACGGTAGAGCTGACCCAGGAGACCGTTACATTTTGTACAGCAATGACCCCTCCTCAAAGGGACATGTACACACATCCTAGGAAGTGGTAGGCTGTACACAGCCTTTAGTGAAAGTGAGTAGGTTGCTCTAGGGGTCAAGCTGGGCCACATTCCTACTACAGCTGTAGAGTACCAGCGTATTTCTATCCGGGACCACCAGTACCACTCGGCTTCATACAAGCGCCCCAAGAAGACCAACAATTCTGTCTTTGCAGCTCCGAGCCATGCGGGTTCGCCCGCCCACGTATGGCTGTGCGTGGCTTTCCCGTGTCCGGGGAAAAGGGCATCCTGGTGGTTGAGCCGAGCCCGGGGTAGGTTTGGACCCTTCGGGGCCCCCCGGGTGAGGCAATACACCACTTCGGCCCCTGCTTCTCGTAAACGGGAGTCCTGGTAAGGCCCGGCCAGGATGATTCAGTCTAGTCGCCACTTCTACTATCCCCTCTCTGCTTTCACCCTTGTCTTCTCCTTTTCACTCTTCTCATTTCTCTTCTTTCCTTTTCAACTCCTTTGGCGGCAAGGGCTAACCTTGTGTGGCGACAGACACCTTGTCCAGAACCACTCTTGGTTATAGAGACTGGGCAGCACTAATAGCGTAATGTCTTCAGCCAAGCCATTCTTGTTATGGAGCGTTACCTATTCCCTTGTTGGGCTCGGTGGTGGGCGGTGCACCACAATTTCCGAAAACCCTCCCCCTTTATATGGGTTCTCAAGCTAAAAAACCTCCTGATCGGACCCTGAAAAGGGTCCGCACCGAAGTACCGTTTCAATTTGAAATGTCCCTTGTTTCCGAAAAGTTTTCGAGATTTCTAGTTTTACATTTTGAAAGTGAAAAGCCACTGGGCAAACTGTCCCCCTTCCTTGTAGCCAAGGTACTAGAAGGCGTTGTTGGTCAGAACTTTCATGCGAAGAAAATGGCATCCGGAGACCTCCTTGTAGAGATCAGTACAAAACAGCAGAGTGATGCCCTCCTGGCTCTCAACTCAGTTTCGGACTACAAAGTCACTGTTTCTCCGCACCGCAAACTGAACACTGTCCAAGGAGTTATCTCCGAGGACGACCTGCTAGACACATCAGACGCAGAGTTAGTGGAGGGCCTCTCTAGCCAAGGAGTTCTCGCTGCGCGACGAATGAATATTCGTCGTGATGGCAACGAACAAAAAACAAAGAACATCATCCTAACCTTTGACAGCACCACTCTCCCTGCGACTGTAAAGGCAGGCTACCTACAGTGCAGAGTCCGACCTTACGTGCCGAACCCCCAACGGTGCTTCAAGTGCCAGCGATTCGGCCATGGGTCACGTAGCTGTCGGGGGGCCGACACATGTGCTAAGTGCTCAAGCAAAGAACATGTTGCCGACAACTGTGACAATGAGCCAAAATGTGCTAACTGCAAAGGTAACCACCCTTCATACTCGCGTTCCTGCCCTCTCTGGAAACAAGAGAAAGAAATTCTGACGCTGAAAGCCAAAGAAAACATGCCATACGTAGAAGCAAAAAAACGATTTTTTTTCTTATCGAAGGGTAGATATGCCGAGGTCGTGCGCAGGGGACCGGCACGACCAGTGATGGCATCGACGGGAACCCAGACGTCTCCGGATGATCTGCGGCTCTCGTTAAAGTCCCCTCCTAAACCCACAGGGGCGGTGCCAGTGACACTGGGTCCCAAGCCCAGGGTGGATGCTGGCTCACTAGCATCCACTTCAGAGCAGGAGAAGGCCCCCCCTGGTCTGGGCCGGCCACCCCGCACCTCTGGTCCGAATAGACCTGATGAGCCGTCGCGGCAGTCGACCCTCCAGGGGCGGCCGTCGGCGACGCAGGAGGAGCCCATGGACGAGAGTGGGCCCAGATCCGACGAGGAGGCTCCCTCCTCAGGATCGGTGTTCTCTTTTTCTGCCCCCAGTGACTCCACTGGGAGGCAGACAGATACGTCGAAAAAGAAAAACGCTCCACGTGTAAAAATTGATTTTAAACCATACTGATGTCATCTTATGTTTCGTTCTGTTTTTTAGTTTATTTTTTATTTGTACCTTTTTATTGCTATGAGTAAACATATGGGCGTCATGCAATGGAACTGTCGCGGCCTTCTTCGTAATATTGATGAGGTGAACATGTTTCTTGATGAGCTCCGTCCCGTGGCACTCTGTTTACGGGAAACTCATCTCAATGACAATCGTACACAGATCTTACGTCGTCACCAAGTTTTTAGGAAGGATCGCCTTTCCCCCACTCCTTCCGGTGGTGTTGCAGTAGTAGTGCAGAATGGGGTGGTGTGTGCTCAAGCACCTCTTCAAACACCACTTGAGGCAGTGGCAGTTCGTGCCCTCTTTGATCGCCTCATCACCATTGTATCGCTCTACTTTCCACCTAACAGTCCATTGCATCTCCATAAACTCCAAGGCCTCGTAGATCAGCTGCCCAAACCTTTTTTAATCTTAGGTGATTTTAATTCCCACCATCCTTTGTGGGGAAGCTCTCGTCAAGATTCCCGCGGTGGAGTTATTGAACGGCTCCTATCGCTATCTGGGCTCTGTCTTTTGAATAAGAGAGAACCAACCTTTTTTAGCTCTGTCCATAACACATTCACATCAATAGATCTTTCCATATCATCACCATCTTTACTTCCATGTTTTTCGTGGAAGGTTTTAAATAATCCTTTTGGAAGTGATCACTTCCCCATAATTTTAGAAACAGTTATACCTCTTCCTTCGCTTTCGACCCGCCTTCCGAGGTGGAAGTTTGAGAAGGCCGACTGGGCTGTTTGGTTCAGAAGCTGTGTTTGACCCCTCTTTATTTACTAGTATGTCTGCAGAGGAGGCGACAACTTATGTCACTGAATGTTTAATTAATGCTGCTGCATCGTCTATCCCACAAACCTCTGGTAAGCTCCCCAGGAGATGCAAACCCTGGTGGAACGATGAGTGTACAGCCACTCGAAAGAAACAAAATAGGGCTTGGGGAATCTTCCGCCGATATCCGACGCCTCTTAACTTGATAGAATTTTAAAAAAAGCAGAACCAAAGTTCGATGGACGAGAAAACAAGCCAAGAAGACATCGTGGGTTAAATATATTTCAGCCCTAAATAGCTTTGTACCGTTAAAAGAAGTGTGGGACCGCCTGCGGAAGATCCGAGGAGATTACCAATCCTTTCGAACTCCTCTCTTTTCCTCCTCCTCTGTATCACTCAAAGATCAAGCAAACATCCTTGGCGAGCATTTTCAGCTTATCAGTAGTTGCTCAAATTTCAGCGCAAAGTCTAAGAAATTCCAGTCTATTGCTGAAAAGCAGTCAATCTCCATGTTAGGGTCTGCCACTGTTTCATACAACAAACCATTCACTATGGGTGAACTCAAAGTAGCACTTGCTACAAAAAAGCAGGCTGCACCAGGCCCAGATAAAATTCATTATGAAATGCTTAGACACCTGTCCCCTGAATCACTTTGCCATTTGCTGACGTTTTTTAATCACCTATGGAAACAAGCTGCATTCCCTCAGTGCTGGAAATGTGCTCATGTTATACCTCTCTTGAAATATGGAAAAGATCCACCTGTCCCCACAAGCTACCGTCCCATCGCACTCACTAGTTGCCTGGGGAAGACATGAAAGGCTCATTAATCGGCGTCTTCTTTATTTTTTGGAGGCTGAGAACTTTTTTGATGTTAACCAGTGTGGATTTCGAGAGGGACGACCAACCACAGACCACTTGGTTCGTTTAGAAACCCTTATTCGTGAGGCATTTGTGCACCGACAACATTGTGTTTCGGTATTTTTTGATGTGCATAAAGCATATGATACCGCATGGAGGTATGGAATCATTCGAGATCTGTACAACTGCGGTGTGCATGGTCGATTACTTCAGTGCATACAAAACTTCCTAACCAAGCGAACCTTGCAGGTTCGCTTGGGTGGCACACTGTCAGATGTTTTTAGCCAAGAAAATGGGGTCCCCCAAGGAGGAGTTTTAAGCGTTACCCTTTTTGCTGTTAAAAATCAACAGTCTTGGAAGGGTGAAGCCGCCATCGGTATCTTATTCTCTTTATGTAGACGACGTGCAGATCTCCTTCTCTTCATGTAACCTCTCCAGTTGTGAACGGCAAGTACAACTCACTATCAACAGGATGAGCAAATGGGCAGATGAAAACGGTTTAAGTTTTCTCCCGAAAAAACTGTTTGTGTTCCCTTTTCATTGCGCAGGGGTTTGTCTTTCGACCCCACTTTGCATCTCAATAACATAGACATACCTGTTCAACAGGAACACAAATTTCTTGGTGTAATCTTTGACAAGAAGCTTTCTTTTGTGCCACATTTGAAAAAGTTGAAACGCAAATGCTTAAGTTCTTTAAATGTTCTAAAGGTATTGTCCCACATTTCATGGGGATCGGACAGGCGATGCCTTTTACGATTATACAACTCACTGGTTCGGTCTTGCCTTTACTACGGTGCAGTCGTGTATGATTCGGCACTATCCTCTACTTTGAAGATGCTAGACCCCGTTCACCACTTAGGGCTCAGACTTGCCTCCGGCGCATTTCGCACATCACCTGTGTTAAGCCTATATGCCGATACAGATCAGATGTCGCTTGAGAAACGCAGACAGTACCTGAGTCTTTGTTATGCTTATCGGGTCTATTCTAATCCACAGCACCCAGCTTACGATGTCATTCATACCTGTCGTTTTTCTCGACTTTTTGAAAACAAGCCGAGCATTATACGGCCACTTAACTTTCGCATTCAAAATTTCAGTGCTTCCCTTCATGTCCCACTTCATGTTGCCGTGCTAAATTACAGGGACAGAGTTGCTCCTTGGGACGAAGTCCCAATCGTTTGCGACTGGACACTTACAAAATACAGTAAGCGGGTTACCTCCCCACGAGTTCTCCAGCAGGAGTTCCTTTCATTGCAGGAGACATATAGAGGTTACACTGAATTCTATACCGATGGATCGAAATCCTCTTCTTTTGTTGGCTGCGCAGTATATTCTGGTTCCTTCATGAAATCTCTTCTACTTAACTGTGTGGCAAGCATCTTTTCTGCAGAGCTTTATGGCATTTTACTATCTGTTGATCACATACTAAAAAACAATATAAGGAAAGCTATTCTCTTTGTTGATTCTCAAAGCGCATTACTGGCTGTGTCCTCACTGCTCCCTACAAAGAATCTGCTTACCCTACATGTACGAGGTAAATTATATGGAGCCCTCTGACTCGGACATGACATAAAATTTTGTTGGGTGCCGGGTCATGTCGGGATTCCAGGGAATGAGAAAGCCGATAGCTTGACTGCATCTGCCAAGGATTTAGTAACAACTTGTGGATTACCTCATCAAGATTTGAAGCCGTTTTTGAAGATATTACTTTTGATGTCATGGCAGTTGGAGTGGGACAGAGAGTATGACAATAAGCTTCATGTCATAAAACCCATTTTGGCCCTGTGGAAGAGCTCGTTTCACAGGGAACGGCGTGTAGAGGTTCTGCTCTCCCGCCTAAGAATTGGCCACACACGCTTGACGCACTTGCACCTTCTTCGTGACGAAAATGTGAAGCTTTGTGCCCATTGTGGGAAAGGCCTTACAGTGTTACACATTTTATGGCATTGCCCTTTTCACCATCAGTTGCGCCGGTCTAGCTTCCCTGAACTTTTTAGAGGTTATCTTCCCTTTCATCCAATGTTTTTACTTAGTGACTGCCCTTTAGTGCCTTTTCACCGTGTTCTCGACTGCCTAAAGAAAACTGGCTACCTACACCAGTTGTAATTTTTTTCTTATACTGCTATCTTAAACCGTTTTGCTTAGTGCCAGTTAAACAACATTGAATTGGCACAATATGACCTCCGTTGTCAATGCACCACTAAAACCCTAATCATCATCATCATCATGTCTTTGCAGCTATTCACAAGTGCACCAGTAGAAATGCTGCAGCGATTGTTAAGCACTCCAGATACAAAAAAAAATTCATTTCGATGCAGGTATGAAATGAGAAACGGCTACTGTAAAATACCAAGCATCTGCCCATTCCACACAAAGTGCTACACCCAAATTTTGTAACATATGAAAAAAAAATGTGCACTGTACAAATATTATATGTAAAGCTGATGACCTAACAAGTGGCCATTGCCCAGTTTTTTGTGATTATCGTCAAATCTTGAGCTGGCGCTTGCTCGGTATTTTACAGTAATTCAATCATAACATTAGTGCATATATAGTACAGTGTTAAAAAGCTATGCAGCTGCAGTTTCCATAATTATTGCAAAAAAGCTTCTGAAGGTATTGCTTTGTAAAATGTAAGAATGATCCATCTTTGGCAGACCTCTTTTTATTCCATTGTTTGTTAAAAAAATGGTGTCATGAGCATTTGTTACTATATATATTAATTGCTTTGGGTCATGTGTCTCCATTTATTTCTTGTTACTGGCAGCTCAATATCTAGGTTATTAAATAATTTGTAAGAACTGAAGTGTTTGTCAGCCTGGACTATTTCCTTTGCAATGCATTCTTGAATTGAAGTATACAGTTTTAAAATGCAGCAAACAATGTGGAATCCATTTTTAACATTTTCATAAATAAGAGCCGCTAGATGTCGCATTTTCACTTTGAATCTGTCTAAGCACAGTGACCTCTGGAATTCATTTTAATAGAGCGTAACTTACACCACATTTACCTCTGCTGCTTCCGGTGGAAAAATTGCTGGTGCATAAACCAGCACAAAATATATATTTCTAAGATATTTGAAAGGAAATGCTTAATGGCTGTATTTTTTATATGTTGCATTGTAAATTCCATTTGACTGTAATAAGGTGTGAAGCCAATCAATGGGGCATGAAGTTTTATTTTCAAGATTATAAATTATTCATATACTTTACTAATCCTGAATAGAAGTTTATTCCGCTGTCAGGCAATTCAACACAAGTTTATATAATACTTTGTAGAGCCGGGATCTGTACAAAAATTAAAATTTTGCTCTGATAAAGCAGCTTAAATGGTGAAATAGGCATTCTTATTGGACCAATATAAATCTCTACTGGTCCAGAAGAGGTTAATATTGGACCAATACAAATCTTTATTTGTCCTATAGCCATTCCAATAGAACCAATACAAATCTCTATTGGTCAAGTAGGCATTCCTATTGGGCCAATAAAAGTGTATTGGTCAAGAAGGCCTTCATATTGGACCAATAAAAGTCTGTATTGGTCCGATAGACATTTCTATTGGCCCATAAAAATTCCTATTGGGTCAATAAAAGTCTGTCTTGGTGCAATAGACATTTCTATTAGTCCCATAAAAATTCATATTGGGCCGATAGAAGTCTGTATTGGTTCAATAGATGCTTCTATTGGTCCCATAGAAATTCCTCATGGGCCAATAGAAATCTGTATTGGTCCAATAAACATTTTTATTGGTCCCATAGACTTTCTTATTGGTCCCATAGAAATTTTTATTGGTCCCATAGAAATCTCTATTGGTCCCATAGAAATCTCTTGAATTTTTTGCCTGGGGAGCTATGCCTGAACAGCACATACTTCTCATTTAACGGGAAGTGCTACAACCAAACCAGTGGCACAGCCATGGCGGCAGCCATATCTGTGAAAATGGCAAACCTCACAATGGAGGCCATCGAACGCCAGGTTCTCGACACTTTCGAGCCTAAACCCAGAACGTTCCTGCGTTACCTGGACGACTGTTTCAGCGTCGTTAAAACCGGCGAGGTGAATCGTCTTCTAAAGCACCTGAACTCGGTGGATGAGTCGCTACAATTCATGGTCGAACGCGAAGATAAAGGTTCCCTTCCCTTTCTGAATGTACTGGTAACCAGGAGCGGCAGTGGGCTAAGCTTCTCTGTTTACAGGAAGCCAACGCAAACTGGCAGATACTTGGGGTTTGATTCCCACCACCCCGATGTCATAAAGCGTCGGTGGCCTCTGCACTCTTCAGGCGCGCCTTCGCCACCTGCTCCACAAAGAAGAGCCTCCAGCAGAAAATCAAGGTCGTAACAATGGCTACCCTAAACGGTTTATTCTTCGGATACTCAAAAAATCAAGGCATCCACTCCTAGGACACAGCAGTCCCCCTTCCGATCGCGTCTTTGCCCCCTTTTCGCGAGTCCTCGGTCGCTACCCAGTTAAAAATACCCATTGAGTCCAATTGGAATTTCAATTGGTACCAATTGGTATCAGTGGGAACCAATTGGTATGAAGACAACCAATTGGCCATTCCAATTGAAATGCATTTTCCCAATTGGTCACACCATTTGGAAATATATATTCCAGTTGGTATTAATCAACCATTTGGCCATTCCAATTGGAATGCATTGTTCCAATTGGTCCCTTCAATTGGCAATATATATTCCAATTGGTATTAAACAACCAATTGGCCATTCCAATCGGAATGCATTTTTCCAATTGGTCACTCCAATTGGAAATATATATTCCAATTGGTATTAAATGACCAATTGGCCATTTCAATTGGAATGCATTTTTCCAATCGGTATTAAACAACCAATTGGCCATTCCAATGGGAAATTTCTTTTCCAATTGGGGCCATATGCGAAATTTAGAGCGCCATCTAGTAGCGCGCCGAGAACTACGTCCGCCATCTTGTTAGTGGCGAGAAAACGAAACCAGAGACCCGACCGGCAAAGACCCCATGTAAACAAGCGACCGCGCTTCGTGCGAGAGATGCGATGCCAATGATTGCTGCGTTCCGCTGCGGATGCAGCGATAAACCTTCGATTCATGCATGACGTGAACGCAAACGTGAACAAGTTCCACCTTTTTTGCTTATTTTTATTTGTCACTTGAGACACGGCTTGTGACAAAAACAATCGGTGACAACGCGAAGAAACATGCGGACGTTATCACGCGGCGTGAAGCCATTTACAACTATTGAACTGAGCCCTATACTTTTCTTATAAATTGTAACAAATTTGCTTATGACCTCCTTTTTTTTAATTTTATGTGCGTTGTAGTGTCGGCCTGGCCTTTTTCTTGATGCGCAAGCAGCTCAGTGCATGCGAATGAGACCAAGGCTGTTATGCGAGGCAAAAAGATTGCAGTTTTTATAATCTACGCCACCAACCATAATTGAAGATACGTATGGTTAACAGTGGTATGGTTAAGTCACGGTGTGACCTAACTTCGATGTCGGCGGCGGCAAAAATTTACGTTGCGGACGTCGAATGAAGCAACACGGGCGGCGCCAACTCCATTTTACAACCTCCTTTTTTTTTTTTTTTTTTGTCGCAGCCGAGGCAGAATTTTTGTTTTGTGCAAAGAAGCTCGGGGGTAGTTTTGAGAAAGTCACTGCAGTTATTCTGCCAGGGTTAAACAAATCTTCATTACTAGCGCAACATCCGTCAACTGTGCTTGAGGTCAATGCTATCTGAAACCAATTTTAACCCTATCTGAAACCAATTTTAACCCTTTGCAACGCTTGAAAAATATTGCCCTGGGCTTTCTTTTACAAGAACACCAGAGTGTTCCACCAAAAAAACCCTCCGCCAGTAAGAACTAAAAAAAAAAAAAAAATTCATTTTTAGTCATGCGCTTGCGTGGAGCAGCATACCGCTAAACAGTACGTCTTTAAGCGTATTCGCATCGAAAAAATAATTAAAAATGATCTCAAAGATGAAACGCATGACGGCCGAGTCCTTTCGGAGGCCTGGTGCACATGCTGGCGACAACAAGCTTCCACAGCGAAGGCGTAGGGCTTGGTCCGCTGCTTCGACGGGGTTGCCGCCAGCGTGCAGAGGCCTCCCAGAGTTTTGTCAGACAGTTGCGGTAGGTTGTTTAAACTGTTCGTCCCACATAACATGGTCAGAAGGCGGGAAACAGTTGCTGCGCCATCGCACATTGCCCGTGCGGCTGTCTCCGATGCCTCCACCGTGCTTCGGTACCGACAGCGCTTGCCAACATTAAAATGGCGACACTCTCAGTGTTGTCAGACCACAAAGCAATTTCGCATAAGGTCTATTGGGACACTTATTCCAATTGGATTCTTGGAGATTGGAGCTCTAGAATAATTTTGCACTGAAGGATTATGAGCTTACTCTTCTGAATCAAAAATAAACTGATAAAATGTGGAATTTTTTTCAAGGGGGGGGAACGCCAACAAAAATTGGGGTCACTGGCCACCTCATTATTCGTTTTTTTTTGTCCTTTCTTTGCGTTTATATATATATATATATATTATTACTCTGATGGCTTTTTGTTTTAACAATTCTTTTTTTTTAGTTTTACTTATAGTTTCGGTTTGAAAGTTGGAACTTGGAACGCCCCATCGCTAGTGACACCAGTAGGTGTTTGTTTTTCTGGGAGCACATGTGTGGGATGCGAGTAGGAGGATATGAAAATGTGATAATTTCATCAAGTTTACCAACATTTGACATTTCTTGCTTTAATCAATGTGCCCAAGAAAAGCCTGGGGGAACCGCAACAAGTTGGGGTTAACCACCAACTCCGTCCCGTGGCAGCTGTGGTGAGCGCGATTTTTCTCTTTGTCCTGACTCCTGAAGCCAGTTTTGAATATTTTCACGGTCAACCTTCTTTGCTAAAGTGTTCTTATAGCCAACTTTGCTTGTTCTACCTGCTTTTATGTTTGGAACTGTTGCCGCACGTCCGCGTTAGGGAAAAAGTTCGCCATGCGGTGCACACATCGCATTGTAAAACGCTTTCCATTGTAGCAAACAGTTTCTTGTGTCTCACTATTTCCTCATTCAATATTTGAGCCTTCAATATATTTGCTGTTTTTCTTTAGGTTGCTCTTAACACCCTTTTTATTGCCACGTGTTGCTTGCAATATTTGTAAATTATTAAATGCTTCCATTGTGCAGAATGCAGCTAGCATGCTATCATAAATATTCTTTTGAATTTGGACAGCTGTTAGAATAAAGCTAGCTCTGCTCTCATTGCAATCAAAGGCATGTGTAGCCTCACACATTCAAATAATGACAATTGTATCCTTTCCGAGATCCAGCGTGCACATAACGAATAGTTCTTTGCAGTCAAAATTGTTGAAAAGAATGGTCTCAGTGCAAAGCCTTAAGCAGCCTCGGTGGCTCCAAGGCAAAGCGCCGGCCTACAGATGCCCAGGTGGTGGGTTCAAATCCCGGCCGAGGTACCCGCAATTTTATGGATGGTTATTGCGGAGAAGGCTCCTTGGTGACCGAGCTTTTGGTTGCACTTCCAAAGATAGTAAGGTGGTCCAAATTAATCCTCAGACCTCCTGGGGCATGCCAAATGCCCATCATTGGTTGGCATGTGAAACCCCCACATTTGACTGACTGCAAAGCTTTGGATCCCTCTAAGCTGATAACGACATAGTAAATTTCTCTCACTAGGTATGTAAAAAGGGACTAATTTTGATGTAGAAGCTCAAGATGGCAGAAGGCCAACGAATTGAACGGACAACACACAACTCTCTGCTGCCAGGCGTGTTAGACTTGTGAGCCGTTTATCCTGTTAAAATTTTCGACAAGCGTTGGATCACTATCATGATTGAGAAGGCCATACTAACTGAAGCCTTATTATCTAGCTTTCATTGATTTCTATGCTTTCATGCTTGACCCATGTCATCATACTGATTGACATTCCTGCTAATGTACTCCTTGTTCTTCTGCTTATTTCAGAATTTCAAGCAAGAAGAATGCAGCTCAGATGTTAATAGATTAAAATCCAGTTTGTGACTATTTACAGTGTCTGCAGACCATCCAGAGAACAAATGTTTTCCAAGAGCATATTTGCATAATAAAATGTGAAAACATACAGATGGGAATTGATGGATACTTTCCAAAAAGAAGTCTCGGAACATAACAGGTAGTGGTTCCAATTGGAAAAATACCAATTGGTATTTTACCAATTGGGATTCCCAAAACCCAAACGGTTTTCATTCCAATTGGGACCAATTGGTATTCTTCCAACTGGAACCAATTGGTATTCTTCCAATTGGGAGTCCCAAAACCCAAATGGTTTTCATTCCAATTGGTACCAATTGGTATTCTTCCAAATGGAACCAATTGGTATTCTTCCAATTGGGAGTCCCAAAACCCAAAGGTTTTCGTTCCAGTTGGTACCAACTGGTATTCCAATTGGGAGTCCCAAAACCTAACTGGTTTTGGCAAGTGGTACCAATTGGAAAAGCCAATTGGAAGCAATGGGTATTTTTAGCTGGGTACGGGATTGCGGTGACTCATAAGCCCGTGTCGACGATCGGTCATCGCCTCCCCCTCCCGAAGGATCGGCCCCCAAAGAAAGGGCCCAAGGCTTGGTCTACTGCATACCATGCAAAGGTTGCCCGGCGTCATACGTTGGGGAAGGTGAGAACTCTGCAGAGAGGCTTACGCGACACAAATATGATTTCCGGAAGAAGGATGTGGAGGCAAGCGCCCTCACGGAGCACGCAGAAGCATCCGGCCACTCAGCCGACTTCGAGGGAAGCACCGTGCTGGCCTTGGAGAGGAATAGGCGAAAGCGGCTCTTCGTTGAGTCTTGGTTTACCCAGCACGAAAAGGGGAACATGAATCGTTCTTCGGGCTCCCTGCCCAGCAGCTACGTCTCGGGACTGCGTGACGTGAGCAAAGCCCCTTACATCCGTATGTGCATTTAGGCGACGTGTGTTCATTCTTTTTTTGTCACTCACCCGTGAACAAGGGATGGAACTGGTCCCGAAACGTCGGGTAAATGTTTATTAACTTTTTGGCTAGAGTCCCTATTTTTCGCTTCATGTTTATTCCTAACCAGGCAGAGGGCTGCCGAATGTTTACCTTCAAATACCTCGGCGCTGCAGGGGTCGATGACGACGCACCGCAGTTTTTTAACCTCGAGTTCCTTGGCATCGAGAAGACGTTGCTTGACTTCGGGGGTTCTCAGCTTCGCCATCCACAGGTGGTTCATTTGAAACGCGCTGGGCTCAAATATATCGGACAACACGGCGCAGCGCTTCAGTTCCTGGTGGAAATCTTCAATCCGATAAGGACGCCCCTTCAAATGGCAGTGCAATAAAACTGAGTTCAAAACTGTTACCCCCGCTGGAATGGGCGGCATCACTACCTTGTAGTCTCGGTATCCGATGACGGTTCAGTGAACAAAGGTCCGCGTCCACCATGGGCCGTTGTCGCAGCTCCGTCGGAGCTAGCCATCCTGCGACCGTTCTCGGCGAGAGGCAGGAGAAGACCCACCTACTTGCTCAGCTGCGCGCGCGGCATTACTCCCCCCTTTAAAAAGTGCATCGCCCCGATGCAGCACAAAACGAAAAGACAAATCCACAACGAAAGGACACCAGAATCGCGAGCTACAGTTCACTCGTCGACGAGTGCAAAGTTCTATCGTTCGTAATATGGCTTCAGCCGGACGACGTGCACCACCTCGGGTCACGGCTGACGTCTTGTTGATGGTCGTGTTCCGTCGGGAAGAACTTCGTAGTTTAGATCTCCGAGGCGTCGGATGGATCTTGTAAGGCCCAAAAGTTTTCAGTTTTTCGCTGAGACCGTGGCGACGAATCGGCGTCCACATCCACACACCGTCTCCGGGCTGGAAGTGGACGTCGCGGCGACGAAGATTGTACCGGCGAGCGTCAACACGCTGTTGATCGTGGATTTGAAGGAGGGCTAGTTGGTGTACCTCTTATGCTCTCTGACCGACTGCATGGGCATCGTCGCATCCGTCATCCACTGGCTCATGGGGCAGCATTGCGTCCAGCATGGTCGTCACTTTTCTGCCATGCACCAGCTCGAATGGTGTAAACCCGGTTGTTTCTTGAGTTGCGGTGTTGAAGGCGAATGTGACGTATGTTAATACCTCGTCACACGTCTTGTGCTCTACGTCAATGTACATGGAGATCATTTCGGCGATCGTCTTTTTGAGCCGCTCCATTAGCGTGTTGGTCTGCGGATGGTACGCGGTAGTACGACGATGGCTGGTGTGTCTCAGCCGAAGGATCTCTTGCGTGAGCTGGGCCAAGAATGATGACCCTCAGTCGGTTATCAAAACTTCGGGGGTGCCATGTCGAAGGAGAATAGATTCGACGAAAAACTTGGCGACTTTCACCGCTGTTCCCGACAAAAGGGCTTTCGTCTCGGCGTATCGTGTAAGATAATCGGTCGCGACGATAATCCAACGGTTTCCTTGCGTTAATGTTGAGAACGGCCCAAGTAAAACTATTCCAACCTACTAGAAGGGCATAGTTGGGGCAGATATCGACTGCAGGAGTCCTGTTGGCTTTGTCGGAGTCTTCTTACGTCGTTGGCACTCATGGCATGACCGTGTATACAAATGGACGTTTTTCGGATGTCTCGGCCAATAGTACTTGTCATATATCCGGGCGAGTGTCCTGCTGTAGCCAAGGTGTCCAGCCGTGGGCTCATTGTGGCATGCTTGAAACATTTCTTTTCGCAGGCTCGCAGGAACAACCAGCAGCCAGGCAGGGTTGCGGGTTCCGAAGTTCTTGAAGAGCACGCCTCGCCGCAGAACGAAGCTTGACAAGTCTCGGGCCAAGAATTGCAGAACGGAACTTCCTTGACCTTCGAGGTGGTCGATCACGGCGCGAAGTTTGGGATCGTCTCGTTGAAGTGTTGGTATCTGTAATTGCTCCGAGAAAACGGGCGTCATCGTCGTCGTCGCTCCTGTTGGGAGGAGATTCGACTGGGGCCCTAGACAAACAATCGGCGTCATTATGCTTGCTGCCGGACTTGTGCACAATGGTCATGTCGAATTCTTGCTGTTGAAGGCTTCAGCGAGCGAAGCTTCCTGACGGGTCCTTGAGGTCGGCGAGCCAACAGAGAGCGTGGTGGTCCGTGACAACGCGGAACGGGATTCCGTACAGGTACGAGCGGAACTTGGTTAACGCCCAGACGACAGCGAGACATTCCTTGTCGGTCGTTGAGTAGTTTTTCTTTGCCTTGGACAGTCCTCGGCTTGCGTAAACGATCACCCTTTCTGCTTTGTCTTGTCTTTGGACGAGCACCGCGCCTAGTCCGGTGTAGCTGGCCTCTGTGTGAACTTCCGTTTCCGCTGATGGATCGAAGTGTCCGAGGATAGGGGGCGACTGGAGTCTTTCCTTCAGTTCGTTGAACGCTTGTTCGTTGAACGCTTGAACACAAGGACAACGCTTCCAGAGGGTCTTGGTTCGACAGTCTCATTCTCCTTGGGAAGGTACGCAACTTGTCGTCGCACGGACGTTACTCCGACGTCAAGAAAGTACTCGAGGAGTGCAATGTTGGGATACTCAAGCGGCACATTCTTATTTTTTTCTAAATTTCTTGAGTATGCCTGTGGCACGGTTGCAAAGACCTTGATGTTTCTTAGGGATTGCAGCGTCAGTAGTTTGTTTGCGGATCCAAGTGATGCCACGTTCACTGAGACGCTTCAATCCTTGTTGATCTTCTGTGACAATACCTTTTCTTGCGTGACAGCAACGATGTCTTTTGCAATTGAATTTGGGTTCTTATTTGCAAAATGACGATTCAGGTGATGTCGGCTTGAAGATGACCGGAATTCCAGATGGTCTGTTCTTATGATACGACACTTCGATGAACGATGTAGAGTTGTCTTCGTCGTCCATGTTGTTAACGGATGATTTGTCCTTATCTGCATTGGATATTTCTTCTGTACGCACTCTCTTGGCTGGTGGAATCTGAGAGGCCATCTCACTGGTTGGGGTCTTTTGATTCGAAGGATTCATTTGATCGCAGGGTCCTGATAGCTGCGAGGGTGGTGATCGGGACCATGTAGCCGGTGGCCATTGTTTGTGGGTCACAGCTTGGTGCGGTGCCGCATTCTCGGCCAGGGAGACGTAATATAAAATTGCAAATGTGATACAGCGCAGAAACAGCAAGGAAAGCAGGAAAAAGGTTTGCTTACGCGGAGCGAGCAAATCGGGCTTCCTACTTCGAACACGTCGTCTTCTTCCCCCTCCTTTTTTTCGTGTTATTTGGATGTTTAAATGAAAGTTAAATGGTAACTAGAACAAACACTTCTACAATATGTTATCAGGTAATATGCAATATATGTTTAAGAACACTCATTCCATCCATGCCCCGCTGTCTTCAGACTCTAGTGGGTCTCTGATTAGTTGTGTCTCATTCAGTTACTGTCCTCTGGATCTCTGTTAAGAGTGTATTTACAATGGGCAGACTGTTAGCCCATTGTCCTGGCTTTTCTCCAAACATTGGGTCGAAGATTCCCGTGTTTGATGGCAGAAGGGCTGTAGTCAATTGGCGATTGAATCGGCTGAGGAGCCCATTCCGCTGGGCTGCAAGAAAACTACAGTCCCTTACACACGACTCACGAGTAGGGAACGCAGATGCCCAAGATCTTATCACATGGCCTATAAGTTCTATTTCTTCTGGCCTTTGGAGAGTTTTCGGACCTCTACTAGTGAAGCTCCAATCCCACTTTAGAGTTGTCCTGGTAGATGATCTGCGGTGTGTCTTTCAACCTCGTAAAGGTAAGTGACAGGTCCAGCTAAAAAGTAATGTATATTTGTGTACCATTCAATATCTCCAACACTCCAGGACAAAAACAGCCAAGTTTATATAAAGAAGGCCATATGTCTCTGCAGCTTTTGGTCAGACGGAGGAGTGTAAAGATCAGAAGATCTCTCTGGGGTTACATCTAAGATGGCATTGGACAATAAGGCTAGGACAGCAAGGCCAACTGGGCGAATCATCAGGGTGTGGTTTGCGTGTACACGCAGAATCCCGGATACCTCATCCGCATATGCAGGGCTCATGCCTAATATTATCAAGAGGGTGGTCATCTCAGTCAGAAAGGATGGCAGTAGTTCCTTCCAGATACCACAAACCAACTGCTTTGGAGATAGTTGACAGGCCCTTCTTAACTCCTGCATCATTGAACGTTTAGCAGAGCAAGTCGTAAGTGCTTTAATAATCGAAGCCGACGTAGCATACTGTCCTTCCAGTCGTCTAGTTAACAGTGAGTCACAGATCAGATACCGTTCAGACGTAAAAGACCCAGAAAGTTCTGTCCATGCAAGACTGACACTTTTGAATAGTGAGCCGATCTTCAATACACTTTCAGCATGAGTGTCTTTGATGACTGTTCCGAATGTCTTGTAAATAAGATGTCCGGATGGAGTGAGTATTCGAGGTACGTATACTCTATCGTAAGTTCAATCACTGCAGTTGAGTTACTGTCTTGGTATTCAAAGTCGAAAACCATTAAGTCGACCTGAAGATGGAACAGGTCAATCATCCATATGAAATTCTCTCATGTTCGACAATCTCTAAGATCTGAAGGCTCATTCCATCACGTTGCCCAGTTGATACAGCGATATCTTATATGTGGATCCATACAGGTGATGGCAGAAGGAGGTCCTGGTGAAGTTCCTCCCAAGCTTTGGTTCTCAAGACTCATGAGGCTGTTGAATATCCCCAATGCCTGGGCCTGAGAAGAGCTGCTGTCATGCCACCGGAACCGTCACCTCCACAAATAAAAGCTCGAGGTGTAATGAAGGGGTGGAGAAGACATCTTAATTTGTAGTGAGCCCCTGTCGCTAATTGGCCTTTCCTGAGGCTGTTGATTAAAGGATCACTGATCCTTGGTACTAAAATTGATTGAAGGATGAACGTTCTAGTGTTGGAGAAGTCAATGCTGGTAGAGTACATCTTCCCAATAAACTCTGGTCCCCATTGTTGAACAACCTCAGCAGGTGGTTCTCTGATCATTCCAACAGGTGGAGCAGGAAGGCCTGTCCGGGAAGCGTGACGACCTTCTTGTCGACACCATACGTCTGCTTCACACAATCTGTTTAAGAGGGCTACGTCTGGCTCGGGGAGTGAGCTCTCTTCAGTCGGGCTTAGTAACTTACGTCAGCAATAGTAAGCGATTAAGCCTTTCAGCTCGTTGAGTTCTGCTCTCAAGTTTCCTTCTAGCCTTGGTTCTCTGAATAGCTTGTACAGCTTGTGAGTGATGATTGAAAGGCCTGTCAACCTGGGAGTTTTTGAATCGGCAAATATCCACAACTGTTCGCCCATAGACTTGTAGTTGGGGTCTTGCAAGGTTCTTGAGATTATGTGGTGAATAAATTAATTCTCTACAAGGGCTGATATGTCAGACTTCGAGGGAGGTTAAGTTAGAGGGATTCGATGAGCAATGTTCTTCAATTCCTCCATCATATGTCGCTGAGACACCATTGTCGTAAAGCCCGGTTGACGTGCGAGGTGGTGAACGAATCGGAGTACCGACCCCTGGAGCAAATCATTTGGTCGTTTAAGTTGCTGTGATGATCTGTGGTAGGCCAGGTTGTAGCTAGCAGCAAGATAGATTCCACGGAGGACACCTACCATATATGATCTGGTCATCAAGTTAGGGCCCACGACATTTGGAAAGAGGGACGCTTCGTTGGCATCAGTTTCGATCTATAGTCAACAATACAAACATGAGCCCTTGAGCTGTGCCTATGTGGAAGCTCTTGGGGTGAGCTGTAACACAGTTCCAGTTTCCTTCTTGCAATAAACCCTTTCCGAAATTCAGTCTGGCCACTTCGATCACTATCATCATCTGAAAAATGGCATATGTGCCGTACTAGTGACGGCCTTTTGTTTAGTGATGAAGGAAGAAGTTGAAGATGCTCCTTAGCAGATAATTCGAGGCTCATACATTCGGGACGTTAGCACGATACGAAGCAGGAATTGAAAGCAAGATCTCCGTAAGCGTTCATTTCAAGCTCGGGCCCAGTCAATCTGTTGGTAGCATCAAGGTGCTCCCAAAGCCCCTTGATTTGTGTAACTTGATCAAACAGTGTACTTGGGTTGACGCTTCGTTCTGACTGGTTGCATCTTTGTTTCTAGCGTCACTGAAAGAGATCGAGAAGGAAATGTACAGTGAAGCACACACTGTCGTTTGCCGTTGACTTGCCAAAGTGACGGCGCCCGATAAAATATGGCAGACTACATGTTCATTGCCGCCATTAGTACGGCAAAAGTTAGACTGCCTTTAAAGCTGCCAGATGGCACTGAATTTCGGGAAGGGTCTATTGGATCCTGACCCTGCTGCGGTTCCAAAATGTTGGCATGCCACACATGCTACGAATTATAGTTAACCTGTCCGGAGGATGGTAAGTATACTGACTCGTTAGTCTAATGTCGAAAATTGGACGGATGCAACACTCGCAGCCGATATTGAAGTGATGAGTCACACTAGGGATAAACGGAGGTCTGTTGCGTTCAACGCTTGCAGTTTCTGCGTAAATTAAGGATGATTGATACATAAAGCCGAAGTTCTCCGATAGTTGCTTCACGGTGTCGGCAGTTATGATCAGGTGAGTCAGAGGTGTTGGACTTATCGATACGAAGCCACCATTGCTTTGTCGTGTACAGAACAATCGATGAAGTGCCGAACCAGTTCTAGCAAAACTGGTTATCTCCTCAGACCAATCTTCACCGGTGAGTGCACTTAGGTTATTAAGAATGCTCTTATAGACAGGATCTTCGGGATCTATGAACCAGTTAACTGGTGTTCTAAGTCTGGCACCTCTGTCAACCAATGGGACAACAGATTCTTTCTCCCATGGGTGAAATAGATTGGTGCTCTCCGTTGTTCTTGATCCGAGATAGGCTGGAAGTGGTGCACGGGTCTCGATGCTGTCGTTGAACCCTCTAGGGTAGCAGACTGTGACATAGTCCATCATTCGACCAACAGTTGAACATCCGATACAAGCTGAGGTACCTTCTTGCACAATGTTTAAGTACTCAACAGGGTAAGGCACAGTGGTTCCCACTACTGGGATGCCCCATGATTTCTCTCTTAGAAGGTCTGCTTGACTTGAGGAACACTTCCACATTTCTCTGCCAGGCAATGCATTGTGGTCTCCTAATAGAGCTTTCAAGGAGATCTCTTCACTCAATCGAAGAAGGATGGTAATCTTGGCCGCAAATTGATAGGAGAAATAGTTCCGAATGGTCTTGGCATTCTGGTACACTCCTACCAAGGACTCGGTCAAACCAAGAAAAGTACCTGCTTTAAATTCACTCACAAACCTGGGGAATTGCGGAGTAATTGTCCCGAGGAATGTAACCAGTTCGTGCTCGAGTTCATTCAAGTACTTTATCGCTTGGGCGAAAGTTGCATTCACGACACGGTCCACATTCGCTTCAAGGCTTTTCCGTATTTCATTCTTCAACAACGTTATGGCACTAAGGCCCTTTGGAATATTTAACAAGGTAGGCCTTTCAAGAAGCTTAACCCAGTTCTCTCTACCGATGGATCCCACTCTAGGGCGACCTGCCTCTAATGCTACTGACTGAACAAACCTGTTGCTCTTTCCTTCATGGAGAATTTTCCGAAAGGACAATGATTCCGTTACCGGGTCCGGATATTGCCGGATTAAGAATCGGGACAGTGATGTTCCCAAAGCCCCTCCCACAGACGTGTCCAGAAACATGGCCCTGAGGTAGAAGGTCCTTCTCTGATGCTCAGTTTTTCTTGCTAGCTCTTGGTCAATTCCGCGTTGGAGTAATATGTCGTGGTACTCCGCTATAGACAGCCATTAGTCCGAAAAAGACATATCCAATTGTGGGGTGTAACAGGGATTGGCTGTGTTGTAATATCGTGATTGCGTTCGTCGCTATCGTGGGCATCACATTTGCAAGAGACGGGATCTGATGATACGTGACACATATGTCACTCTAGACCACCGTTTAGCCTCGAGGGGTCTCTATATACAGGGAATTTGCCATATGATAAAAGTCTGCTCATGGTCTCATCTTGGTTGATGATTAAGCCCAACTTTTCAGTACCTAGTAAGACCGCTTTCATTATGGCATCGTTGTTGGCCATAACTTCGGAGATGCGTTTCTGTAGTTCAACTTGACTTCTTGTGCTGGGCAACTTATAGGAATTACAGATCACCTGGTTATCCCCGTGTTCCAGGGTTTTGATGAGTGTGTTTCTTGTTTTTGCTCCTCTTAAGAGGACAAGTAAATTCACAATGCTCCAGCCCTTTTGCCGAAGTCCTTCAAGGCCGCCAAGCTGGCCTTCCCAGCAGACGGGAAGTCCCCCTTGTTTTTCAGAGAATCACCCACTACCTCCATAAGGTAGTGGGTGATTTCGTAGCGGTCTCGCCGCAGTACACGAGACCGCTACGAAAGAACTCATGAGTGCGAACGAACAGCTCAGGCAAACCTAGGAACTGACCCATTACTCGGAACACAGGACTATTCGCCTCCCCCCGCTGATGGTTATTCCATTTTTCATAATCTACGTGATTTGCCAGAGAAATGGAGTTATAGTAATTCTGCCCTTGGTTGATCGAACTATCTAGGAGTTTCTTTGTCACCTTAGTCAGATCATCAGCCATAGTCAATGCCGAGAAAAGGGGCACATAGAACTCCTTTATTAAGTGCTCTGTTGTGACGGAGTATTGCCTAAGATTCCACGACATGAGCGAGAAGAATCTTTCCTCTTTCTTTACTTCTCTTTCCTTTACTTTGAGCCCGATTATCAGGTCATCTCTTGTGAGTCCAGATTCGTTTATGCTTTCCAAGAACTCTAACATTGACCTGGGGGGTCTCTAAGGCCGTTCTTAATACCTCACGAGATGAAATCTTGTTGGGGTAGTTTTGAATGTGAGCCAGCACTTTCGACCTGTTCATGAAATGACTTCTATCCTTGTACATGACCGCAGGATCATTTGTTTGAGGGACAGAGTAGCAGGGAATTAACAAAAGTTTATGCCATTTATCCCCGTACTCTCTAATTTCGAGGGGTGTGGGCCATGTGATGTTAAGCACGTGTTGTCTCAGTGGGTCTGCTGCATCAAGTTTTTCAGCGTCGACAAACCATTTTCGTTGCGAGAAGAACTCTTTCTCAAGTACCATGTATGTCAAGTTACTGGCGAGAGCCTCTGCATAGTTCGTGTCGATATTCTTCTCCAGCTGAACTTGAGCATGCAGACGTGTCAACCCGTCTTCATAATTGAGAAACGGGTTGCCCCACTGTATGACCCAGTTAAAAATACCCATTGGTTTTTCCAGTTGGTACCAGTTGGCGTAACCATCTGTGTTTTCGGACTCCCAACTGGAAAAATACCAATTGGTAATTCCCAGTTGGAAAAATGCCAGTTGGAATTATACCAATTGGAACCATAACCATCTGTGTTTTCGGACTCCCAACTGGAAAAACACCCTTTGGTATTTGGTATTTTCCAATGGGTCGACTGTAACCATCTGCGTTTTTGGAGAAATACCCATTGGTATTTTCCAATGGGGAAGGATCCGTAATATAACAGTGTCTGCCTGTGTGACATTTCAGTCTTGATAAGGTCAAACAAGTGGTCTGGATCAATGTTATACTCCTCTTTCAGTGAGACTAAGGTACTTGCAAGGTGGTACCGGAAGGCAGAGTCAATCGGGATCAACGGTCGATTTTTATAAGCAATGACGCTCATTTGAAATGTACAGTGTGGCTCTATCATCTTGATGACGTCGAGGACGTTATTCCCCATGGCCTCCATAAGTAAATCTCCCTGTCTATAAAAGTCTGTCAGCTTAGCCAGCGACTCAGGCCCATCCTGTCGATCAGACTGCATACCAAACTCATTTTGAAGCATATCTTGCGATCAACGTGTCTTTGATTATAAGTACCTTGTCACGGTTCAGCAGTCGTGATTGATTCCTGGGCAAAACGTAACGGGGGATAACAATGATAGTACCACAGGGGGACGCAGTGGATTGTGCCACCAATCCTTCCCGTTCAGTTACCTTCCACTGAAGATCTCCGGCTTCACTTCGTTCTAGGCTGGCTCTTTCCTCTTTTGTGGAACTGTTCATCATGAGTGTTATTTGAGGCATGATCCAAAGCCACTTCCCGTCCAGAGACAAACGAGGTTGATCTGGGTGGTCCATGGTCCCTTTTATCCATCTTGTTTTTAAGGGGTCAAAAGGAAGAGGATCGTTTTCTCCAGTAATGTGTGTCCAGAAGACTTCTAGAACTTTTAAAGAATCTCCACTCTTTTCTAACAGTGTTGAAAATCTTCTTGCAAATTGATCGGTCTTGAGATTCCCTTCGAAGATTTCTCTCGAAACCCATCTATGAAAGTCTTCAGCTGAAACTACAAAGTCCTAATTCAGTTGCAGTGTCTTCAAGGCTGCTACGGCATGCTTAACGCCTGGAATGTTCGCCAAGCGCTTTTACTTTTGGAGGACTGTAGGGGGTGATTTGGGAAAAAGGAATGTAGCCCGCCGACACCCCTCAGATGTTTCTGCTGTGCGCAGAAACATCTAGGGGGGGGGAGGGGGGGTGTCGGCGGGCTCAACCTGGGCGGGTTGGTGGGGGGGGGGGGCGTTCCGTTTATATCACTGAACGTCTGACGCACTTCAAAAGAAACATTTCGCCATTTTTTCTTATATATACTTCAACATACTTGAAAGCAGCGTTCTAGTATTGGGCTGGAGATCGAACTATGGGGCGGTCTGACCCGTTTGTTTCCCCACACCTCGGTGTTTACTCAACACAAGGCCCGTGCTGATGCCCACAGGCCTTATGGGCATGTCCATGTCATATCTTTTATAATAGTGCGCGGGGCACAGTGTAATGTAAAAAATACTAACAATCGACGAAGTGATGTTAAGTGCCGGATCTCTCCCGAAATCAGTCGTCAGAGAATGCAAGCTTGACCCACTTCGGCTTTTGTGCTGAGCTGGGCACAGTGCATGCTGCATTATTTATGCAGGCCGGAGTGGTAACAAAAGAGCCCCTCCTCCCCCTGACCGGAGAACACGACCTCCAGCCGAACGCTGACGTCACGTTCGGTTATGTCGGCCGAGCGCTGAGTCACTGTATTTGTTGTCCCCATCCGTCTAGTTCTAAAGTGAACCGCTTGGGGCGTCACGATCGCTCCTCCTCCCCAATACTGTAGTGCAGGCTTTCAGCACAGTTCTAAGCAGCTTTTTAGTATGTTTAATGCAAACTTCCTGGACAGTTTTCAGCTGACTTTTACTATGCTTTTATTCAGGCTTTCAGTACGCTTCTGATCAGGATTCTAGAATGCTTTTAAGCAGGGCTTTAGTATTATAAAGTGTACCCTGGATTAAGTTTGAAAGCAGGCTTCCAAATATAATTCGGGGTGCATTTAGTAGAGCTTTAAAAGCGTATCACCAATTTATCCCTGACCAATTCCAGATGAGGATATCTATAAAATTATATTAATTTAGCATTTGCAGTCGAAAAAACGTCGAAGACGTCTGTAACATGATGTCATGGAACGTCGAAGGTCCGCACGGTTCCTTCCTTTGACGTCGGTGAAACCTTTAAATGTCCGCGAGAAAAGGTGCACAGAAGGTTGAGGGAACGTTCCAAATGACGTTCGTCACACGTCAGATGCGTGTCTCAGTGGGCCGTTGCGTCCTCCCTCGACGTTTCTGCTACGTGTGTTTACGACATCCGGGTATACAAACGACGTTCACAGAACGTCGAGAAACCATCCCAAATTATGTTCTCTAGGCGTCGCGGGGATGACGTGTTAACCCCCCCCCCCCCCTTAGCAAAAAGATTCTGTACTTGATACATATTTGAAATATATTGAATATGCATATTAATTTTGCATTCATTCTGTATTATTTTGTCCACACTCGAAATATGCGCGTAAGCTATTCAAAGTATATCACAAATATCAATCAAAAAAGATTTCAGATACTGTAAACAACTAAATTTTCGCGGGGACCTAATTTTCGCGAATCGCCTCCAATTCGCGAAAAATATGTCCCGCGAACAATTCGGGCAATATGTGAACGCTACGGGAGCTACACTCGATCCGCGGAAATTAGAACCCGCAAATAATTTCAAATTTTCGGCTTTGGCCCGATTCGCGAAAATTTGAGCCCGCGAAAATTAAGTCGTTTACAGTATACCAAAATTAGAATTCCTTCGCCCTCAATATGCAATTCGTGTATTAAACACCGGCTACACAATTTTTTTTTTTTTTTGGAATTCGTTAGTAAATGGTGTCTGCGGTATTTGTAGGTACTACGATATACATTCCAGAACTACACATTAGAAACGAACACAAACATCATGACGCACTGAATACCTGAATGACAGTTTCGTTCACTCTTCCAGAACCTTATATAGCCTACATATTGAACATAATCAGTTGGGCGGCGATCACCTCTGCACTTATTGAGGTTCCAAGTATTCGATCTTCTCCTCGGGAGTCTGTTAAAAGGAAAACAGTGTTTCAAAGTTCGTGGGCAATATCTCTTACTAAAACCATTGGTACAACTGATAATAATTTAACGCTGTCGCTAAAACAACATCCACAAAAACGGCTCCTATAAGAAAAGTTATCGCTTCTCTGTATTGCACCACTCAGGACGAAGCGAGTCAAGGCAGTTTCTTCACTTTAAAATAGTTATTTTGCCCTTCTTTATTAGTTGACTTTTTAATATGCCCATTAATGTCATTAAAGTCACTATATTAACATTACTACTCCCATCACATAGCACACATTCAGTGAACTACATTGTTTATGTGATATGTGATCCACAATGTTAGTTCACTGAATGTGTATAGATCGATCAGTCTACACATTCAGTGAACTAACATTGTGCCACTGATCTCTATGACAATCGCTGGATCGCGCTTCCCCGCTTGTTCGCTGCAGCGCAAGTGAAGCCACCGGGCTTCACTCGCTTGGGATACGATTTGCCGTTTTTGCTAGCCTTTGCTGCGGTTTTCCAGCGTGCTGACGACACGTTTTCTACTCGTTCGTCGTCATTCGCCGAAGAAGTTTTTTGAAGACTGTGTATTGTTGAGACTTGCCGTTGTGAACACGTGGAAAATTTTACGAAAGTGCAGTGTCGCAGGAAAAACGCACAACGCGTCGAAAGGAAGGGCTGGCGGCGTGTTCAAAGCTTCCTGGGCACGCCGAAGTGCCGTGTCTCTGTGCCTTCGCACGCTTGGATACCGACCAAGAACCGACGCCGTGTGTATGTGTTCAGCGAGTGCAATGTGCGTGAAGCTGTTCGTGCCTCTGGATCAGCGTCTTTTCCCCTCGCGGTTTAGGAACGAGCTTAATCCAGCGTCCACTAGCGACGGAAGATGGGGAGAAGGTACGTCTTTTTTTCGTCCTTAGACGATTTACACAATACCGTGCACAACAGCTCCTCATCACTGATCAGTGCTGGCTTATTATCAACCTACTTAATTGCACTTGACGTTTGAGCGCGGCTCGCCTAATTGTAATTGGTCAACAGATTGCACACGACCATATCGGCCGCGCTTCAAAGATTTTCATTCTCGCCGTCTTGTACTTTTGCTTTCGAAAACCCCCCTGGCTCCACAACGTTGCCCTATTTGTGCTCCCACGGAATCTATTAGAGTAGATTTGGGACATAGCCATGGTTAATATAGTACATAAGAACACGTACAGATCTCCCCCTTTTATTGATAGCAACTCACCGGAACAGCTGGACGATCCAGAACTCCGTGGCCGATGTATATAAATGATCTAAAGGCATCTACGCGCGACACACGTTCAGAACTTTGGCGCGGCGTCAATTCTTGACCGGTATCCAAGCGTGCGAAGGCACAAAGATGCATCACTCGGCGTGCCAAGGAAGCTTTGATCACACCGCGACACCGGCGACACGTTTTCGACGAGTTGTACCTTTTGATACGGCTTCACGCACATTGCGCTCGCTAAACCCATTCACACGGCGTCGGTTCTTGGTCGGTATCCAAGCGTGCGAAAGCACAGACACATGCACTTCGGCGTGCCAAGGAAGCTTTGAACACGCCGCCAGCCCTTCCTTTCGACGCGTTGTGCCTTTTTCCTGCGACACTGCACTTTCGTAAAATTTTCCACGTGTTCACAACGGCAAGTCTCAACAATACACAGAGTCTTCAAAAAACTTCTTCGGCGAATGACGATGAACGAGTAGAAAACGTGTCGTCAGCACGCTGGAAAACCGCAGCAAAGGCTAGCAAAAACGGCAAATCGTATCCCAAGCGAGTGAAGCCCGGTGGCTTCACTTGCGGGAGCGGCAAGCGCGATCCAGCAATTATCATTGAGATCAGTGCATTGTGCTAACAAAACCATCCAAACATATCCGCACACAGCACTTGCTGAAGCTTTGCAGCATCAGCAAGTGTTGTGGTTGTAGTTCCCGAAGCTTGTTTGCAATTGGTGTTCAAGAAAATTATCAGGTGCGTTCTTGCATGATAAAAAGAAGAAAACAATAACATAAATTGTGCTGATTTATCAGTGCGATGCTGCACAACTCAATTGACGAACTAATCAAATGTTGTATTTAGGCAGTTCAGAGTACTCCACATTTGCTTGAAGTGTACTTCTGATAGGCGAGTTTTTAATACTTTCGTAGTTTAAGTAATATTTTTTGTATGCACGTAATTGCAGTCAAAAGATACTTATGGCGAATTCCACAGAGCGTTTTGGAGCGCTCCGGGATCAGTTGACCAGGTCCGGACTGGAGCACACGATCCGAACGGGGTCGCGCCGCCTACGGATCCCCCGTGGAGCATGACCATTGCTCCGAGATTGGCGGATGCCTTCCCGTCATTCAACTGCCCGGGAATCCCCTTTCCATGGCCGCCGCAGTCGTTTCGAAGACGTTTTCGCAATCGCGGCGCCAACACATGTTCGACATACGAGCGGCAGGAATGGCTCAGGCACTTCTAGCAAAGATTGCCGGAATGCCCGTAGCGCCGGCAAATACCTTCTCTTCTCCTTCCTGGAAAACGAACCGGCTGTCGAGCTAAGGGGTAAGCAAGTGGCCATTACGAATTCTGATGTCGAGACAATCTAGGAGCCCAGCCCGCGACGTGCTTCTTCTTCTGAGGCGAGATCAGGCGAGATGCCCCACAAAAAGGAAGTCACGTGTGTGCGCCGAGGGCTGGCCCGGCTGGCTTCCGGTTAAATCCGCCGAAATCGTGGGAGCGACTTTTCTCTGATCCAGATCGAGATCTGGAGCGGGAGCTAATCCAAAACGACCAGTGAAACATGTCGGTCTCGATCTCGATCGCCCAGTGAAATAGGCTCGCTCCAAAAAAGTCGATTCCGGCGCGCTCCAAAACAACCAGTGGAATTCGCTATTAGAGTATAACACATCAGCATTTACCCCGCGGGGGCACCTGTGAAAAAAGCAGGTGTTTAGTGAATTGCGTCACCACGGACCCCGAGCCGTGCGGGTTCGCCCGCCCACGTCTGGCTGTGCGTGGCTTTCCCGTGTCCGAGGAAAAGGGCATCCTGGTTGTTGAGCCGAGCCCGGGGTAGGTTTGGACCCTTCGGGGCCCCTGGGCAAGGCAATACACCGCTTCGGCACCTGCTTCTCGAAAACGGGTGTCCTGGCTTGGCCCGACCAGGATGATTCAGTCAGATTCCTCTTCTACCCTCTTCTTCCTTCTTTCACTTTTCTTCCCAACTCTTTCTTTTTTCTTCACTCTCATCCTTCCTTTTTCACCTTCTTAGGCGGCAAGGGCCAACCTTGAGTGGAAACAGGTCCTGCCCCTGCAACCACACTAGGGTATAGTGCCCGGGCAGCACTCGTAGTGTAATTGTGTCCGCCAAGCCTCTCTTGCTATGGCACATTACACTCTTAAAAAAAAAAAAAGAGTCGCTATGACTCTTTTGGGGGTATTGGCGCGCCGCGGAATCGACTCCAGTTTGTAGAGTCCCTCGACTTTTTTTTAAGGACAGTCGCCACGACTCCCTGTGGGGGGTCTTTGCGCGCTACAGATTTGACTCCTCCACGACTCCAGTTTGAAGTCACTTGAGTCTTATTTAAAGAAGAGTCCCACGACTCTCATCACACTGGAGTCATGGTAGTGTATGGGCGACTCCAGGTGACGTAGTCAACTGCGACTCTTTAAAGACTCTTATCCAACGGAGAAAAAAAGTCACACGACTTCTTCCTGGTAATCCCCGTGACTCTGTAACAAGAGTTGTGAGGACCTTCCTTTTATGAAGAGTCCCCCGACTCCTATCACAAAAGAGTCATGGGAGTGTATGAGCGACTCTCCGAAAGATAGTCAGTGCTGACTCTCACTTTGTCTGCAGTATAGCAGCCCTAGTCAAGTATCAGTTTGTTGAACAAAGGGAGGCATTGTGATCGTTAGGAGACTTCTTGCCGCCTGCGAGGTTCAACTTGAATTTCCCTAAAACGAGGGTAGTAACATCAACTGTGTGAAAGTATAAAAGTTGAAATGGAAACTTCGATTCCACCTAAAAGAGGCGGTAACATCAATTGTCTGCAAGTGTAAACGTCGAAATGCAGAACTGTTATCTTACAATTTCCTGTAATGAAACATGGAAAAATGAACGATGATGGTCTTAACGATGCTGAACTGAATGCTGCTCTAAAATTTATCATGAAACACAACAGAAGCTTTCAGGACAGCATTGTTTTGTTACATTGGAATTTGCACACAACAAAAAAAAGTAAAAGTTTTTTTTTAATCGGCAGCTTAACTTTCTGTTAGTTTGGTTATACTTATCATTTACAATAGGTTGTATATCTTTTTTATCACATGTCTAGACTATTGGCAAGAGCTGGTGTGAACGAGCATGTTCTGTTGCTTCATGCCTGCTTTGAGTGGACTGGTGGGTGGCAATAAATTGCAGGAATCTTCAAATTTAACAATAAAGATAGCTGTTTTCTCTCAGCTCATATCACTGCCATTTGTGCAAATGCAACTTCATGAGTCCTGCCATGCAGGTACTGCAAAACAAGCCATAAGTATGTAAAACAATTACTTTATTAGAAACTAATGTGATACATATTGGCTCAAAAGCCTGTTTCGGCTTATCACGGGGGTTTTATCACAGTAACTAAACAAATAACATCATAAGAAATAATACTAATACACAAAACTGGTATAACTATTAGACAAGAACGAAAATAAATTACAATGACAAGTTTTGTGAAGGCTTGCTTTGCCTGCTTGGTGTTGAGGATTAAATTCCAATAAAAAATAACAAGTTTCCTAGAAGCTTTGTTTGCCTACTTGCTGTTTTTTCAAAGCTTTATTTTTTGTTGTTTCTGCTTCTATGGTTTGAATCCTCAGATCAACAGATGCACAAAAAAAATCTAACAGACGTTTAGATACACAATGGAACACACAAACCTTTCTACTATAGCTGGAATATTCACCAAATACATATGGAAAACATTAAAACAGTAACCGTCATTGGTAATTCTTTTTCCCTATTCAAGGAATGTGCTCCGTGTGCTGTCACAACTTTTACAGCTCTTACCGAGATCTTTGTATTTTTTTACCCATGAGGTACTCAAGCACAAAAAGTGTTTCGTCGATTCCCTCCCACATACTGACCTTTCTATGCTCAGTGCATGGCTAATACCCGAGAGATTCTTGCTGAAAAGTCCAGGACGTCGCTTCATAGGTCCTCGCAGACAACGCACATGCAGCCAGATGTCCATGGGTGCTTTTCAGTGAAAAGTAATGCCGGGTTCCCGAAAGTTTTTACTGGGTCCTGGGGAAAAAAAGCCAATGATAAGAAATAAGTTCCGGAAGTCAGACGAAGTTGTAGGTGAGCAAAGTAAAATTGTCGAGGACATGTTAAGTGCCCACAGTGTCATAGATGGAAAATCCATGCAGCAGAGTGAAGGCAAGTGAGGCAGGCACCCATTGCTGCCTTTATATATTTCGCTTTCCCCAATTCTCACTTGATTGTGAAGCGTTTCGTACGGTGGAACCGGTGCATCAGGGTGTCTACCAAATTAGTGATTTCAAATTCCTTGACTTTTCTAGAATTTCCCTTGACTATTTTGATAAAACTTCCTGACCACTTCTGGGTCAAAGAATCATAATTCGGAAACATTATTCAGCATAGTCGTGCCCATGCGCAACCGCCAAGCTTTGTTCCGTATGGCCGTTCCACTTTCAGTGGTCATTTTCCCTGATGAAGCCAACTTTTTGACGATTTTTCTGAGAATTTCAGGTTGGTAGACACCCTGATGATGTATCAGGTTACAGGTGGACACCATAAAAATGCAGACTATTGCATTCAAAATTATTTTAGCCATCAGGAGGAACCTAAAATATTCCCATGGAGAGAGATAGAGAGTGGAGGGGCAAGGGAGGCCGCTGCTGCTATTGTCTGCTTTTTCTTTTGAAATCATAGCAATTTAAGGCTCAAAGGGAACGTAAATAATAAATCAGTAAGTGCACTGAGAGCACTTGAAGCACAAGGGGCAGGGTTCCTACTGAGGAAAGAGGGGAGGGTACCAAATCTAGCTGAACCTGTTCTGCAGCACCCTGCATGAGCTAGGTGCTAGGCAAGACTGGGGCTTATCTACTGAGACTGTCCAGTATAGTCAAAGAAAGCATTATAAAATTCTTTGCTTGGCAAGCTGCTTCGTGGCTGCAATGAAAAAAAAGAGTATATTAAGACAAGGAAGGAAGGGAAGACTTTTTTTCTGAATAAACTAGTTGGTAGTGAGCGCTTGTTTCTTCCTTTCTCGTCCCCGTCTTAGTGTGCTCCCTTTTTAGTTTTAGCAAGCCACGATGGAATTTAGAGAGGGCTTAAAGCTCTCTTTAACATCTGTGTGCATGTGAGGGAATGCTTCATGTACAAGGCCTACTACAAGGTAGTAATCATTACAATGTTCCATCTGAGTAACAAAATAATGCATCTCTGCATTACAAAGTATCCATAACTTTTTTGTGTGCTGTACCGATATAAGCATATTTTGCATGCAGAAATGGCGGGACACTAAAACTAATAGTAATTTGTTTATCATCTTTGCTTAGATAAATGTTTCTGAAGTTTGGCAGGAAAGAACCGCCTTCTAACATGAGCCCGATTCTGGTCTTTGGTTTGTTTTGAAGTCATGGCCAAGTACGCCTAATAAAATATTGAAATAACCAGTTGAGAAGACAGCGGATGATACTTATCTCACTTGGTCTCCAGCTTTAAAAGAAATATGTTTACAGATTGGCATAGCGAAGACACCCTTTCAAACACATTTATCTTAAACAACCATAGTTACATGTGATTTATCTTTAGCATGAGTAGTTACATCGACCACGCAAACGGCACGGCTTTCCTCCGCTCTTGTCCCTTCCCCTATCTTGTTTTCTTTTGCGAAGATCGGCATTGATAAGAATAGCGTAGGCCCTGACGACAGCAAACGGAGCTTGTTAGTGATTGTCCGCACCAATTTAATCATAACAGTCTAACCTCTTTTTTTAAGAATGCAAACAAAAAGATGCTCTCCTACTGAAAAAAAAGGAGTAAAGTAAATTAGAGTATGACCCAGGGATGGGCAGTATTTCAAATACAAGTATTTGAAATACGTATTTTAAATACTTTGTGTATTTTGCATTTGTATTTAATTACAAATTGGGTAATGTATTTGACGTGCGTATTTAAATACTAAAACGTTGGTATCTCAAATACAATTGTAATTAAATACAATTTTGTGTGCGAAAATACATCTCTCGAATTTATTGTCACGACTCATTTTGCTCATCTCAAGACGTGTCCAAAGCTGCTCTTTCTTCATCTCAACGCTAACGGCAACAACAAACCAAGAAACTCTTCATCTCTTTATACACCAGTCCTGCGGCTGTTCGCGTTTCGCTTTATTTTAAAGGCGCTGTCCAGAGCAGGAAGAAAACTATGTTCTGCACCGAATGCAGTGTCTCTCAATCAAGCACAAGCGTTTAGTGACTTTGTGATTACGATGCTAATTTAGGGCAAGAATAGTGACGAAATCGACGTTCACAGGCAGACTGGCTAAATAAGTGCCTGTGACAACTTGTGATGCTTTCTAGCCTGATTTCCATTCATATTTTTGCCTGGAACATTCTAAATGCGCGGGTTGTCCAGATTTTCGTAACTAATGCGAGTTGCAACAATAAAAAATTCTCTAGCTAGTGCTGCGCGTCTTGGTCGTCTCGGTTCTTTGTTGGTCTATACCAAAATGTAATCGACAAAAAAAGCTGCTTGAAGCTCTGTACTTTTTTCACCTATTACGTCCAAGCTGATCACATTTTTTTTGTGTGATTATATTTCTATTACGTTACTAGAGCCTCGCACACTAACTCCCGAGTGTGCGATTGAAAATTAAAATGAGATACCCAGAAACCCGTTGCAGGTGCCCTGTAGTCGCTGACGCAAATTTAGAGGAATGTATTCGGAAAAGTATTTGGAGGAGACCAAATACTTTTGGTTGTATTTGTATCTCGTAGTTAAATTCTTTTTGGAAATGTAATTAGATGTGTAATTAAATACATTTTTGACGAAGTATTTTGTATTTGTATTTCGATACATATTTGCATGCATTTTGCCCATCCCTGGTATGACCATAGCACCTCTATACTCATAAAGCCTACCAGTTCGACGACGGAGTCATAGAGTGCCTGTCACAGATTTGGAACGTGAGGATTTGGTAGCACAGAGCAAAAAAGAGCCATTCCTCGGGGAACCTGGACGTCAGCACACAGCTTTTGCAGTGGCGAGGACCCAAAACATACTTCTTTCGTGTTTCGCGTCCGCTGCGGCGAGACTCCTGTCCGTTGTATGCCACTCCACCTTTTCCATTTCGGCGAACGCTTCTCGTGGCAATCTGCCAGGTTTTGTCAGTATAAAGGAGGATATGGTACGACATATACTGGTGCTCTGTAGCGGGGCGCCATCCTGCTGTTTAATCTTTGGGCAGCCCCTTTGTCCACAGAACTCTGAGAATGTAGAGGTTATCTATCCTACCTTTGACATTACCTGTAACTCACAAATTTCAGTGCTGCATTGGATTGTTTACAGCAAGGCATGCAAGTGAGTCATGTTTTTTTTATCCGCAAAAACGCAAAACTTTCAAATGGCCCAATTGTTTACCTCGGGAAAAACTGCACGGTTCGGGGAACAGCCACGCAGGCGGCAAGGCGTTGACACCAAGAGGTCCCGTTCTCTTTCCCTCGCTGGCTCTTGTGGTACCCTTGTCTCCGTCGACTGAAACGAAAGTCCCTTCAGTGTCGTGCATACTTGAGCCTCCACTGAAGCAAAAATGATTCCATACGAACCTACTTGCCATTAAAGACCAAAGTTCACTTCACTCTTATTTTCTGCCCACCTATTACAATGGTTTGTTAACAGGAACACCACCGTTAACTAGAAAACTCATTCGTAATGCAAGTCCTATGCAGTAAGGAATCATGTTCAAGGTCTAATTAAACAACAAGCATGAGCACTAAAGACACCTTCCTACATGGGTGGGTATTTGTGGACCCGATTCGGCTAACATTTGCAAGGCCTAGCTTGGCAACATAATAAATGGCATTGTTTCTGGTCACATTATTTTTTTAGATGCCTTGGCATTAGTGCTGACCTTGGACTGGTTTTGAGCGGACCAATATAATGTTTGCAAGTTCGCCATGGGAACCACGAAGTTCTTTCAAAACTAAATAGCAAGCTTTAAAATAAAATAACAAAAAAGTTGTACAAATGCATGAATATAGTTACCATTGTCTATGGCCATACCTGCTGGCACCTGTTTCCAGAAAAATCAACAAATACCAAAGTAATGCACTTTGCATCGTGAAGAGGCCCGCCGACAACCTGATGAAATGCCAAAAACGCATGAACTGTTAAGTTTTTTGTTCACTGCATGGTTCTCTAAAGGTCCGTTCACACTCTTGCGACCTTCTAAAACTGGGTTCCTTAAAACCTCTTACAACGAGAGGACACATTGGCGCCATCTATTGGGTAGCAGTGTAAACTTGGCGGCCCGGCATATTTACTATTTCTCTTGCGCATTATCCTTTCTTTCTTGGCTCGAAAAACTTTTGTCAACGTTATAAACAAGCCTTTTTTACAAGTATTACACACGTTTGACCTCGGAAATTCCGCGAAACCTTCGCTCTTATAAAATGCAGTTCCAGGGTCACCGCATAGATGGCGCCAGAATGCCAGTGTGTACCCTCGTCCTAAGAACTTTTAAGAAGTTTTAACAGATCTCGTCTCTCTCGGTCGTACTCGGTTGCAAGAGTGTGAACGGGCCTTAAGACTCAAGTTTTTCCCAACTGTGTTCATTTTCTTTAATCTTGGAAAGTGCTTCCAAGATAGCAGTGCCCATGTATCCTCCCGAAGTTGCTGGTGCATGCTTGGGACACCCTCAGAAGCTACTGCCGTTGACTTTGGAAACCTGTGGACGCGCACATACTGCGGTTCCATCCTCCAGCCAAGGCTACCCGCTTGCGCTTGCACAGCTTTCGCAATTAGTTCATGCTGAGGCGAGACGAGGTATAGTGGCATTTGCACATTCAAGATAGCAAAACCCCCCCACATGTCGCTCCGAGCGGCATGATAATGATACCCAAGAGCTATTTCGCGTATGGTCTATAAAACCTATATAATGCACGATGCTGAACCTGCCAATTTCTACATAGTTTAGAGCCGGAAAGGCGGACATGCAACAAGGCACGCACCTGCGATTGCATCCACTTTGACAGGTGTAATGGGCTTCCTTCCCACGGCGCCATACTTTGTCACGCCTGGAAGGTTGGCCTGTCACACTCCTATTGACCAGGTCCTCGCCCTTGTAGAGGCACCGGTACAACAGGATCAGCAGCGCGAGTCGAACTTGGCCTTGCCTATGGCCCAGTCAAATTTTTCTTCTGGTAGGGAAACCCCGCCTCGGAGGTAACGCTGCAAGTGTAAAGATAACCATAAATAAACAGGTGCTGAAGCAAGTTTTAGTACAGGCATAGTGCCTGGACGTATTCCCCACTGGTGCAATTGCCATCTTGTTCCTCCCATGTATTAAGAATTGTCCCAAGGAAGCAACAATGATGTTACGAAACCGAAAGTGTCATGCTGTCGAAAGTCTGCAGTTTGTCTTCAAACCTCTAGTGAATAAGACAAGCAGGCACAAGTGCCGCTGTCATCATGGCGTCCCAACTTGTTACTGTGAAGTGACTGTGGACTGTCGAGGTGCGGCAAACATGCCAAAGAATGGTGCGGCAAACACACCGGATGGCTAACCCCACCTAAAACCCTTTGACGAGTTTGTGCTAGTTTCGTAAGTGGCATCAAAGCGCCTGAGCAGGAGGCCCGTGCAGGACTTGGAAGCAAATGGCAGTGTAGCCCTGAAATGAGAGGCACTTGGAAGGGAGTGGCAGCACGGCACTCGCTCGTGGCACGTGTCTCTCGCTTTCAGACAATTAAGGCTGGACCACATGTAAGCGATTTAGTGAGCAACGAGACGAGCATCGGCAACAGCGACGGAGATTTCTCACTGTCGCTTGTAACGCTGCTCGGTTGTTGAATTACTAGAAAACGCCGCTCATCAGATTGGTCGCTTGCTCCTGTCGCTTTCATGCAGTGTGCCTCGTTGTGCGGCTGAGCGATAACAAAAAGGGTCGCCATCGCTTGTCCCGTCGCTTCCTTCATGGTTGTCAGCGCTTGCAAAAATGTGAAGTGTGAAATTTATGTAGGGCTTTGTCCATGCCAGCTCTCAGACTGCTGGCAGAACTTTGGGTTTCAGTGAAATACGACCACGTGGTTTCTCACTCTGCGTATGTACTGTGGAGGAAAGCTGATGAGGAAGTAGTTGAAAAATCAGTTCATGATCTCTTCAAGAAAGTTGTTCGAAACACCTCATTTTCTGTTGTTTTTTTTGGCTGTCTGCAGTGCCGTCCGACGGCACTCCACCCGCGCCTACAAGTGCCGTCCGAAAGAAAGTCGAACAGCACATGTATCCTTGGGGAGCTCGTTAACCAACCCCCCGCATACATTCATGCCGCCTCGCGGCAACAGTATGCGGCTGCTAATTACAAAACTTAGTCTACTTGGCCCTGTTGCACATGACGCCTCGCAGCGTCCAGCCCCTCTGTCCCATACCAAGCCCCGCTGTCCCCCATGTAGCTCCGGAAAGGGACGCCCATACCATTTTGTTAAAGGGGCCCTGCAATCATATTTCAGCGCCTAACGTCTTTGCGGTTTCCACGTCTCTTGGGGTTCGGGCAAGCCAACGGGCACGGAGAGAGTAACTGAATATCAGTGAGTCATATTTTAACCGGAAGACGCGGAAACCTCTTCCACCTACGAGGGCGACCCGCATTGCCAAAAGCGCGCTATATGTGACGTCTTTGGTCCTGGGCTTACCGCTGGTCAGATCCGCTAAAAGCTTTTTTTTTAGTCGAAATACAAAATATAAGTGTCGCGAACCGTTTCAGTTATGTATGAAAGTAGTTTTTGTTCGGTAATTTAGATCAGAAAATAAATAAATGCAGTTTTTAAAGTACGGAAACAAGAAAAGACTCGTCGACAAACCCGCCACCAAGCGGCCGAAAAAACGGCGCATACTAGAAAAGGCTTGTGGGATGAGGCTCCGACGAACAGCGAGCGTAGAAAGGTCCTGGATGTACGCGGCGGCGCTGCGGTCGTATACCGGCTCAAGGATCCGACCGGTTCCGAGCGTTCCGGAGGCTTTCGGCGCGGGCTTGGCTGGCGTTTTGGCCATTTGGCGGTATGGCAGCGCGAAGTGACTCCCGTTCTGAACTGATCTTTAGACCGTGTTTGCTGTAGTTTGTGGCCAATGAAGTGTTATGCCAAATTAGTCCTTAATCGCGCAGCAAATGCAATGCAAGCCGCCCTGGCCACCCGCCTAAATACAGCCTATCCAAAATATCCTTTAGTGGCGCCCTCTCGAGCCGTCGACACGGAGTGCGGCAGCCGTGAGCGCCTCGATGAGCGCACTACTCCTCTAGTTCACGGCCACTCAAGCCAGGACCTACGAAGTCATGAAGGAGGTTATTTTCTGTTTGTTTTTGTAATTCTAAATTGCCTATAACTTTTAAAATAAAGCTAAATTTGAGAAAAGATTAAGTTACTACGTTCAGTGCACTCAAGTTCGGTGCAAATTAAAAACCAGTCAAAAAGTTGTTGCAGGGCCCCCTTTAAGCAAAGTTTCGTCGACAACATCCTTTTTTTTCCCTAGTGTTAATGGTAAAAAAGAAATGACGTAAATATCGCCAAATGCCTCGACGAAACAAAATGTTTGGGGAAAAGGTTTTAAAAAGTAAGCCCACACTGTGGATCGAATCCGGGTCCGCTACCTATGAGGCGAGCTATCACACTTAAAATTTTAACACCCTTATTGGTGTAAATGGCTTGTCCTATGGGGAGCACCCTTATTCGTGTAACAGAACACCCTAGGAAATGGGTGTAAGTCTTAGCACCTTAAGAAAGGGGTGTGATTTTCGGACACCCTAAAGAAGGGGTGTGATATTCTCACACCCTAGAATAAAGATGTGATTTTTCTAACACCCTTAGTGATGGGTGTGATTTCTAACACCCTAAAAGTGGGTGTGATTACTGTCTAACACCCTAAAAAGGGGTGTTACTTTCTAACCCCCCTCCCCCCCGGTAATGTCCACCTCTCAGAAATTCCTGGGGAGAACCCTGCTTGCGACATTTATTCTTTCTAGCACTGGTGACGTAAGCAAAACTCGACAAGCTTGGAAAGACGGAACGACCGGAAGTCACTTGGGACGCAAGCGGCAGTTCATGTTTTTAAGCATGCTTGAAAAGTACTTACAAATAAGAGAGCGATCTCATGTAATCCATGATAAATGCATAATCCGATTCGGGCAGCACAGAACAATTCGCAAACACAATGCCGGGGATGAAGGCGGTCTCACATTCAACGGAAGCCTCGCGGTCACCGATGAGCAGCTCTCTGTCGTGATAGATGCACAATCCGATTTTGGCAGCACGAAACACCGCAAACACAATGTCGAGGATGAAGGCGGTCGATCACATTCAACGGAAGTCTCGCGTCCGCCGATGAGCAGCTCTTTGTCGAAACTCATCCAACAAACACAGCACAATAATTCCATAGACTCCGACTAAATAAATGGCCAATAGATGAAAAAGTTGGCATAGATGTATTCCGACCGTTCACGACGAAAAACCACGGTCGCGAAATGGAACTCGTCAGGACCTGCTTGCACGAAAAAGAGAACACTGACGCACGCTTTTTGGAAACCGGATTCACGTGGTCCCTACAACTCACCATAAACTGGCAAACGGCGAAGGCTATGACCCCAGTAAGCCATCAGCGCGTCAGAGCGAGTCGCGTGACAAATGTTCATCCAAGCGTTTTTGTCCTACGGAGAGCGGTCACGTGTTTCGCTCCACACCTCTGAATCGCTAGAAGCGGCCTTCGCACTCGCTCACAGCCACACGGACACAAAAGAAAGTGGGGAGGCTTATAAGAAGAAGAGGTCAAAGGGGGGTGGACAAAGCTGCTAATCTCCCTCTGCTGCCTCCTAGGTTGCACAGGAAGGGTCGCCTTGTATGCGGGACCTTGAAGTTGTTCGAATGGCGGTTCCCTTTCGAAAAGCGTGGGGCCGGGGAGTGGCTTATGCTTTCGGGGTAGAACTCGTTGATCGTCGTCTTGTTTATGCGTTGGAATTCCTTCTTTTTCTTTCCTTTTTTCTTCATGTGTTTGGAAGTGTATTTATTGGTTCAGTCAGGTGAGTTTGTGCTACCCCAAAAAAAGGCGCCACTGTTTGTTCCAAGCTTCAGCGCAGTTAAAAAGAAAATGAATAAAAAGATTAAGCAAAGCGGAATTTGCTCGCTTTTTTCCTGAGAAAGACTTCTCGGGCTAAAAGCAAGCAGATTCCGTTTTGGCTCATCTTTTTTATTTTTGACGTCGTATTTTAGGCTGCAAAGAAATAGAAATACCTCTCCGGCATAGCCGATTCACGCAGGATACTCTCAACACTCAACTAAAAACGGCGTCGCGTACGTTATGTCAGGATATCGTTGGCGCGACTCATCCCATTCGTTAAATATTGGCTAAACCAAAATGGTATGGGCACAATCTTTTCGAATAGATCCAATATCGGCGACATACGGTGTGTTGCCTGGGCTGTATATTTACACGTCTCCGGTCACCTTTTGCGAGCGGAGGTGATTTTTTAAATCGAAGTTGAACTGATAAAACTGATGCACGCGCGACACGTAATTTTCGGCTCCTCTCGGACGAAGAGTTCGATCGGAGTTGCAAAAAACATTCTCTAGCACTTCCTAATCATACGCGCCATTGTGTGGCGATTAATTATATTCGATGTTGGTACCGCCGTACATTAGCAACCGTTTCATCAAAGCAATAAACATGAACGGTTATAAAATCATGGGTGTAATCGACAGTATCAACATCACGCCCGTCTCACACCGTGTGAGTGAAAAGTGTGTGGACGTCCGTTAGCCACTTGACCGGGGACGGAAGCATAGCGCACTGCTCATCGTCATTTGCGCCGGGTTTTCGGGCAAAAACCGGTAGGAATAAATGGCCTCTCCTCTGGCGTGAAGAAAAACGGCGTCGATGACAATGATATTGAACGAACAGAGGGGAAAGCGGATTTGTGTAAGATTAATGTGACGCGCATTCTTGCACGTTCTCGTTGATGTCCTGAAGTTTTGACGGGACGCGGACCGATGCATCGCTACATAATTCAAAGCAATTTGAGCTACGTCTTGGTATTGCAGTATTGGTATAAAATCCACCGCTTAAAGCACATATTAGATAAAAATTCGAGCTTGCTAATATAGGCGACTTTTTTTTTCCGACTCATTTCATAGCTAGCTCCTCGATTTGGGGCACATGCTGCTACACCGCGATGACGATCAATCGATGTCCCGATGTCCTTACAGGTTCGTCTCGTAGACAAGGGTTTCTTCGACGTGATTAACTCCGACTTCTTGAAATCATATAAGTCCATCACACCCTTTCTACACGTTATGAACGGGGGGTGTTGCGACGAGTGCCTACACCCTTCTAACGCGATTTCCTGAGCATATTTCAAATTGTGGGTGTGATAGGGGTGTAAGAGGGGTGTCTGTAGGGTGTAAGCCTTCTCGTACACCCCTGTTACACCCACCAATACTCAAAATTGTGTAAAAAGGGTGTATGAAGGGTGTAGGAAGGGTGTTGGTTAAAACAAACACCCTTTTAACACGATTTTGGGTGTTAAAATATTTACTGTTACGCTACAATTTTCAATAAGCTATGCTACAACTTCGAAAAACTCGTTTTGACGATTCGCTTTACATAAGACATTCGGACGGCACTTGAAGACGCGAGTGGAGTGCCATTGCACGGCACGTGAATGTTCTGCAAGAGTGCCGTCGGACGGTACTCGACACTACATTATATATATACAGGGTGAAACAAGGAGACGCCAGGCTCTTTAAATCGACCAGAAAATTCGGTTTCTTAACCTATCGCGCTACGACTTTGTGTAGCGTTCCCCACAGATCGTGCATTTTTCTTTTTGTAAACTTTGCGAAGAGCGAACTCACCTGAGGAAAATGTAAAGAAAGAAAAAGGCTTAGCTCCTATGGAAACGCAGCGACGCCACCGGTCTGCAAACAACACGGCGCCATTTCGCACGGAAGACAAGAGATGGCGCAAGCGGTCGCGACGCCAACTGCCGCCAACAAACGAGCAAACGACGCCGAGAGCCGGCCCTTTTGCAGACAAGGAACTGCAGTTCCTTGCAGTTACCGCGCTTGTCTTTTTTGTTTTTGCGACTGTCGCCGCCTGCGGAACGCGCGCCGCTTTTGAGTCGTCTGCTAAAAAGGCCTGCTCTTGGCGCCGTAGGCTCGTTCGTTGGTGGCGTTTGTTGCGCCATCTCGTTTCCCGTGTGAAACAGCGCCGTGTTGTTTGCAGACCGGTGGCGTCGCTGCGCTTCTATAGGAGCTAAGCCTTTTCTTTTATTACTTTTTCCTCAGGTAAGTTCGCTCTTCGCAAATTTTACAAAAAAAAAAAAAAGAAAAATGCACCACCTGTGGGCAACGCTACACAAAGTTGTAGCGCGATAGGTTAAGAAACCGAATTTTCCGGTCGATTTAAAGAGCCTGGCGTCTCCTTGTTTCACCCTGTATATATACAGGGTGTCACGAAAGAAAATTTACACGGTATTTTTTACCGCAAAAATAAACTAGGCATTGCCGAACGCTCATTTTCCGCCCAAAGGCAGCGCTAGAGGTGACAACACGATGCCGAAGTTTCAGCCCGATCCGATAACTTAATCAAAAGTTATAAGCTATTTTCTGAAAATTTCAATGGGAAAATGGCGGCCGACGGAGTTTTCAAACTCATGGGGCTCTATGGCACCAGAAACCGAAAACGGGCGAAAATGGGCTCCATTTTCCCATTGAAATTTTCAGAAAATCACTTATAACTTTTGATTGAGCTATCGGATCGGGCTGAAACTTTGGCATCTGGTTGTGACCTCTAGCTCTACCTTTGGGCGGAGAATGAGCGTTCGGCGATGCCTAGTTTATATTTGCATTAAAAAAAGTGAAAGCCGTTCACAACTTCCTGTAACACCGAATTAGAGCACAGCTCTTGAGGAGGAGGAGGGAAGGGTATCGGGGGGGGGGGGGGGGGTGAAGTGGCCGGGGGGGGGGGGTCACGTGACCTTGGGGGGTCACGTGACGATGCCGATGATGTCATCAGTGACGATGACGATGCGGACTCCGATGACGTCATCAGCGATGATGACGATGCGGATGTCGGTGACGTCATCACTGATGTCACTGATGACGTCATTCGTGATGGTGACGATGGCGATGCGGATACTGGTGACGTCATCAGTGACGTCACTGACCTCCCCGATGACGTCATCGTCACTGATGACGTAACCGGCTTCCCCATCGTCATCATCACTGATGACGCCATCAGTGATGTCCCTGATGACCTCACCGGCATCCGCATCGCCATCGTCATCATCACTGATGACGTCATCAGTGACGTCACTGATGACGTCAACGGCATCCGCATCGTCATCATCACAGATGACGTCATCAGTGACGTCACTGACGACGTCACCGACATCCGCATTGTCATCATCGCTGATGACGTCATCGGAGTTCGCATCGTCATCGTCACTGATGACGTCATCAGTGACGTCACTGATGACATCATCAGCATCGTCACGTGACCCCCAGGTCACTTCACCCCCCCCCCCCCAGTACCCTTCCCTCCTCCTCCTCAAGAGCTGCGCTCTAATTTGGTGTTACAGGGAGTTGTAAACGGCTTTCACTTTTTTCCCTCAACCTTCATAATAAACCTCAGCCAGAGGGCTAGCAAATAAGTGGAACATATACAGCATTTTGTATAAAAAGTTCGTGCCCTAGTCAAAAAAGAACTCTTCGCAAGCAACATCATTGATGCAGAGAATCGAACCTGAATTCGAACACCCGCAGTGAAAGCAAACGGGGTGCAAATACGAGCGCCAGCACGTAATGGGTACATTTAGCAGTCATGGGTTACGCGAAACACACCACTTAGTTAGGTGGTACCAAGGCGTGACGCGATTTGTAGAACTCGTCTTGTCCACCGATCCACGAGATAAAGCTCCCAATTCACTTACTAATCCCCCGTCCCCCCTTCCGGCTTCGGTGGGACCTTCGCCTCTGTGTGCGTTCCCGCGATCTGACTGCTCGCTCAATGACAGGCCGTGGTGACAGGTCGGTTGCGGGACTTCCTTGGGAAAAGCTCGAAGGTCATCCCATGCGCAACGCACGTGTGCGACAAGGAGCCCCACACGTTCGCTGCGTTCGCCTTCAGGCTTCCTGCACACACACACAAGGACACTTCACAAACGCTCCGAAAAGAAAGCACTGAAAACGTCAAGCGAATAGGCGAGTACTCACCAAGTAGACTCAAACCCACAGCTGGTTTCATGGGCACGGCGGCACCTGGGACACTTTTTTGTTTTTTCGGAAACGTTCTTCGATGTTTTTTTGACAGCCTAAAGGCCTGAAACCGCCCGAAAGTTGGCAGCTTGCTTTGTTTTTGATTTTGGTTACGGTGGCGATGGCGACGCGGCGACGTTCGCTGGTTACGACGAAACTCATTTGACGCAACGTGAATGTTTCTGTTTTAGTCGACATACATTAGAACTTTTAAACGTAAAAAAATTTGTTTTAACATTTATTTAATTCTTTGTAATTAAGTATGTTGGTTGTGTAGTAAAGTGAACCTTGGCCTGGCTCAGCTTCGTTGTGTACTAAACTGTAGCTTGGCATGCTCAGCTTGGTTTTATTTCAACATGGTGGCGACAATCGTTGTGTGCTGTGTCGTGGTCAACCTATTTTCTGTGCATTGATCGTCCTGTTAGCCACCTCCTGCAATCCAAATCAGCCGCATGCATGCTGTCGGAGAATTGTGTGCCCGCCGGAAAGATACAATCTTCTCGGAAGCAAGGCTGCTACTAAGGCTGCTCGGATCGTGGCTTTGACGTCGTCGGCTCCCACGGACCGCGTCCGCGAGCCTCACGTCGTTTGCTTGGTTCCTTTACGTTTCCGGCGATGAATCCCCCAGCCTTGGCCTTGGCCTCATCCCTACAGGACCTAGCTGGTGAAAAACAATCTACGACAACGTGGCGTCTTTGGAATGCGATTGCTGCGATCAGTGGCTCTTAAAACCTCAGTGGCCCCTCTTCAATTGTGAGCTCTGTGTGTGTGTGTAGGCGTTGTAAAGGGAGCTCTTCGGTGTGAGCGCTCTTACCTTCACAGAGTGCAAACTCTTCGAATGGTTAATCAACAGGCGGCGCTGCGAGACGTGAGCCTTCGGCGTTGCTTCAACTCGCAGTGTGGTGGTGTGGTTCTCAAAATGGGCACTTATTCTCATTTTCATACATAGCGTGCAAAGCTGTCAAAGGTACTGAAGTGGTGCGCATGAAAATACAGAAAAAGAAATGTGTTCCTGGGCGCGTTTCGTGGACGAGTGGTAGGGCTGCTCTGGCGATACCGACGTCTCGGCGGCAGTGGTTCGAACCCACTATAATAGACGCGCAGTTTTTTTTTTTTTTTTTAGACATATTTTTTGTGCAAGATTGTGCGCGTTGCCGAACTGCATATTTCAATTCCTCCTTTCTTGCTTTTTATCGCCGAGAGGCCACATTTCTACCATCTGCTGTGCCGCTGTGCATTTGTTATGTGCCTCCAGCACCGAGTTATATTTTTCTTTCGTGCAGTGTGGAATGAGGAATCTCACTAATAGCAGCCTTGCCCCAAAATTTATAACAGGACGTTAATCGACAATAGTTGTGGCCTGAACAGTTTATTTTGAAATAGCTGTCAAGGGTAGGAATCCCCCTCTCGGGGTACTTGCGATGCACCTTCAGGCGAATGGCGTTGTGTGTGAATTCGGCATGCTTGACACTCCCCGTGCTCGAAACTTCTACATAACGAGGTCTTCGCTTCGGGGGCGCCAGCTTGCCAGATAGACACTGCGCCTTCTACTTTGCGACAGTACGGGCGCACACTCCGGTTTTGTTACTGACCGTCTCCAGGACTTCACGACCGATTTCTCCGGGAAACGTGTTGTTGTACTCGCGTACACGTTGGCGATCACCTGCTTGCTCTCTTTCAAGGTCTGCGCACAACGAATCTTCGAAAATATGCGAGCAGGAGAGGTACCTGAGCTTGTTGCGTAAGACGCCATCTTCTCAAAACCAGCCAGTGCCATACAACCCGAAAACCCGCAGCGGCTGCCGCACGGACGAAAACGAAAAAAATTTAAAGTAGTTTACATTATCTTTTCCTTTTTATTGAAAAACAAATTTGTGCTCTGTCGAAATCATAACACCACTATCAGTTGCTAGCTCCAAGGAGGCACATTTTTCGACTTTTTTATAGGTGTTTTCGCAGAGGATGCACTATTTTATGGGGTGAACGTAGACACGGTCGGCGATGCAAACCGGTGCGCTAGCTTTGACTGCGTTGCATGCTACGTATGAAACGGAGTATAGTCTTTAATAAGCTGCTGCACCTTCACTCACTTCCAGAGACGCACCCCACGACAGTTCTAGAAATACGTAAAATGCAGACGCAAGATTCGGTTTCGATAATAGGCACGACGCGAAACGTGTTGAATCTCTTATAAAACGAATTCTCAAAACGAGTACTCGCAGGTATAGCTATGTGGAAAGATGCCCGCTTCTTACGGAGCGAACCCAGGTTCGATGCAAAAAATAAACATACATTTGTTTTTACAATTATTCTTGAGAAAAATGAATGTCGACGAAACTTTGTGCATTATTTTTTTTCCTTTCCTTTTTAATTTTTTTTTGCACAATTATTATTGAAAAAAAAAGTCGACAAAGCTTTGAACTAAATGGTATCGGACTCCCTTTCTAGAGGTGCATAGGGAAACGGCGGGGCTTGGGTTGCCGGATGAACGCCGCGAAGCAGCATACATACTTTTTTTTTTCGGTAGGGCAAATGCTGCTGACCTGTGACTCCCGTTGAGAAGGGGAAGAGTCAAAACAGAGTCGCACGAAAAATTGACTCTCTAAGAGAGTCGTCAAGTGTCAAAGAGAGTCATGGGAGCAGTGACTCCCTTTGGACTCCTTTTTTTTTTTAAGAGTGTACTTACCCCCTTGTTGGGCCCCGTGGTGGGCGGTGCACCCGGGCACTGAACTTTCCTCCCATCTCATATGGGTCTGCGCAACAAAAACTTTCTTGATCAGCCTCTGAAAAGAGGTCGCACCGAAGCTCGAGTCACTCCTGAATCATCGATAGTACTTGAAAAATTTCCAAAATTTTTTACCTTACACTCTGAAGAAGAAAAACCACTTGCTCAGCTGTCCCCTTTTCTGGTCGCCAAGGTACTGGAAGGAATCGTTGGAAAGGATTACTCTGCAAAAAAGATTGCGTCCGGTGACCTTCTAGTTGAGATCAACACCAAAACGCAAAGTGATGCCCTCCTTTCTCTCAATGCTGTGTCTGACTATAAAGTAAATGTTACTCCACACCGCAAACTTAATACAGTTCAAGGAGTTATTTCAGAGGACGACTTAATGGACCCATCTGACGAGGAACTTGGCGAAGGCCTTTCAGACCAAGGAGTAGTAGCTGCTCGACGCATCACCCTTCTTCGTGAGGGTGTGGAGCGAAAGACAAGACATGTTATACTGACCTTCGACACCACCACACTTCCAGAGACCATAAAGGCAGGCTACCTCCAGTGCCGTGTTTGCCTCTATGTGCCGGACGCTCAGCGGTGCTTTAAGTGCCAAAGGTTCGGCCATGGGTCACGGAGCTGCCGCGGAAGTGACACTTGCGCGAAATGCTCCAGTAAAGAGCATGTTGCCGACACTTGCGAAAGTGAACCGAGATGTGTGAACTGTGATGGTCGTCATCCAGCATACTCGCGCTCTTGTCCGAAGTGGAAAGAAGAAAGAGAAATATTGACTCTGAAGACCACAGAAAACATCTCCTACCATGGGGCGAAAAAACGTTTTTCCTTCCTATCGAAAGGAGGATATGCCGAGGTCGTGCGCACGGGACCCGCGCGACCCGTGATGGCGTTGGCGGGAACTCAGACTCCTCCAGAAGGAGTGTGTCTCCCGTCAGTGTCCCCTCTAAAACCCACGGGAGCGGTGCCAGCCGCACTGCGCCCCAACCACACGGTAGACACTGTTCCTTCAACGTCCACCCTGAAGCGGGGGATGGCACCACCCGCCGCCCCTGCCTCCTAAAGGCCGGGGGCAACCCCGTGTCTTGACCCAGCAGAAACCTAGTGAGCCGTTAAGAATCCCGACCCCAATGGATCTCCCCCGGCTCCCCCTGAGGAGCCTATGGACGAGGGTGGACCCAAGCCCGGCGAGGAAAGTCTCCTCGCGGGATCTGACTCCTCCCTTTCTGCCACCAGTGACTCCACTGGCCAGTAGAAAGAGGCTGTAAAAAAGAAAAATGCACCGCGCAAAAAGATAGATTTTAACCCATAGTCATCTCATTTAACTTTTTACCGGTTTTTATATTCACTTCGCGCTGGCTAAGCATATAGGTATTGTGCAGTGGAACTGTCGCGGTCTTCTACGTAACATAGATGTAATCAATTCGTTTTTTGATGAGCTCCGCCCTTTTGCTATTCGCCTACAGGAGACTTACGTGACTGACTCGCACACGCAGGTTTTGCGTCATCACCAAGTTTTTAGGAAGGACCGCCATTCCTCAAGCCCTTCGGGTTGTGTAGCAGTAGTGGTTCAGAGTGGAGTGGCATGTGCCAAGGTTCATTTACAAAGTTCATTTGAGGCAGTTGCAGTTCGCATCCTTCTTGACCGCCTCATCACTCTAGTGGCACTCTACTTACCACCTAATGTTCCGCTGCGTCTTCATGAACTCCAAGCACTCCTCAACCAACTTCCCAAAGCTTTTTTAATCCTTGGTGATTTTAACGCCCACCATCCTTTGTGGAGAAGCTCTCGTCAAGACTCTCGAGGTAGAGTTGTTGAACGACTTTTATTATCAACTGGAATCTGCTTGTTCAATAAGAAAGAACCTACATTTTTAGTGCTGCCCACAACACTTTTACGTCAACCGACCTATCACTATCATCACCATCTCTACTTCCATGCTTTTCATGGAACGTTTTAGACAATCGTTTTGGCAGCGACCATCTACCCATAATTTTAGAGCGTTTTACCAGTTTCATCGATACCAACTCGACTTCCGCGATGGAAGTTGGAAAAGGCCGTCTGGTATATTTTTGGTTTAGAAGCAGCACTTGATCCCTCCTTGTTTCTTCATATGACTCCCGAGGATGCGACGCTTTACGTTACAGAATGCATTATAAATGCTGCTTCCGCTTCAATTCCACAGACTTCAGGAAATCTTCCACGGAGGTGCAAGCCCTGGTGGAATGAGGAATGTACTTGCACTCGGATATCGTCAAAAAGTTCCCCACGCCTTGTTCTGGCCTTTTCCAACTTTCCGTAATTTGATCGAGTTTAGGAAAAAAAGAACCCAAGCTCAGTGGACGCGAAAACAGGCCAAGTGGGCTTCATGGACAAAGTATGTTTCATCCTTAAATAGTTTTGTCACGGCTAAAGAAGTATGGGATCGTCTCAAAAAAGTTCACGAGCAGTACCATGCTTTCAGGATTCCACTTTTTTCTTCGATTTCAGCATCTCTAACAGGGCAAGCAGACTTCCTCGCAGAACATTTTCAGCGTGTTTGAAGTTCTTCCAATTAATGTACGGAGTTTGTAAAGTTCCGGTCTACCGCTGAAAAACAGAAGATCACTATGTCAGGCTTTAACTCTGTTGCATACAACAGACCATTCACAATGTGTAAACTCGAAGTTGATCTCAGCTTAAAAAAGCAGTATGCACCTGGGCCAGACAGAGTTCACTACGAGATGCTGAAACACCTGTCTCATGAATCCTTGTACCATCTGCTGTCCTTTTTCAATTATCTTTGGAAAGCTGCTGCTTTTCCGTATTCTTGGAGATTTGCCCACGTTATAGATTTGCTGAAGCCTGGAAAAGATCCCTTTCTGGCTACAGCTACCGCCCTATAGCACTTACAACCTGCTTGGGGAAAACTCATCAAAGGCTTATAAATCGCCGCCTTATGTTGTTTTTTTGGAGGAGAAAAACTTTTTCGACACTAACCAGTGTGGCTTTCGGGCTGGACGGTCGACCATGGACCATCTGGTCCGACTTGAGACCGTCATACGTGAGGCCTTTGTTCACCGGCAGCATTGCGTGTCCGTGTTTTTTTATTTAGAGAGGGCATATGACACTACATGGATGTATAGTATGCTTCGAGATCTCTACGACTGTGGAGTGCGTGGCCGCATGCTCCGTTGCTTGCAGAACTTTTACAGTGAACGTACATTTCAAGCTCGATTAGGCTCAACTTTATCCAGTGTCTTCTTACAAGAAAATGGTGTCCCCCAAGGCGGAGTCTTAAGTGCTAGTTTATTTGCAGTTAAGATAAACAGTCTGGCTCAAGTTATACCGTCATCCGTTTCTTACTCTCTTTACGTGGACGATGTGCAAATATCTTTTTCGCCTTGCAAGCTCTCTAGTTGTGAACGGCAATCGCAGCTCACAATAAATAGGATGAGCAAGTGGGCAAATGAAAATGGTTTTATATTTTCCACAGAAAAAACTGTGTGTGTGCCCTTCTCCTTGCGATGAGGTCTCTCTTTGGATCCAATCTTACATTTCAATAATAAAGAAATATCGTTGGAGCACGAACATAAATTTTTAGGCATGATCTTTGATAAAAAGCTTAAATTTAAGTCTCATTTAAAGGAAATAAAGCAGAAGTGCTTGCAATCCTCTAACATCCTTAAGGTGCTGTCACATGTATCTTGGGGGTCTGACAGGTGATGTCTCCTACGGTTGTACAATGCTTTAGTTCGGTCACGAATGGATTATGGAGCGATCGTTTATGGTTCAGCACGACCTTCCACACTAAGGATGTTGAATCCGGTTCATCACCTCGGACTCCGGCTTGCCACTGGGGCATTTCGCACGTCACTCGTATTAAGCTTGTATGTGGATACAAGTCAAATGTCTGTTGAAAAACGCTGACAGTATTTGAGCCTGTGTTATTATTACAAAGTCCTGTCGGATCCCAAAAATCCTGCTTATAGTATTTTACAGACCCCTCAGTTCTGTAAATTGTTTGTAAACAAGGCAACAATTGTGCGCCCCTCAGTAGGTTTTCGAGTTCAAAGTATTTGTAGCTCTCTCAACCTCCCTGTCCCTTCCACAAGTGGTGTTAACTTGCTAAAATCTATAGAGAAAATTTCCTCTTGGAACGAGCTACCCGTATGTTGTGACTGGTCTTTCACCAAATACAGTAAGAAGACCGCTGCTCCACAGTTTCGCCAGCAAGAGTTTCTATCCTTGCGAGAAAGAATATCTAGAGGTTGCACCGAGTACTATACTGACGGGTCGAAATCTTACAAATGTCTATTTGTGTGCCGGTTGTTTCGAACACTATATCGTAGGGAGGTATGAGCTGCATGAGTCGAGATGCGTGGCGTCTTTCCGGGAAGGGACGGCAAAGTTTAAAAAGCGGCTATGACGTAGAAGACACGCTGCAGTACAATGAACTACAGTTATAATCCTCTTGATGAGTTCGTGCAAGATGCAGTTAGAGCGGGGTAAATTTCCTTGCTTTAACTGCAGAGTTCTTCGAATGTGAGTCTATAACAGAAATGTTAGTACAAACTCTAGCACTTTGTTTCAGCGTCGTTTCGTTGCAGATGTCCCCCTTATTTCTCGGATATCGGATGTCTACACAGGTGAAGGCCATTGTACCCTAAAAGCTTCCCTTTTCCAGGTTATGTGTGAACAAAAGACCCATTTCTTATCACAGGAAAAATTGAACACCGAAACTTAGGATAGAAAGCTGGTTAACTGACTACCCTTGCCAGACTTGCACAAATGAAAGATAATGCGGCAGGAATAGGAATGGGAAAAAACACAACCTTTTGGGTGGACACTCTTTGTCATGTGCATCGCCTTGACATAGTTAAGCCTAAGTGAATGCTACAACCCTCACTACGAGAACAAGCGGGGTTGGTTGCAAAAATTAACAATTTTACAGCAACCCCCCCCCCCCCCCTTAAGATGGTGAAGCCCTGTAGAACTAAAAATGTAACATACAGCCTGTAAGTTTGAAAGACACTCACCGAAAGCCGCCGCCGCTAGACGGAGGTAGCCAAAGCTAAGGTCTCCCTTTGCTCCGAACTAACTGTACTCAACTGCCAGCTCGTCTGTAAGCATTGCCCTGAAGAGCCGTATCACAGCTTCTGATGCCGAGTGTCCACCCATCGTAAAGATCCACTTGACCTGAATACAAGGAATAATAAAAGAATTCGTCAGGAACAAAACTGCGTGGAGTCGAAGTAACACTGTGATTGGTACGAAGGAAGCTGCCGTCATGCGAGAAGAAATCCAGGAGCTGCAAGCTTTTTTATCGCTTGTCCACATCCGAGTCCATCAATCTGCCTTACCAGCTCACTCCGGTGTTCCCCGTCCATCAGTCTCGCTTTGAGGGCGTCCAACTCCTCACGTGAACTGAAAGGAAAGTGGTTCGATGTTCTGCTGGCTTCAATGGGCGCCGCCTGCTGCTGGCCCATCTGCCGTTGCAAGGCCTCGATGATTTCATGTAGGCCAGCGACGTCAGCCCTTAGCTTGAGGACCTCTCTAAGAATCACGTGAGTAGTGTCTGTGGCAAAAAAAGATCTGAAAAAAACTTTTTTGTGGACGCAGAAAAACAAACGGATACAAAGGTGGTCGCTCAAGGCTACTGCATATAGATATTCAAAAGTGCCCGAACTCTGCTGGCAGCTGCCGCCGGCTCCTGCAGACGCTTCATGCTGTACCGTGCTTCGATCACGCTGTCCACTGGTGTCAGCTGAACTTTCAAGCTCTGGATTCCTACAAAAATCGGTTTTTACGACCACCATAAGGCTAAACAAACATATGTGTATGATTAAACGAATAGGGTTTCGCTGAACAAAACCAGAACACTCGCTCACAGTAATTACCAGTGTAAGCGACGTGTGGTAGGGGAACTATCATTACCTGATGGAAAGGAACTCCGGGATGTCTGTGCAATCTCGAATGTCATCGTCATCCAAGCCGCTGCTGGTGGAATCTTGCTCACTGTCAGTTGTGAATCTTGTTGTTCTGCTGTCCTTGTCACACTTTTAGACGGCTGTCGTATAGTCTGCTGCAGCGGCTAGAACACTCAATGTAATAATTAAATGATCACGTTCATTTTTTGTTGGTAGAACTTACGGCAACTACGAATAATATTATGCTATGAGCTGTCCACGATGAGGAGTCCGGCATTGAGGACGTGGCGATGGTCGCCTGAACCAGCTTGGAATTCTTCCCTGGGTGCCACAGACAGTTTCCGTTTTTTACCCAAGAAATAGGGACGACGTCGATAGACTTCAGCTGGTTCCTTCGAGCGTTCACAAACTCAACCACGTGGTACATCCTTTAAGAACTGAGTATAAACAAATAAAGGACATCGGTAAATTGATTCGATATTTAGACGGTGGTTTTAAAAGCCCAAAGGACTAAGAAGAGAAGGAGGGGACAGGACAGAGCGCTTACTTACAACTGTGAAATTTAATAGAGCATCTAGAGTACGACAAGGTGGAAGTGAAAAGGGAGAAAAGAAAGATAAAATTAAAGTCACTGGTGCTACAGAGACAACACATTTAGTTTTAGAAATCGAAATAAAAATTATTTTAACTTCCGCTACAAACACAATACTTGTCACGTAAAAAGAAAAAAAAAAACTCTATAAAACAAAAAGAAAAGCCTATCTGTCGTCCCTTCCTTCCCAGACCTTGTTTGCTGGGTGTTCAGTTCGAGATATATCCCTTCTTTCCTTCTTTGGAGACAGAGAAGCGGGGCTTATTCACTTTCTCTCTTTCTTTCTTTTTTTGAAAAGAGAGAAGCAGGATCGGCCTTGCATTCTTGGTCTTGCAAACTGGTTACTCTCCCGGAAGAAGCCCACACACTGTCCATTTGTGTTGCAACTTCGCACGTTTGTTTATGAAGTTCTAGACATACTTTTCGCCTCTACCCGAAAACCTGAAAACTGAAAACCTCCGGCATCGCGATAAAAGTACTGTGTTCACCGAAACATTGTCCGCGGTCTATACTTGTTCGAACATTAATATTTTACGCTGAGCGGCCTATTCGCGAAGCTTTGTTTTAAGATCGTTCGTTATTACCAGATTCGTCCGGCCAGATTGCCATGTTCACGGTATTTTTGGCTGGAATTAGGAATCCAACAGAAGGTGTGTCATCGTGGATTAAGAGTATCAAACCTCTGCAAATCTCCATGTGGCTTCTCTGTAAAAACAGCAATTTAGCCAGTTGTTTTTCTTGCATACTATACACCGAGTGTGGACAACCAAATAAAAAAATGTCAAGCCTAAAATTGACCTTAGCAAAAAATACGGTAGATGTTCGATGGAAACTATAATGGCTCGTTTCTAGGATTCTCGTTCAAATAAAGCACAAAATAAAGGGATACATACTCTAAGCATACATCGCAGGTCTTCATTGTCCGGGTATTCATTAAAATGAATAAGTTGTAGCACTGCAAATCAGTTCTGCTTAAGCGGAAGCAGCACACATTTGCAGGCGTCGCTCGAGCGGCCACTGCGTGGTGTCTGAAAGCCCAGAGATGGGGTAGACATTTAGCTTTGTTGACGAGCACGGAAATTTATACAAGCTTTTCTTGTTTTCAAATTTTTGTCCGGTGAACACGTTGCATCCGTCGTTGTCCTTGACTATGTTCTGTACCTGAACCACGCTCCCTGAGAGTATGCAGACGTTGTTATATGTTTTTGAAGCCAAGGTAAAACCGCTGAATGTAGCTTTTCGAAACTGCGTCGATGGTGGGAGGAAGACTGTGTGCTCATTTGTTAGAACGTAGGTTCCGGCGGCTCGAGCTTCACTTACGGACGATTTACCCCCAAGGTTCCCTTTTCTTTCATTTCATGGAGTCTCGTACTCAGCTGCTGAAGAGGGAGGGTCCCCTGGGTAATGAAGCCTTTTACGTGGTACACATAAATTTCAAATTGAAAAACGCTCACGCTGTCAAGGCTTTTAAACGTGTCGGATTCATCAACCAAATGAAGAAGTCCGTAAGCATTGTATGTGTACTGCTCATCGCCGTAAAGGTCGCCGAAAAATCGAACGAAGCGCTTCAAGAGCGCCCTTGCGTAAATACGTAGCTGACTTTGTGCACATGTCCCCGCACCAACAAGACGGCAAAGCGATACGCGAATATGAAAATGCTGGAAGTGCTTCTCGTCAAGCACGCTAGAAAGGACGGCGGGACCAGTGTAGAGCAAAAACTGCCTGAGTTCATTGGCTTTCCAGCGGTCAATTTCCTTAAGAACACGTGGGCGACGAGCAAATTGTTGAGGGATAAAACCCGTAAGTGCCTCCAGCGAGGCTGAAACGTGCTTCATGGCGGATGGCGTAATCCGGCATTCAAGGCGGCCTGTAATCCATAAGATGATCAGCTTTCTAGTCACTCCCAGACAAACCAAGTGCATGTACTCAAAAGGAAACTACCACCATATCTAGTGGGAGCTTCCCCAACGGTGTGTCACTGACGTTATGAGTGCAATCTTCTTCCCCACGTAAGTCGTCATTTTTTTTCGGCTCGTGTAAAACACCACGGAGGCTAATGCTACCTTTTTCCTCTCGAACTTTACATTTCCCACACCAGGAATATCCAGTGTGACTTTTAATACTGAGCAAAAATTCTCTCGCAGGCGCGTCACACACAAAAGCCGTAAGCGAGACACGGAGCTTTTTACCACCTATAATTAAGCCATTTTCCAGAAGTTCCTCAAGTTCACGAATAAGTTCAGACAAATACTCATCAACTGAGTTGGGTTTGGAGTACCGATGATAGCACCCTACGATAAAATGATCGCTGTTACACTCTAAGAAATGCCTGCGCACCTGTTTACCCGCAAAACACTAGAAGAGCCAATTTCTACGATCTAAGAAATCAGCTCAGCGATTAGTGAGGCGGCACATCTGTTTAGACCTAAAATTTAAGTCTGGGCTGTGGCATTGCGGAATGCAAGCATGACGCTTTGCATTGCGTAATGTCACAGCGCAGGCTTCATTTTTAGGTCTTAACAAAATTGCCGCCTCATCATTCGCTGAGCTGATTTCTTAGATCGCAGAGATTGGCTCTTTGAGTGTTTTTCGGGTAAGTAGACGCGCAGGCATTTTTTAGACTTTAGAGATGTCAGCAACACTAAACATAATGGGCCATGAACAGCTTTTTTAGCTTGCTGATATTGACACACCTTCGATGTTTAACAACAATCTGACGTTTTCTAGTGAACTGACGCAAAATATTGTTTTTAAATCTCCTAGAACTTCATTACACACTACATGTTCCGTAGTTAAGTAGGAACATGCAGGCGACCTGCAAAATATAAAGAGGTACTACCAAGCTTTTGTACAGCTGAGAAGATTGCAAAGCAAGTACCGGCGTGATTTTAGGCTATATTGTCTACTCTCCCGGCAGCTGGAAAGTAATTTCCCCGAAATTCTACCGGTAGACGCCTCTCATTGACGCTGGCAATCGGTTCATCGAACGACGTTTCATCGACAGATTGTTTTACAAATAGCTAAAATTAGGTGTTCCTTTTTTTTTTTGGTAACGCTGACAGTGCGTCGGCGTTACAGCTAGCGAGCCAGAGAATCAACATGCCTCGTCGTCGTGAGGATCTGAGTGAGTCGGCAAAGGCGTGCTTGGTTCCTTATCAAATACACTCGCCTTCCCAAAGATTCGGCCTAGAGTGTTTGGGAGGGAAGTAGGGCGAGAACGACTAAACAGGGTCATTGTGCCCTCATTTTCTACACTCGGGGTAAGGACATCTGATGGATGTACGTGGGCATTAGTTCTTCCGGCGACAACAGAGCGGAAGGCAGCTCGCTGGCATTTTCAAGGGTATTCCATCGCGCCCCGGTGCCTCCTATAGCCAACCGGCAACGGATAGGCGGCGCCAGCAGCGTGAGAGCGCACGGTTATACCCTGTGTCGTTGTAACTTGGCAAAGGGTAAACGATAAGCCCCACATTGCGTGCCAAAGGCTTCGAAATGCGCGACGTACAGGAGCGCAACGCACACATATTGGAGCGTGACGCAGCGAAAAGTCCGATACTTCTCCGGACTTGAGGCGCGCTCCGATGATAGGCAGTCACGTTCCGATTGGCCCGCCAGGGCCGTAGCCTCCGCTCTAGTGGCACGTTACGCGATCACGCCTTCCTGGGATACCCAGTATTTCTTGCTTCAGACACTAGACTAAGCGGCGCCACCAGAGTAAAAGCTCACGTTTGAATAATGCAGCCGCCACTCCCAGGGGTACCCAATATTTCTTGTTTCAGTCACTAGATGGCGCCAAACCAAACAGCATTGCAGGTTGCCTATACTTCGTTTCACGTTAGGTCCAAGCGCGGCCGCTGTTATGAGCCGAAGGGCCAATCAAACAACGTATAAAGTTCAAAGTCATGGCGTGCTCTCTGCGCTTGATAGGACTAGCCGGCGAAGGAGCACGCACAGAAAGACGACGAATACCGGCTGTCCTATCAACTGCAGAGAGCACTCCATGACGTTGTGCCTTCGCTGTTGTATTGGCCCTTCGGCTCATAACATCGTCTGCGTTCGGACCCAAGCTGACACGAAGTATAGTCTCACTCTCTGGATCTGCACCAGCTGTGCGACGCTCCTATTGGTCCAAAGCGCTGACGTCCTCAGACGTCACCCTCTTCCTATCTCCCCGCTTCGATGCATCTATAGTCATCCCTTACGAAAATGGCAGATCTGGACTTTTATATAAAAAAAATATATGGATATATAAAAGAATTGGGCACATCTGGCCATATCAAGCACATCAGTTTAATATATCCATATCTGGGTCTGCCCAAATAGGGATATATCTGCCTCCCATATCAGGGTGTTTTTTTTTTCTTGCAGATTTGTTCTTAAAAAAAGTCATGAAAGCTACACTTATGCGGCTTCTGCGAGTGAGATACGCTTTGCGATTACTCGGCTAATTAATTAAAATTCACTAATCAAATTTTCAATTAGTGAAAATAGACAAACTGTTCCAATAAGCAATTAGCGGGGCGTCGTCCAAAATCCCTAAGTCAGTCATTTTTAGAGAGTCTTTCAGCGCGTGAGAAGCGCACTAAAGTTACCACTCGTGTAGCAGGTACAAGGCTAGCGGTTTCGGCAAGGCGCCCGCGCAATCTTTCTGTCTGTTATCTGGCCCCAGCCTTGTACCTGGTCCACGAATGGTAACTTCAGCACACTACTGCGCTTCACACGCACTCAGTCTTTCTAAAAATGACTAATTTAGGGGTTTTGGACGACGCTCAGCAAGTTTCTAATTGAAACCATATGTCTATTTTCACTAATTAAAAGTTAATTAATGAATTATAATTAGTTTGCCGACTTATCGCAAAGATTACCAAACGACAGAACGTTCCCCTGGGCGTATAACTCTCGCACAAACCGCATAAGTGTAGCGTTCACGGCTTCTTTTAAAACAAATCTCCAAGAATAAAATAAAATGGGTATCGATTATGCTGGTAGTTGACTCTTCGACCGTCCAAAGCGAGAGCGATGGTGAACTGTGCCGCTCTCGGCTGTAGCAATTACCCGGTATCCCGACGATCGTTTCGTCGGCCTGAACCGCGAGACAGAGTGTCCGTCAAGTTAGAGAAAGTACGAGCGGGAGGAGAGGGATACGCCCGCGGATGACCGAGTTTGCGGAACGCATCTTATAGCGGCGAGCAACTGCATTTTTCTACCGTTGTTTACGTTCGTGCACGTTTTTGCATCGGCTTTCGCCCATTCGTGGAGTAGATGTCCTGTGCCTATCGTTACATAACGCCGTTTCCCCGCTTCGAACGCACTTTCGGGGCTCCTGGCCGAGTACGGGCGAATATTCGCGCCGTGAGCCCGGCCAGACGGCGATCGGTCGGCGGCGGCCCCGTGTGCAAGCTCGCCGAGACGCCGCCGTCAGGGGATCGGTTTGCGCCGTCCGCCAGACGGTAACCCTTGCAAGGAGCGAAAGTATGTTGGCATGCCGGTTAGGAAACACCATAATATAAAGCCTGAGTCAATGAGAGTTCTCCGTTACTTGATTTATCCTCATCTCAGGGTTTAGACTATGACGGTAACCTAGCGTTGTTTACCAGTATTTCGCAAGATCGTAACAATCTTTTTACAAGCGACTCGTAAAGCGGCCTGTCAAATTTTGGAACGCGTAATTAAGTCTTTGTTGTTTTTTGGTGACACGTCAAAACTTTGTCGGCGGCATATCGAATCTTTCTGCTTGTAGCGCAATCGTACCAATGCCAAAACATTCTGCACAATGATTCTCCCGGCTGCCAGGAGATAGACACGGCCTAAATCTAGAGGTAATCTGGAAGAATACCTTTAGGAAAAACGATCAATTGTCGCGAAGTAGGTTGCAGTGCACTTACGTTGACGAAACGCGACTTGAAAGGTGTTATCCGAGCAGTGGCGGATCCAAGGGGGGGGGGGGGCGGTGGGGGCGATCGCCCCCCCCCCCCCCCCCAAACGCCTCGCCAGGCAACCCCCCCCCCCCTCCCGGGGTTCTTCGTCAGCTCGTAGAAAAAACGTAAGCAATCGACGCGAGAAACAAAAGATTAAAACAGCGGTGGGTGGACGCGCCTGCTGTGCGCTTCCAAAGTGGGGTTTATCTCCGTCAAGGTCATGGTACGTCTTTCCGACAGGGACGGCGCCAGGAGTTTCGAAGTGGAGAGACAGTGGGGAGGCGCACCAAATATCAGGGTCCTCGACTGCAAGCACACTTCCAAACAAGGCCAGCACGTCGAGCACGGGGGGAAAATACCTTCAACATATCCAGTCCCCTTTCTCTCTCTCTCTCTTTGTCTTCCTCTATCTCTTTGGGGGTTGTCTGCGAAAAATTTGTGCCCTGAAAGCTCCCAGACGCAGACGTCAAGCAGCCTTCCTCAGGGGTAGCGGATTATCCTTCCTCTCTAGCGGCCGCCTTTTCATCACCCTTCGTTTGACGGTTTCTTCGTGTTTTTGGGCTTGTCTTTTGGCATGTCTTTTTTGGCTTGCTTTGAGATGCTGTCGCCCACGGGCTCACTAAAGGTATCTTATTGGCACGGTGTGCTCATTGCCAAGGGAAGTGCGGAGGGGACGTACCGGGAGGAGACGTTCCAGGGGGGTGGGGGGGGGATGCAGCTTGTACAACCAGTCAACTGAGAGAGGAAGCAAATGCTCTGGTTACAGTGTAGTCTGGGTCTGAGCTTCTCCTGAAGACGCTCCGGACTTCCCCACGACCTTGGCTTAAAAATAAGCCCGCTTTCGTCCTCGCCTCCATCTCTCACTGAGGATCAGCGCTGCAGCGCGGAATACAGAAAGAAGCCGACGAGCGCCAGAAGGGGGAGATGTTTCCTCTAATGGGCTTCATACTGCCTGCGGTACGACTTCTCGTGACGGGAAGCTAATAAAAAAAAGATAAACGGTACGAGCACTCTAAAGGCTGGAGGCTGCTTGCACGGGGTCCTCAAGCCGACGCCGTAGGCATTTATTTGTATACAAAGCCGTTTCAACTTAGGGTGGCGGAACATATTTTAGGAAAGGCGCCCGCTACCCCTTGTCTTCCCTTGGCGCCGTCTTTTCCAGTTAAACGCGGCTATGTGGATTGACGGCAGAGCTTTCGCGCGGCTTTGCAGGAGCGAATATGTGTGTGTCGAACGGACTTGGGGAAAACGAGCCCTTTCAAAGATGCGGCTGTACATACACTAAATAGATAGTGCCTGTGCCTGTTCGAGTGAACACCGACTCTCAAACATCCATGCTGCAGTCGTGATCGGCCTTTAGCCCAGTTGAGATTCGCCGACCTTACAACCGCTCTGCCGTATCATATCTCTGTACCTGTCCTCTCGACCCTGACGAATGAGCTAACTACCCAGAAACAAGTAAGTGTTCCTTTGATACAGAAAATATCCAGAAGTGCAATCGAATATAATTTGGAAGGATCCATTGCTGGTTTAAGGTCTTGTCTAAGTTCAAAAGTTATAGTTGCCGAACTGCAACATGCTTTCAAAAATATTCAACAATTATTCGCTTTCGTTCTCTCGAGTTGCATCCAGAACACGTGAAAACACGAGTTTGGGTTGGCAATGCCGCATGTGCTGCGCTCTGGACATTCCAAATATACGGCGAACAACCGACGAACTTGCATGGCAGCGTTCGTTTCGCTCGCTGCGTCAACAGTGTTTTGACGCCGCGAGCAGCGTCGAAGCCGCCGGGCCATTTTTGTCGCTTGATTGCAACGTACTCGCTCCGCTGATTTAAGCCGCTCTTCCCGTTGCCGCAGCAGTTGAGCACTAGCTCCAACTTGAATATCTGCCAAGGCAATGTCTTTAAGCTGCCCTAAATCGATTGCTCACGTAGTGTCGGTCTGAAACCCAAGTTTCAGAAAGGATAGTGTCACCACAATTTTCGAGATACTTACCTCTAGCGTGGTCACCCGAAAGGTTTTAATACAAAGAGTTCATCCCCGACAGGTAAACCGATACAAAAGCTCTCAACATCTACATTATGTTATCAGAGTTTAGTAAAAACGATAACTCCACAAAAAATATAAACATTCCCCCCCTCCCCCCCCCCCCCCCCCCCGCCGCTTTACACCGAGGAACCGCCCCCCCTAAAATGGAGGAGTGGATCCGAACCTGTATCCGAGGGAGATGTCGACACGACCACGGCAAAACCACCACTCGAACACTGAAACGAGAATGTGCCCGTGAAGATTGAACACGATGTAGCACAAGCTGTCGTTTGTAGAACCGAACACTAAACGAATCACAAAAAATTCTAGGGCTTCTTTGAAGAAATCGCTTGCAGAAGCAGACATACGCAGCAGCTACGGAGGGCGAATTCACACGCCAAACTACACTCTTAGAAAAATGGGTATGGATAGTCCTCCCTTCGGGGAGGAACGGTCTTGTAACCTATGTTCCTTTAGAAAGGGATAAACTTTCGTCCCTGAAGCAGGGGATCAAAGTTCCTCCGTCGCTTGCATCTCAATATGGCGGCCCCGAATCGAGGAAATCGAGCCCAATAAGGCTTGACGAGGACGCTACGTCTCTTGTACAAGACGAGAGCAGCAGCAAATAAAAGCGTAACACGAGCTTTCCGCCAACTGTGTTTATTTCCGAAGCCAGATTCCCCCCACAGGTACAGAAACTTGCGTTTCGAAAGCAGTTACTCAGTCTTCTCGTCGACAGCACTGCGATGTTAAACGGAGACAACAAATACCCAGTTACTTCGCACACTTGGCGTCTTACCTTTGGTATTCCTCGAGTCACAATTCCTTCGTCACCCGCACGTCACGGACAAGGGCAAACTCAATCCGCGGTACCAAAAGCCGCTCTCGAAAGAACAAACTCGAGCCGCTGTTTATCGCGGCGTAGCGTGAAGGGTTAATTCGCTAGCCACCAGATGGCGGGGTCAAGCAGAGTAATTGCAAGTAGCTAGGCTAGGTGGCGCTCGGTACCGACCGCCCAATTCATGTTGTACAAAAAATATTTAGCTCTTTACAGGCCACTACTGCGCTTTGGGATCCTCTACTTTACACACATTACTTTTATTACTAACATCAGATGAACATACATTCAGCACATACACGGCACACACAAATATCAATACAACAGAACACCGCACTAACCCGAACACTACACCCGTGCTCTGCGTTCCCGTCTTTTATACTGGTCGTTTTGAAAGTACGGAACTTTTCGGTGACTCCCTAAGCAATAAAAACTATTCCCAGCATGTTGATTTTTTCCCAGCAATGTCATACCTCTGAGAGTATTTTGAATGGCTCAGGGGATTAATCTCTTATTACAAAGTAAACGCTGATCATGCCGTAATTATTTGAAAGCCAATAAATCAAGCCGCTCCAATGCGGTTCGAAGCCATGAGTTTGTTTCCCCACAGGGCACGTCGTAGCCTGTATTTCTATTGGTTTTTCTATTTGTGCTTTTCGCGCAAAGCTGCAATTGTCGTCTTGAAATAATCCCTGTAGAGCGGATATTCACTCAGCTGGAAGTGATGCTTCACGGGCTGAGAAATCGCTTTTCGATCAACTTGAATGCAGTCAAAGCCGCGACTTGCGGCAGGTGTTAAGTGTACGGAGCTACGCCGTGGCGAGCCCGAAAACTTCTAGCGCTCATCCCAGCACGCCACTTGTAGGGCAGTTTCTCCAGGAACCGTAGTATATTTAAACAGTGGGCACGGCATGCAAGCCACAGCTATGATGGCTAATGTTCCGCTTCTGTTTATCGTGCAGCTGCTGGTCCTATCGCATGACGCCAATGCTCCGCTATCTTCAGACATGCTCGGGGATGATTATGTCAACACTGGTCAACACCTACCCCCGCCGCTGCTGTTTGAATCGACAGCCCCATGGTCATCGACGGCAAGCTACCTTCCTTCAAAAGCATCGTTCCAGGATCTTTCGACCAGTGGGCACGGCATGCAAGCCACAGCTATGATGGCTAATGTTCCGCTTCTGTTTATCGTGCAGCTGCTGGTCCTATCGCATGACGCCAATGCTCCGCTATCTTCAGACATGCTCGGGGATGATTATGTCAACACTGGTCAACACCTACCCCCGCCGCTGCTGTTTGAATCGACAGCCCCATGGTCATCGACGGCAAGCTACCTTCCTTCAAAAGCATCGTTCCAGGATCTTTCGACCAGTGGGCACGGCATGCAAGCCACAGCTATGATGGCTAATGTTCCGCTTCTGTTTATCGTGCAGCTGCTGGTCCTATCGCATGACGCCAATGCTCCGCTATCTTCAGACATGCTCGGGGATGATTATGTCAACACTGGTCAACACCTACCCCCGCCGCTGCTGTTTGAATCGACAGCCCCATGGTCATCGACGGCAAGCTACCTTCCTTCAAAAGCATCGTTCCAGGATCTTTCGACCAGTGGGCACGGCATGCAAGCCACAGCTATGATGGCTAATGTTCCGCTTCTGTTTATCGTGCAGGTTAGTACGGAAAACCTTTCCTGCTCTATAAGAAGCAATAACCTTTGTCTTGTAGTTCTGCCGTGCCCACGGTATTGTCTTAAGCGCTTTCTAGACTTGTTATTGCTACTCTGTGGCGATGTTGAACGAAACCCTGGTCCCATGACTAAAGACGAGGCTCAGTCATTGGCGAAAATCGAGTCGATTGTCTCGCAATTATACGACGGCCAGGCAGGAATCGTGAGCCAATTAAGAGAAATCACCGAGGAACAAAAGCGCACGAATGACTCGATTTCCGCACTGACCGCTCGTGTCGTTATCATTGAAAGTGACCTCGCACTATGTAAATCCACTGTTAATACTACAAAAGAAATTGAGGCGAAAGTTGTGTCCGCTCTAACCGAAATCGCTCAACTTAAGCGGCAAACTGATGACGCTGAGAGCCGTTCGCGGCGATCTAACTTACTGTTCTTCGGCCTGAAGGACGCTGCGAGGGAAACATGGGCGGAGTCCGAAAGGCTGATTCTTGAAGTCTGTTACGAGAAACTTGGTATAAGGGTTGACCCAGAAACAATTGAGCGGGCCCATCGGATTGGGAGATTTAATCCTTCTAAAAACAGGCCCATTGTTGTGAAGTTTTCTTTTTTTAAGCAGAAGGAGGCTGTTATAAGGTCGTGTTACAAACTAAAAGATACAGGTGTTTCGGTCAGTGAAGACTATGCTAAAAATGTACAATTCGCGAGGAAGAAGCTCTTGGAATTTGCCCGTACTCAAGGTAGTCCTTTTAAACTCCGGTTCGACAAACTGGTTATTGGTGATAAGCAATTTCATTTTAATTATGCCACAAGCCATGTTTACGAAGCTGCCACATAACTAACTAGACGTAGTGGGAACAGACCTGCTGCCTCGGAATTAGGGGAAGTTTTATCTGCTGAAGCACGTTGCTGCACTTCCTTTCCAAATAACTTTTCTGTTCTTTTCACTAACATAAGAAGCGTCATTCACAACCGAGACGATTTGTCATCAATTATTGATGCGTCATCTAGTGATATTGTTGTTTTAACAGAAACTTGGCTTTCGAGCGGTGTTCGTGACAGCGAGATTTTTCATTGTTCCAAGGGGTATAGGTTTTTTAGGCATAATAGAAGTGATAGGCGGGGTGGCGGGGTTTTAATCGCAGTAAACGATAGTATGGAATGTTTTCATGTCGATATTGTCACCCCACTTGAACTTGTTTGTGTGCGTTTGCGATGCCTGCACAGATATATTATCATGTGTGTCTGCTACCGCCCCCCTAATGCTCCTGCAAATTTTACTTCTGATCTGTATGACGCGCTGAACGTTATCTCTTCTAGATTTCCTCGTGCCCCTTTGTTATTACTAGGCGATTTTAACCTTCCGCTAATTGATTGGTCCGGAGCGTTCCCGATTGCATCTGGGGGCTCTCCTGACTACACCGAGTTCTTGAACTTTTGTGCCGATTTTTCCTTTTCACAATCTGTCACTGAACCCACCCGAGTTACCAGTACAACGGCCAATATATTAGACCTTATTCTATCTACTGACCCAGACCTTGTCTCATCCATAACTTACTTACCGGGAATTAGCGATCACTCGATTTTGCACTTTTATTTGCAACTTCCAGCTTATTTTGAAAAGAAAACCACGAAACATTTTCTCGATTATGATAAAGCTAACTTCGATACCATTAATAGCGAACTAGCTGCTTTTCTCGATGAGTTCCTTTTTAATTTCTCACACCGCACAGTTGATGCCAATTGGAATATGTTTAAAACCAAAGTAAGCTCTTTAATTACCTCTTTTATCCCATGTAGGCCTATCATTTCTAACCACTTATCGCCCTGGTTCAACAGATCTGTTAAGCGTCTTTCTAATAAAAAGAAACGTCTTTTCCGGACTGCCAAGCTTACTGGACTTTCTGAACGATGGGAAGCTTATAGCGCAGCAGCTTGTTCCTATAAGACCGCTATCGCGGAGGCCAAGCGAACATTTTTTTCTGTAACCCTCCCCTCTATGCTAACTAACAGTCCTAAACAATTTTGGAATATGTATAGCGGGTCTAAAAATACAGTGCTTTCGCTGACATGTGATGATGGCGTGATAGTTCCTAGTCAAAGTTGTGCTTCCGTTTTTAATGAATATTTTGTCAAAGAATTCGCTAGTGATGTTGCTCCTGTTTACCCTGGTACTTTCCCGAGATATGGTTTTTTTCAAATGGATCCACTTGCTTTTGACTATGACGGAATTATAAAACTTATTGATGATTTAAAACCATCTTCCTCCTGTGGCGTTGACAATATCACACCGAAATTTCTTAAGAGAACAAAAAATTACATTTCCATTTTTCTTTGCAAAATATTTCAACAATCTGTTAACCTTGGCGTTTTACCAGACGACTGGAAAATTGGGAAGGTGATTCCGCTTCACAAATCAGGCAGTAAACATAACCCTTCCAATTATCGACCCATTTCCCTTATCAGTACTCCCTGCAAAATTTTAGAGCACGTAATTTACTCACATCTTGCTAACTTTCTTGATTCAAATTCTTTTTTTACTGCATCACAACACGGTTTTCGCAAATCACTGTCCTGCGAAACCCAGCTTATCACTTTCACTAATGACCTACTTTCCATCCTCGACCGTGGTTCCCAGGTTGATTGCGTCTTTCTAGATTTCTGTAAGGCATTCGATAAAGTCTCTCACAAACTTTTACTTTTCAAGCTCAGTCACTTGCATATTGATCCTAATATTTTGTCTTGGATTGAATGTTTTCTTACTAATCGTTCTCAGTTTGTGTATACTAATGATGCTAACTCTTCTCTAAGTCCAGTCACTTCCGGTGTCCCCCAAGGGTCCGTTCTGGGGCCCTTATTGTTTCTTATTTACATTAACGACTTACCTACGTGTGTATCCTCTTCTATTAGCTTATTTGCCGACGACTGTGTGATATATCGTGAAGTTACTAATGAATCCGATTCACTCCTCCTCCAAAAGGATTTGTGTGCTGTATCCCAATGGTGTGAATTGTGGCAGATGTCCCTTAACATTAACAAGTGCAAGTCTATGAGAGTTTCTCGTCGTCACACGGTTCTTCCACCTCTCTCAATTTGTAACACTCAACTTCAGTCTGTGACCTGTTACAAATACCTGGGTGTCTATATTACCTATAACATGTCATGGAAAACCCACATTGACCACATTATTGCTAACGCTAACTCTATGCTCGGTTTTCTAAAAAGAAATTTTACACTGGCCCCCGTTTCTTTGAAATTACTGCTTTATAACTCCCTGGTCCGGTCAAAATTAGAATACGCTGCTGCAATCTGGGATCCCGGTCACTCGACACTTATAACTAACCTGGAAGCCATGCAAAATCGCGGAGTTCGTTTCATACTTTCTAACTATCATCGTACAGCAAGCGTTTCCTCCATGAAACTCAGTCTATCCCTACCCTCTCTCTCTTTACGTCGCAAAATATCGCGCTTGTGCCTCTTTTACAAGATCTATCATTCTAACACGTCATTGAAAGATAAACTATTCCTTGAGCCCCCATTCATTTCTCCGCGTTTTGATCATCCATTCAAAGTTGGTGTCCCTCATTGTAACACATCAGCCTTTTTGAACGCGTTTATTCCAAAAACATCTCTTGAGTGGAACCACCTTCCCGCTTCGTTTGTTAATATACCTTCAATTGATTTATTTAAAAAAACCTTATCTGCTCACCTTTTGTCGTGATTGTCCTTTTGTTTATTTTTTGACCAGAGTGCTGTGTTTCGAGCTGTTGATGTTTATTCTCGGCTGTGTTTGCTCTCTTTTTGTACCCTTTTTTTTCATTTTTTGGTTGCCCCACCCCCTCTGTAATGCCTTTTGGCCCTGAGGGTATTGTAATAAATAAATAAATAAATAAACAGCAAAATAAAGGGTAGCTTTTTTTTTTCGATTTTACCTACTATTGTTTTTTAATGCCGAAATTCCGTACTGTAAATATACGTACTTTCCGTCACGATTTCGTACTGTTCAGTCCTTGCCCCAGAGCTCAATCGCTCTCGGGGACAAAACAATTCCGACAGTCACGTTGGCCACTGTACGAGACCAGCGTTCCAACATGACTATCCGCACGTTGATCGATTGCACGTAATCCCTCAAGTGGTATTAAACTTTTTAATGTAAAGCGGAATGTCAACCTGCGACACCAAGCCCCCTCCGATCACGGGCCGACCAACGGCATCAATGCCCGACAGTTTACGATCTCATCTTGTTGTTACATCACTGATACGCGAACACACGGTCACATCGGCGATAATTCCAGTCTTTTGTTCACAACCCACAACACTGCCATCCCGATGTTGCAGCTATGTTGCTGACACGCACAAATACAGAACCACGTTGAACGCCGGTTGCACTCGGCATCGGAAAACAGAACCGAACTCAGGACGGAAGGCACCCAGGCTGCCGGCAGCAAAACCTGCCTGTCTTGGACGCAGTTCCTGCGGTTTCCATAACGTCGAAAACGTCGACGCAGTTCCGCGTGGTTTTGCTACTGTAGTGGCGTGCCGCAGCGTGCCGTGTGAGCGCGTGAGCCCCGCAATCCGGAGACGGCTATCTTACCCAGTGTACGTGGCGCTGCTGGCGCTGGTCCGGAACTTCGCTGTTTCTAGCGGCTTCGTTTGCTCGTTTGATAAAATTAGTGATAAAAACGTCAATGCAACCGAAATGTTCTGCACGTTTAGACTAGAAGACGGAATTACAGGCGGCCTTCGCTGTCGCTGAAGCTCAATCAACTCAACAGATATTTATTAAACAACGTGCGCGACCTGCTCGAAAAACGAAACCTAAAGAAGATGAGTCGGAAGGGCGAAAGCTTTCTCCCGTCTGCCTGGAGAAGGAGAAAAACGTTTCGTTCTTCCCTGTTTCTCGTTTCCGCTTGGGGACGCGTCAGTAGAAGGGAGGAAGACGCGCCGTTGCTACTTTTTTCCTCCATTTTTTCTTAGAGTGTAGGTCCGGCTAAGCGCATTGCGAGATCGGCAACGGCTAATGCGTCATCCGTCAAACCACGTGACCACTCACCTTTTACAACGCTTTCAGCTTAGGGAGAGAGAGAAAAGCATCGAAGGAGAGGCCGAAACGGGGTTTCACGAACAGAAGGCTTATCTTATGAGGCCACAACGAGGGGATGTGTCACTTGTAACGAAGGTTGACAGTGCAGTGAATGCTATGAGTGGCCTTGGGTGCTAGACAGGTGCGATGTCTTGCTTTGTCACCAGATTCTAGACTGTAGTCACGTGACCCTAACTGGAGACACGATTGGCCTAAAACACGCATAGCGTCTGCCCTGCTGTCAATACCGAGTGAACATACAGCTCTATGAAGTCCAGCTTTTGAACTTCCATAGGAGCTGTCTAGCTCGAAAGTGACCCTAAACGATGCGAGTTTGAAGATATCATGTTTTACGCTGTATAACCCGCATTATATTTTTAAATGAAAAAATAAACGCGACTATTTTTTTGTGCATGATGTCGACAAATAAACAGATAAATGAATATGTATATTTATATTTTTACCAATGAATTTAAAATGATGTGTACACTGTTAGGTTCGCGTTCTTAAAGTTCAAAATTTTTTACGAACGAGTTACACATAAAAGACACCACGGAAAGCACATCTTTCGACTTCAACACACGATGAATCGCCGACGCTCGCAAGCGAACGCATGCGATGCTGCGCGAACGGTTTTTTGAAAGAGCTGCGTGTTGTACTCCGGGCGCAACGGCTTCCGTTCGAAGGAAAAAGGATTCGGGACGACGAAGTAGCGTCTTGCATCTTGAGTAAGCTAACGGTTCGTGCTTACCCGCTCAATTTAGCGGGGAAACATGAAAAAAATTAGTTTCTCTGCCAGATTTCGCGGGAAAATTGACGTCACGTGACATACGTACCAATTCAATTTCTCGCTAAATTTAGCGGGGCGGTTACACCGCTGGCGACGGCGACACCGCTTAACTCGGAAACGGGTGCCTAAGAGCTGCGACTAAAAGTCATTATTTCATTAACTCGCGTTCCGATCGCACTTCGTCATATTGTCACACATCAAACATACAACCGAATTTCATTTGTCTTTCAATCTTCAAAATCCGCAATTGATTAAGTGGTCCAAATACCTGGAATAACTTCACTTTAAGGATGTTGACAATAGTTAACCAATTACATGAGACCCATGCAATATAGATCAATCAACTAGTGTCTTAGCGAGTACATATAACTTGTTGCTTGCACGACCGAAACGGGCCCATATATCATTATCCGGGGCTATATTTGCACGCGCATATGGTGATATATGGCCGTATTTACGCACTTATACGGCCACATCTGGCAGTATTTGCCCACCTATACGGCGAAATACGGCCGTATTAGCTCCCATATATGGCGGAATACAGCAATATTTGACTGCTTATATTATAATATCTGGCCGTATATAAAATATATCAGGGCCATATCTGACATTTTCGTAGGAAGGTTTAGAAATGTTTTCGGGGGAAAGGAAGGCTGGGGAGGGGGAAGCAGACCCAGGCAGCACACAATATTGGGGCAATATTCACCTCGGGTCGAGAAAGTCGTGCGAGTATTGCCGATGTTTCTGTTGTATCGGGAAAATTCTGTCGATGTCGACAGAATATCTGTTATGTTGCGGCGACGCAACCATGATATATATGGCATACGTACCGTGTTTTTCCCTGAATATCGTTTCTGAATCAGCAATAACTGCGCTGTATTAGGCATTTTCGGCCGATTCGAAAACTATATTGAAAGCCGGTATTATTTTGACACCGCCAATGTCCACAGAATATCTGTTATATTGCACCGACGCAATCCGGATACATAGTTTCCGCAAGCCGGGTAACCACGATTGACACGAATATTGTTTATTTTTCTTCCTGCCACAAATATAACTTGAAAAGGGAGAGGAGAGGGGCGGGACGACACGAGTGATAGAGGAGGCATAAAAAGAGGGAGAGTGATCCCAACCTTTTTAGGTCAAGCTCACGTGACCAGACTCACTGGCGCCTTGGAAATCAAACTTGGAAAGGGAGAGGGAGAGAGACAGTCGTGATGTACCCGTCTGTGGTTAATCCTTCGAAATAGGGCGCTCGGGCCCAACGCAAGATCCGGCTAGGTGCGCGCGCGCGGGTGTGTGGGTGTAGGGGGCCTTCATGTTCCGCTTCGGTAAGGGTGGTGCGAACTGCCGGTTCCCCTCTCCCATATCCTCTCCCGGCGCCATTTTGTAACCGCTACATTTCCACTGAAACGTGCGAGCAACATTGACGTTGTACGACTTGAGGCACAGACAACACTGGGTAGCCTCTTTCGCGAACGGGCTCTAAACTTCGCTCGCTAGATGGCGCAACCTACTACTCAATACGAAGAATAGACCTACTACTATTTGTCCACCCATCCTGGACCAGTGAGTGTGAAAAGGGATGTCGTGGCCAACGTTACTGGAGCAAGCTCAGTTTCACAGCTCCGCCTGCGATGTGGGCTCAGTGGCGGTCACGAGAACTAGCAGCGCTGCAGTCGAGTCTTGCTTCCGGATTGTCTAGCCCGCCAAGTTTGAATAGCAATACTTCAGCTTGGGTGTGTTGTTGATTCATACTAATACTTCACAGCGCAAGGAAACAGACGCACACAAAAATAAATTTCAAACACTAAAAGAAAGAACATTCACAGTGCTCTGACTCTGATCTGTGTGGTGTAGTACACTTCAGCTTCATAATCTTTTATTTGCTATTATACACGTGGAAGTAAAAATTGAAAAAAGAAGGAAGAAGGAAAAAAGAAGGAAGGAAGGAACAAGGAAGGAAGCTCTCAACGCGGTGGTAGCAGACAACGCGCGAGACACGGAAGCAAGATCCGATTGCAGCGCCGCTAGTTCTCGTGACCACCACATGGGCCACTCGCCTCTGCAGGCGAGAATAGGAAGCTCTTACTTGCCCCCCACAGAAGATGTGGCCAACATGTACCGGGATTCCTCTCTTCCTTCTCACCACTAATAATAGAATAGGAAGCTGCGAAACTGAGGCCAGATTCACGAAGAGCTTCTTAGTTTACGACAACTAAGCTAAGAAGTTCGTAAGTTAAGAACATCATAAGAGGAGAAATCGGTATTCACGAACGCGTTCTTAAGTGAGAGGAGGAAAGCGACGTTCTTGTACGGAAAAACTAGAACTTACCGGTGCTGTTGCTATGGCGACGGCGTCTTCGGCAGCACGAACAACCAATCAGAGAGCTCAGCATGGTTCGAGCCGTTCGGAGCACGTGGATTTTTAATAACAAACACAGGCGGCCTTTCTGCCACCGCTTGTCTCGGGTTCGTGTCCGTGTAGTGATATGTCGACGCTAACACGATTTAAACACGGCCGAATGCCGAGGCCGGGATGCGTAACCGTCTCCGTTGACTGCTACGAACTTGATTGCTAAGAAGTCAACGCAACTGTCATCGTTGGTAAAATACGGCCCGTGTCAGTCGCTTGCAAAGCGACGTAGATGGAAGCAAATTGCCGCGGCGTTTTTCGCGGCCTCGGAAATGCAGGAGCGAGCCGACGTTAAAAAAGATACGTTTAACTACGAGAGCGTCAGCAAGAGCCACGTAATACCTGTTCACACTCGAAGCGGACGCGCGCGTTTGATCGAAGCGCTGGATTCGCGCTGTTGGACCGCGAATTGATAAGCGCTTCGGGACCAATCCTTTCTGATTGCAACTCGATGCTGACGTGACACCCGGCAAAGAAAGGTTGGACCGGCATTGCGACCCACGAACTGTTATAGCGATCGACAGTGAGGTGCAGTCGTGTCATAATAAAGATGGCATAATAATAACAAAGTGTACATACCGTGTTGCGAAGGTAATTCATACGGCGTTTATTTGAGCTCTATATCACACAAAACCAAGATAGAATCGATGAAAGTCCCTTTTCGATGACAGCGTTCGTCACCGCTGCCTCGGAAAACAAGGCGATGACACGGGGAAGAGATTACCTCTTAGTCTAAAATTGAAGTCAGCGATCAAACTATAATACTTGAAGGGTTCACAAGGGTCCCGTGGGCATATTCCATTCAGCACGCCAGCCGGTCGTGGGCAGACGGTCTCGGCCAAGGACCGTCGGAGAACCGCTGCGCCGAGTCTGAGTGCCTGCTAGGCCTATCTGCCGAGCTCGCTTGTGGTCGGCGGATCAGTGGCCGTTCGAGCTTTTCCCGGGTGTTTGTGGATCCAGCGTCCTTGTTCGTCGTGGTCGGTTTCAAGCACTTTTTACTTTTTCCTTGCTGTTTGAAGTCGGGACGCGTGAGAAGCGCACGTAAAAAAATAAATGTCCGATGGTCGTCGCGACCAACAACTGAGCCAAGTAACGTTGAACTGAGCGAAGTTGTCGGCCACGCTGATTTGATCGTAAGAAGTGCGTAGGACAGCTTCAGAGCTGTCGTAGGATTTCGTCGTAACCTGCGCAAAACTTACGAAAATTTTGTTTCGTAAATACAAATTTGTACTTAAGTTTTGTCGTACGCACATTTTTGGCATAAGATCGTTTCGTGAATCTGGCCTTTAAGCTTGCCCCAATAACGTTGGTCGTGGCCGTGGCTACCGTGGCTGATGTGCGTCGCGTTGTTTACATCGTTTACTCGATCGCTTCGCGCTTCAATGCGGCAAGGCTGGCAAGGCAAGCGTGCGTTGCTTCCAACGTAACACAAGCACGCATTGGTGACTAGTCTGAAGCTCTGCCTCTTGCGCAGTAGTCAGCTACGAGCTCGCTTCGCCAACGCCTTTGGCTTCGCTCGCCCGGTGTCGTTCGACGTGCGTTCCTCAATGTGGGTGCTTCGTCTTTTCTCGTGCGTGCAACAACGTGTGCCTTCACGTGTATTAATTACGTGCACAGTTAGCGACCAGCAACGTCCGTCGGCGACTCGTAACAGTTCGACGGGGATCGGCTCGTCCGATGTCGTTCGAGGTGTGTTCCTCAATGTGGGTGCTTCGTCCTCTCTCGTGCGTGGCCCAACGTGTGCCTCAGCGTGCGTCAATAGACCTCTCGCAAAATCACCCAAGCATCAAGGAGCATAAAGGAACGTAGTTACTCGCGCTGCGCGTTCCGGCATTGGCGGCAGCAACTTTTTAACGCAAAAATCTGAAGTGGCACCTCGCACCTGCGTCCGAGAATGTGATGTATGATGTGATGTATTTCGAATCATTACTACAGGTAAGTCGAGCACGCGCAGCGTGTATAACTACGTTCGCTCCACGCTATTTGAGCTCCAGTTCTTCGTGTAGTTCCGTTCGTGCACAGACCTGCGTGTCAGTGCTTATCTGTGCCACTGTGGCGCCTTTTTTTCTTGTTTCAAACCGTGCTCAGTGCTTAGTTTGTATTCGGCATGTCTTTCAAGATCTGCCTGGGTGCTTATTCAATGCGTGTCTCAATATGTGTTCTGGCGGAGTGCTGTGCTCTATATTGAATGATTAGCACAGAGTTTCGAAAGGTCAGCGGCTCAAATTCTCGTCCGTGGAAAGGTGCACTCACTTGCGAACGACAAACCAGAAAAAGTGGGAGAAGCTGCACATGGAAACATATACTGAATTGCTTTTGGGACCATGACTGCCGAGTTCAGCAGATTTGCGGATGCCTATTCACGATGCATATGAACAATTTAAGGACTCTGTCTGTCTTACATGAAAAAAACGAAGCACACTTTTGACTTCTGGGAAAGCTCGAAAACCAATGACTACAGAGGCATTTCCTGTGCGTTTATCCCTACTTGTCAAACCCCGCAGGGGGCACTTGTGAAAGCAGGTGTTTGGAGAGTGGCGTCTCCACGGACCCCGACCCCCACAGGGGGCGCCTGCACCTTATGTGCTAGGTGCTTGGTGAGTAGCGTCACCACGGACCCCAACCACATTGGCGACACCACAGACCTTGAGTAAAAAGTGGCTAAGACCCACCCACGTCTGGCTGTGCGTGGCGAGCCCGTGTCCGGGGAAAAGGGCATCCTGGTAGTTGAGCCGAGCCCGGGGTAGGTTTGGACCCTTCGGGGCCCCCCGGGTGAGGCAAAACACCACTTTGGCCCTTTTCCCCGTAGACGGGTGTCCTGGCTTGGCCCGACCAGAATGATGCAGTCAGTCGCCATTTCTTCTACTATCCCCTCTCTTCTTTCTCTTTCCTCTTCTCTCGCCTCTTTTCCATTTCAACTCCTTTGGCGGCAAGGGCTAACCTTGGGTGGCGACAGACCCCGTCTAGCCCCACACTGGGTTATAGTGCCTAGGCAGCCCTGTCAGCCAAGCCATTCTTGCTATGGCGCATTACCTATCCCCGTGTTGGGCTCCGTGATGGGTGGCGCACCCGGGACACCGAAGATTCTCCCATTATTATGCGTTAGAAACGAAAGTTTCTTGATCGGCCTCTGGAAAGAGGCCACACCGAAGCTCTACTCCCTGAAAAAACACTATCTACACCTGAAAAATTTCCAAAATTCCTCGTCATGCATCCAGAGACCGAGAAACCTCTTGCCTAAGTGTCCCCATTCCTCGTCGCGAAGGTGATAGAGGGATTGGTTGGTAAAGACTTTCATGCCAAGAAAATGTCATCTGGCGACATCCTCATCCAGATTAACACTAAGCGACAAAGTGACGCCCTCTTAGCGCTATACTCCATCTCGGACTAGGGTCATTGTCTCAGCACACCGCACCCTTAACACTGTTCAAGGTGTCATCTCTGAGGATGACCTCCCTGATACGCCAAAAAAAGAAGTCGTTGAGGGACTGGCCACGCAGGGAGTGATGGCTGTACGGCGGATCACCCTGCGTCGGGGCGGCGCAGAATTGGAAACTAAGTATATTGTTTTAACATTTGATTCGAGCTCTCTTCCCGAAGTTGTTCGAGCCGGCTACCTCCAGTGCCGCGTCCGCCCCTATGTTCCAACTCCGCTGCGCTGCTTAGGTGCCAGCGGTTCGGGCATGGGTCGCGGAGCTGCCGGGGGACCAATAAGTGTGCCAAGTGCTCTAGTAGAGAGCACGTTGCAGAAGCATGTGAGAGCAAACCTCTGTGTTCAAACTGTGAAGGCCACCACCCTGCCTATTCCAGATCCTTCCCTGTCTGGAAACAAGAAAAAGAAATTCTCGAAGTAACAATAAAAGAAAATATAAGCTACATTGATGCAAAGAAGCGCTTTACGTTTGTCTCTAAAGGCTCTTATGCCCAGGCCGTGCACAGGGGCCCGGCACGGTCAATGGTGTCGACGGGAACGCAGACGTCTTCGGACGACCCGCGTCTCCCGTTAGGTCCCCCCTCCTCGGGAGCAGTGCCAGTTGCACTGCCTTCAAACCGCAAGGTGGATGCTCCCTCATCAGCGTCCACCTCGGGAACGGTGCCCATGGCACCGCCTCCAAACCGCAAGGTGGATGCTGCTGCGTCAGCATCCACCTCAGGGCAGGGTATGACCTCCCCTGCCCCACCTGCTGCTTCGGTCCCTCGGGGCCGGGGACTCCAATCCCGGATTCTGCTCCTCAGAGGAAGCCTGGGGAGCCCCCCAAGCAGTCGACCTCTGCAAGTCAACCTGAGGCCATTGCCTCCACAACAGAGGAGCCAATGGATGAGAGTGGACCCAGATCTGACGAGGACGCCCTCCTCTCGGGATCTGAGTCCTCCTCTTGCGCTCCCAGTTGTCCCACTGGGAAACAGAAGGAAGTTACGAAAAATAAAAATGCCCCGCGTATTGAGATCGATTTTAAGACCTGAAGATCCCTTTTGATCAGCAGGTTCTCGTTTTTTCTGTTTCGGTTTTTTTTAGCTTTTTAATATTTGCTCTACTGTTTTTTTTTTTAAATAATGAGTTTTATGCAGTGGAACTGCAGAGGTCTTTTTAGTAATTTAGACGACGTGAGGTTCTTTTTACATAAACAGGAACCTTCCGTATTCTGCTTGCAGGAAATATATCTGAAGCCATCTAATATAAATTTGTTTTAATCTTATCAGATATACAGGAGGGATCGCGTGACGACCTGTGGCGCTTCTGGGGGAGTTGCAATTATTGTAGACAGTAGTTTACATGCCTGCGAAGTCTCCCTTAACACTTCTCTGGAGGCCGTCGCAGTAAGGTTGCTACGAGATCGCCTCATTACCATCTGCTCCATTTACATCCCTCCTTCATCATCCTTGGAACTTTCTTAGCTTGAAGCCTTAGCTGACCAAGTGCCTGAACCTTTTATTTTAATGGGCGATTTTAATGCACTTAACCCGCTGTGGGGTAGTGATCGGACTGACACCTGGGGTTCTGTTATGGCACGGTTTTTGTCTCTTAATGAAGTGTGTGTTTTAAATACTGGAGCACCAACATATTTCAGTTCTCATAACTGCTTTTTCTCTTGTCTTGACCTCACTATTTGTTCATCTGCGATTTTTACCGACTTTACTTGGAACGTAGTAGATAACCCTTATGAGAGCGACCACTTCCCAGTGTACCTTACACCGCTAGAAGTTCTATCTAGGCTTCCTTGTCCTCCTCGTTGGAAGGCCTCTTTAGCATATTGGGAGCTTCTTAAGTCAAGCATTTCTTCCTCCTTGGACCTTTCACAGGTGGCGTCTGTGGACGATGGAAATGCACTAATAACAACAGCAATCCTTGAGGCAGCCCGTTTGTCCATCCCACAGACACCCGGCAACCTGCCGAGACGCCCAAAGCCATGGTGGGATGATGAGTTCAGAGAATCCCGAAAGCGACAAAACTGTTCTTGGGGAAGGTTTAGAAGGTATCCGACCTCCAGAAACCTTCTGGCATTTAAACAGTTGCGAGCAAAAGCCCGCTATATCAGAAAACAGGCCAAAAAGAGATCCTTTTGCTCGTATCCATCCTCCATCAATAGTTTCACACCGGCCAAGATTGTCTGGGACAGAGTGAGAAGAATGAAGGGCGACTATCGTTCTTTCTCAATCCCCTTGCTTTTAGCTAAGAATGGAGAAGCTTATTCATCGTTATATGGACAAGCCAATGCACTGGGTAAGCACTTTACACAAGGCTCCAGTTCCGAAAATTACACTATAGAGTTTGTACGGTTTAAGTCCAAATGTGAGAGAACTCCAATTCGTATGTCAGATGATTGTACTGAAGACTATAACCGTCCCTTTTCTCTTGTCGAGCTTCGTCGAGCCCTTGCTGCTGCAAAACCTACATCCCCTGGACCTGATTCAATTCACCCCACTATGCTTTCCCACCTACCTGATACATTTCTTGTCACACCCCTACCACCCTTCTCGCATTCAAGCGCCTGCGAGCAGAAGCCCGCCGCGTCAGGAGACAAGCGAAACGCCGTTCCTTTCACTCGTATGATTCTTCCATTGATAGTTTTGCTCCAGCCAAAATTGTGTGGGACAGGGTAAGGCGAATGGATGGTGATTACTCCCACTTTCCAATCCTCCTGCTGTCAGCCGACGATGGAGGGGCGTTTTCATCTTTGCAGGAACAGGCCGATGCACTAGGTAGACATTTTGCGCAGGTCGCCAGCTCGAAGAATTACACGGAAAAATTTTTACGCTTTAAAACCAAAGCTGAGAAGGTCCTAATCCGCCGATCTAATAGCTGTGCCGAAGAACTTGACCGGCCTTTTACTCTCGCTGAGCTGCGTCGAGTCATTGCCACAGCGATTGGCGCGCTAAGTGCAGGCGAACGAGAAGTTCCGGTGGTCAGACGAACGAGAACTGTTCTGCTCCCTAGATTGCGGGTGGCGAACATAACATTTGTGTGAGGCTCGCACACATCATTCCCAAATAGTGTAACCGGTCAATTAGGCAACCGACTCCAAGATTTGAGTTTTTTTTTTTTTTTTTTACACGAGAATATTTCTGAAGTGTCTAGCATCGTGGCCCTTTGACTGGCGCACTTTGCAGCACCAAATAAAGGGCTTCCGGAGATCTTTACACAAGGTCCCAGTGACTTGTTCAGGGCACCCACCAGGATGCCCGCCAAGGCCGCCGTGACGGCACCACCGTGCACCTGTCGGCCGCCAGATACCCTTTCTTGACCTTTCTCTGGTAATTGAAAAACTTGTGCTGGAAAAAAAGAAAACAAACGAAGATACATGTTTGTCGGCGGAAACACAAACATTCCAGTATAGAACCTCGAGGTCTGTTAGTCATTGTTAATCTTAGCTGGCGGTATTTTTTTAGAATAATGGGAATGAAATATTTGAATGTCATTTAATTTTAACGTGCACGACCATTTTTTTATTTATTTAAGGAATTTCGTTACAGGCTAAACATTTATTTATCTGATGGACAGCAGACAATGGCCATGGTATATGGTACGCTCTGTTCATGCTGGCTAATGTAGATATGGTAGCACTAAGAAACAAAGGAGGTCCAAGTTAGGAATTCACATCAACTGAAATGTGATCTGGTTTTCATTTTTCGGTTTACGCAGCCAATTCACGAAATTTATTACCGACAGTCTCTTTTCCTTTCATTCAATAAAAAAATACTTACTCAAATGCAGCCTCGGCAAGATGCAGGCGGAGCTCGAAGGAGGCCGCTTACTGACGCAAAAGTAATCTCCGATAGCGTTATCGCTTTTTTATTGTCTTCAATTTATGCCATATACAAATAGCGAAAAAAGGCGCTAGCTCACATCCAGAGTTAGGGAGATCACGTTGCGGTCCCCGTTGCGTTTTAGATCACGAGGGAGTGCCCTGTTGATGTAGCGCAACTCGGGGTTCACTGCCTTGTTCCAACGTTGAGGCGTTATTATAACAAAACCCATACTGCGCTTGCTGCCTGAGACGCAGGAGCAGTTTCTGAAAAGCAAATTCCAGATGGTGAATGTATCTCGCAAAAACAAGCGCGCTATGTTAGGCATACAAAAACGTATGCACCCAGACACTAATAGCATTTCTCGGAAATAATATTAATAGCAAAATGACAGTTCTTACTGCCGGCCTACGGATCCCCACTTGGTAGGTTGTACAAACGTTTGCTGAAAGGGAACTCACCACAGCGTCTTGGACAACTGCTGACCCCATGCCGCCGTTCTGGAGACCGTTTCCACCTATGTAAACTACCACAAAGTCGAACGTTTTCAGCGGCAGGATGTCTATCCTTTCCCGCAGGGTGCGGACCGTTGCTTCAGAGTAGCTACAAGTGCATACTTCAATGCTCTTTTCTAAAAACAACCGATCTCGAGAAAGCCACTTCAGCTGGCTACTACTGAAGATTGCTCCGGTCACCTTGAAGCGTCAGGGTAGCCTCCCCGATTCGAACTCCCCTTCTCAAGCAAGTCACAAGCACTCAGCTTTTCGAGGACACAGTCCGAATACGGAACAAGGGAAGAGAAATTCGGGCGTGTACACAGAGTTCCTATCCCAAGCAGTTGGGGAGGAGGGGAAGGACGAACCTGCTGTCGTGTGGCCCGGTGTGCGAGCCTGGCCAGCCTTGCTCGCCGCTGTGCCCACGTATGACACATGCCGTCATAGGTTGCGTTTACACGCATTACACCATAGGGCATCGGATCGAGATTTGACTATTGTGATTGGTATACAAATGGGTAGAAGCGGAAGAAGTAGGCAGACAGGCTGCGTGGGATTGGTCCCTGCTCGCTTCGATGCACTGCAATCGCATTGGAATGCAATCGAAGCTTTCATGTGGGCCAAGGTTTGTGTGAGCGAATTAGTAGCTGCGTCAATGTAGGCAGGTTCAATTCTGTCAAGCGTGACAACCTGTTGGCGGCCCTTTGCGTCAAGTGCTATCATCTTTAGTGAACGCTGTAAAACCTTCAAAGGTCCATCATAGGCCGGAGTAAGCGCCTTCATGACTGGCTCATGGCTTACAACAACCTGAGTTCACGTATCCAACCCAGTCTTGAGACCTGAAAACTTGACGGTGAGTTGGGTGCCGACGACTGATCGCCTGAAGATGTTGAAAAGAAAAAAATCAATCAATCGATTTAGGTATGTGGATGGAGAAGAGGTTGCTTCTTGGTCATGATATGTCGCACTCCAAGAAGTTGCGTCAGTGCTGTGGATAGTGCACTCTGAAATTGCCGTTCTTGTCAGTGGTAATGGTCGACAGACGACCGTATAGGGAAACCCAGTGCGTCACAAAGGCATCGGCTACAGTTTCATCGGTGTAATCTGAGAGTGCAATTGCCTCCGGCCATCGTGTGAATACGTCGACGCAAGCGAGCAGGTACCTGAAACCTTGGCACGGCGTGCGAGTCTGACTCACCGCTGTTTCCGCATATGGCACGTGCCGCCAGAGATATAAAATTCTACCCACGTGTTGAACTAAAACAATCGTTTGATGAGGCGAGCTATGTACAGTATACTACATCCGGCGCCAATGACTGGCTTACTCTAAGTCACGATGACAAATTTTCAAGGCATGAGTTGTTTTCGAGCTGAAGTACTTTGAAGTAAAAAAATACTTTTGTGCCATCAGCATATAAAATCAAATGGGGTGTTCGAGGAACTTTCATAATGTCATTTATGTAAATTAAAAATAAGAGCGGGTCGAGAATGGATCTTTGCGGGACACCGCATTTTATTTGGCCCATATTTTACCTCGCGTGATTAATGTGTATATATTTTAAATGATTTGATAAATAGCTTTTTATTAAGCTAAGTGCAATTCCCCTAGTTTCATATATGAACAATTCTCATGAAAATAATAATATGACGAAAGTAATCCTTGGAGAAGGGGAACAAGAGGGGCAACAGACAGACATATATCTCCTAACATAGCTAGGTGACTGGTGTGCGACCGAAAAAGAATAATATGCTTGATTGAATCAAAAGCCTTTTTGAAGTGAAGCAACACTCCTACTGTATATAACTTCTACTCAAAATGAGCAATTATTATATTTTTGAACTTTAGCAGAGCTAATTCAGATGGTTTTTGCTTCTGAAAGTCATACTGTTGCCCAGCTATAGCATTCTTCTGTTAAAAAAAATATATATATATTAGTCGCGCATTAATAGCTTGTTTTATGAGGTTGGGAAAAAATCGGGAGAAAGGAGATTGGTCTGTAGTTGTTTAGGTCACTTTTTTGCCTCCTTTTAAATCTTCGACACTCTTGCTGTCTTTAATTTATCGGGAAATATACCGGCACTAAAATCTAGATTATATATATATGAAACTGACCCACTAATTAAGTGAGCATCTGATTTTATAGGCTTGGCTTTATATCTATATTATATATTAATCTATATTAAAGTCACCACAAGCACTGATGTTTTTAAGTTTGTGAATTAGGCTGTATATTTCGGTTTCAGTAGTAGGAAACAAAAATATTGAACTCTCAAAACCTGGTGAAATGTAAGATTCGTAATCAAAACTACTAAAGGCATTGCCAATGGAAGCACCGGACATAAAAAAGGGGGCATTATATTTATCAGCAAGCTTCGTTCCCGTACAAGACATGCCTTCAATTGCAAGCTCAGAATTATCTTTTCTTTCGCCTTTATACCGTAGGTTATTTATTTTTTTCCACACTTTTATCGGCATGTTATAAATACCTGCGAACTTATTCTCGTGATATACACTTTGTGCTCGTTTAATATCATCGCCTAGTTTATTTCTGCTCTTTTTTTAAATTAAGCTAGATAATCCGGATATTTCGTTCTTATAAAAAAGGGCGAAAAACTTATGTCATTGTTTTATTATCTTAAGATGTGCGGCAACAATCGAAGGCCTTCTTTATTTTTTGTTCTTTTTAAATAGCACCATTGGAAACGCTTGATCATAAAGTTCCTTAATCCTTGTTGAAAAGAGGTCGTATTCTGCAATGGAATTACCAAGCTGAACACTGAAGCTCATGTTTTCCTCCTCGGCTAAACTTTGAAGCAACATAATTTTATCATAATTAATGTCCCTATGCATAATGGATGTATCGCATGTGGGTTCTTTACGCTGTGTTGGATGAGGTCTGAAAAAAAAATAGGTAAATGCCAAACGGTCATCAAGATCCGATAGCAGGACACCCGCCTCTAGCTAATTCACTTGGTATTTTGTAAAGCAGACATCAGGCAAGCTCTGAGACATTTCCGTCACCCGGGTCGCGACATTAATTATATTTTTTATGACCGAAAGAATAAAACACATCAAAAAGCTTTTGCTTTGCTGGTCTGTGGATAATACATCTATATTAAAGTCACCACAAACAATTGCACGTTTTCCGATTTGTGCGCACCATTGCAGCACATTTTGAAGGAATTTTTAAAAACGTGGCCACAGTACCCGAAGGAAGTCATGAGAGTTTCGATATGACATGTACTATCAGGTTGAAAGGAAAGGCGATCACCGGAGCGCGTGCCGCTCCGTACATCCTGCGCCGCCTGTCAGCGATCGGGGGAACCCTCGGCGCATGCGCTGTTCAAGTTGAGGGTGCGAGGCTGCGTGTCCTACTGTTAGGTGCTCAGCTCCCGGCTGGCACACCTGTGCTTTTCCGCGGCACCGCTAGGTGCTCTGAGCCGTCGCCGCTGGGGTTCAATCTCCTGGCTGCCCTCGCCACGCGCTCGCCGAGCACGGCGGCGTCCGAATGTCGGCTCCTCGCTGCCGCTCGCTCGGCGAGCGCGACGGCTCCTTCTGGGCTGGCCAAGCGTGCTCGTGAAGTTCTTGCCTTGCGTTGTGCAAAGCTTTCGCTTTACAAAAATAGAAAGTAAACGGGAAGTTGATTCGTGCATGAAGAGCATGTTACCTTACATCAGCGCCAGACTCTTTAGCGGCGATTAACGGCCGTCCTGGTAAGACACGGCATACACGCCCACCATGGCAACAACGGTAACGTGTGCACGAAATGAAACGCACCAATATAAGCTGCTGGGCCAGTTGGTTATACATTAAAACACTGTTGCGCAAAGGACAAAGATAGGAAGTAGACAGGACAGAAAAAAAGTTGTAAGTAGCGCTCTTTCTGTCATCTCGTTGTCCTCTGCCGTACAGTGCTTTAAAGAACTGGAACCGTTTATTGTAAAATAAGCAAAAAAGTGGAAGCCGTTTACAACTCCCTGTAACACCGAATTAGAGCGCAGCTCTTGAGGAGGAGGAGGGAAGGGTACTGGGGAGGTCACGTGACCTTGGGGGGTCACGTGACGATGCCGATGATGTCATCAGTGACGTCACTGATGACGTCATCAGTGACGATGCCGATGATGTCATCAGTGACGTCACTGATGACGTCATCAGTGACGATGACGATGCGGACTCCGATGGCGTCATCAGCAATGATGACGATGACGATGCGGATGTCGGTGGCGTCATCAGTGACGTCACTGATGACGTCATCCGTGACGATGCGGATGCCGGTGAGGTCATCAGTGACGTCACTGATGACGTCATCAGTGATGATGACGATGACGATGCGGATGCCGGTGAGGTCATCAGTGACATCACTGATGACGTCATCAGTGATGATGACGATGCGGATGCCCTGTGACGTCATCAGTGACGATGACGTCATCGGGGAGGTCACGTGACCTCGGCGGGGGGTCACGTGACTCTGGGGGTGTCACGTGACTTCGGGGGGGGGGTGTCACGTGACCTCCGGGGGCACGTGACCACGGGGGTCACGTGACTTTGGGTGTCACGTGACCTTGGGGGTCACGTGACCTCTGGGGGTCACGTGGCCTTGGGGTGACCTTGGAGGTCGCGTGACCTTGGGATGACCTTGGGGGCGGGGTGACCTTGGTTACGCCGACGCCGACGGCGCCGCCGACGCCGCTCAAGCCGGGAACGGGCCCCTTAGAGCTGCGCTCTTAAAGAAAGTTGGTGCAAGCGGGCACCCAAATATGATCAAGAGCACTGGAGGCGAAAGCCTGGCGAACCCATTTTATTTTCTGTTCAAGTGCATGGAAGTCATCTCGCGAACTCAGTTCCTCGATATCGAGAACACAGAAACTTTCCACACCTTCAAGAATTATTACCATCTGTGAGTGGGGCATGACACAGAGGGATATAGCTAAGTTGACGGGACGCTCCTATTCGGCAGTCAACCGAATACTCGAGGCGTATCGCTATGCTAGTCGCATTAAATCTTGCCGAGGAGGCACTGAACCACAATAACGACATCAGAAGAAGACAGTCATATTGTCGCGCTGTGAGCCCAAGCGTCGCGTGCAAGCATCGCGTGACCGAGGAGCGCATTTGGGCTTTATAAAACTGATGGCACACCTTCCATGAACAAAAATATTACGGAAACAAAGCAGTAGAAAGGAGCCCACTTCCTGATCTAATATTTCGTCATATCGCCTCTTGCGGCGACAACGTCCGCCATGCGGCGAGGTAAACTCTCGAACAAACTTTCGGTGAGGTCCGACTCCCGCAGGCGCTCCCGCTTGGCCTTCACCGTTGCCCACAGGTCGTCGACGGAGCCCCTGTGTAACGGCCGGTGCGACAGGGCTCGCTTCATGGCCCCCCAGACGTTCTCAATCGGATTCATATCCGCTTCCTGGGGGGGGGGGGGGGGTTGGGGGGGACACTCCAGCACCATGACGCCCCTGTCTTCCAGGCATCGCGTCACTGCAGCTGCCATGTGCACCGGGCTCCGGTCCTGCTGGAAGTAGAAAAACCCATCTCCGAACGGCCCGTCCAGGGCATAGGGCAGCAGGACCGTGTCGATGAACCCGGAGTAGGCCTCCGCATTGAAGCGGCCGTCCAGCCGCACAAGGGGGCCCAGTCCGTCCTTCGACATTGCGCCCCACACGCTTACAGCGCACCGGCCGCTGCTTGCGACGCGCTGCATGCGAGGCGCCTCTAACCTTGGCAGAGCACAAATCACACGTCAGCAGTGTATGGGCATTTCTGTCATCCTACATTATCAAAATATTCTGTTGGCTAGTCGGTTAAGCATAACTTCAAACGATCAGAGAAGAGCGCGAAAGAACAAGTATGCCAGACAAGAGCTACCTGGTGATGGGAGATTAAACGCAAAGGAGAAGGGCGACAACGAAGTTGATAAAGTTGTAAAAAGAATTACGGATATAAAGACATCACAAATAGTTGAACCAAGGTAGAGCCCAATTAAAAAGTCTACACATCTCCACTACCGTGAAACCTGGGGAGTGGCGAAGCATGCGGTGATGCACCGGTGTTTCCCACCACATCAACCGCTGGTAATGGGCAATGAGAGACAGAAGACTGGATTTCGTTTCAACTATATACAAATGTCCATTTATTTTTAGAATCAGCCATCGCGTAGCTAATCCCAGTTCCTATGTATAATGTACCTTTTCCTTTTTTTTTCTTTGGTTCTTTTTCCTCCTCCTCCCCATGCTCTTGCTATGATTTCTGCGCTTCCAACTCTTACGTCGTGTCGAGTTTCGGATTCCTTTTTGCCTTCATTATTAACGTTTTATGGACTGTGAAATGCCAATGATTCTTCAACTTGGTTTAATCTGAGTTAGCAAAGACCAGGTCGATGCTGGGCCTTCAGCTTTGGGTCAGCTTGCCTGCGCTGCCGAGCGGCCGCTGCATCCTTGGCGCGTAGAGCAATGCTCAGTGGCCCTTGCATAACAATTTACAGGCAAGGGTCTTAGCTGGTGCAGTCCGGCCTCCATATTCGCTGGCGCTGGTCCCGTCTCGTCGTGAATGTAGACTCGTCCGAAAAGAGGGCCGTACGCCAATCGTCGACCGTCCACGACACGTGCTCTTCGGCGAAAGCAAGCCTCTTTGATTTGTTCATCGCAGAGAGTAGGGGCTTTCGCACCGGAACCCGGCTGTGGAGGCCGCCTTCATGCAGCCGCCGCCGCATAACGTAGGGACTGGCCGCCAAGTATAATTCGTCTCAAATTTCCTTGGCGGTCAGCGTCGGGTCTCTCCTTGACGCTGCGAAAACCTGGCTGTCTTCTTCCGACGTCCTCTCCCTGGGTCGGTGCCCCCTCGGCAAATTTTCAATACGGCCAGCATAGCGATACGCCTGGAGTATTCGGTTGACTGCAGAATAGGAGCGTCGCATCAGCTTAGTTATGTCCCTCTGTGTCACGCCCTGCTCACAGAGGGTAATGATTCTTTGGCGTTCGAGCAGAGAAATACCGGGCATTGCTAATGCAGATTGATCATGTCACTAAAGACTTCGTTGCCTTTTTATAACAACGCCGGGATGCAATAGAAGCTTCAAACTCAACTTGACTATAATAGGCGACAACTTTCTGTGGTAGTGCAGTCGGAGCTGCGGAAGGCCGGAGCCAATCGGGCGCCGGCGCAGAGCGCAGTCGTTGCCCGCTCTCAGAACGCAGCCAATGACTGTGCTCCGTGACATCCCCAATTGGCCGCGGCTAGGGAGCCTTCATGTGCGCTTTGCTAGGGTGGTGCCACCCTTTGTAGTACCACTCGCCGACAAACCAGCAGCCATTTTGTTCTCAGCGGTAATCCGTGGGGCTTATAACCCTCCCGGAAACAAGCACCTTATCTCACAAGTTCGGAGCAGCGTTGTGGAACCCATGGAAGGAGGATTAGCATTTCCCCCCTCGGATGGGGGGACCGATGGACACAAAGGCCACTTTCCGGCGCACGGGAAACGCACGGGGAAACAATGAGGAACAAAATGGCGGTGGGGTAAAGGGAAACAGGCAGTTGGCATCACTCTATGCGAAGCGCACATGAAGGCACCCTAGCCGCGGTCATCCGCAGCTCCGACTGCATTGCCATAGAAAGGTTTTCTCGAGTGTAGTCAAGCTGAGTCATCATCTTCTATTCCTTGCCTCCTCCCATCGTGTCTGACTTAAATCAAGCCATTATTATCAACGTCTTTTGCAAAGTTCGATTGCAAACGCTGTCCGAGCTGATTCATAGTGTTCCAGCTCCTACGGGACGTAGTGCTGCTGCCATTAAAAAAAAAAAAAAAGAAAGAAAAGGAAAGCGCCCTGCGCCGTGGCTGCTCCAGTCTGACGAATCTCTTCGCTTTGCGCTGTGTCTCGCTATGGAAAGTGCTTACGGTGGAGGTATCGTCAGTTTCTGTGTTCTCGACATCGAGGAACTGCGTTCGCGAGTTGACTTCCATGCACGAGAACAGAAAATAAAATGAGTTCGCTAGGCTTTCGCCTCCAGTTATCTTGATCATATTTGGGTGGCCGCTTGCACCAACTTTCTTTTTGCTTATTTTCCAATAAACCGTTTCATTTCTTTAAAGCACTGTAGGGCAAAGGACAAAGGGAAGAAATAGACATGACAGAAAGAGCGCTACTCACAACTTTCTTTCTGTCCTGTCTACTTCCTCTCCCCCGCGGGGGGCACCTGTGAAAACAGGTGTTTGGACAGTGGCGTCTCCACGGATCCCGAGCCCCGCAGGGGGTGCCTGCACATTAGGTGCTAGGTGCTTGGTGAGTAGCGACACCACAGACCTTGAGTAAAAGGTGGCTAAGACCCACCCACGTCTGGCTGTGCGTGGCGAGCCTGTGTCCGGAGAAAAGGGCATCCTGGTGGTTGAGCCGAACCCGGAGTAGGTTTGGACCCTTCGGGGCCCCCCGGGTGAGGCAACACACCACTTTGGCCCCCGCTTCTCGTAGACGGGAGTCCTGGTAAGACCCGGCCAGGATGATTCAGTCTAGTCGCCTTTTCTTCTACTATCCCCTCCGATCTTTCACTTTCACCTTTCCTGTTTCTTTTACTTCTCTCTCATTTCTCTTACTCCCTTTTCACCCCTCTTTTGCGGCAAGGGCTAACCTTGTCTGGAAACAGGTACTGCCCCTGCAACCACACTAGGGTATAGTGCCCGGGCAGCACTGTTTGTGTCAGCCAAGCCTTTCTTGCTATGGCACATTACCTACCCCCCTGTTGGGCTCCGTGGTTTGCGGTGCACCCGGGCACTGAACTTCCTTTCCCATCTTTATGGGTTCCAAGCTAAACAAAAACTCTGATCGGGCTCTGAAAAGGGTCCGCACCGAAGACAAACTCCTAAAGAATCGTACCACGGCGCCGGAAACTTTTCCAAAATTTTTGGTTATGCACTCAGTCAACGAGGACAAACCGCTTGCAAAACTTTCCCCTTTCCTAGTCGCAAAGACCTTGGAGATGGTAGTTGGGAAAAATTTCAAAGCAAAGAAGCTTTTTTCTGGTGACCTCATTGTTGAAGTCCATACTGCAGAGCAGAGTACTGCATTACTTGCCCTCAACGAAATCCAAGACTATGCCGTTTCTGTGACCATTTACCGCTCTCTCAACAGCAGGCAGGGCGTCATCTCTGAAGATGATCGACTTGGAAGCCCGAACGAAGAGATCCTTGAAGGTCTCAAGGATCAGGGAGTCATCGCTGTGCGACGCATCACTCTTCGTCGTGATGGCGGGGAAAGGGACACTAAACATATAGTTTTAGCGTTCAACTCAACAAGTCTCCCCTCCGCAGTCAAGGCTGGCTACCTTAACTGCAAAGTGAGGCCCTACATCCCCAATCCAAGACGTTGCTTCTGCTGCCATCGTTTTGGCCATGGGTCAACCACGTGCAGAGGAAAAACGACATGTGCCAAATGTGCAAGCAACGACCACCCCACAGACAACTGTTCTAGTGACTCGCACATCTGCGTGAATTGCCGAGGCCCTCACCCGGCATATTGTCGTTCGTGCCCTAAATTCAAACAGGAAAAGGAAATAATAACTCTAAAGACAAAGGAAAACTTGACTTACCAGGAAGCACGTAAGCGTCTCTCCTTCCTGCAAGGAGGCGCGTATGCTGAGGCGGCAGCCAGGGGGGCTGCTCCGCTAAAGACCTCTGTGGGCACACAATACTCCGCTCGGGATATTGTGGCCCCATTTAGCCCCCCTTTCCTTGCAAGACCAAGGGTGGATAACACACCCTTACAGACTCCCATGACGCAAACAACCGACACGTCGGTGCGTCTCGGTGGTCTCTCGCAACCCCGACGGCGTGCAGAGGAGGCACCTCGGGGCTCCCCATCCTCCTCTTCTCATCACTCTGGGAGCGCTGCCAGGGCATCGGCCACTCCCAACGCCAAGGTTCAGAAGAAGGTGAAATCTAACAAGTCACCTTCATTTGGACGCTCCCAAAAGGTTGTGTTCAACCTTCCCGTACTACATGAAAAACAACATATTACAGATCAATCAAATGATTTGGATGCATCCGAGTGTAATCGTGGTGCATCCTGCTCACATCAGGAACCCCCTGGTGTACAAGGAGGGATGGCTGAATCCGGCACTGATCCCGCAGATCAGGCCACCCCTATGGAAGTTGACAAGCAACCAAAAAAGAAACAGAGCCCCCGCATAACAGGACCGCCCTAGCATAATGCCAGTGAATATTGTGCAGTGGAACTGCAGAGGAGCACGTTCAAACATTGAAGATTTAAAGGATCTGGTGCAGGCCCTAGACCCAGAGGTGACCTGTCTTCAGGAAACCTTTCTTTCCGAGTCGGCCTCGGTCAGATTTGGCAGATGCGCAGTATATCGCAAAGACCGTCCTCCGGAGGTGAGAGGTGGAGGAGTGGCTCTCATTGTGCAGCCATCGTGTCCTTCAGAGCAGAGTCCTTTGACCTCAAACTTGGAAACAGTTGCTGCACGTATTTACATCGGTATCATGCTAACTGTATGCTCCCTTTATCTTCCACCTAATGAACAGGTCACGTTGACAGAGCTAGAACAGCTTGTAAGTGAACTCCCAAGCCCTTACCTGCTTCTTGGAGACTTCAATGCTCACAATAAACTATGGGGAAGTCAATTGGATGACTCTAGAGGCAAAGTGGTGGAGAATTTTTTGCTCAAAAATTCAGTGAATCTTCTAAATGACAAGTCTCCTACGCATATTACCCTAAGCTACCCTGTAAAATACTCTGCCATAGACTTATCATTTTGTTCAGCCTCTCTTTTTACGAAGTTGTCCTGCCGTGTTTAGCAAAATCCGTATAACAGTGATCACTTTCCCATTGTCATCCAGCACTCGTGCGCGACTCCTTGTGTTACGAAAAGAGTGCCTCGGTGGGTTATTGAGAAGGCAGACTGGACAAAATTCAGTGAACAGGCCCGGATTCCTGAGGATGGTTTCACAGCACTTAATATCGATGAGGCCACGTCTGCTTTGACAACTGTCATAATTGACACAGCAACAGTTTCAATTCCAAGAACTTCATCACGGTTTCCAAAATACCCAAAACCCTGGTGGTCTCCAGAATGCACAGAAGCCAAGAAAAATAAAAATAAGTATTGAGGAAAGTTCAAGAGGTATCCCACTTCTGAGTGGCTGATCGCTCTTAAAAGAAGCAAAGCTGAGCTCCGCCGCATAATCAGAAGCCAGAAGAAAAACTCCTGGTGCAAGTACACCTCGGACGTTACCCAGGACACATCAATGAAAGAAATCTGGGACAAAGTCCGGAAGATGGAGGGCTTATATAATGATACGCGACTCTCTATTCTCAAAGATGGAACCGTTCAAGTGTGCTCTCCCGTAGACCAGGCAAATCTGCTGGGACATACTTTCTCATTAGTATCCAGCAAGTCTTCATACCAAAAACCTTTTTTAGCTTACTGCACACAAGTAGAAAGAAAACCACTGTCAATAAAACTCAGTAGTGAGGAACCTTCCAACAAACCTTTATCTTTTTTTATCTTTTCGAGAGCTGGAGTTGTCGACCCTGCACTGCCGGAATTCTGCAGTTGGCTTAGACAACATACACTATAAAATGATTGCTAACTTATCCCATGATTCCAAACTTGCTCTTCTGAAGTTTTATAACAGAATATGGGAAACGGGGGTGTTCCCAACATCCTGGAGGAAAGCAATCGTTATAGCCATTCCAAAGCCAGGCAAAGATCACACAAATCCTCAGAACTACAGACCAATAGCTCTCACCAGATGCCTCTGCAAGGTGCTAGAACGGATGATAAATTCAAGGCTTGTTTTTTGCCTAGAGGCAAAAAACTTACTATCACGAGATCAGTGTGGTTTCCGGGAAAACCGCTCCACCCTTGATCATCTCGTGTCTCTGGAGATGGAGGTTCGCTCGGCCTTTGTGAGATGTGAACATCTGGTGGCAGTTTTCTTTGATCTTGCTAAGGCATATGATACAACATGGAGGCATGGTATTCTTAGTAACCTGGTGTCACTGGGTTTTAATGGTAACATGATGGTGTTCATTAAGAACTTCTTAACAGATCGCACTTTTCAGGTGCGCCGGGGAGCTGTTCTTTCTGACGAGTTTATGCAGGAAACGGCCCTACTGAAAAAAACCATTTGAAATTCAAACGGGTGGCAAACTGGCCGCCCGTTTGAATCAAACCTGTCGATCCGTTTGGATCAAACGTGATTATGGGATACGGGTACCCGTTTGGAAACGGTACCCGTTCGAAACGGTACCCGTTCGAAACGGTACCCGTTTGATACAGGTGCCCGTTTGATACGGGTGCCGTATGGTACGAGTACCCGTTCGACATGGCACGTGACCACATGTTTGAACGTGCCCTTCGAAATGGCAAATTATGCGCTAGCCCTAAATGGGTATCGTCTGGGAGGTTGGTTATCTTAAACATATTTAAGACGTCCCGAAACTCATAAACGTATTTATAACATGGAGAAAACACGTAGAACAAATGCACTCGCGTAGGTGCTTGTAAGTGGACAGGAAAACCGACACAAAAGATTGTTTTCAACTCTCCTCGAAGTTTATTACCTCTTCTGTAGACAAGTACAAACGTGCAAGCGATCTGTGAACACTATACAGGTAGACTTTCGGGGAAATTATTCTCCTGGCTGCCGCGCGAATAGGCGCTGCATAATTCTTTAGATAATTTAGAAGAGTACGCGTAGAAGAACGGTCAATCGTTGCCAACACGTAGGTTGCAGTGCACTTACCATAACAATAGCGGACTTGAAAGAGGTAATCCGTGATATTTGTCGACACGGTCAAAGCAGGACAACCACACAAACACAAACGAGAGGGAACGGCTCCTTGGAAGTTTCAACACGATGCGGCGCACAAGCTGTCATTTGCCGAACCCAACCAAACCGCGAGAATTTGCGACTTCTTTGAAGAATCGCTCGTTGCCGACATACACGTGGGTCTTTTCGAACACTGATAGCTTTGGTGCACATCCAATACGTTGTCGAGAGGCGTCCCAATAAGAACGCAGGGTTAGGCGACAAATTGAAGCAGGTAGGACGAGCGAACTTCGAGCAGCAACTGACAACAAGCAGACAAAGAAAAAAGCGGCTGCAAGGCGCGCCCTTCCGGATCTCGATGCTTAAAGGGGAACTCCGGCGATATTTTGAGCAACCCCAACTAACGATATATTCGAAATCGCCGTCCGTTACTCTTTTCGGTATGCTATTTAGTATCGCGAAATTCAGAATAGTTTTTGTGAAATCGGCAAATGAAAACGACGCCAAAACGAAGATTCGAATATACCCGCGCTTTTCATTGCCCTGACGTCACGGTTGGGCTGGATTGCAGTTCGAGCAGGCAGTCTAAATATGAACTATGCCGAGCATTTGTATCGTGCTGCTGTGCCGGGGGCTGGAGCGACCTTCCAAAGCATTCATTTGACACCATGAAACTGTTTGTAATCAGATGTGAACAAAGTCTACAGCCCAAAGAGTGAACTCCTACCCAACCATGACGTCACTTTTTCAATGTTGCCCGTAGAGCTTTTCACTTTGAAAAACACGATGAGGTCCAAAATTGTAAATTCTGTAACTGCACGAAAAAACGTTATTTTGTTCAAATATTTGGGTTACTAGTTCAGCGATGTTTGTTGGTGTGTCTAGCAAGCTTTTAGGCAAATCGGGGACTATGAAGAAAACGGCGGAGTACCCCTTTAACAGCGTGTAGCTCGCGCGCTGCTGTGGGTCACGTGACAGGGGTGACAAGAGAGGAGGGAGGGGGCGAGGTCAAGGCGCTGGGACCACCGGGACAGCCCCTCTCCCTCTCCCCAGGCATTCCAGGGAGATGCGTTTTTGTAGTCCCGAAGAACAAACGCGCGCGCGCGCGCGCGCTCGAACTTTGGAAATGGCGGCGGGGCTGCCAGAAGCTCGGCTTGCGCCCGGGCGAAGAAAGAACTCAGCGCAAGCTCGTAGTTTGAGTGCTGCAACGGCGGGCGTGCTCTCGCAATGCTCGATGTTCTTGCAGCCGCGTGTACGCGTGCTACCTTCGCTGCGTCTTGAATTAAAGTGAAACGGAGTCTAGACGTACATTCTTTCACGCGGTCGCGTCTTCTGCGAGAGAGATTCGAGCTGAATAAGTAAATTGAGGCAACAAAGATGGACAAAGTATTAAAGGTCTGTCAAAAATATCGGCTCACCAACGTCGCGCGTTTACGTAAAACAAAAAAAAAGGTGTTAGTTTTAGTTGCAGTATAATCGAAAATCAGCGCAATTGAAATATAAATATAATTACTTGCATTACGCGGACGATCTGAAATCGATGAACCGGCGCTCCCAGCCTTCCGGAAAACATTGGCTGCCACGGCTGAAACGCTAGGCGTGCCCACGCCGCCGATCTGTACGTTCAATATCAAACGGGCTCCGGAGAGCCGTTTGATTAAACCGGTGCAGTTTGCAACATGGTCGCCGGTTTGAGCAAACGTGCGACAACTTTGCCCAAACGAGTCGCCCATTTGCCCAGACGAGCGACCCGTTTGCCAAATAGGTGACCGTTATGGCTCTTACGGGGGACCCTTTTGAGCCATACGGGCGACCCCTTTGACAAACTGGTGACCAGTATGGTTAAACGGTTACCGGTATGGACCCGTTTATTTTCATATGGGCGCCAAATGGTTTTTTTCAGTAGGGGGGCGTTCCCCAGGGGTGCATTTTAAGTGTTACATTATTCTTGGTTCAGATAAATTCACTCTTCCGTGAAATTTCTCGGCCCATCGAGCACTCTTTATATGCCGATGACCTTAAAATTTCTATCAGGGCTTCATCTCTGCGAGTCGCCGAGCGACAACTCCAGGTCTGCATAAACAAACTGGGCAAGTGGTGTTTTCGAAACGGATTTCAGTTCTCGGCAGAAAAAAGTGCCATTGTACATTTTACGCGGAAACGTGGACTGTACCCCAATCCCGAACTGTCGCTAAATGGTACACAACTTACTTGTAAGAACTCTCAAAAATTTTTGGGAGTCATTTTTGACCGGAAACTAACATTTGGAGAGCATATTGCCTGTCTTCGCAAAAACTGTCTAAAAAAACTAAATATTCTTAAAGTGCTTCCACACACATCTTGGGGAGGACACGTGGAGTCTCTTTTGCATATTTACCGGGCTACAGTGCATTCAAAATTGGATTATGGTAGCTTTGTTTACAGATCGGCTAGACAAAGCACAATTCGACAGCTTGATCCTGTTCATCACCAGGCCATTCGTTTGTGCACGGGAGCTTTTCGGACGCCACCAGTGGCGAGCCTATACATAACAGCTCATGAACAGCCCCTACGTCTTAGAAGAGAATTGCTAGGTCTATTTTATGCAGGTACAATTTCAATGTACAAGGACAATCCAGCCTACACTCATGTCATAGCCTCATCTTTCACAGAGCTGTTTGCTCGACGCCCATCAGTCGCCCAACCATTTGGAATTCGTGTGCTGCAAGTTTTGTCAGATGCTAGGTTTTCTATAAGCGAGGTTGCAACTTTCCGTCCACCACTCCCCCCTTGGTATGACCCAAGCATCTCTTGTGATCTGCGGGTAACTAAATTCCAAAAGCCATGTACTGCGCCTCTAGTGTACCAGCAGTGTTTTTTAGAAATTCTTAAAGAGTTCAAGGACTACCGCGCATTTTATACTGATGGTTCTAAAATGGGCGATGCTGTTGGAGCGGCCTTTGTTTCTGGGACCACCAGAAATGCTCTCCAGTTGTCTCCAATAGCATCTGTCTTCACATCTGAATTATATGCGATTATTGCTTCGCTTAAGCACATCAGAAAGTTTCGGATCAAAAACTCGCTGATATGCTCCGACTCTTTAAGTGCACTTATGTCCATCTGTGCTATAGGGCCTAAGAAACACCCGTTTATTGTTGATATTCATACGTTAATTGTTACGAGAAATCCAGTCAGTAGGCGGACATGTTCAGTTCCTCTGGGTTCCAGGGCATAGTGGCATCACTGGAAATGAGCTTGCCGACAAAACTGCCCGACAACGTCCGTTCGAAGACAGAACACACATGCCTTTGCCCTTAAGTGACATTCGCCGCGAGATGTCCAAGAGTGTCGCAACAAAATGGTTTCGGCAATCGACGAAATGTAAAGGTTACAAGCTTCATACCCTTCACCCTACTACAGATAAATTTCAGGACAATCGTCACCTCTCGCGTCATGACAGTGTATTGTTAACACGACTGCGCACTGGACATACACGCCTAGCGCACTCACGTCTCTTAATGGGAATGAATCTCCTACCTGCGAAACATGTGACTCAGACCTTACAGTAATGCTCCTCTTTGTTTGCAGGAAGCTGGAACCTTTCCTTAAACCACCTTTAGCACCACTAAGAAGATTAAACATTCCATATCATCCGTGTTTGGTGTTAGGTCCTGAAGCTCAGATTCCGCTCAAAGACTTATTCACGTTCTTTCAAAAAAGTGACCTCAAGTCACTTCTCTAACACACATGAACTTTTGGAGCCCTTTACACTCTATAGGCCGTATTACCCATTTGTGTATTAGCCAGGGTTGGGCAGAAATACTCAAAAATGTATTTGGAAATACAAATACTGGGATACATTAAAATAGCAGCTAAAATACTGATACTGAAATACATATGTAAAAGTGTATTGCGATACGTATCGAAAATACATTTTAAATAGAGGCAAAAAGTTTTTGGAAATACAAATACAGGAATACATTTCAGGGAGGGCAGAAATACAAATACAGAAATACTGATACTGCAATACATTTTTAAAATTTTTTTGAGACGCCAAAGGAGATGAAGCCTGAAGTAGGAAGTGGAAGTTTTTGATCCTGAAATTAGTTTCCCGTAGGCTTGGCACTTTGCCTTAAAGGTAGTCACTTCGGACGACGAGGAGTCTTCAATGGGCTCAAAAAAAGATTCCATCAAGGACTGACTGCGGTCCCTTCCCTGACATCCTCTCTGTTTGATGAGGGATGCGAAAAGACTTCGACCTCTAAATAAAATCTGTCATCCTAAATCCCATCAAAACGTCACCAGGCCCCTGTCCAATAAAGACGCCCCTGTCAACATTTATCACATGACGTCACGGTGGAATGAACTGGTATTCTTTGTCTGTAGGTGTGGCCTTGAACATGAAACTTCAGCACGCTTCTGTATGAAAGGACAATACGTAATTTTGTTGTAGGTTACCTCGCTGAAGATCGTGCAGGCAGCTTCATTTGGATTTTTCGAGAATAGTGTATCACCTGAAGCTTCCTGGAACACATGTCTTATCTTCTGTTACGGTTGAAAAAACGATACGGTGGCATCCCTGTTGTAAAGGTCCTTCCTGCCGACTTTCCGCCACCGACACGTGGATTGCAGTCCTCGTCTTGCATACTCCAAATAGAGACCTCGTGAACTGCGACCTGATACTGCCGGCACAGGTGCGAGCTCTCCGAGAAACAGCGCGCTCGAGACGAGTCGCAGGTGTATGAAGTCTGTGTCCGCACAGCAAGGCCACGTCTGACCTCCTTCCTGGGTTCTGGATCACCAGAACAGCGGGTCACTTTCATGTCGGCTAGTGACGTACCCTTGAGCCGTGCAATATTACGGGCGCAGCCGCAGACGCATTCGAATATGTGTTGAACTTCACTGCGTGAGTCATCCTACTATTTCAAGTCAACCACCGCCAGGCTCGTGCTGCAACGGACTGTGACTCAGCTTTGCCGGCTAGGTATACTGTGTACGCTAAGGCAAGAGAGACGGTTAGCAGCGGGCATTGGATGCCACCAAACAAGGACTAAAGAAACCCCTACCTAAGGACCTGCGGCACAAGATGCTCTGACTCCACCCCTGGCACGCCACCTGGTTCGAGCCCCCGACTACGCAACAATTCTCAGAAAAGAGAAGAGGACGCAGAGCAAAATAGTTCTGAGAATCGGAAGGAACCTTGGTCAGCATGGGTAACAATGCCCCAGCATCTCCTTGACCCTGGTACCTTCAGAAGCAAAAAAAAAAAAGAAGAAAATAAGGCTTTTGAATTTGGATTTTTATTTTTTTATTATTATTTTTTTTTTTGGGGGGGGGGGGGTTTGGGGAGTATTTATCATGAAATGTAACGAAATACATTTCACCCTGATTGTATCGCAATACAAAGAAACATTCAAAATGTATTTCGATACAGGAATACAAATACTGGTGAAAAAAAATGTATCGCGATACAGAAATACATTTACGAAATGTATTTCGGAATTACTGTCGCGATACATTTGTATCGCGATACTGCCCAACCCTGGTATTAGCTTAAACAGAGCACATTAGTTTTACCCATATGCCCTAACATACTACATATTAAATCTAAATAGGATCTTGGCGCCATTTGGCCCTCGTGTTGCCCTTGCGCCATAAAACACCAACAAACAACAACAACTACTTCCTCTCTTTGCCCTTTGCGCAACAGTGTTTTAATGTATAACCAACAGGCCCAGCAGCTTATATTGGTGCGTTTCATTTCGTGCTCACGTTTCCCTTGTTGCCATTGTGGGCGCGTATGCCGTGTCTTACCACGACGGCCGCTAATCGCCGCTAAAGAGTCTGGCGCTGATGTAAAGTAACGTGCTCATTCATTCATTCAATGCTTTATTTTCAAACTTGCTTTCAAAATACACAAAAACTGTTTGGTCCCATAGCCGTTCAGGCTATGGGTCCAAACAGTTTTGGACCCATAGCCACGAATCAACTTCCCATTTACTTTCTAATTTTGTAATGCGAAAGCTTTGCACAACGCAAGGCAAGAACTTCACGTGCGCGCTTGGCCAGCGCAGAAGGAGCCGTTGCGCTCGCCGGGCGAGCGGTAGCGAGGAGCCGACATTCGGACGCCCCGCCGGAGCCGCCGTGCTCGGCGAGCGCGCGGCGATAGCAGCCAGGAGCTTGAACCCCAGCGGCGACGGCTTAGAGCACCCTCAGCGGCGCCGCGGAGAAGCACAGGTGCGCCAGCCGGGAGCTGAGCACCTAACAGTAGGACACGCAGCCTCGCACCCTCAACCTCAACAGCGCATGCGCCGAGGGTTCCCCCGATCGCTTAAGGGCGGCGCAGGATGTACGGAGCGGCACGCGCTCCGGTGATCGCCTTTCCTTTCAACCTGATAGTACATCTAGGTGTCCCATTACATACAGCGCCACACCTCCTCGTTTCATATTGTCGCGGGATATTGATGTGCACTCATATCCCGTGAAGGGAACGATATCGTAATCGTTTATTGACGAAAAGTATCTGTCAATAATGACACGCCGTTCGACGAACTGATTGCCGTCGAATTTAAAACTACATTGCAGCGCCTTCAGCCAATAGCACCTCGAAGACAAGGCCTGCGCATGACGTCATCATCAGCGGCGAGCAGGCTGAAGCCTGACGAGAGTTTGGGCCGCGTCGCAACTACGCCGCATTCACTGGCGGCCACAGCTGTGTACACGACTGCTGAGCGCGAGCTGATAGCAAGCTTCCACAGTTCATTTGCAATGTGCACGCGACACCATCGAGATTGCCGGTCCTAGCAGCCTATTAACGTGAGCTCGCTCTGAGGATGCGCTCGATTTGCGACTCCAGCAAACCGGACGGTACCTAGCGGAAAAGCATTGAACTGGCCGGGACAGGTCTTTCCGAGATTTCTGGTCGTGTTTTGCGGCTTCCGTGATTGCATGTTGTCGATATGGCTCGCGCGATAGAACCGTTGTCCCGGTGACTTTGTTGTAACTGCAGGACAAGCTTACTCCCTGGGTGCTGTGCACGCAATATGCGCAACCGCGTGAACCAGCCATTCCGCATTTATCAGCACTGATCAGCACCGTGGAAGAACAGTAAAAAAGACCTTTCATCGCTTTCTAAAAAAAAAAAAAAAAGGAAAGCCTCTGGAAGTTTGCTTATGCCAACACATCGCCGCAGGTTCGGAACGTGGAGGATAAAAAGCGGGGCAAAGCATTTTGAGTTCAATGCTTGGTTGCTTATGCCCAGGCGTTGTGCGTTGGGCTGGAACATGGCACGGCACGACCTGTATTAGGCCGCCATATTTGCCCGATAGTGACGTCCCGTATAGGTCGCTGGAGTTGCGATATAGTACTAGAACGTGGCCCACTCGTGCTCCCTTAGGGCGGTCCTGCAGCTGATTGGAACCAGTTGCATGACGATCACCTCGAGGCCTTAATTTAGAAATTTAGTTTTTAACCAATTAGACTCTAAAGCGTTTGTTAAAACGTGAGCCTACCGTGAACAATTCATAGCAGAAAGGAAGAAGCAGATATCTCGACTTCTACAAACACTGGATCTCTACTTGAATGAAAACGACAGAAGGCGTACAAGAGAGACGTTTTGGAAACTATGCTCTGGGTAATAAAACTTTATTCAAAATCCTGTTGCGTGTATTGAATAAGCATCACAGTGCTACATACATATGGTATAAATTTTAAATAAAAGTAGAAATGACACAATCACGTGACTGACCTCAAAACGCGTAGTTAACTTTATCTCCCATATGTCACTTTGCTTCCTATAATGCATCACTCTATCTTTGGTTTTTTGCTTTCTCTTTTGTTGCAGTTACGTTGAACAACAAAAACTACTTAATGCTTATGAGCAAGCTCATTGTTCATCCAAAGACTCATAATACCAGTACCTTTGAACTTTTCGTCAATTTTACGCTGCATTCGTGTCACATTTTCGGGCGAAAAGTACGATTTCCAACCACCAACTTCACCTTTCCGAACAAGGCTGCACTTGGCCCGTTTTGCTTCTTCGTTTCCTGAGACTGGCGGAACATCACCGCGTCCAAGCAACTGCGCTATCCCTTTTGCGTCGGTTCTCAGTACATCTGCCATGAATTCGACGCTACTCCTTTCAAGAATGAGTTTCAGAAGTGCGCTGTCACTCCGCACCATATCGCCGTACTCCTCGCCCAAGAAGCGCGCCAACCTACGAACAACGTCCACCTTGTCCCTATGAACCTCCTCGTAAGTCACAAAAAATACATTAGAATCGTGTCTGTGCTCGTAACCCGAGAGGACGTGGTCAAAGTAGTCGCCAAAGCCAAACCGACCATCCAGAAACGTGTCCAGAAAATCCTCGAAAGTTCCGTCGGCGAACTCGTACAACGGAAAGTCCCGCATCATATGGAAGTTGGACACGCAGCAGTCCCAGGGATTTCTGGCCACGTAGACGTATTTGGCCTTGTCGCTGAGCCGCAGTCTGTTCATCGGAAGGTGCGTCCGTAGGAGCCTCGGAGCGTCCAACGACGACTCCTGCAGTCCCTGAACCTCCAGGAATGGGGCCCTGTTCGTGAACTCGGCAAATGTCCTCATCGATCGGCCCTTGTTCAGGAGGAGCTGGATCATTTGCTGAACCAAATGGGTCCCCGTTCTGGGAAAAGTCACCTAAAGGTTTCGTTCTTTTTATTTATTTAGCTGTTGCAGCTTCAACTTACTTCTGCTGACATCTTAATTAGCCGCGGTCTCACTGTTCGCACATCTTACTCAAAGAAAGCCTGCAAACGCTGTCTGAAGCGTGTGGCTTGCTCACAGTTGTCATAAGAAAACTCTTCAGGTATTATCGAAGCATGCATGTGCATGATACAAAAATGCTTGGAACGTGCTTGAGGCGTATCCGCGGATAACTCTTTCATAAATGTCTGCGGAGAACTCCGCTGGTTTTTCGTATGATGTTTGAGTAGCGTGACTGTAAACTTTGCGAATCTATCGCCATTGGTTTAATTAAAACAGACGCAAACACAATTGTAACTTCTCGTTATATTTCTGGTAGATGGTTAGCTAGTCAAGGATGATAGATGTATCGGTACTCTGGAAAACGTGGGTTCATCAGATATACCGTAATTATAACCATACATGGCCGTGCCAAGTTGAAGAACTGCAGTACAAGTTTCCAGTAACGTTTTAAAGGGAACTTCGGTGAGTGGTTTTCAAGATGCCTATCTAAGTATTTATCTTGTAAGTACTGCATTTTCAGATTGAAGTAGTAAGCATTTAACTCCCTTGTCAATCATTTAAAGTGAAGTGTAGTAACCGACAGGCCTAAGAAACGCAGGGCGTGTTTTTTATGTTCTCGCTCTTATCGTCTGATAACACTATTTTAACAATAATTCGATGCTAGGGAACCGCCGTGTCGTACATTTTTAAAACTGCCTGTGACTGTAGGTTACAAGAGTCTTTTATGTCGCAAATAGGCCATATGCAAAATTCTTGCCAGCTATCGTCATCATGTCATTAGAAGCCGCCATATTGTTTCTTTTTCTTCATATTTTCCAGTTCTGGACGAGACGCATCTACAGTTGACTCGGTTTCCACTATATTAGTACGATTTATTTGTTCACTCAATGAGTCGCAGTTTAGTTTTGGTTCAAAAAAGAAACTAAAGACGGCCGCAAAATTCTGGAAAATAAATTTTCGGCAACGAGGTCTCAAGACTCGTCACTCAAGCAGTGAACTTTATCATCCGGGGCAGTGAACGCTCTTTATCGAAGACGTTTGTGTGAAGGGTTCTTATTCTACTTGCAGCAGCGGATCGTATTTTGGTCGCACGACTTCCACTTTGCCGGGACCATTGTCTCTCGGGCAGAACTATTTGGTAATTGATCATGAGTACAATAGTTGGCGCTTTTTTTTGCACATGCTCTATTGTCTTCAAAGTTGTTGAGAAGGCCATGTGTCTACTAGACATGTTGTGCAGCAGACGCAGATGTAAAATTAAAATTATACTGAGCGTATTCCAACGAACCACCCCATATGTTTCATAAGTACAGGATTTTACTAGGTGGCATCAATTGTCATCTTATTTATAAGGCTTATTGCTCTTTTTTTAAGTGACTGCTTCATTCGAGAGCAACAACACATAGATACTAACTGATGCCTGAGCGAATTATAACCCTCACCCATTTACTCTATGATTTCACCCGTTCAATAGTTCTTTACAGTACGGCATCGTTCGCCTGTCCGTTGCAACGTAAATAAGAATATGTTGGGTCACCTCAATTATGTCCCCCTCGTGATGCTCGAGCCCCAATGATTCCATGTAAAACGTGGGGTTATAATAGGCCGAGCATGCCTCGCCGTTGATCAGCTGGGTGGCAGGGACCCGCTTGGTACTGTTCATGGCCAAATATGCCGGGGCTGGTGCTTGTCTAAAAAATAAACATTGGGATTTTTTTTTAAGTACAAACGTAGCACAAACGGGTTGAAATAATTCCATAATCTAATATCACTGAAAAGCTCAGAAAGAAACCAACATTTTGCGAAGACGCATTTCTGTATTTTGACCTCTCGAGTCGCTGATGGCTTTGGCTAAGTCTTGATTGTTTTAAATTGGTTGAATTTGAAGTGTAGACTGCAAATATGATATTCGGCGTGAATGTTAATTCCGAAAACATCGACATTAGAAACTCTGCTACTAAAAATGCAGATATTTTCAGTTGCACATGCATACATACATGCATACGTACATAGATAAAGATAGACATGCAGACAAAGATACATGCGTGCACACATAGAGGCGTACAGACAGACATACATACTCTGAACAAATACAAAGGATTTCTTGAAGACTGAGGGCAAGGACTAAGTACATCACACAGTTATAAAGACATACGTGCGTCCACACACGCATACACATGCACATATAAATGCAAAGATACATACGCGATCAGCGTGCATAAGTATAGACATAGCTGAACGTCCGCGTTTATTGGTGCTACACCCCGCTTGACATGAAGCCCGACCGCAGACAAAGTTCCGATCCGAGGGAGCCCATCGAGCAATGCCGAAAGTTCAACGTCGCGGCACTCGTCGTCTTTTGGGTTTTCGTACGACCGTCTAAACCACCAATCTCCACTAGAGGGCTGGATGGTGCATTGAGCCAACAGGTATGAAGTCAAGGAAAGTAAGTCGTTTGTCTCTAGACAAACGACTTACTTTTTGTGACTTCATACATGTTCGCTCAATGCACCAACCAGCCCCCTAGCGGAGGTAGGAAGTGAGCGCTTGACGGGGTTCTCAACTCTTCCGAGTGCCAGTGTGATCAGCGTCTAGGGCTCTGGATTTTTGCTTGTCATCTCAAGAGGGCCTGCTTTTTACGCAGTAACAGCGCAAGCAGACCCGAGCAGTTCCCTGGGAAGCCATTCGGTGTGAGAATTTTGAGAACCTACTTGATCCAGTGTACCTATGTCTTACGTTCAAATGACTCGTTCTTGGGATATAATTCAAAACGGGATTATTAAAACCCACTCAAAGACCAGAAAACACAAAAAAGACATGAAACAAAACATTGATTGAACGCACTAGGAAGCCCAGCAGACGCCCGACTTCTGGGACCAGCATCAAACTTCCGGTGGCTTCGCTCGCGCCAGGCTCGGAGGGCAGCTATGCGCCATCCAGCCCCCAGTCCGCCCGTTTACTAACCTAACCTAATCTAATCTAACCTAACCTAACCTAACCTAACCTAACCTAACCTAAACCTAACCTAACCTAACCTAACCTAGCGTGAAACAGAGTAGGCGTTGCATTTGCAAAAAACAATAAACTTGATTCTACATAAAGATCACGCCCGTAGGTTATGGTTTCGGTTACCTTTAGGAGAATCGGAGATCACCTTTGGAAAGGGGGACTGAGACGACGGCCTCTTCGGTTTTTTTAGCGCATTCTTTGCTGCAGGCGATGGATAATGCCGTCGACTTGAGCGAGGTACGTATACGTTTGGCGAGCTTGGATTCTTGCAATAATTAGCTCTCAAATAAAAATCTAATCACCCGACAACCCCTTTATACCACATCAATTTTTTTTATTGCCTCGTTCGCACTGTAAAAAATGGTGACGTATTTTACCTGCACACGACCGATGATGCAAGATGCACCTGACTATATTATCAGTATTAAAGAGCTCATAAAAAAAACAGCTATTCTGCGTAGAATACTGGAAACCTGACGTCAAATTCTCCGAGTTATACAGCCTGCGACGTCACTTTATCGACCTTGAATGTTGGTTTTAGCACACCCTTATTTTTGCCGTTTTATCAATGGCTATTGCCACTTTAGAGGTAATGAATAGCATACTGTAAACGTAGTACCCACGAGCATTTTGAAGATGCGTTTAGATCGCGTAGCTCAAACAACCGCCGAAGTCTCCTTCAAAAGAAGAAAAATAAAAACAAGGTTCATGAGGAAAAAAAGTAGCTTTAACAAGGGCTGGCCTGAAACACAGCTCGCACTGAATTGTCCACGAGGCTATTTTTCGAGGTCCACACCCCTAATTTTGTTTCCTTCTGTTTGGGCAGCGGGACGCTTTCCGAGCTTTCGGGTCACGCCCACATTACACGGGTTACACGCACGTCACTAAAAAAGAGTAATCGACTACAAACACAGTGACTCTTCATTACAAAATATTCAGTTTGGTTACTGGATTACTTGAGAGGAAAAGTTATTGCCCGTTACTCAAAAAAGCAACCGTTACTTTTCCGGTTACTTATTTACAAATCCGTATATTTTTAACGGTTTCAAAACGTGTGTTCCTGACCGTTCATTGTTGAATTAAAGTAACAGAATTACAAACTACTCATCTTTTAAATGCGCCAATTTTGATAGACTATCCTCTTGACGGAGACCAAATTTGAGGATTCCTAGGTTGGAATCTTGTAGAAGCAAAGAGCGCCATTACGAAGAGGAGGGAAGAAAGAAAAACGGTAATGAGTATTTCTAGTAGATTCAAATGAATGAGATAACTCTCGTGATTACTTCCTAATAAAAGTATTCAAATGATTACAAATCTACTCCAAAAAGTAATTGATTACAAGTAACTTGATTACTTGTAATCTTTGCCTTACAAGTCTGCGCCCATGTTGCCTGGACATTTGGAAATGTAAGCTCTCATCTTGTTTTTTCAACGTAAGCAAAATCAAGACACGCCGATTCTTTGTCCGACACCAAAAATAGAAACCGAAAGATACCGAATCTGTTGGAAAGAATGAGCCGCAAAAAGCACACGCGAATTCGAAGAGAAAGAAAAAAAATGAAAGATGTTTACAAATCTCTGTAGTCCGAAACTAGAGCGCAGCTTTTGAGGCGGAGTTGGGGAGGGTACAAAGGGGTGGGTAGGCCCGTCTCCTCTTTTGTTCCCTCTCCTCTTCCCCTCCTTCTCCTCCTTCTCCGTTAAATTTAGCGCAAAAAATTCCCGCTAGATTTAGCGGAAAAATTTTCCTGCACAATTTAGGGGAAACAATTCCCCGCCAAATTTAGCGAAAAATATTCCCGCTTACTTTCACGGGAAAATCTCCCGCTAACTTTTGCGGGGAAACGTCCCATAATGCAACACGCGGTTACGCCGACGTCGCTCAACCCGGAAACGGACGCTTAAGAGCTGCGCTCTAAAAAAAGAAAAAAGAAAACCGAAAATACAGAACACTATTTATACAGGGTGTCACAAGAGAAAATTTAGTCTTTTTTACCGCAAAAATAAACTAGGCATCGCCGAATGCTCATTCTCCGCCCAAAGGTAGAGCTAGAGGTCACAGCCAGATGCCAAAGTTTCAGCCCGATCCGATAACTTAATCAAAAGTTATTGAGGAGTTTCAGCGACGGTGTCACCGCCCTGGCGGCCGGTCGCCGAAAGAGAATGAGGGGGATAGTTTCGCTGGGCGTTGGCTTTGTGTACGTGCGTTGGCCGCGAACGTAGGCTTATAAACTTCGGCAGCAAGAATATTACGCGGCTCTAGTGTTTCGGTACGAGCAACAGAGGTGACACGATCTGCTACGACTCGCTACGACCACCCGCCGCAGCGATGCAGGCGTCGAAGGAGCGCAACCTGTGTACTACGCAGTCAGTCGCCGTCGCCCGACGCAGGTCGTTTGGCATTCAGGGCTTTCCGCCCCGGGTTCTTCGCTTGTACTTGGAACCGAGTATTATTTTCTGTGCTTGTGTATGTGCTCAGTGGCTGGATATGGACCTCATAGAGCAGTTCTTCAGACTCGACAGCTACTCAAAGTTGACGGCGGAAGGGCTTGCAGCAACGCTTTCGGTTGGTGCACGGGTGCGACGACTACACGGATAAATTTTAAGATTGCTGCTAGCAAGGTGGGCCATAGTCGCTTTATGTTGACACGACTTTGAGTGTAAGTACTCCATGCAAAGGTGAATCTATCGCGTTTCTAATCCTCCTTTGTTTTTTGTTGTTTTTAGCACGCACGACCGACTGCTAAGCAAATGCTTCTGTACCGATCACGGAGTGAATGTCTTCGGCCTTGCATTGCAGAACGCCCAATAAAAAGTCATATTCGTTCAGCGAGAAAACTTCTCTTTCGAGTGACCTTCTGATTGATAATTTCTTCCGTACTTAAGTGCTTTAATCAACACGATCGATTAAGTTTTCTTCCCTACTTAGGACATTTTCGTGCCGCATGCGGCACTAATACTTGGCACGATGTATGCTACTGGTGGTATTGTGAATTGGTTTACTTCCAAAGCTAACAGTGTGACAGGTGGGACCATTCAATTTGCTAAAATTGTGGCGATATGGGAATTTGTTGCATAACTAGCGTTTTACGTTTAAGATTGATAAGAAACATGCTCATGTGATGATGCATGTCTACAGCATAAGCTTTGCAGATCCAGAATGGATGTGCTATAGGCTACAGCCTCAAGATTTTTAATGGACCAAATTGGTGATTACACGGCAATAAATATTGTGGTGAAAAACTATCCATTGACTCGGTGAGTTTTGATCGTGATCATTGGTGTGCTGTTGGCAAACTAGGTAATGGCACACCTTTTCCCACACATTGCATTGCATCTAGATGTGCTTAAATATCTTTATTTCAAGGTTCAGTGGACCCCTCTGCATCATTACAGAAAGGCAGTCTCAGGCCTCAACAAACAGCACTGAATATACAATGCATAATAACAGGCACCAGTGTCCACGCGTATAGTCTGCAGAAGCCAATTGAGCTTAAAAATGTTTTTGTTTTGTTTAGATAGTTTGCATTTGGTGTATAATCCGCAGGGCCCGATTTCCGTGCCCAGTGCATAGTCCGCCAAGCTGGTGCGTTGCGTCTTCGTGCTTTTTTTCCTGGGTGGCATTTTCTTCAGAAGTTCTTCGGCGAATGCTATTGAACATGAAGAACTGCTCTTGAGGCCCACATCTAGCCAATGAGCACACACAAGCAAAGAAAATACCACTCGGTGCCAAGTACAAACGAAGCACCTGGGCAGAAAGCCGTGAATGCCAAACGAGCAGCGTCGGGTGACGGCGACTGACTGCGTTTCGCCCCTTCGACGCCTGCATCGCTGCGGTGGGTGGTCGTAGCTAGTCTTAGCAAATGATCTTCGCTTCAAGCAAGAAATCTTGCTATACCATAGTCAATTGAAATATGTGTGCAAGTTTTCGACGACGTGGGCTCTCTCACGTTGGTGCAGTTATCAAGAAAGGTACATATTAACAATGCATGTTGCGTGTTTGAGGCTGAAACTATAACGCATACTTATCTAAACCTAAATTTATCGGTCTGCGGCTACAAACATTTTCGTTGACGTTGCTTAGATGATGTAACCGTTCAGGCCTCGCATTAAATGGTGTTGCAAACTCTTCGGTTGTGTATGAAAACCTATTTTGCCCTAATAAAAGACATTTTCAAAAGGACACTTGTCTTCTGCTGATACATATCTTCCAATTTACAATGCAGAGGCAAACAGAAAATCAACTGCGTACATCTACCACTTAGCATAAGCACCTTTGGCATTCATTCTTAAGCACACTCAAATATCAGCTTAGTTTACTCTTGTTTTAGAAGCTTTGCCCTGTTCTGTAAAAAGAAAACAGTTAAAAAAGCTTTACCTTCGTTCTCCTTTTTGCATTTAATACAGACATGTTTGTCAGCAGATATCACCGTGGCACATACAACTCGAATGACCGATGAGACTATTGCTATTACAATAAAGCTTTCCACAAGAGCCAAAACGAGGCTTGTAGGGGTGCACAAGCGCATCGAAATGAGATTGGCGCTTTCGGGGCTTGTTTACATTATGCGTAAAAACAGGACGATCGGCGACCAGCTGATCGCAATATAGCACCAAGGATACCGATGTTTCGATACATAGAACGCAGGATAAAGACCTCAATCGTCCCTTGTATGCTGTAGTTGTCATACTTTCCATCCAACCGCTTTTTAGCACAATTAACTAGAACCGAAGAGTTCGCAACACCTTTTAATGCGAGGCCTGAATGGTTACATCATCTAAGCAACGTCAACGAAAATGTTTGTAGCCGCAGACTGATAAGTTTAGTCTTAGATAAAGTACTATCGGAAACAATATGAGCGTTCGCGCTCATATTGTTTCCGATAGTACGCGTCATAGTTTCAACGCGCAAACATTGTTGATATGCACCTTTCTTTGGAGCCGCGTACATTCGGTTCAACTTGATGACAGCTGCACCAGCGTGAGAGCTCACGTCGAACACTTTCACACATATCTTGACTATGGCCAGATTTCTTGCCTTCGATTGGCTTGAACACTTCATCTGTAGCATCACGGTAGGTCTTGGTTGAAACGATGATCGTCTCGCACACGGCAACAAACAGAGAACGACACACTTTGTTTAATTTATACGCTACCGGCCTACGGGCGTCGCAAATCTATCCCCCTCTTGTCCGCCATGTTGGATCGATCGGAGCGCCCCCTATATTCGCTGAAACTCCTCAATAAGTGATTTTCTGAAACTTTCAATTGGAAAATGGCAGCCAACGGAGTTTTCAAACACATGGGGCTCTATGGCACCAGGAACCGAAAAGGAGCAAAAATGGGCTCCATTTTCCCATTGAAATTTTCAGATAATCCCTTATAACTTTTGATTAAGTTATCGAATCGGGCTGAAACTTTGGCATCTGGTTGTGACCTCTAGCTCTACCTTTGGGCGGAGAATGAGCGTTCGGCGATGCCTAGTTTATTTTTGCGGTAAAAAGGACCGTGTAAATTTTTTTTTTTTTTTGTGACACCCTGTACTGTACCCGAGCCGCCGTACGTTCGGGTGTCCCTGACATCACGCGATAAACTGGTCGCACCGCTTGCCGCCAAAAGACTAGCGCTCCGCGGAAAAAAAAATAATAAAAAAATTAAAGCAGCGGATTTGCGCAGCGTTTAACTGCGACTGTACGTATTTTTCCAACGAGTGATTTGAGAAATGTGCACATAAAGATGCCTTTTGTCTCCTTTTCATGGAACTGCGAGAGTCGACCGACAGCTGTTTCCTTCCCCCAGGTGGTTTTCTTTTTTAAGTGTAATACAAGAACAATGAAGCCGCGGAGGCACACATGACGCCCGTTGTACCGTGACAGCGTCATTGAAACCTGAGGAACGGACTTTTTTCGAGCGATCCACGGCACGTGTGTACGCCCTCTCCCCTAACCTGTTTCTCCTGCTGTCGCCATTTCTGGAGGCCTTGTGAGCACCTACCTTTGAGCGTATTTCGTCTTTTACGACGATTCTTTTTTGAGCATGGACAGTATTAAGCATAGAAAGCAATGACAACCGATACAACGGCACGATGGCAACATGTTGGCACGGGTGGAGGAACATCGGTCCGCCCTTCGTTTGTAGTTGGCAGACAACGACACAGACGGCGCTCCTTACCCGCCCGATACAAAGGGAAGAGCTGCTAGTTCAGCATCATTCATCATCATCATCATGGGGTCCATTTCCATATCACGCTCGCGCTCTTTAATGTCGGTCAATGCTCTACCGTTGAGTCCCTGAGAGATTCGACAGAGTTCTAATTCTCGAAGAACAGTCTGGGGCAGACGTCGGGGAGTGCGCTGGAGGTGGTGGTCGCCTGAAAAATGTTTTCTCTTAGACACAGGGTGTTGTTTTCGGCAGAACCTCGGTCTTACCATGGGCAACCGCGAAAGCTGCTAGAAAGCAGCTGTCAGAGGGTGCGCACGAGGTAGTGGCCTCCATGGGGTACGGAATAATGTTTTCTGTTAGACACACGTTGTTGAAAGCTTGGCGTGCATGGAGAGGTGAATAAACCATTATCGTGAGCTGTTGCTAGTGTGTCACTAAACAAACAGAAGGCCCAGCTGTTTTTTTTTTTCACCTCTTTCTTGGATCCGCGAAATCTCTCGCCGTGAAGTGATCCCTTCAGAGGCGATACTTCACATATAGCTTACTATCCGGGTTATCTAGGTCGCTCTCTCTTTCTCGCTATACCTGATCCAAGCCTTTGAGTTGTAATTTTCAGTGTGGTTTGTTATTCATAAAAGTACTCCATGGTCTGAAAAATAAAAGGCTGACCATAGTGGTGCAATATTTTGTTGTCACATGCGGATGATAAGTAAACTAATGTTGCTTGAGAAGGTAACAGTTGTTCCATTAAAGGGATGGTGAACCGAAATTTGGATTTCAGAAAAAACAATGCAGGAGATGTAGGCGGGACGCTACAATCCCTACAACACAACCGTAAGGCGATATCTCAAATGGACAGCCGTATTTTTGGAAAAAGAGGTCGAGATTGAACCAGGACGACGAAGCGTGTGACCGTGAAGATACCCAGTTTCTTCCTCTCTTCGCTTCGCTCCCTCAAGGCGGCGACGCGGAGAAGACGCGAGGCCTTTCCCTCTCCTTCTCTGAGAAACATGACGTGAACATTTCTGTCAAATGCGCCTCCTTTTCTTGAAAAATACGGTCATCCGTTCGAGATATCGCTGTATGAGTGATGTTTTGGTGTTTGTAGCATCCCGCTGCACGCTTTTGCCGCGTGTTTTGTAGAATCCAGATTTCGGTTCAGCATCCCTTTGACGTACACATGCACCACCCCATTTCATTCGGTCTTAGGATTGCCACCTCCCAAATTTCCGACCGGCTTCGCCTGTGTTTTTTTTTTCATAGCTTGCCGGTTGCCAGCACGCAGCTAAGGCCGGCGGTCATTTGCCGTTTTTTTTTATATCCTAGTATGATTTGTTTATTAATTATAAGTGTCAAAGATTCTCCAAGAAGAGAACACATCTGGCACGAGAAGTCGTCGGTAATGGAAGAAAAGATGCATTACAGCGCAGTGAAAAAGGTACAGCAGAATTTGGAGGTAAAAGTAAGAAGAAGGGTTTGGTTACGAGGTGGCCCTTCCAGGGCAGCCATTGTGGAAAATGAAAATACAGTAGCATTTTCAAATTCTCGTCATTTTTTTTTTTCAAATATCAGTTTGTTTTGTTAGTTCTCTACTTCCCTCGCCCACTCACCTTTCGTGGCCCTTCTTCCGTGGCCGCTTTTTTTCTCGGAGAAAACTGGTCACCCCAATTGCTCAAGGCTTGTGCTATGTCACGAAAAGTAAAGTGGTAACACAAACACTATTATTCTGGTCACAAGAGGCCAGGGGAGTATGAGGGCTAGATCTGTGTTAGCAAAGAGGCACGAGTAAATGTTTTTTCTTCTACGAAAATGTCTATGCATGCAATTTTATGATTTAAGTGTACTTTGCTTATCACACATTATCAAGAAATATAAAACAAATAATCGAGCCTTTCTGACTATCTTGCCTGAATCCTTCAAAAATATTTATTGCAATTCGCTGCTCAGAAACTAACTTGTCATTAAGTATGTTTTTTTACGGCTGGGTAGCAATTGACTTTTAGTTCACCACAATGCAGTTGGGGCAAAATTGAATGTTTTCAGTTCTACCCAGTACGAATATAAATCAAGTTATTAAAAATTATGTATTCAGAAAAAAATATTGCCTTCTATTTACTCACTTTTACTGAACTGCGCAACCAGCAGGTTGTTAAAACACAAACATAAGGAAACTGTAACCTACCTGTCGTCCCGTGAAATTCGAAAGAATCTTCGAAGATATAAGTGTGAACATAATAGGCCTACGTCCTGCGTTTCTCCCGCTGTTAGTCACATTAGCCCGTATCTCACGCTTAAGCCTTCGTTCTGTCCAGTTGAAAGTGAGATGAACTCTACTATAGCACAGCAAAGTGCGCACTCACTCCTTGACTCAAATTGTAGAATACTTGGTATTAGGCGCTGCATATTGATAGTACTGAATTGAGACAAAATTGCAGTGTCTTGTTCAAGATTGCCGTCTCGAGAACCAGACACCTCGGTCCTAAGCAAACGCAAGTGTGCGAACGGGCATTTACTCAATAATATAGAGCAATACGAGGGAGGCACAGAGGTGTGGCCTTGGTGTGTTGCTGCCAGCAAGTGTTGAAACGAAATTTTTATCGGTTTATTTATTTATATATTATACCCTCAGGGCCCAAGCATTTCAGGGGGTGAGTGCCGGGATCAGATACAATACAAAATGGTCAATTCGGCACAAACACATCAATATTACCACGTTAGTGCTTCCTTGAATTTTGGAAAATTTTGGAAGTCACATTGTTGCTTGGAAGATCATTGATGGGCGCGATGCCCGGGGGATGGCGGTCCCATTCAGAAGTTTTTGGTATGAAGGAACTGTACAGGGAGGTATTCTTGCATGTTGATAGGCTTACTTTGCAGTGATGGTCGAAACGAGAAGCTATGTAGAGGGGGTCATTGATGAATTGGCTTCTTTTGCTTAGAATTGCTTAAGTATATTTATGAAACAAGCACGGACGAGAAATCGTGCGCCCGGTGGAAAGGGAAGACAATGAGAGGCTAGATTTCATAGAGGTCACACTAGATATCCGATTATAGCTTGACACTGCAAAGCACGCTTAACGGTTTTGGATGGCTTCGAGTACTGAAATGAGTATTTCTTTACCAGGATCCCAGACCGCAGAAGCATATTCGAGCTTAGGTCGCAATAATATTTTTAAAGCAATAGCTTTAACGATGATGGAGCTAAGGAAAAGTTAGGTCGTAGGAATCAAAGAATGCGATTGCCGGACATATTCGGTTCGCTTCGGTTCCGGTTCGGTTTGTGTTGAGTTCACGGCTTTCGGTTAAGTTCCTGTTCAGTTCCGGTTCAGTTCCGGGGAGCCACAATAACGGTTCAAACCGGTTCGAACAGGTTCAAACCGGTTCGAACAGGTTCGAACCGGTTGAACAGCTAATTTGATAATATATTTTCCGCGTTCTTTCGGCTAGAGGCATTCGCGGAGAGAACCACACTAAAGGGCGCAACTGTCCAGCACGTGAATGTCACGTGATACCCGGAACGTGTGGATGCCCAGTTTGTTTACATCGCGCGCCATAGCGCTACGGCGTGATCGCTTGCTTTCGGATGTGGCGTGCTGGTTCTTTATATTTGTTTCACCGGTGGCACAACTCACGTGACCAAAAGAGATGTACGTACCCATCCATGTGCAAAAAAAAAAAGGTTGGGGAAGTAGAGATTTTATTAAAACATGGCAAAAAGGTGTGGGCGAGCGCGGTGGCCTGTTCAAGCCATTTATCAGGTGCTATCATGGCGAATCATGTATTTTGTATTATGTTTTGATTTTCTTCGGAAGTGTCTGTTTCGTCTTCCGTACGAACTTCACTGGCGCAACACCGCGCCAACGATAATACATTTATCCCCCTTTTTTTTTTTACCACGCACCTGAATTCCTTTATTCACGTCGCCCATGTCGGCTTTCGCGCTGCAAAGTTGAAAGAACGAAGAGTCATCTTTACGTTGCACGAAACGAAAAGACATTCCTCTGTCTGCTCAACAAATCGGGTCCCAAGGATCCCATATTCGAGCGAGTCTTGCCTTTCTTACTGTGCAGTAGACGAGGTGCAATGTTGGGATCGAGAAAGAAAAAAAATTAACTTATGCTGAATGTTGCACTATTTCGCCTGCATAACGTCACTGTGATTTTTTTTTTTAAGTAGGTTTTGCTGATCGTTTCTGCTCAGTACTACGAGTGTTAATTATTCTAGATGGCTTGTGGCTGAGGCAAAATGTCATGAGACGCCCTAAAATACTGGCTGTGATCCTAGGGCGTGTGGTGTTTCACTGGCAGGAATTATAACTGGATCACGAAAGTGTTTTCTTCACCTCGCAGGTAAGATATAAAAAAACAATCTCACGCCTCCTTTTTTAAAAAAAAAAAATACTATCATTACGGCCGGGCATCACATAACATCTGTACAATGTCTCAAATAGGTGTAATTGTAGCGTTAGCTTCCTATCAAATGATCTGACAGTTTAAATGCACGATCTTAGCAAAATGAGTCCTCGATAAAGATCATTTGACAAAACCATTTCCCCCAGAAGCTTACATCTCTTTATATATATATATATATTTTTAATATTAATGCTGTAAAGTTATTGATTTTCGTTTTCTTTAAAATTTACTTTGACTTCTACTTTTAAACTGTATGCCTTTTCAGAATGCAACATTTCTTTTAGAACTAACTTTGTAAGGTTTCTTAGTCATCCACTCTTTAGATGCTGGGAGCATTCACTTTTTCACTGCAAATACCAAAATAATAAACGACGTGTTGTTGCTGATTTGATTAAGCTTGGTAAAGCTCAGGGTGTGCATAAAAGCAAATCGGTGCAGGAGTGCCCTTGATTTTTGAAAGATGAAACAATCGGAACAGAAAACTTGTAAGTTCATCTCAAGGGAGGAAAAAGGACATCAATGGTGCCATTGATTGTTCTCCAAGGAAGTGGCACAAGGATTTTTTTAAACTATCAAGTAACAATACAAGTTTGAACAAAATATGTAAATTTAAAACGTTAGTGAACTAAAAGTGACCGTCGAAAAGGTCAAACCGGGGACTTTTTACGTGTCAAACCAACGACGATCATTTGGCACGCCCCATTGGAGCACTGAGGATAGTTTCGATCTCCTAAGGATCTTTTGACGGGCAACTGAAAAGTCCAAACAGGATACTACAAAACTCACGACTCTGACAAATCGTGCGGCGCTCCGCTTCCGGTCGTCGGGGGGAAATTTCCCCTTGTCAAATCTGCCGGGGGGAAACTTCCTTCCGTCAAATCTCCCCCTCGCTACCTCCACGGCGGCCTTGCTCTGCTCATCACGTGGGTCCGGAGAGCCACTCTCACGCTCTGTTGGCTGTCGGTCAATCGCTCAGGGCCTCCGCCGCTTTGGAAGTCCCGAAAACGGGAAAGGGAAGACTCGAGTGTGAGGGGGCAAGCCAGGCGAGCGCAGTCGTGTCCAAGGTCGTGTCATCTTCCAGCAGTCCTGTGGATTGTATCGGATTCCCGCGGCTCTTGTTCCTATCGTACCTGGTATAGACAAACAAACCTGGTTGGTTTGGAATTTAATAAAATAAATTATATAGTCTTAAGTGCTCAGTGTTTCTACATACAACTAAAAGTCTCACTGTTGCACACTGCACTTTTTTTTTTTCGAGCTACGAGCGTGGATTTTGACGAAAAAAAGCTGAGCCGGGGCGGCCGAAACGCGCGCTTCGAGGCAGGAATCTCCCAAATCCACCCGAAGCCGGACCTCTTTGGCCTTCCTGCTGAGGTAACGGAGGTATCAAGGTCGGCGACTTCGTGAGCCGCGGGAGATAGACGGGCATCAGAAACACCATTGGCAGGTGGTGTGTGACGTCAAGTCTGACGAGCACCGACGTTAAAGAAAGGTGGAGAAGGCGAGGAGGAAAGTCGTGAATTTGGCTTGACCGGTATCCAAACTGACATTCGACCGACGACTGCCGGACGGTTCAATTTTGACGATTTTTGCAGGAGTCGTGTGGCCTGACGACTTTTGTAGTAGCCTGTTTGGACGGGCCTTTATACGGCGCCTTCTCCGCAATAAGCCTCGGTCAGATTGCGGGCCTCGGCCGGTATTCGAACCAGCCACCTGGAAATCGAAGACAATGCCAGACGCAGTATTTGTAATCGTCCGCGTCAAATGCAAGAACGTCTTATAGAAAAAGACAACATGAAAAGATTCTAGTAAGACACCCAAGCTCGACGAAAGCCCATTCAACTCTGAAGCGGCGTCAGGGACCGCGGCAGTCCTCACTTTGGGTTGTGCCGGGCTTCCGCTAGACGGCGACACCAAAACCTCTAGCCGCAAATGTTTCGTTTTTTTTTATTGTTTGTACAATCTACTTTTATTTTCAGATATTAGAGAATACAAAATTGCGATATTTAATTACGTCTAATCAGTACAGGAAATTTTAGATTAACACACGAGACGTCGTCTTTATACGACTCAACGTCCATTTGTTTACCTCAGTCAATGTATCCTACCCAGGGTAGTACAAGATACTCACTAAAAGTATTTCAGTAAAGTTGCTGAGTACCACGAAAAATAGTAACTGAGTAGAGTACTAAATACTGAAATTTGTAAAGTAATTGAGTAAAGTACAAAATACTCCACAAAAGTAACTCGTTACTTTCAAGATACTCTCAAGTTACAATTTTCTCTGCAATTCCTTGTCAAGCACAACCGAAATCAGAAACAAATTCTTCCTCCCAGTTACTATGGAATCTTCTGGAAATTTCTTAGCTAGACTTTGGCTGCCACTCAGGCTTCTAGGAGGTCCCAAGTAACTACGAATGAAACAATTTTTTTTTCTTTTATACCCTCGCTATGGCGAGGACATAGGTGAGGGCAGCGCGGGGCCCGTTCGCCTGCGGAGGGAGTTTCTACACAGAGGCTCGCCTCCGACGCTCCCCTTGTTCCAGGTGTTCATTTCCACTTCCCCCGTCAGTGCACTGGCGGTGCCGTGCAGTCGGGGGTCGGGGAGTCCAGGCCAGGGGAGAGCGGGGGCCACCGTGGCGGGCGCCGGCGGTCATTCGTACTTCCGAAGACAATAGCGAGTTTTAGTAGACTGTGTTTCCCCCTCCGCTAAGCCCTTCCGCTACCCGGAATTCTGCAGCCAAGGCCATCCGCACGCAGGCGCAGTGGTAGTTTTTTCGTAGCGAAGGGTTAGTGGAGGGGGAAACACGGTCTACTACAACTTGCTAACGCTGCGTATGCCCCGAGCGATGGGCCGCCGGATTGGAGCCGTGTAGTCGCGTCTTACGAGTCTTGTGTGCGAAGAGAGCCTAGTGAAACGAACGAGCGGTGTGTGCGACTGCATGCGGATGCAAAGGCACTTCTGAAGCTAGAAGGCTTTCTTTTATATGCTTTCACTCCATAACATAAAAATATAAACTCCGGTTTACTGTCGACTCTTACCAGACACTTGTAGAACCTACCCTCTCTCCGACACAAGTGCCCTCCCTCTGGCTTGTAGCCTTGTACACATCTTAGGCTTTCACCCACACGCCCTTCTGCTTTGGAATCTCTCTTGCTCTTGGGCTTGGCCACAAACAAATTGTAAAAAAATGTGCTTTCACGTTTTACCCAGTTAAAAGACACGACACGCATCCGCTCGGCTTGAGGCTGCGACACCTGCTCCTCCTTGTCACATCTTTCAGCAGACGCAGGGAAGTGCACTGTATTATCTGGCACGAAATGTATCTACAATGGCAGGGCGCCTAGCCTAAATGACTGGAGTTCAATATTTTCCAAGTTCCCCGCCTGTAAAGAAACAAAAAATAGAAAGTAACTTAAAAGTAACTTTAAAATGACTACAAGTTACTTGAAAAAATTATTTAAGTGAGAGTACTAAATACTGGCGTTCGAAAGTATTTGCAAGATACCAAGTTATTCACAAAAGTATTTAAAATACAGTAACTTGAGTAGAGTATTTAAGTTACGTACAAGTCTGAACAAATGTTACCTTTTTTTTTTCCTTAACTATCAATGTAGCGACCAAACTACTACTTGGTTATAAAACGCTAGAAATGCAGGCAGTACCTAATGTGGCAGTCTTCTTGCCTTTGGTATTAAGTGCAAAGGTATGTGCAGCAATACCTGTCACCAACCCATCAAAAAACTTCATAGGGCGTTAAGAAATTTTTCCTATACCTGCTCAAAGGCAGCAAGCCTAGGCACGGCCAGCTCCACTAGTCGCTGGTGGCCTCTGATGAGTTCCTCGGCCAAGTTGCTCACAGAATGCAGCTGCCCCGGCGACACCGGGGGCGAGAACCGCTGGGGGGCTGCCTCCGAGCTAAACACAAAGGCAATTGTGAACCAAGCTGGGAAGGACAATAAGAAAAGGCAGGAACTACAGCCAGCAGCGACAAGAGTGCTATGACATCTCTTGGGCAGTCCATGCGTAATGTAGTCAGCAAACTGGTCCATATTGAAAGCTCATGCGGAAAAGACACAAGTTGCACTAATAGCAATTTCTTTTTGCAAACAATAATAACGTAATAACCCCCCCTCCCCCCTCACTAACTACTACTTTTATGGTATGGAGTGATCTTGTGGACACATGTGCCGGACACCATGTTCCTCATCTGCCTAAAGTCTCCCATTCGTCCTGCTTCTGGATTTTCTTTTAATTTGCTCATATAGGTCCGATGTGTATCAACTAAAACACAAATATCAACGGATGCTGTAAGAGACATTTACGGGTTCCACTCGTTCCTGGCACTTTCCCAACGGATTCACTGCTGCCTGCCGCAGCTGGCGATGGTACAGCCTGAAAATGACGGGCTTCAGGTGAATCTCACTATCATCAAGCAATGATGAACAGCAGAAGAGACAAGAAAGTCAAGCATTACGTTGGGCATCCCTAGAACCCTACAGAAATCTATGATCACATGCAGACATGTGTAAAACATATGAAGCGCCTGAAAAACGAGGACACGAGGGAGACGAGACAGGATATCGCTTGGTCGTGTCTCGTCTTCCTGGTGTCCTCGATTTTTAGGCGCGTCACAAGTTTAAAAAGTACCAACTGGCCCACCTATCCCTTTTACTGCAAACTTGTGTAATTCACGTAAAGGGGCTGCAGCTGTCTTCCGAGGACTTCATCCGACTGGCACTATATAGAGAGGCTTCTTGTAGCCGAACACACTCTCAGAGTTCTACTGTTCACCGTGTTACAATAGACATTATAGTGATATAACAATGTGTGCACCAACCATACTTATCACTTGACAAGTGCGAATAGAAAAATACATTCCCTGTGGTTGCACACATCATAACATTTTTAGGTGAACAAGAGTATAACGCGAGTGCTGCTTGTACATTTGGGCCCCATCACTGATCACAAGCATCCAGATGAACACACTAATCATGTCGGCATGTGCGAAGGCAGCCTCTTTAAAGAGATTCTGAACCGAAATCTGGATTCCACAAAACACGGCGCAAAAGCGTGCGACGGGATGCTACCAACACCAAGACATTACTCATACAGCAATATCTCAAACGGATGACCGTATTTTTTTTTTTTTTTTTTTTTAAGAGGCCCATTTGACAGATATGTTTACGTCTTGTTTTTCCGAGAAGGAGAGGGAACGGCCTCGCGCCTTCCCCGCCTCGCCGCCTTGAGGGGGCGAAGCGAAGAGAAGGAAACGAGATACCTTGACGTCACGCGCCTCGTCGGCCTCGTTCAACCTCGACCTTTTTTTTCCAAAAATACGGCCGTCCATTCGAGATACCGCCGTACGAGTAGTGTGGCAGGGATTGTAGCGTCCCGCCTACAGCTCCTGCATTGTTTTTTCTGAAATCAAAATTTCGGTTCACCATCCCTTTAAGTGTAGTAGTTATGCTGTAATCTTTGCCAGATATTTTATTTCATTTTATTTATTATACTCTCAGGGCCCGAAAGCATTACAGAGAGGAGTGGAATTATACATCAATATAAAGCGAACAATAAAAAAAAAAACGCAAACAAAAACAAGGTTCAGAATCGCTACGGAATAATATTTAGAACATCATTTATGGCGGTTTTAAAATCAGCACCGTCAGTAAGTGAGACTACGGATGCGGGAAGGCGATTCCAGTCGACGGAGGTCAGGGGTAGGTAGGATGCATAAAAGGTGGAGGTGATACCGTAGGGGATTCTTCTTTTAGTGGATGATCGGTGCGCGGCGATATGTATGATGGTTCTGAAAATAATGAGGTTCGAAGTGCTCGGTTAGAGTGATAAATCTTGTGAAATCAGCAGACGAACTATTTTTCTACGAAAGGATAGGTTGGGCAAATATAGAGACTCTTTCATGGAGGTGACGCTGGCTGTACGATGATAGTTAGAAAGTATAAAACGTGCGGAGCGATTGAATAGATTCAGTGGATGATGCTAGGGATACGCCAGGATTCCAGATAGAGCCTGCATATTCTAGTTTGGTGCGCACTAAAGTTTTATATAGGATAAGTTTAAGTGAAACAGGGGACAAGGGAGAAGTTTCTTCTCAGATAGCCTAATAAGCGATTAGCGTTGTTGGTGATATATTCGACATGGATGTTCCAGGACAGATCGTTAATTATATGAACACGGAGATATTTATAGGGTGACACAAAAAGCAAGGTGGAGTTATTAATACTGTAGGAGGGACAAGGACGTTATTTTGATGGGACACTCTCATGGATCTGCATTTAAAGGTGTTAAGTTCCTTAAGCTAATTATCGCACCCGCGGGTGACGTTGTTAATATCGGTCTGAAGAGCAGATATATCAGAGTCGTTCATGATTTCCTTATCAATTACACAGTCGTCAGCGAATAGAATAATAGAAGAGGATACATCCGTGGGAAGATCGTTAATATATATAAGAAATAAAAGTGGACCTAATACGGAACCTTGTGGGACACCGGGCTTGACACGTGATGTTGAAGAATTAGTTCCGTTAGCGTGAACAAATTGGCAACGCTCTGATAGAAACGATTCTCTCCAAGCGAATATATTAAGATCTATGTTAGCCAGAGCCATTCAAAATACTCTCAGAGGTATGACATCGCTGGGAAAAAATGAACACGCTGGGAATATTTTGATTGCTTAGGGAGTAACCGAAAAGTTCGGTACGATCAAAACGACCACTATAAAAGACGGAAACGCAGAGATCGGGTGAAGTGATCGGGTTAGTGTGCCGTTGTATTGACGTTGACGTTTGTATGTGCAATGTGTGTGCTTCGTGTTTGTCTGCCGTGAATGTATGTTCGCCTGATGCTTGTAGCGTAATTTGTATACATGTGTTTAAAGTAGAGGATCCCGAAGCGCAAGGATAGTCTGAGAAAATAAAAATTATTTTATGTATAGTCGGTTACAAGTCAAGGAGGTAGCGGCAAAAGCCCCTCAAAGGGAATCTTGTATTCCTCCGCCACCAATCGCGTCCCGTTGTTTCCGTGACGTCACGACCTGCCCGAACCAATCTTGTTCTGGCAAATGAATATTTTCAACATGGCTGCCGGGCAGATTTTCTACGACTCGAGTATCTTGCAGCAATTATTCTGTTTTTAATGCGGTTTTTCACTTACCCGAGCATACGTCGCTGAGTCGTAAACGCGTCCACTTTTATTCGCAATAGGTTCTGCGCGACAGCGTGAGAATCCAGCGATAGCATTGCCATCGAAAATTTCGATGCGGGAGTAAGGCCTAGCATCGTACATACGTCGAACGCCGTCTGCTTCTCTGCCTCGGGTTGCGCCTCAACATCGTGAAGGCATCGGCTTTTCTTCGCAGTGGTTTCCGTGGAGCGACGTTAAAATGCAGCGGTCACCAAACTCTTCTTTATAAGTGTAGTGGGCTGTGCGGGAGGGGCATAAGTGAACCACGAACCCAGTAAGTGTCTTTACCCAATTTCGACCGTACCTTTGCTGGCGTTAATAAATAGTCTGTCTACTGAAATGACGCTTTCGAAGCAGTATGCATTCATCTGTGAAACGTGGCGTCCTTTTCAAGTTTCCGCGTCGCAATCGGCTGCACGGTAATCTATGACTGCGATAGTACCCGCGGGTACACCCTCTTTCGCAATAATGAGCTGTTACATACAGGTGGCACACAAATGATAAAGCCAGTGATGCGTATGTTACAAACATTTAATTGATATTGTTTTGGACGTTAAGAGGCTGATGTCTTCTTTTGGAAGAAATACCAGAGAATTTGAGGGAAGCAGATTCGGTTCTCTCAAATGCTTGCGAACATTCTGCTTGCTCTCGAGGCGCTGTCAGTCGTAAGTTTATGCTTCGAAACCCGGGTACGCGACGCCTGTACCTCCACTCGCTTTGCGTCGCGGCCTGAGGTATTACCGGTAAACACGCACCAATTTTTCCAGTTTACTTAAGAAGGAAAATGTGCCCACAATACTGGATCGCAGCATTGGTTTAATAATTTGTAAAAGATGAAAAGTATGGTCAATAAAAATTGATTGTAAGGGCAGCTTCCTGCTTCATGAATTGTGGCTTTCTTACATGCGAAATATTTGTTTAAATCAAGAATTGAAAACATACCGAATACTCTTGATCTTGGTCCGAATGCAGGTGGCAGAATGATTTGTCTTTATAACAATAAAATCAACAATGTTTGAATCAAGCAACAGCTCAAACCGCCTAATTGCATTTCTGATGTATGTTTATCTCTGGATCATACCAGGCCGTAGCCGCGAACGAGCTCTTCAGAATCTGCCATCGTCTTTTTGGTCTACCTTAGCAAAGACAGACTCGTGTAAAAACATTGAGCTTCTTGGAGGCAACCTTGCAGTCCTCATTGTCAGAGCCTCCATGGAACCATTGGAAAGAAGGGTCCCTGTTGTTTCATCGACACGTTTCATCAACTTTTTACGACTCGTTTCATCGATACTGCCACACTGTGCTGTGAAGTTTCATCGACACAAAAATTTCACGCTGTAGGAACATTTTGTTGTGCGTTTATCACTGAAGCACATATTAAACTATCCGACCGACCCAGTTCACGACGCTTTGCGGCGACAGTCTCCAGCAGTTCATTACAAAAATGTGGACCCACCCAGCCCACCCGTACATACCGCTTCACAGCAGCGTGTAAGGGTGGTCCAACCCCCTGCATGTACCCGTACCCTTGCTCACCAACTAAGCAGCGCACCCCTAACCAAACCAAGATCTTGTCGACGAAACATAGCAAGATATGTCGATGAGCGAGTGTCGATGAAACAATCTGTTGATAAAGCGTCGCAGCGTTGAAACAAACTGTCGGGGAAATGTCATTTGATGAAATGAGTGGCAGCGAAAAAAAAAAGCCTGTTCCCGAGCCGCGTTACTTAAACACTATCGCATGCATCATTTTTAGATAATCATTGCCAGAACAAATGCACTCTAAACAAAGAAGAAAATGAATTTCACGCCCCTCTGCTGTTAAAGTTCACGACCTGGAATTGGATAAGGGGCCATAAGGCAAATTTGATATAGTTCTGGACTGGACAAGACAACCTTTCGGTACTTCACAACTCTGCCCTTGGCAACAAGTCTGGCTGCAATCTGTGCATTGTGGTTCTTATCAGCTTTGAAAACGTTAGATTTAATTCTGTACATTGCACTAGTCCGGGAGGCTCAAAACTGAGGTCTCTATGGAAGACCGCTTCACTTCATCACAGCGTTTCTGCAAGACGGACAATATCAAGCTTGAGCTAGGCCCAGTTACTGGCATTGGCATTCCCCAGATCTCCGTCTTCTCACCAATCCTTCATCAATGTGGTAGCCGACGTTTTCTCAAGTCAAGCAATTAGTGCTGTTTTTACGATATATTTCAAGCGAGTACAATGGTGCCTCTTAAATTCAGGAAATCTATGCCGCACTACTTCAGACCGCACTTCGGCGCACAGGGCAGCCTGCTCCTCATCCACCACGAGGTGTTGGCCAACTCGCCAAAGTGCAACCCAAGAGTCATAATGGCCGTCGACTCCAAGGGAACTTTCGACGCGTCTACTCAGCTTCGAAACGAAGCACTAGCACTCGCATTTTGCTCTCCACTGTGCTAACACAAGGTATTGTTATTCCCAGGGTGGCCTCAGTCGTGTGAATGGCCACAGACGTCCTGTTTACGTTTCGAAATGAGATCATTAGCAGTTAGAGTTAGCTGCACACAGTGCTGACAGACGTTATTGTTATTCTCAGAGTGGCCTCGGTCGTGTGGATGGCCACCGACGTCCAGTTTATGCTTCGAAACAGGTCATTGGCAGTTAGAGTTAGCTGTCAGCAGCGCTGATGCACGTTATTGTTATTCTCAGAGTGGCCTCGGTCGTGTGAATGGCCACTGATGTCCAGTTTATGCTTCGAAACAGGTCATTGGCAGTTGGAGTTAGCTGCCCGCAGCGCTGATGCTCGTTATTGTTATTCTCAGAGGGGTCTCGGCCGTGTGAATGGCCACCGACGTCCAGTTTATGCTTCGAAACAGGTCATCGGCAATTAGAGTTAGCTGCCCGCAGCGCTGATGCACGTTATTGTTATTCTCAGAGTGGCCTCGGTCGTGAGAATGGCCACCGACGTCCAGTTTATGCTTCGAAATTGATCATTGGCAGTTAGAGTTAGCTGCCCGCAGCGCTGATGCACGTTATTGTTATTCTCAGAGCGGCCTCGGACGTGTGAATGGCCACTAACGTCCAGTTTATGCTTCGAAACAGGTCACTGGCAGTTAGAGTTAGCTGCCCGCAGCGCTGATGCACGTTATTGTTATTCTCAGAGTGGCCTCGGACGTGTGGATGGCCACTAACGTCCAGTTTATGCTTCGAAACAGGTCACTGGCAGTTAGAGTTAGCTGCCCGCAGCGCTGATGCACGTTATTGTTATTCTCAGAGTGGCCTCGGACGTGTGGATGGCCACGAACATCCAGTTTATGCTTTGAAACAGGTCATTGGCAGTTAGAGTTAGCTGCCCGCAGCGCTGATGCACGTTATTGTTATTCTCAGAGTGGCCTCGGTCGTGTAAACGGCCACTGGCGTCCAGTTTATGCTTCGAAACAGGTCATTTGCAGTTAGAGTTAGCTGCCCGCAGCGCTGATGCACGTTATTGTTATTCTCAGAGTGGCCTCGGTCATGTGAATGGCCACTGGCGTCCAGTTTATGCTTCGAAACAGGTCATTGGCATTAAGAGTTAGCTTCCCACAGTGCTGACTCACATTATTGTTGTTTTCAGAGGGGCCTCGGTCATGTGAATGACCATAGGCGTTCCCTTTAGACTTAGAAGCAGAGTACTGGTACTGCGATTTCGCTCTCCACTGTGTTAACACAACGCTTTGTTATTCCCAGAAGCCTCAGTCATGTAAATGGCCACAGACGTCCATTTATGCTTTAAAGCAGAGCACTGTCAGTGATATGTTGTGTCGTTTTTTTTAGACAAAAAAGAGCTTATTTGCGATCAAAATTCCATTTGCTGCGTAGCAAAGATCTTTAGACAGCGGGAAGGGTCAATATGGCATCTGATGTCTTTGCCGTAGATGGGCTGCAAACTTTTGTTTTCGTGAAGTTGAAATCTATACTGGTGATTTATGGCACAGTGCATTGTATAGACCAGCTTAGACATTATCGCAACAAAAATAAAAAGTTTGTCTGGTGGCTGCATATGGAAATGCTATTCGGCAACGAGCAGAGAAGCATGACAACATGAGACACGGGAGGTTAGTGGTGGTCAAGAACAACAATCCGATCTTAAAGCAAATAAGTGATCCTTAAAAGGACCGTTTTGTGTTCCGAGATGTTCCACGCTTTCTCCATAATGGTGGCCTTAAGCTTCGTCAAGGGGCTCGACACCAGACAGGTCACTCTCGGATGGGGTGTCCTCTCCATCCAGCTGGATGACGATGGGCTGGATGTGGGCACTTGTGGCACCGCCTCGTCGGAACGTTGCTTCAATGTCAATAACGTGCCTGACAGCATTAATCCAGTTGTCAGTGGTGACCTTGTCAACTTCTTCGTTGAGGAGTCTCCCCACGTCGACAATCTTGAACGTCGTGTTTCGGGCAGCAACGCCGTTCTTGATCTGCGCCCATATCAGTTCAATGGGGTTGAACTCGCAGTGATACGGTGGGAGCCTGACCACAGTGCAGCCAGCTGTCTCGGCAGCAGTGTCCACACGATACTTTAGGTGCTGTGGCTTCACCAAGGCCACAATGTCGAGCAGCTGCTTCTTCACCATCTTGGGGTCCCATGAAATTTTCTTAGACGTCAGCCACTGTCGGATGTCGTCCTTCCGGGAACTCGTCGTCGGCACTGCTTCCAACCGCCGTGAATGGTAAGAAGCGTTGTCCATGACGATAACGCTTCCTCTCGGCAGTTTGTCAAGGACACCGTCGAACCACTTCTCGAAGGGGGCGCCATCCTCTCCTCGTGGTAATCACCGGTTTTTTGTCCACGGAACACGTCCAGGCAGCCGTCGACGAAGCCTTCATCGCTGCCGATGTGGGTGACAATAAGACGCTGGCCCTTCCCCGATGGCTGCTTGAGGCCAGTCGAGAGACCACGCATGAAGGCGTCGTGAGACGAGGCCACTGTCGTGTCTACCCACACCTTTGAGACTGTGCCCTGCCGTCACCCACGTCTCGTCCAAGTAGAAGATCTTCCGACCATCTTGTCGGTGACGTGCGATCTCATGCAGGTACTTCTGCTGCCAGACGACTATGTCCTCTCGTTCAATCAACCGGGAGTTTCGTTCCCTCTTGTCATGCTCGAATCCGATGTCGTGGAGAAGGCGACGCACAGTCCAAGCCTTCAACGAGGGAAGTTCAGTGCTCGCGCAGAATTCGGCCGTTATCTTCTTGACCGTGGGGACCTCGTTCCGTCGAAAGAAACGGTGGACGCACGATCTTAGCGCGCACAACGTGAACTCGCCGTACCTGACTTTGCGCCGCCTCTTGCCTTCACTTGCTGGGCGCTTCCGAGAAGGTGTCACAACTTGTCCCTCGGTTTCTTTCGCCTGCTTCCTAATCTCGAGGACGGTGCGTACACCAACGCCAAGCAGCTTGCTGACTTTGATGCAGGACTCCTCCACAGTGAGGCCGGGCTGGCCGGGCTTGGCGGGCGGTTCGTGTCGCACCTGAACGTACGCGTTCATTATCAGCTGCCGTGCAGCTCGGTTGAGGACATCGCCGCTCTTATGCTTCTTGTAGAGGCGCCTTGGCGTAGGCGGCGAGGCTGCACCAGACTCTCTTGACGAAGAAGAATCGGAGGAATCGCATTCCGCTGTCTCTACGTTGGGATTCACAACGGAAAAGGGCGACTTCGGCATTGTTAAAACGCGAATCGCAGGAACTTTCAAAACCCGAAACGCAGGTTTTTTTAACAAACGCAGAAATACACGGAATGTACCTAATTCGAGTAGGAAGGTTATCAAGCTAAAACCAACAACCATATATGCATTACTTATAAAAGTTACAATTTTCGTTGCACTGCAGCCTTCTTTTTACGTCAACCTTCCGGAGCGAGTAATTTGCCTCGGCTAGGTGGCGCAAGCTGCCGCCCGCTACAAGGTCTGTCTGTAGTCAATATCCATCCATTGAAGTAGAAGGGGCGTTTTCAGCGAACTATCTTCTCGATTGCGGAGGCGTCTGAAGTGGGCGCATCACGCTTATGGGGAGGGGCTTCTACTACCTTCTTAACTTGTAACCGACTTTAGAACATGAATTGGGCGGTACCTAGCGCCAGCTAGCCTAGGTACTTGCAATTACTTTGCTTGACCCTGCCATCTGGTGGCAAGCGATTTAACCTTCTTTCACGCTACGCGGTAAACGGCAGCTTCGAGTTTGTTCTTTTGAGAGCGGCTTTTGGTTTTGCGGATTGGTTTGACATTTCTCCGTGATGTGCGCGGTTGGCGAAAGAATTGGTACTCGAGGAATAGCAAAGGTAAGACGTGAAGTGCGGGACGTAAGTAGGTATCGGTTGTCTCCGTTTAACATCGCAGTGCTGACGACGAGAAGACCGAGTAACTTCTTTCGAAACGCAGGTTTCTGTACCTGCGGGGGCAACCTGGCTTCAGAAACAAACACAGTTCGCGGAAAGCTCGTGTTACGCTTTTATTTACTGCTCCTTTCGTCCCGTACAAGAGACGTAGCGTCCTCGTTAAGCCTTATTGAGCTCGACTTGCTCGATTCAGGAACGCCATAATGAGATGCAGGCGACGAAGGAACTATTTGCTCCCCTGCTTTTGGGACGAAGGTTTCTCCCTTTCTGAAGGAACATATATGTCAAGAGCGTTCCTCCCTTTAGGGAAGACTATCCATACCCTTTTTTCTAAGAGTGTACTGCACGCAGCTTGTGCGATAGGGTTTTCGAAGGAGAACTGTTGTATTCCGTAGTGTTGGCGTGCACACAAAGAATACACAAAACACACTGGGAGTGAGAGCTCCCGTACAGTCGGAGGTCGGAACACACTGCGAACTTCGGTGGCGGCTTTCACGCAAAAGAGGATGAATAGTTTCACGGCGTCGTGCAGGCACATAAAACACTGCTCACTGTCAGATGTTCCAATCGGTTTGCTTCTCTCCACGCTGAAATGCTTCAAGCCACGTTTGACCACTGCATGAATCTCTCGACCCCTGTGCCTTTTCGCCTTTCTTGCGGATCAAAAATAAAAACAGCGAAAACACGTCCTAACCGGAAAAAGGCGACACGTCACGTCCGTTTGATCACTGATTGGCTCAAGCGCGCGCGTCGAGAGAAATATTAGGTCCAGAGGCGTCGTATTCCTGCGTCGTCCTCCTCGGCGCGTGACGTTTTTCAATACAAAAATAAGCAGAAAACTCACCCCACGATGTGCGTTTTTCTGTACTGTGAATGCGCCTTTTCGGGGCTGCCGCCTCAAGTCCGTTGGGGACTTGCGCGCCTCGGTGCGAGGCAGGTTGGACAGCCCCCTGGTTGGTCGCAGTGCGCGAGAAGTGTTTTCTTTTTGTTTGTTTACGGAGGCGGCTGCTGCTCGGCGCGTACCCTGTGGCCGATCGGATTTCAACTGAAGGGCTTCTTGAGGTGCCATGAAGACGGTGACGGCGACCACTGTCGAAGTATCGGGGCTGTAACGTGGAGTCTGTTGGGAACTTGACGAATGTGCCTGTATGCGCCGTGTCGGCCATTGGACGGGGGGCAGCAGGTGAGTCCGAAAGGATTCAAACCCATAGTCCGATCCTCTCCCCAGGGCGAGAAGGACCGATGTTTTAAGATCTCGCGACAGGGCGGGAAGGGGCGATGTTCGCTTGCTTTAGAGCGACCGTAAGGAAGTTCAACAGAGATGCAAACGTCCCCTGCTTCTACATAAAAATTGTACAAAGTTTGTAAAGTAAATAAATGTCTTGAACCCGCAACCATCAAAAGCTTCCGTAGTGCGCCGACGTACCAAGACGCCAACTAAAAAGAACAAAAACGAAAGTTTACTGTGATATTGGAGCACTCATAAGAACCAAGAATCCGTTTTTTTCCGAACATGGAACAACCGTTCACGTTAATACAAGCATACCAAAACAAAATTCTACACACTCAGATAATATATAACTCAAAATAAAAGAGAAGCAAAGTCTGAACCCGGCCTTTAAATTAAATTTACGCTAACTCCACCGTGAAAAAAGTTGTGCCTAATAAACACCTGTGTGAGGATACAGTGGAGGATATATTGAGCAGAAAAAAAGCAGAAGGGCCAGATTAAAATTTTAGATCTGTGCTTATATTTGGTATTGCTAATAAAATACGAATATTACAATTTGAGTGCTGGTGAAATTCAGATGTTCTGATACGGATATATTATATTTAATATGTATTAAACATGGATGATTTAAACCAATATTATCTTGAAATATTTTCCAGAAAGCATATCAATGAAAAGGAACAATTTTATTGCATGACAAACACCTCGCATAGTTGTATTCAGAAAGAAAGAAGAGGTACTGTGTAAAGTAATATTGAATTGTGTGCTTGTTTAGATTTCGGGGAGTTAGTCAGCTACGATGGGCGTCTAGTATCTCGGCTGCAGGTGAAATATTTAGCTAGTGCTGCACAACGGTTGATCTTTGTTCCTTAACGTGCGTCAAGCAGTAATAGGGAGTTTTAATAGATCGTTTTCAAAGGCCCGCTACTGCTACGAGCGCGCGTTTTAGAGCATGCATCGAAGTGGCAGCGCGAGCTCCCGCCACGATTAGCGTGGCCTGAAAACACGATCTACTAAAACTCTCTAATGATACAGGAACGCACACCGGCACGATGCTCATCTGGAAGTTAAACATGCAAAGGTTGAAATGCAACCCAGGATACCTCGGTTCTGCAGCACGGGCGTTCACTCCATTGATTCATTTTTGAATTGTGTAAAGCAGTAAACAACAACATTCCCCCAATATAACGGGCAGAAATAAATGGTGGCTGTCTTCCGAAGTCGTTTCATCTAAATCCCCGATTATTCACCCGGTCCATGCGAAACGCGCGAGGCCACCTCGCGATCGAGGTCTGTTAAATCTAGTGAGTCGGTGACACTTCATCGTCCGAAAAAATGAGGTACAGTATACAGCTGCTATGAATTCCGACCGGTCGTAAGATTAATTTCGCATACCCAATGAATTGCGCAAATTGTGTGATGCGCGTCTCAGCGAGCGATTTTAAATTTGTAAACAGTTCTTAGCAAAAGTTGTACAGAACAAATGAATCAATCAGCAAAATTTGACGGGCCATGGCCGAAAATTTATGAAGTTATGAAAATGTTTGCTTTTCTTTCGAGCAGAAGTCGCGATGTGACAATATTCTTTGCCGCGTATTCGATGCGAGAGGAGCTAAGCCTTAGTTGCTGACTCAATGTAGCTAGAACAGGCGTGCGGCGCTTTGCAACACAATCGTGCGCGCGTTGACAGCTAAGATGACAACACGTCATTTACTCTAGTGAATGCGAAATCCTTTTCTACAGGAGCCTCCATAAATAAAAAAAAAGGAAGAATAAGAGAGGCCGTGGAATAGCCTCGACGCTCGCCGCGCAACCTGTAATGTGAAGCTCCAGTTGAACATCCTATAGTTTTGTTTAAATCCAAAAAGCAATTTCGAGGCCGCAATTGCTCATTAGAAAGATTACTCACAATAACATCTTACACGATTCTTTATAAATAACCCGATTTCAATTGGCATAGAGGCGAACTAACATAGCCACTCCGTGCTATTGGATAGCGCGTCTTCAGCTCGCATCCTTCCCGCTCCGTTAAAGGAAGGCGCCCGCGAGGCGGCAACACTAAAACAACGCGCCGCCAATCGGATGTAGGAAATGTGCACGGCCGCTGGTTTTACCGTATTCTTAAAACTTCACAAGTAATTGAGCTCTAAAAGAATGGATATAAAGCTTTTTTTTATTTTTTTAGTTACGTTTGCGTGCCCAATTAGGTACGTACGCTTCGGATATCATTTTTCGAGGCGCGGTAAATGTGCTGGTTTTTGCGGCCGCTCTCCGTACACTGGATACTTGCAGCAACAAGGGATCTGATATGATGCGGCAGCTTTTGCAGCTGTCACAGCGAATGTTCTTCGCGAGAATTTGTAAAAAAAACACTCTCCCTTTTTTTGTATAGCCGATGTGTGGACGTAAAAACTACACGTGTGGGCGTACAACAACTCTGAAATAAATGTCTCTTAATCCTTCAAATAAAGTTGGAAGACACCGAATCTGCACCGTGCTGTGTTGTTGTCCTTGTCGTTTGTTGTCGTCGTCGTTTATGGTCGTGTCGATTGCTGCCGTTGTCGGTCGTTATCGTTGTCATTTCTTGTTTTCGTTGTCGTTGATGGTTGGCGTTGTTGTTCCTTGTTTGTTGCTTAACTGCCCTGGGTTTATAGAGAGAGTGCAACCAACCTCTGCTGCGCTGTCCTCGCGCGACGCAGCAGAGGCTGGCTGCACTATTTCTCCACGGGGCGCGGTGCCGTCGGGGCCGAGATGCGCTCCGATAGCAAACCGAAACTTAAAAACACGTCGTATTTGTGCGGTTTGTCAGAAAGCCGTAAAATGCTTTGCGAGCCTTCTATCGTTATGCAATTTGTTGATTTAGTGTTTTTTGATGATGCTGAGGAATTTCCTAATGGAAACCATGCCCTTAAACACAATATTAAAAAGTTAATTACGCGAAAATATTAACAACTTAATTATCCCGGACTTTATTAATTTTCATAAATAGGCCCGTGATCCAGGACCAAAACGAGACAAGCCGTTTTTTCTTGAAGCGTAGTTTTTGCAATATCGACTGTGTCCACCTTTCGTAAAACACCCTGTATATAAAAATAATAACTTCCATTCCTTGGAATTGCCATTTTGTGGTTATTGTTACAGCTACCAACACTGCTGATTTTAGAATTACAATTACTGATTTGTTAAACGATGTTTCGTAGTAATTTTGTATTCTTGTACTTAATTTCTTTTTTGCTTTTATATGTAAGTTGCAGTGCCTCACTCCTATCTGTTATGCCTTGAGAGGAAATAAATGAAAATAAGTACAAAATAAAACTGCAAAGTAAGGTCCAGGGTATTTTTGACAGTATCTACAGATTTTATTTTTAAATACCATGACTCCAGTCGGCAGATTCTTACATGGCTGTGAAAACCCTTGGCGACCGAGGCTTGTAGGCGTGCGCAAGGAACACTGACCATCGAGGGGCGAGTCGCCGGCATCTTTTTCGGCCCACCATTTGGTCAATTCCTCTCTCACATCTTTCAGTAGGAGAGGGCTTTCTTCCTCCGTAACCACGTATTTTAAACGATTGTAAACCATCTAGACGCTTAAAAAAATCTGGAGGCGATTGTTACTTTTAAAGTGCTATATTGCACAAAACGTATATTGGTTGTGTCACATGACGTATATTTTCCAGATAAAATTAGCGTGGAAACCGAGTGGCTGTATAGGTCAGGGGACGTGAATTTCCCCGCTAAATCTAGCGGGGAAACTGGATTGGTGTCTGGGTCACAAGACGATAATTTCCTGCTAAATTTTGCAGGGAAACTGAATTTATATTTTTGGCCAAAAGGGACGTGAATTATTCCCCTCTATTTGGCGGGGAAAGTCAGTTGACGTACAGGCCCCGTGCTGTCAATTTTCCCAAGGTGTATAGGTCACGTGACGTCACTTGACGCCGCTTTCCCCGCTAAATTTAGCGGGAGATTCACGGGAGTATTACACCTACACTCACGGGGAAGATATCCTACGGATACCGGTACGGTATCTGCCGGATATGCCCGCAATTTTTTGCCCGTATCTCGGATACGTTCGACGTGCCTCTCGACTACGGCAGACGCGTTATGTGCAGCTTTCTTTCGGAGCTCAGAAAAGCTAAGAAAAATACACCCAGGCCACGTAAACAACAAACAAAGAACAACGACGACAGCCGTGAACGACAACGAAAACAACGAACGACAACAACCGACAACGGCAACAAACGACAACGACAACGGCAATAACACAGCATGGTGCAGATTCGGTGTCTTTCAATTTTATTTGAAGGGTTAAGATACATTTATTTCAGAGTTGCTGTCTGCCCACACCAGTAGTTTTTACGTCTGCACCTCGGCTATAAAAAAGAAATAGCAAAACGTTTCTGTTTTTTTTACGAACTTTTGTTAAGGACATCCGCTGTAACAGCTGCAAACGTTTATCGTATCATGGCAGATCTCTTGTTACTGCAAGCATCTGGTGTACGGGGAGCGGCCGCAAAAGCCAGCACATTTGGCGCGCGTTGCAAAATTCTAATCCGAAACGTACATACCCAATTAAACACAAACACGTGATCACGCTCGTCCACATCCCCGCGCGGAGAACTGGGTTAGCTCATGAAAGGGGGGCGGTTCATTGGTCTGGCAATAGCTTAGCTCCCACCGCACTTTCAGCGTGGGATGAACGGGGGATGGCGCTTTTTTTAACGCGATGTCCCAAAAGATCCGGCGTCGGCGGGACCAAAAAATCTCATAATGCAACGCGCGCAACCCCGTGTGACGTCACACGTGGCTGTGACGTCATAACCACATCGACCCGCTAAATTTGGCGGCAAAGTTTTCGGTTAAATATAGCTAAACACTTTCCCGCCAAATCGAGGAAGAAATTTCCCGCAAAATTTAGCGAAAACTTTTCCCGCCAAATTTGTCAAAAAATTTTACCACCAAATTTTACCAAACATTTTTCGCCGTATTTCACGGATTGTTTTTACCGTCAAATTTGGCGTACGCCTAAAATACCCAAATATGAAATTGAATCACGCATCACTGATGTTTTATACCTAGGAGTAGTAGCGTCGCGACCGGTTACCGCACGGGGTGCCGCTGACCCTAGTGACGCCACTGCCTAGGAGTGAGTATGGGCTCGCGCAGTCAGCCTGAAATCACCATGAACTTCGCAAGGGTGAACAGGGCAGTGTCTGGGCCGATCCTGAACGAATGAAAAAGAAGTGCGGGCGGGAAGGTGAAAAGAAAAGGACACAAGCGGCGTGAGAGCGAGCGGCGCTGGAGAATCGAACCAGGCTGGGAGTGCGAAGACGTTGGACCTCAATTTTCGGTTGCGCCTCAAGAGGTCTAAGAACCAAGTCTGCTGCTTCCCGACGGGTCTCGGCGCTAATCCACCTTGCAACTGACCTGATCTTGTTGGGAGCAAGGACGGTCTGCAAATCTCGCACCCAGCAAGAACGAAACATCCCGGTGCAAATCAAGACCCCGCCAACTCCAAAAGATAACTCAATACCGAAGCGCTCTTCGCAACCCGAATCAATCCAACCCCATGGCATCTACACCAGCCTGCGGCCAGTGATCTACACCAAACTCGTGAGTTGGATTCAGCCTCCCCCACTTGTAACTTTTGCGATCGTTTCTCTTCCTTCATTTTATATATTTGTGTATTTATGGTTTACTTTTATTTAATTATGTTTTAGGACCAATCCATATTTGTGTTTCCAACGATAGAACTGTGTCTCGACTAACTGATTAAAATCTATAAGTAACTAACCACAACCCGACAGCAGCCACAGCTTCTGCCATCGTTCACTAATGCTCGATATGGCTTGCGGCATCACCTCCAGGTTCGAGGACGGATACAAAGTGAGATAGACGTCTGGTGTTTCAAACGCACCGCTGGCAGTATGCATGGACTCATCGGTACCTTTGCGTCTATACTCTGACTTTATTTGACGAGAGCTTGACTGCATGTCGTTGCATGAACGGACAGGCCGCCTACGACCTAGGCTTGAGGGCGTGCACCAGGAACACCTGACAGTCGAAAGGTGAGCCGCCGGCTTCTTTCTGAGCCCACCACTCTTTCGCTTGCTCGGTGACATCTTCGAGCAGGAGAGACCTTTCTTCCTCTGTGACGATGGTTGTCAGGATATTCCCAGCCATTTGATACTCTGGAAAAAAATATTTAGGCGGTTCTAATTTTTGGAGGACCCGCCTCAACAGGCCCAGAATTGTTCCATTGAGCCAATGTGTATAAAAACCGTAAAGGTGGCATCTATAAATATTGCTGATATGTTAAGTTTATGACAAAATATAGTAAAACACAAAATATTACACCTTTGCTTAGAGATAACTCAAGTAAACACAGATTTCGAGTGTTTCGTGAAGTGAAAATTAATTGAGTGTGGTCATAACTAATCATTTTTGTATCAGTCCGAGACGCATTCCAGACACCATCTAAAACGGTCGACTTTCTCCGGGCTCCGCGAACCCCGGAGGAGAAGAAGAACGTGATCCATAGCGCCCTGTCGGAAGACCCGGCTCGGCCAGGCGCGTTGGGCGGGGATGCTCTCGGTACAGCCGCCTCGCTGACACTAATCTCAAGACGCTTGCTCGTTCGGGGGTTGCCTGAAAATGCAGATGGAAACAAGCCTTTGAGGAAGCTAATGGCCGGTCCAGAGGCCGGCTATAACCCAGAAGAAATGGCACATGTTGTTATTGACCCGGCACAGCAGCCACCCCCGGCAGAAGACCTATGGGCCACCTTGGGGGACAAGGAATCCGAAGCACCCAGGAATAACTGGGTACTAGTGTTGCATAGAAAGACGAAGGAAAACAACGGTGGGACGGAAACCCCCGTCGATGGAGGTCGGGAAGGCAAGGGGGCCAGGGAGGCCCATGCAAGTAAGAAGCCCAAGCCGAGGAAACCCCTGCGGTTGCCCAGTATGACGGAGTTCAAGAATAAAGTCACTATCAAGCCTAGACGCGTTGCGATCGACTTGAAGCAATACAAGGGCCAAGTAGGGGAGGCTGTACGCAACTTTCTGACGAAAGAACTAGAGGACGGAAACGTTGTTCGGTTGCTCGAAGCGCAAAACACGATCATGGTGTGCACGGACGAGTGGACGGAGGCGGAGGCCGTGGCGGGAATCAGGAAGCTGAACTTTTTGGTCGGACAACCAGATGTCGAGGCGTACCACGTTCCGCCGAGAAAAGAGTCATGTGGGGGCGTAATTCACGGAGTTAGCCTGGATTTGACTGATGAGCAGATCAGACAGAAGACCAAGGCTTTCGGGTACGAAATTCTTGAAGCGAGGAGGCTTGGAACATCGCATTCGGTTGCTTTCATCTTCGCGGGAAACAAGGTCCCTTTCACGGTGAGATTCGTTCGGCTTGAAACCCCGTGCTTCATCTATAAAAAGACTAAGGCACAATGCCTCAACTGCGGCCAGGTGGGCCATTGAATAGATGTTTGCAGCAAACCGGCCGGTTTCGCTCGCCGATATGCGGCGCAGCCAATGTGGGAGGGGCATGTGTGTGAGCCGAAATGTGCCTTCTGCGGGGGGGGGGGGGGGGGGGGGGGGGCACATAAGACCTATGATAGGTCCTGTCCGGAGGAAATTTACGAGGAGGCCAGGACGGACAAGGAGAAGAGACAGAGCCGTGGGAAACAACGCGCCAGCGAGACGAAGGTGCGCTCGCTCTCCAGGGATTCGGCCCGGAGCACGTCAAGGCCACGTGAGCGCTCGAGGAGCTGGGCTGCCGGATATCAGGAGAGAAAGGCTCAAGGTACATCTACACCGCGGCGACGAAACGAGTGGAGAAGGAGGACGAACGGCGGAGGCGACAAGCGTGAGGTTCACACTTACCCAGATGATCGGGGAAAGCGGCCCGAATTTCCGAAGGTGGGAAGACGAGAGGGTTAGCCCAAGCCGACCCCAAGTCGCGCGTGGTTCTCAGCGCCGAGATGCCGGAGATCAAAAAGGACTTAGCGGATTGCAAAAAGGCCATCGGAATTAAAAAGCGGAGGAACGAGGCTGTCACGGTCAAGCAGATTCAAGGCATTGTGGAGGCGGCGGTTCAACGCGCGGTTCTCGGGAGGCAAGAATTCGTCACTGGCCAGCTGATGTTACACACGCACATAGTTACGGGGCTGGAAAACCTGGAAAGGAAGCTGGAGCAGAAGCACACCAGTTTTTTTTTTATCACGACACGAACAGAAGGAAGAAGATCGATGGGCCACAGGACGTGGACTTGTCTGATGCCGAATTATGCGCAAGTCTAAGGATCCAGAGCTAAAAATCTGGCAGTGGAACTGCCGCGGGATGGGGCGGAAGCAGGTCTTGGCTTGCAGGTCCCGCAAGAAACCGAACCCCCGGCGGTCATATTGCTGCAAGAACCTTTGGAGGAATCCGGTGAAGACCAAGGATTGTGTGACATTTGAGGGGGATCGCTACGTAACTACACTCGTGCATAAGTTGTACTCCGCAACGAAGTGTGATTTTGACGGATGCGGTGTCCTGTGCTGCTTTCTTACGGTCATACCAACAAAAAAGGGGGACAGTGGGGTGCACGGTTTGAATGCCTACGACAACCCGAAATGCCATAGGACGTACTTTCGACATTTGATCTCTGCGGCGGGGAAAAAGGCTGGAAAGGACCTGGTGATAACCGCGGGGGACTTTAATGCTGCTCGTCCGGCGTGGGGATGCAAATTTGTGACGCCCAAGGGAAGACGACTGGCGGAGTGGATCAACCGGGAACGACTCACTCTCCTGACCGAAGCGGACTAGCCGACCTGGACAGGCACCGGTACATGCAGGGAAACCTGCCGGGCTTGACCTCGTCAGGAACGTGGAAGGCGCGGAGTGGAGGAATCTGACAGAACAGATAGGCAGCGGTCACTGTATTCTGGAGACGACCATCCCCAGAACCGGCTACAAGCGAAGTATAGGCAGGGCGAGAATCACGGACTGGTACCGGTGGCAGAGAGGCGAAACGACGGCCTCAATTGACAGTATCGAGCAGTGGACCAAGTCGGCGGTATCCAGTGTGAAATCTCTTGTTACGGAGGTGGATCTTACGGACAAGAATCCTGAGGTGGACACGCATCTTCTGCATCTATGGGAGGCCCGACGTGCGCTGACCAAGAGCTGGAAGAGGCAGCGCCATAATAAGCAGCTGAGGAAGCGGATACAGAAAATCACGGATAAGGCCGAGGATTACGCGGATGGGCTAGCCAGGCAAAATTGGTATGGCCTATATGACAGGATACGAGGAAGTCTAAACACAGCTCAGGTGTGGAGGCTGCTCAGGGCGCTTCTTGCCCCGGGGCGAACTAAGTCTGCGACAAGCATACGTGTCGCTGGGTTGATCTACAAAAGTCAAGGGGATCAAGAGCAGATCCTGAACTGACTTGCAGGGAGGTATCTCTGCCTCAAGCCGCTGGAGGAGCAAATAGACTACTCGGGAGAGGAAAAGCCCGAGTTGGACAGACCTGTTAGTGTGTGGGAGTTGAAATACGAGCTGGGAGTGATGAAGAAGAACGCTGCCCCGGCTCCGGACTCCGTCACGGCCAAGCTTCTCTACAACGTGGGAGAAGGGGATCTGGAGGAGCTGGTGAGGCACTTTAATGAGCATTTTCGGGAAAATGGCGTGACGCCACAGGCGTGAAAGGCGGCCGATGTTCGTTTTATTTTGGAACCTAAGAAGGAGCGAAAGTTAAAAAAATCTCCCCCCGATCTCGCTTACGTCCTGTTTAGGGAAGATGTTTGAGAGGGTGCTAAATTCGAGACTGATGAGGTACATAGACGAGAGACAGCGGCTTTCGAACACACAGTTCGGGTTTAGACCCCAAACGTCTATGGATGTGCTGCTGTGGATGTATAAAGTTATTCTGGAGGATCCTCGGAAGTCACAGACGAGATGAATACTCGCGCTGGATCTGGAGGGGTCTTTGATAATGTTTCTCACGACAGTATCTTCCGGAGACTCGGCCAAATCAACTGTGGAAGGAGGATGTACGGTTGTGTGCGAAGTTTTTTCTCACGGTGAGGGCGGCCACACTCAAGCTTGCCAATATTAAGTCTAAGACTTACAATCTGGGCCCTAGGGGCACACCGCAGTGTGCAGTTCTCTCAACGCTGCTCTTCAACCTCGCCATGCGGGGCTTACCGGGAGCCTTGGGGGCCGTACCGCGGGTGGAACGCGCGATTTACGCGGATGATATCATTATATGGTGCAGGGCGGGCAGTGACGGGGAAATCGAGGAGCACTTGCAAAGGGCGGCGGACATTGTGGATTGCTATGCCAGAGAGTGTGGTTTGAATTGTGCTCCGTAGTAGTCCGAGCTATTTATTCTTCGAAATTCGAGGGAGAGATTGTGAAAGCATATACACATAAGGATAGTGGGCATGAATGTGCCGAAGCCGCAGGGTGTGTGGATATTGTGGCAGCAGGTTCAGCAAGGCAGAGGGAACAAGCCAACCCTGAACAGACTGGACACCATGACTGCGCAGGTGTGTGGTAGGTTGAGGAGGATTAGGAATAAAAAGCGTGGCATCAAGAAGAAGAAGGCGGTCCAGCTCGTCCAGGCCTTCATTATCTCCAGGTTGACATATGGGACTCCGTATTGACAACTTAACGAGACGGAGATGCAGAGGCTAAATATCTTTATACGAAAGGCTTTTAAGAATGCATTGGGGCTACCGGAACGGAAAGTCACGGAGGGGCTACTCAAGCTGGGGTGCATAACAGCATTCTCCACGCGAAGAGCAATTGATCTCTCAGCTCAGGAGGCTTGAGGGCACGACTACTGGTAGGTGGCTTTTAGACAAACTTGAGATGTCGGTTGCGGAGGCTCTCGAGAGGGGAGGAGACGGGGGGCGTTATGGAATACGAAGTAAGACAAAGGTTTGTTTTTATTAGAATTCCTCGGAACATGTACCCAGACCGGGAGGTAGAATGGAGACAGGCGTTCACTGCAGCCTTGTCTTGGTCCTGGTACAGTATGGAAGGCAACGTAGACGAGGCCGGTCCCGTGTCGGGCATTGCGACAATTGCTGTGGCGGATGCTCAGGTGCGCGTGGTAAGGATCGCTACAATTCGGCCGCGCTCGGCGGAGCAAGCGGAGGAGGCGGCGCCTGTTTTGGCGATCGTGTGCAACTCTAGTGGCCCTAAACTCATCAAACACAAAGTTGGGGCCGAAGTCGACAGAGCACACCGATTGGACAATCACGACAATGACTTCGCGTTTTTGTCGCCCACGTCCAATCAGCGCGCTCCGCGAACTTTCGGCTGCAACTTTGTGTTTGACGAGTTTAGGGCCCTAGGGCTACGATAACATCTGACTCTCAAAACTCATGTAAGGAATTACGCTTGTAGCATAGTGGGGCGACCAGCGATGAAAATTTTTGCGAAGGCTAATGTTGTGGGGGTTCATTTGATTTGGGCTGCCGGCCATATGGGGAGAGCGGGCAATGAGGCGCCGCGGCCGGAGATGCGTTAAATCGGGACTCACCCCCGGCCCCGGAGTCATCGGATTATGGGCTACCCTAGAATAAGTTCATCAAGGTCAGAAGGCAGGGTAGGATGGCGTTTCCTGGGCCTAGCAGGCAACTGACGAAGAAAGAAGAGTTTGTGTGACGAAGACTGCGAACGGACACGGTTGTGACACAGCTGCATGTCTGGTACCCGGAACGCTTCGCGGCACCGAGCTGTCCCTTCTGCGGGGCGCAATGGGCGGACATTCATCATCTCGCTTGGGTGTGTAAGAAGATCTCCAGGACTCGTGCCAGTGTGATTTTACTCTTGAGATGTGGGAAGCGGGGCTGAGGAGTGAGGAGGCCTGCGGGCAGAGACCGCTCGTAGGCCGTGCTCTGCAAGCAGTCGTCGCGCTTGGAACCCCGGATAAGGGGTATGCACCTTCTTCTCGCCATATTTCCTTTCGCCCCACTTCCCTTCTCCACCTTTCCTGAAATAAAGGTTTTTCAATAACAACAAACGTCTCAGTCCACCACTTTTCACCGTCGCGGTGTTGGGGGCGACACGAAACAAAAAAAAAAAAAGAATAATCACCGCACCACCGTTTCACCTTGCCTTACCGCAATCTTGTGGAACAAACGACAGGTAAAGAGCACTGTCGTTCACCTTTTGAAAGATGAAGGTTGCTGAGCCAAAGTTTGCGTTTTAGGGTTTGAGGAAATCATACGGTTGAGGGTTAAAAGCATTGGGCGATTGAGGACTTTTAGTCTAGAACGAGTTTCGTCTATGATTCGCATTTAGGGACATGTAGACGTAGTTTTAAATTATTGTGTCGATCGACGTCTTCTTCGTGTGTGAGCATAATTGCCCCTGGAAATGTTGTTTCTAGAAGGTAGGGCTAGGGTTAGACGGTCCGGGGAAAAGGAAACAGACGGAACGATGTAGAAGGGAGAGAGAAACCTCATTCTCTCTTTAGCCTTCCGTCTGCTTTCTCCTCCCGGTCCGTCTTACCCTAGCCCTACCTTCTTGAGTTGCAACGGACTATAGCTCATTTACTTCATTCAGTTCGAACTGCCCAGACGAGATGGCCTACGCAATACAGAATACGGTATTGGCGCAAACATTTATTTACTCATTTATATTTTGAACGTCTACTGCCCTTCGTAAGGCCAGAGCAGTTAGGCATGTTGAAAGTAACAGCACCCTCAAGTATTACAAATATTGTCGATAAAATCAGAGATATTTGCATTGCTTAAGACATTCGTCGAAGACTTTAATGAAAGTATAGCCCGTATAGTCGGTGACAGGTGAAGAGTTCAGACAACACTTCTTAGATAACAGAGCCCTAGAGCTGAATGAGTTGGCGTCTTCACCGGACGCTGGACGCAGATTGGCAACAAGTGCAGCGTCAGCGCTCGGCTTCGAGTCAAGTTTCAGACGAACGTTGAGGCAATTCTCGTGTACAATTTGTGTCCTGTGTTGACCTTCTCTATTGACGCCACCTCATTCAGCGCTTGGGCGCCAGTCTGGTAACCGTGAGTACGAATAAGCAACTCTCGGCTATCAGATGATCTACGCACACCAGCAGCAAGATGGCGGCTTCCAGAGACCGAACTTGCAAACGTCTATAGATGTGTCTACTTTAAACCAGCAAGGCATAACCAATTTGTCGCGTTTTGCTTATGCTGCATTACCACTGCACACATACGTAACACATTTGTGGATATCAATAAAGTAATGATAATCTAGCAAGTGAAAAAACAAAGTTGATTCGAGTCAAGGTCATACTTATGCATATATAAGCAGGAGATTCGCGTCAGACTTCAGCAAACTATGTCTACGAGGACCGATTTTGGGGGACAAAAATTGTCGTAGAAAATGAAATAGGTTTCCGCATGTGCCCATCATCTACCCTCCCGTGGCACCTTATTTGACGCCGGAGATGCTCACCAATCACTTTCTCCAGGCTGGTGTACGGAGGCTGCAGTCGAAGCAGCTCGTATGTTGTGGGTATCAACCCGGCGGTCTTCAGGAGGTCCATCAGGTAAGCGATGAGGGCTCCTTGGTCCGCTAGGTCTATGCTCGGAGGAACACAGCCCGCACAGATCTGAGTACGAAGAAACAATGAGAACAGTTCGTAAAAGGGGCAATCACTGGCGGCCATAGTGGAATTCGTTTCTGCTGAGTACGTGCTGATTGCTAGTTTGAATAGTGCTTGTGAAACGTGCATTCTACACCATCAATACTGCCAGTCTTGGCAGCTGCGAACACGTTCTGAACACTGTGAACAGCACGGCATGGTTACACCTGCCTCGTCAAGCATTGCCTAACTTTAGTTAACGCAGTTGGGTGCAGCGAGGTGTCATTCTTGCGAAGGGTTTGCGGGCCTTACCTTGGTTGCCAACATTACTGACATGTGGAATGTTAACGATACGATTTTGCGAATTTTCGTTGCGATATTGTTACCTTCCTTTTTGTGTTGGGCTCTAGAGCACGGTGCTCTAGAGCAAGGGGGGGGGGGGGGGGGGGGCGGAGGGTTATGCTGGGAGAGCGATTATGTCTCTAAGCACTGCATATTGTTTTGATCAAGAGTCCTAGCGCCAGTCACTCCAGTGGCCAATGGGTCACCAGCATATGGTCATTTTCAACCTCGTAAAATGACTATTTTACAGCGAAAATATATCTTTATTCTTAAAAGTTTCAGTGTCATGATTGTTTTTTTTTTGTTAAAATTTTAATTGACTTATGATATATTACGTTCAAATTTTTCATCTTGGACCTGGGATCTCGTCAAGTTTGACTTACTGCAGCTTTTTGTTGCAGTTGTCATCTTTCTTTAAGAAAGATTAATAAAATAATTATTAATAGATTCTACTTTGCCAGTGCGGCCACGGGGCCAGCGAGATGACAGAGAAAGCATATGTTATGGAGACCTGATTTTTGTGGCAACAGAATTACACCGTAGCTAAGGGGATCCCACAAACGAAACTGGTGAGCTTGCCTGCTGCGTAACGCCTAAAACGAGGTTGGTATACATGCTAAAAATAGAAACACGAAGTTTTGAATATTTGCAATCAATTGCATTATAAGCGAAGGTTTCCTTACCTTTATGTACTTCTGCCAACGCTCCATTTCGGTCATTTTTTTTCCGGAAGCGCATCATAGGACTGGAAGCAGTAAAAAGGAGAAGACAGCCTCCTCCGGGTTTCATCAACTTGGCGACATTTTTCAAGACCGTTTCTTGGTCCGTGATCCAGTGCAAGGAGAAGAAAGAGTAGACGCGATCAAACTCTCCGTGGCGCTCGACGAAGTCTGAAATATCCTTAGATCCAATGTCCAGGACATCGTAGCAGATCTTGGGATGGGCGAAATGCTCCTGGGCGTACTTCACCATGTCCTCGGACACGTCAACGGCCACGATCCTTCGGCACGGAGGGCAGCGAGGAAGAAGGCAGTCGCGCGTGACGTCTCCAGGACCGCAGCCCACGTCGAGAAACTGGTGGTCAGAGGTGTCATCACTCCCAAATGATCCTTCGAGTAGTTCCAAGGCATAAATGCTATTTTCTCGCTGCACTTTATTTCTCGCCACGTACTCGTCAGGCCTCATGGTGCTGGAAATGGCTACGTCTTTCACGGACATACTGGGGAACTCCGTCGGCGGCTGTTTTCAAACGGGGTTGAAAAAAAGTTCGGCTAGCGCGACTTCACACTGCCCAAGTAACTACGTATAACCCAAAAATATGCGCTCGTTTCATACGAGTCACCGAAAAAATATGTGAACTGAGAGCATGACGCGCCGCTTTTGAATCTAGGGAACACACATGTGTTGGCAGAAACAGCTGGGACCCATTGCAATCATCAGACTGAGCGTTACTTTTTTTTTAGATTTATAATTTACAGTTTTTATGTTATATTTATCAAATTATATTTATTTGCATTTTATTGTAGTATGAAAAGAAAATGTTACATACTGTTTAATCGAAAGCGACAGTAATAGCGAAATATGCAGGGTGGTTATTTTCAATTCGAACATGTACAAAATAAGGGGGTGAGACGCCAGTTTCGACTTCACCATGTATTTATTGGGCTCGGTGTACATTATATGAGAAGATACTCGTAACGGTAACTTGAATAATTGACTTAAATTTCTTAAGTAATCTTATGGGTGGTTTAGGTCCCATATTAGAATTGCATTATTGACAGAAATTACTATTTCATAGACTAGATAAATATAAAGAATTTGCGAAGGGGTAATGGTTTTCGAGATATAAATCAAACAACCTTAGAGTGTTTTGCCTGATTTTAAAATTGCCCTCAGAAGGAGGGTCACAAGCGCTGTCCACAACGACGCTTGGAAGAGTGACGTCGTGGTTTCAAATAAATCGTTACTATATCGGCAGTGTGCTCACTTTGGAGAGTCGTTGGTGGGTGTACCGACGGCACAAATGACGTGTTGACCTAAGCGACTAGACCACTGTTCCAAGCGTTGTTGTGGGAAGAACTCGATGCGCTCTTATGGTGCGTTTACACTTGCAAAAATAATCGCTGCCGCCGAAGCGAATTCAGCGGCAGCGTAAAACAGGAGGAGTTCCATTTATCTATGCCAGCATCGACCGTTTTCTCGTTTTCTCTCGGAGCCTCGCGTCTGTGACGAGATGGAGCGAAATTTCTTGTCATCTGCTGTTCTCGGCCACTCTCGGGAAGATCTCGGAGTCGCTCGGTATACGTTCAGTACGAGTAGGTGTAATTCTCCTTGTTGACGCAGGATCGTGCACCGCCGCACTCGTTTCGCCACACGGGATAACCGCGCGAAGATGGACAACTTCTCCCGCAAAGAACTGACTACGACGATTCCGTGTTTCCTAGTTGGTATGTAGGAAGGAGGACATGCATCGCAAACCAAAGAAGCAGCGGTGCACAATCTGCGGTGGTGCTTCATGTAGTAGGTACCCTAAGCAGGATTTTTTTTTTATTTATGTGTGTGTGTGCGTGAGAGAGCTAGTTTGAACGAAGGACTCACAAAGCTACATTCTGCTTCCTCAAACTTCGCCCTGAATGGCCTACGTCACGCACTGTGACTGAGGCTTCCCACCCCCAGTCCCAGCTCGAAAAAAAAACCCAAAAAACGGACATTCCACAGAAACTGTACACAGAAAGAGATTGACCTCGTTTCCTACAGCTCCACAAAAATCTTTCTTTTTTCCGTTCGAAAAAATAAAGCAAATTTTATTTTTGTCATTTCATTAAAAAAAAAGGCGTGTGCCGGGGGGGGGGGGGGGGGGTCCGTGGACAAATTGTAACGGTTACAAGTACTCTTATTACTTCAAAAAGTAATCAGGTTACTCTTGTGATTACTGCCTAATAAAAGTTATCAACTGATTACAAAATTACTCCAAAAAGTAATCGATTACAAGTAATTTGATTACTTGTAATGCGTACGGTACAAGTCTGGTTAGCAGACAGCGCGTCTTCCCTTTTTGGTCATACTGCGTTTGCTTGTAAAAAATGAAATAGTGAACGCTGGAGATCGTCAACGATGCCGAGCGATAACGGTGATTTTCCTCTTTTCTAACGAAAAGGTACATACATAGTGCAACTGAAGTACAGAGAGTGAAACATTAAAAGAAACAGAACATTAAGAGTAGATATTCAGGCCAACGGCCATTCGAAGGTTATAACACAACAAAAGCATGTTGCGTGTTTACCACTTGTAAAATAGATGTCTCCCCTATATGAAAAAAAAAAAGTTCTGTGTTGTGCTCCTATCGAAAACCCCTAAATATGAGTATTCGCCTGCCCTTTCTGGTGTATTGATATCTTATCTGAGTGACACCTGTACATAGTATTTCAGGACTATATATTACGTTCATGTACATAAGAAAAAAAGAAATGTCGATGAACAACAAATGTGCTTTGTTTCGGCTTTGATAAAAAGTATCCCAAACAGTATTCGAGTTGTCGCTATTCAACTTGCAAGCGCACCCGGACGTATAGTTTAGAGAAAAAAAATGCACTCTCTAGTCACTATAAATAGACATGTCATAATGTCAAGATCCTCAGCTTTAGCTATAGAGATATATGATTAACGAAATTAAGTACCCTGTGCAGCGTTTCACTCGACCGTAGCAGACGACGGCGTGCGTTCCCGACGAGGTGGACGCCTGGAGGTGATGCTGTTCTGCCTCATATTTAAAAAATAATTTCTCCAAAATAACAAAAGGTACTTTTCCAATTTTTTCATATGTTAAACAGATGGGGTCGGTTAAACTTTGGGCTATTTCAGAAAATGCGAGCGCGGTTGCCCACGTGGCTTTTTTTTTACCCTCTATAGGGCCGTTTTTGAAGAAACTGACATATTCACCATTTAATTAAAAAATGTCCGAATAACTTTTAACTGTGTTAATGCAACCTAGTCGAGCATAAGGTTCAGAAAAATAAGTGAAAAAAGTTTCTTAGTCAAATTTTAATTTCAAGGTGACTAAAAAAAATCAAGAAATCTTAAAAATTTGCTTCCGTTTGGAGTGCCTGTCTGGACTCAAAATGGCGGCGTAAGGTGTTTTACTTTCAAGGGAAGATAGAATATATTTATGCTCGATTGCATGCAAACGTAAAATTATGCGGTAAGAATAGCTTTTCTTCAGCAATTTTTTTTTTAAATACAGGAGGTTTCCTCAAATTCCTTGCACTTTGGAGCATGATGTCAGCAAAAATAAACATAATTGAGCCCTCAAACTTAGCCATCCTAACTTTCAAATGTGTCTTTATTCATATTATTTTTTTTTCAAGCATATCCAAAATATGACGAAAATTGCCGTCTCCTTTGGCATGGAATGACCCGGCTGGCTTGCGCGAGAATGAATGCTCATCGTCGTCGGGAGAATCTGAGTCGGTAAAGGCGCGATCGGATCCTCGTCTACAACACTCGCTTTCTCAAAGATTCGGCCTGAAATGTTCGGGAGTGAACTAGGGCAAGCTTTACAAGGCAAGGTTATTTGGGGGCCTCCTTATCATATAAATTCGGGTTAGAACATCGGATGGAAATGTGTGAGCTTACGGTCTTCCTGCGGATTCTTTCAAATGCACGTCGTTAGTGACCCTGCTATATTTGCTGCGTAGGAAAGACCATGCATATCTCTATATCTGAGTTTGTGTGACGGTGCGCGTATATAGTGTCTATTTATATACACATATGATGCTGTCGTACCGCTTGCATCAAGGTTCATGTGCGTTTGAACACGTCATGCTGAAAACCATCAGCCAAAAAGAAGTCTATCTCTACCTCTCTCTTTCTACTTTGCAGTTGTGTGGGTGTCGTGTGTGTCATCTAGGCCTCATTATGGCGTTTTAATCGTCCTTCTCAGAGAGTTTTTGTTTGCAGGAACTTAGAAGTTCACCTAACATCTTTCCCGTCATAGAAGATTCACTTTGCCTGCATTAATACCATTTTAAACCTCACGCTAAGCTTTATCAATATGAAACCTTTATTTACATATTTTATATTTTAACTGCTTCTGTACAAGCCCCTTGCACAATTCAAGCTTAAATGAGCAATCTCTTTGGGATCCTGGTCACCGTATACTGGTTAATGCAACTGAAGCTACACGAAGTTAACGGATCCGTATTTTCACAGTACCCTCTAGCAGCCAATGTAGCTGCTTCCAGATCCAATATCTCTCTTTCTTTCTGAAATATCGACACGTAAAGAAGTCTAAGTTTAGATGTCAAAACTCAATACATCAACGGCACACATCACAGTAGACTTAACACACTCCTGTTTTTGTATTACCAAGATTTTACTACAAGCAAAAAAAGTATATTATATACCTACACCAATATAGTCCGTACATCTTTCACATCATCTTTAGCATGTGACTGGCAACTTTTCACCCACCATCGTATCAATCTCAGACGTATTTTTAAAAGAAACTAAGATTGCCACATTATCTAACAAAGCCGTTTTTCGTTTTCTTATATGTCATAATTTTGTTTCAATCGATGATGTAACTACATCACCTCAGTATTTCTTCATCATAGAGGTCTTAATCATTGATATCACAAAAACTTGAGAAAGTTGACATATATGTATCATTAATTGTCTCGGAACGATTAAAAAAACCTTAGCAACAGGGTGAGAGTGACGAGTCGTTTTTCCTCCAGAGGTTTGTCATTCCAGGCTACATTTTTGCGAATTTCTTTCTAGTAGTTGAGTGATGAATTGTTCACTGGCATCATCGACAGTAGGCAAGGCCGCCCCACATTCTATATGAAGATCCGTCCGAACTGCGACCGCTAGCTTTTATGGCTGGGCGCAGTGCAGTGTCTGGAGGTGTCTCCAGTTGGCCCGAGTATGCTGTACATTTTTTTCAACATGAGATACTAAGTCCTTTAATTAAATTATTTGACACGTGCAACAGTATATTATACAACTTTTATTCGTGCATTAGAACATGAGGGCACTTGATCCGCTCTACTCTTAGCGGCAAGTATTGTCGCCCCAAAGTCCATTGTTGCAATATGAGCAGGACCCTACTTTGCATTCTTCATCTTTCGTGCATGTCTGTAACAAGATATAAACATGTATTCTAGACAATGGCGAAATAATATATTTTATAGAGAGTACTTATTTATATAACGCAAATGTTGCTAAATCGATCAATTTCGGAACGATCAAAATAATTTTCAAGAATTTGTTAGCACGAAAAAATCAAAAGATTAGGATGGTGAGCACGTAGAAACAACTGTTCGTCCTAGCCGTGACATAATAAAACATTCCTGTCATCATAAAAAAAAACAAAAAAAAAACTTCATTTGAACTTTTCAAAACTAAAGAAAAACTTTGTGACATGTGTGCTGTGTGAGCTGACTTCATATCATAACGATGTTTTCTTGTTTGTATGTTCAGGGGTGGAACGGCTGAGCCATTTGCGCCATATTGCGCCAGACGGATTTGTCTGCGCCATCCTGCGCCATGTTGCAGAAACTGCGCCAGAAGCAATACCTCGCGCCATTATGCGCTAAATCGCAAAGCGTGCGCCCCGAAAATTGTATTTTTTGTCCTGGTTTTGGTTTTTATCGACTCGATTGGCAACAATGAGCACGTTTAGCTTGGTCGGCCTTGTATTCCTCTGTTCTGTTTATTCTCCCTGTGTATCCCGAGTCGGAAGTTGCGCGAAAAAACTTGGATTCTAAGCGCTACACCACCTGCGACTGGATTGTTATTCTTCAACCATAAGCGGTTAAGCAAGTCGGCCGAGGTGAGGTCGAGTCGTTGAGCATCAGATTGCCTGAGGCTCTGCGGCTCGGGATCCCAACGTCAGCCAGTTGAAAACAATTGAGCAAAATATTCCTTTTAGTACTTCACCGTTGTTGGAACCGCATTCTCTCATAATAAATTGTGATTTGATAGAACTGAAACGCGGTCCGATCTGAAACCTTGCCGGCCAGCAGCCCTCACGCGAGCGGTAGATATGCCCGGCGTACTTTAACCTTGCTCCTGCTCATTGCTTCAATCAAATACGATAACACCGTTAATCGTAGTATGCTGCTTCGATACTGAGTTGCACAATAGGATAAACTCAAAATTTGTTTCCCTGTTCCTCCGTGCAACTGCACGTCCGTCGCTTAAGCGCGTCACGTGGTTCCCACATATAATTACTATGTCGAGCACGTGTCGGTTGTGCAATAAGCAGTGCTGGTTTGCATTTTGAGCAGCTGAAAGCCACTCAGAAAATATCAAGGAAGCTAACTTCAGAAACATATGGTACTTGCTTTTTGGTTCTTATTAAGGCTCACAAAGTTTCAAGTTTTCGCATTTGTTACACTGTTATCCCATCTACCTATAGGTCCCTAACCACGCATGTTCATCTGTGCTGTTAAGCACAATTGAAATTGCTCCCGTGCCTGTCTAAGGCACAAGCTGAAGCGGAATGAAACCTGAACTGAAGTGCTCCTAGCCTGCTCCAGAACGTAGTTTTAGCTGCTCCCAACCTGCTCCAAAACAGCTGTTTTAGCTGCTCCCGTGGCTGCTCCCAAGTACATTTCATGAGTTCCACCCCTGTATGTTCATTTGTGCATTCCACTAATTCATGTTTTAATCTCTAATGATTGAGTATGTGACACACAAAGAAGAGAGTGGGTATGTTCCACCTCTCTCCAGCTGACTTCATTAAGGGAAAACCATCAAAATATGCGAACACAGCGATTGAGATGCTCGCGTAGAGTCAATTCATCACTCCCTTACAGGCCGCCTTTTAGACATTTGGGCGTTGTTCAGCTCACAGCATGCCCGAAGAACGACTTTATGGGCGGCGCCGTGACACATCAAATGCCTAATCAGCAAGCACGGGCACGACGTGTCAGTTGAGAGTCTTGGTCGTTCGGTCTGAGACATATTGCAGATATACCACACGCAGGTAACAACTTCAGGAAGTACTATATAAAAATTTACCTAGAGGCTGTCTAATGAAAGTATCGTTGGAAGCTTTCTTTTAGGTGAAAGCACAGACAGGGAAATTGATAAAAGATCCTTCAGGGAAAGCACCATTTCTCTTCTATCAAAATGTGATGTTTGACTGGGATCGTGGTTCACTTGCACAAGACTAAGTGCATTTTTGCGCGAATTCAAGTTATAGTTCATATAGTGTTGTGGTACCACAATACTGACACACAAGCGCCTTCGAATGTCTTGCCATCAAGATACATTTTCGAGGCGATACAACCGCGTCATTTAATGGTATTTTACTTCATACTTATGTGAAGAAACGCGTTTCAATTTCACCCCTTCAGGGCGTTTTATGAGAATGCAAGCACTTCAGAGGGATAGCGTCCGCGTTAAAGGCAACAAGGCAGGAAAAGCACTAATTTTCTCCAGGTTCTTCGGCTTGTATTTTCTGTGCTACATCTTAATACCTCAACGCCAACTACCAAAACAAAAACGACCAGTTTACTAAAGGTTCAAACTTACTTTCGTATTATTTTTAGCGGTAGGAGCACTGTATATATAAATACTCAGTATCATCTGCGCATTTCTTATCTTAGTCAAGGTCCCATTATCTTTCTGTTTTTCTTTCATGCACTCTGTGCATTCTGCGTTTTAACTAGGAAGAGCTGAGTTCGTACGTAGATGAGTCAAAAAAAAAACAAGAAGTTTATTTAAGCCTTTGTGGAAATTGCCTGAGTTTAATGCGCGTTGTATTTAAGTGCATTATGTTCTTGTTCCCTCTATGTAATGCCTTTGAGCCATTCGAGGAAATTAAATAAAATGAGAGCGTGTTCTGGCAAGCTAAGTGTAATCATGAGAAATCACCAAACATTATAATCCCAGCCATTGAGGTACTCAAGTAGAATCTAACCATCGCTGCCTCACATCCTCCGATTACAAAGTTCATCATTTTGCACGTTATTCTCTACACTGTGGTATCGATGAAAGTTTCGAATGGCGGCGCAATTCTCCATCCCAATCGCAATTTGCGATTGCGGGGCAAATGTGTCAGTTTACGGACTTCCTCAGGCGTTTAAGGTATTTTCCACTAAACCTCGTTCTAAAGTACCGCGAGCTAAAGTTCCATTGCGCAACACAGAGAAAGAATTTTGAGGTACTCGAATAAATGAAAAAAATTCAAATCAATTGACGTTGCCCAAGTACTTCTCTTTTGGCTAACAAAATGCAATATTATGCTCGTAGCGTGGTAGAACAGACTAAACTTGAATCGATTTTTAATGGGATCTTAACTGTATTTCTGATTGATTTTACTACGATAACGCAGACAAGATACTATAAGACATTGCATCATATATATATATATATATATATTAGGCATACAGCCGGGCAGCGTTCTTTTCCTTTAAAATAGATTTACGTGTGGAAATTCTTATCATTGGGGGGGGGGGGGGGGCGGGGGGGGGGGGGGGGGTTTCTCGCAAGACTCGAGATAGAATTTAAGTACTTGAAAGGGATAGAGGCCCACTAAAGTCATGAATACACACTAAAAAAAAATTTTTCAAGTTCCCCATTGTAGACTGATTACGACGAAGGAATCAGAACAATTTCAGGGAACCTGACATGTTTTGTTTACTTACTATTCGATAACATTGAGGTCTCTTTGCCTTCACCTGCCAATGGGGTCCTGCTACGGGCTCAGAGATGACAAAGTAGAAGCTGAGAAGTAAAAGAATATAACAAATTAGAGTCCAGTAATGATCACATGCTATGACTACGTCGATCACGTTAAAAAAGCAGCGCTTGTGAGGATATCTACAGCTATAAATATACATGCCGTAAAATACTGCGGCGGCGCACACTTCGTTCAAGTGCCCACTATTAACATAAAAAAAAACGTTGGAATTTTGTAAAATATTCGTTAAGCGCCCGATTTCACCGGACAAGCGCCCACGTCTAGATTCACCCAGTTTTCAGTAAATTTGGTGTTGGCGCTCCGATTCCTCATATGTATTTTAGACACGCGAACAGGGAATGTGCAGGTGTTCCATATCTATGCGGAGTGAACATTCGTCTGGAGATCGTCTGCTAGAACTTCGCGGTTCGCTTGCTTTTTGGCAGAGGTTGCGATGACGTCAGAACTTCGAGCTCTTACTGGCTCTGAAGGAAAGAATAGTGGGTAGACCTCAATGCTGGCTGTCTTGAAGTCTAGACAGCACCCTTCTAATCACAGCCAATCAGAGCTCGCTGTCCTGACGCATAGAGTTATTATAATGTACGCTAGAGGTTCAACTGGCGCTAGTGTCTATGCGACTTCCGTGACGCAAATTGAAGCATACAGCATCCAGTCTACTTGTGTGGTGCTCCTGTGCATTCCTATAGGAACGCGCGCGTACATTTTGTCTCTTCGCCGAAAAATAGCACGGAAGTTTGGTTATTTGGGTCGTACCGAATAGTATGTACCTTGATTGACATTGTAAGAGTGTAATTGCTTTGCTACATTTCAGTCCCAAATATGTGTTCCACAGCAGGTGTGTAAAAACAAGCGACGATTCAAAGCCAAATTACAATCGAAAAGAATATAGAGTGTGTTCAAGGTTCGCCAGCATTCCGGTGACGCTTATCTATCGCCAATATGCCAGTCCTGTCGCTATATGAAAATGACCCCGTCGTGCATAAGCGGATAAAAGCATTCAAAAGGTAAACAATAAACTACGTGGGCTATGAAAGGTGCATCTTCGTGTTGTTTTCTCTGCCGGGCAGCTTTTATCGGGCACTTGTTCTCAAAGACTTCGAGCGTGAGGGTAATATTTTGAACGTACAACGAGTATCTTCGCACAAAGCAGAAATAGTAAAGCAGTACTTATTTACTTATTTAAAATCAGAATATATTACGCGGCCTTTAATTTATTTTGATCGCACGTGCACGGGTAGTTACTGATCTAGTGTTACTGCGTAGTTCTTGCCGTCTCCCTTGGTTTCCAGACGTCCTTCGTTCAGTTGGCACGTATATCCCTCATGCTGAAAAGTGCCGAAGTCGTGTTCGTGCTAACAGTGTCCGACAGTGCAGAAAAGTACACGTACGAACCCCTTTTAGCACCGTTTTTAATGCGATGAATTGGAAAGAAAATGCCGTAACTGACCAATCATTTCGTCGGCCTGACTGAGAAATGTTTGAAGCTACCTAGCACGTACAAATTCTTTAGGATATTTGCTCTTATCACCGAGCGCATGGAGAAAATGCACTCACTTTTTCCCATAAAAATGCATTACCGGAAGTCAATTTTCGACTGGTTGCTGTCTGCCTCAATTTGCGTCAGCACACTAGCGCTACTTGAACCTCTAGCGCGCATTATACTAACTCTATGCCCTCACGTAACCGCAACCTCTTCGCAAGAACGGATACTTGCTCTCCACATACCTTGTGACTTTTTAGATCGGCTGAAGATATGTATGCAGAATTTCTTCGGAAAATATCTACACAAATGATTTTCTAGAAAGTTGATAGAAACACATTTGCAAATGTTTTATTCGGGGAAGTTATATTCGCAGTAACGTACTACAGAGGCCTAGTCGTTACTGTAGATAGAGAGCTGTTTATGCATAACGTTTTACCACGACCAGAATTGTACAACTATAGTCCCTTTGTAGCCAGACGACAAATGAACCGAAACAAGTCCAAAGGCGTGACGACAGTAATCCACACGAGGAGGGACAAAGTACAAACACAAATTTCCAAACAAAGCTAGGTGACAGGCGCGCGACCGAAAAACTCCGTCTGATCCTGATATCAAACCATGGACCTCAAACTGCTGGTTAGTTGAGTTGGAAGAACGCTAGACTGGAAATGGAGGAGTCCCTGGTTCAATACCAGGACCAGGCGGATCATTTCGCTCGAGCACCAGTCAACAAGCTGTGTCGGGTGATTTCTGTTTGTCCTATGTCCCCCTTGTTCCACTTCTCCAGGAATTATTTTCGTTATTCTTGTCCAGCTCGCGTGCAACTTTGTATTTATTTGCATTATCATCGGGTGGGTCTTCTTTTCTGGTGCCCTAATCTCGAAACTTGTCGAAAAAGGCGACGAGAAATTCGGTGGCCGTGACTCGCCGCCGCAGCGCTCGATCCTGGAGACGGCCACTCAGAACCTGCACAGCACCGTTTTTCTCGCCGACTTTTTCACGAAGTGTCCAGGCTAGGGCCCATGGTCTCCATAGGGACATGCATCATAGTCCTGCATGTGGCATGAACGGCGAAATTCTATAATTATTCAAGAGCCCGTGGCATTCGACTGGGGTTCCCAGTGCAGTGAACAATATGACATTGTCAGATGCTTACAATATTAAATCAAAAAGGCGATACTATTGTTGCAGAATAAATTGCTCTTGCATTGTCAACAGCATTAGCAAATGTAATCTTTTCCTCACTCCTAGTTGCTACACACACAAAAAAGTAGTTGTTATGGATATTCTAATAGCACATGTATGAAACCTAGACAACATATATTTTGTGTTTAACGAGGTGCACCTGAGTTACGAGATAAAAGAACTAAGGATGCACATATATTCAGTCTAAAAATAGGGATTTGCGGGCCGGCGAGCTGGAGATACTTAATCATAATATAACACCTGAGACTAGCACGACTTGAATGTTTCATCATTTTTCAGTGTTACATTATGATTAGGGTTCGGAGTGTTCGGTTTAAACCGATACAAACCCATAAAAGTAGGTCTAATCCGTTTTCTAAAATTTGGTTTTAACCGAAAAAGGTCAGTATTTTAGGGTCGCGTCGACGTGGGTGGGGGAGGGGAGAGAGAGAAGGCTTTGCAAGGTTCGACATTGTGTGACGTTCTTCGTGATTTCTTCGTGAACCGTTTCCAAGGTTCAGCATGCAACAAAATAGGTCTTGAAGTGGCCTTCGCGGGACATCTGTGTCCTTTCTGTGATTGGGCTTAGTGTGTCAAGTTCCCGGTCCTAAAAAAGAGTTCGAATGTGGGCTGGTATAAGGATTTTCGCTTCATGCACTTCAGGGGTCATCGAGGAAAGCCGTTAATACCTTTCTTAACACCCTCTCAAACTTCCCTGTGGTTGAAAACATAAATACAATAGAATTTTGTTTTATCCCATTCCGTTGGTTCCTGTACGGTCATAACCTCAGATGGTCACGTCGTCAGAATGGGAAGGAAAAAGAAGCGCGCTGAAGATTATGCCCGCGAATTCCGAGATTTTGAGGTGTGTCTTCGCGGAAGTTGTAGCGAAGACCACGTATGTATACCTGTCGTTATTCTTTGAGTGATCACAAATACCCCAGCTACAAGGATCATCTGATCCGGTGTCCAATGACGTTGCTTTCACATTCACCGAAAAAAAAGGGTAAAATTTTTTGGGAATAAATATACACCGAAAAAAAAACGAAAATGGAATTTTAAAATAAACACCGAAAAACTACGCCGAATTTTGAAAAATAAAAACCGAAAACGCGGAACCTTAATTATGATTAAATATTCAGTATCTTTGGGACACTTTACCCAAAGACGCAGTCATTAGGCAAGCCCTGTCCTTTGGTTTATTATATTCATATCTTACAATCTACTGTCACTTTAACTTGTAACTCTTACCTTTCCAGAACAAGAAGAGTAACGATGAGCATGGTTACGGCACGCATTGTCGGCGGGCTATTGGGAAGTATCTTCGCAGATGTGCTTAAAGAAGCAAGTGGTTTCGAAGTCGGGCCCCTACCTCTTTTTATAGTACATCGACAACTGCAGCACGTATCAAGTATGACGTCATCACTCCAGTAAACGCCCTTTTTTATTAAAAATGTTTTACTGCTTCGTTTCGCAGGTTCGGTGACCTGGCACAGAAGGTCAGCGAATGTCGCAGGCGTTCAACGTCTTTAACCTTGTGCGACGTCCTGTGGTCTCCTGGAAGAGGTAAGCGAACTGTCAAATAATATTCGCAGCTGCAACGAATTCATAATTGACGGGGTTTGGAAATTTCCGTGTGAAGAGTCGACTGAAGAAAGAAAACGAAACGTGATTGAACAATGGCCGAGCGGAAACAAAATGGGGATTAAAATAGTCTTTGTATAAAGTTTCCACTATTAATTTATTACTAGCACACTTTTTCCTACACCATAGGACTAGGCCTCAGTAGCGATGTTGTATCTAGCTTATAAAAATACAGCATGATCAATTAATCCATCCATGTGCAGACCTCCGTCCCTGTTTGGAGCACTTTCTAACGCATGCATAATTTCTTTCACAAGGTCATAATATCTTACAAGACAGGTCACAACTTGCCTATATATGAACGGTATAAACATGATTATGCTAAATATAGAACAAAGATAATATTTGAAACTGTTACGAGAAGAAGCTTTTACATATCTGTATCCCTCATTATTAACGCGTCACAAGAATACGCGGTAATATTATGTCGATCTTCGCAACCTCACGATGGTACGAATCTGTTCGTTAGGAAATCTGGGTACATTTTGTCTGGACCAGTGGCTCGCAACAAGTTAAGAAATTAATACCTGTTTTAAAGTTCGCCTGCTAATATTAATTTGGTCTGATAATAAAAAAACTGCAACACGACTAGTGGAATTGGTGTCATTGTAGGAATGAGAAAATATTAATAGTAATAATATTGCAAAACTAAACATGCAGAAATGTATCAGTATTTTATTTATTAATTTATTTAAATACCTTCAGGGTCCTGGGGCTTTTCAGAGGGGTGGACATACAGTATTGGTTCAATAAAAAATTCAACAAGCAAGACAACTTGGTAATAAAAGTTAGTCCGGCATAATCGTAGTAAAAGTGAGCAGGGTGTGTGTTATGTTCTGATTCGCTTTATTTGCTTTGTCTTTTTTTAATTAGAGGAGTAAGCTGGAGGAATCAGCACATAACATCTTCCCCTCGTCTATTTTTTGGGGTTAAAAAAATAACGAAAAATGCCAAGAACAAAGAGAAAGAAATAAAGAAACACAAAACACACACACACACGCACAACAGAAAACATGAGTCACCGCTTTGTGCAGTTACTTTCGATCACCGAGATTCTCCCTGTTCTGTTCAATACAAAGTTTCAACTAGTTTTTTTTCTAAATTAAGTTACTAATTTTGAAACAAAATGACGAAAAGAAAAGCAGTTCAGTTCATCGTGTGGCATAGTTCCCATAGTGCTCTGGTGACCGACGATCACGCCTGGAGCGCCTCAGAGGCATAGGCGTAGGATGAGCGGTTGAAACCCCCTTTCTTGGAGGTGAGTCTAAGGCAGAGGACTGCACACAGGCGTTAGCGATCCAGTTTGTTCCTGTCCGTTCCACCTAGGCTGTTGTGGCTGCTAGTTATGGCGCCTGTTGCTGACGCCAGCAGGGGAAACAGCAACTTTCGAGAACCGACTGCTCTTAGCAGGGGTCGATGTGTTTTGCCTCTGGCTTTGTTGGTTGGTCTTCGGGGCTGCTGCGAGTTTTGAGGCGTTCCCTACTCGACCGTCTTCCAATCGGAACGTCCAACGACCTCCGCGCTTTATGATGCGCTGTGATGGTCCAAAGGTCGGCTCTCCTTTGGGGACTTTTCCTGGTCGCTTCACTCGAACCCAGTCTCCAACACAAAATCTCGGGGTCTTCGCTGCTCGACGCTGGTCTGTGTACCTTTTGGTGTATTCCTGCCTCTGCTGTACTCGTGGACGCAGCCGTTGCAGCTCCTCGAATGGGTTTTGCAGGAACTGCGACGACGACAGCCCGAGGATGTTGAGCCGGGTCCGTGGCTTGCGTCCGTGCAGCAGGAGGGCAGGAGATAGCCCAGTAGTGGCATGGGACGTGCAGCGGTATATCATCAAGTAGTCGACGAGTGAAGAGCGGAGCGGAGCGCTTCGTTCAATGGTGGTACACTGAAGGAAGCCCTTCGGTGTACGGTTGAAGCGTTCGACCTGCCCGTTGGACTGAGGTAGTAAGCAGAAACCAGGTGGTGCTTTATACCGCGAACTTGAAGCAACTTCTCGAATTCGGCCGAAACAAACTGTGGCCCATTGTCACTTACGATACTGTCTGGGTACCCTTCTCTGGCGAAGATGGCTCGCAGAAAATCCGTCACCCTTCCCGTAGTGACATTTGGGCAGAACTGGACTTCTGGCCACTTCGAAGAGTAGTCAACGAGCGTAATGACGAAGCGACAAGCTGGCTCCGTCCGCTCAAACGGACCCACAATGTCAATGCCCACCTTAGACCAAGGTCGCTCTGGCAAGGGCACTAGCTGAAGGGGAGTCAGCGACGTCTTGGCAGTCTTGTCCGAACTACTGCAGACCTTGCAGGCGGAAACCGCAGCGCGTACTTCTGCATTCACTCGGGGCCACCAGTAGAGCTCTCGAAGGCTTGCCTGCGTCTTCACAATGCCAGTGTGTCCTTCATGTGCTCGTGAGATTACCGCGTGACGCATAGTTGTAGGGATGACGAACTGGTCAGCACGAAGCAGGAGCCAGTCGTTGACTGAGAGCCTCTTTCAGGTCGTAGAAAATGGTCTCATCCGAAGATAAACTGTTCCATGGGGGCCAATCTGAGGTTACATAGCCCATGACAGCGGTGAGCAGTGGGTCATCCGCCGTCTCCTGTTGCAGCTGTTGTTTTGTGATGCACTCGTCGTCCAGAGCGACGACGGAGATGATCTCGTCGTCCAAGTCCATTCCCCCCTCATTGGTCAGCATGGGCAGGCGGGACAGGGCACCAGCTACCCCATTCTCCGTTCCTCGCTGGTATCCCACCGTGAGGTTGTACTTCAGCAGGCGATGGGTCCAACGTGTGATCCGTAGCAGGCGATGTCCTGTTCCCCCAGTGGAAAGCAGTGACACAAGCGCTTGGTGATCCGTGCGAAGGGTGAAATGTCGGCTCCACAAGTAGACATATCATTTTTCGGATGCCTGTGGGCATGCGAAACAGACTGTTTCCCGCACGCAACCGCTTTTGTTAGTTTTATGTTCTGCACCCCGCTGCTGTAAATGACACCCGATAAAGTAATGATCAGAAAGCTTTTTCAGCAATGACATCAGATTTTACCAAAATATCAGTGGTATTAGTATTTCTATGATTCAAACAAGACACTACCAATTTTTACGACAAAATCTTCTCTTTTGGAGGCAGACTAGTTGTATTTTCAATTTCATGCTCCGACAGATGCGTAAGGTAGTTACAGACGGTAGATTTACTGGGTTTGAGCGTATCGATATTGAAGTCTTCCAACCGAACAAAGTTGCCCTTCAGACCGTAACTGCTCAAGGGCTACCTCAAGTTCCGCAAGAAAACGAGATACGTTTTTGAAAGGCGGTCTGTAAACTGCAAGCAAAAAAACAAAAACAAAAAAAGTCAGAGTGGAATAATTTTATGCCGGTGGATTCTGCATGCGGAAAGGAAACACTATAACTAGATGGTTCCCACTTATTTTGAATACAAACTGCAGTACCACTACCTCTGTTATTGTCACCTGTTTAAAAATCTTTATAACCGTCTAACGCGAACTGATTACATTGCAAGGAAGTTACAGCAATCTCGTTTATAACGCAGTCAAACTGTGCAGTTTGAAACAGAAGGTTTTAAACTGCACATTGAAATTTAGAACTCGGCCCAATGCTTCCTAAGCTTCTAATTTTCACATGAATGAGCGTTAAAGAGTTGATAGTTATTGGCCCCAAAATTTGATTAAATAAATTACAATCCGAAATCGGAACACACGTACTCATGCTCCTCCTACACTAGTTTTTCAGTGTCTCTCACTGCATTTATACGCACAGCAGGTGAACCCTCACTTTTCCTCGCAAACATTTTGCATCTTTTAGCCACACAAATCGATAGCCGCTTTCTTTGCCTTGAGACCTAGCCATTCAATACAACTTCCTGTTTGGGTTGTCGTCTAAGTACAACCATGGCCTCTTTTCAGATTGACACAACTTGTGCAAGCTGCCACGCGCCGCCATCTAGACTCCCTTTATTGAAACGGAATTGAAGCTTACGAGAACCGTACGAGCACTGTCATGTTTTATTTGTTTTTTGTTTCCAAGCGATGAATAATTGGGATGTCTGACGATCATACTTGGGTAGTAATTCAATTACAGTAATTAAATTACTGTAATTTAATTACTTTTCCTAGTAATTTGTAATTGTAATAATTACTTTTGGCTGAAAGGAATTGTAATTGTAATTTAATTACTTTCTAGCATCAGTAATTGCTAAATTTCAGGCACAATTACAATTACTTTTGCAAGATTTTGCGGCGGTGGCGCTTTTCCCCCCTGGCCACGGCGACGAGAGCACAACCGAAGCAATAAAAGAGAGAGTCTCCCAACCTGCTCAAAAAAAGGGAAAAGGGAGGCTGGGATAGAACGGAATGAAGGATTTTGTAGACTGCAAAACGATTTAATGAAGAATTTCAGAAATAATTTGATAAATGAGGGCTTCATTCGCGTCCGTTTTCGTTCCTGTCGTAGTTGAATCTGACTCTTCGTCTCGTTCGCTTCCTGTTGCTCCTGTTTCTAGGGGTCTTTCTTATTTCTCATTCCCACACGGGGGTATGGGGGTCGAAGTCGAGCTGGTTGGCTCCGATCACATCATCCGGTCGAGGCGGGGAGGTTCGAAGTTTTCCTTACGCGTCTTCGCCGCTAGCATATTCGCTTACATATTTCAGTCAAGTTTGGGGACTTTTTTGTTCATGTAATTATTCTCTTTTCTTTATGAGTTTTCACGTCTTTCTCCTCTATCTCGTATGTTGGTACCACTAACAGAGGGTCGTGCTACTCTAATATCGAGGCGAAGAAGCGCAGTTTAGCAACAACAGTTGGAAGTAAGGCAGGGTGAGTCGTGTTAATTAGACCTGCTGCTTCTTTGCTTCTTCGCCTGACATGACGATCCTAAATTTATTATATATCTCAGGAGCTTTTTTTTTTTTTTTTTTTTTTTGGTGTTACCGTGCACTGAATTAACCCAGAATCCCTGGCAAGAGAGTTGCTGCTATTGTGACACTAGTTTTGTGGAAGCGACCGCAGTTCGCGTGCTACGGTTACCCACATCCGACATGTTACAAGTCCACAGACAGGGAGAGGCAGCGAATCACCGAGTTTTATGATACCAGTACTGTCGCATATTTGTTTCCTTGTATTATTTTTAAGTTTATTTTTGTTGGTTTGACTTGGATACCATTTGCACAAGCTCTAAAGAGATTCACCTCGCACCTGTGAATTTTGTCGCCATTTATTTTTATTTTTTGAGAATATAAGAAATCAGAAGTTCATTACTCCAAACTATTAAGTTCTATAATCCATTTAACAAATTTCATAAAAGAAAAGTACAATGCGTGACATTTATACAGCGGCCATATAACTCGTTTACAGTTATATGGCCCAAGGTGGGTAACTCTCAGAAATAAGTAATTGTAAAGTAATTGCATTACTTTTAAAAAGTAATTTGTAATTGCAATGAACTACTTTCGCGTAGTAGTAATTGTAATTGTAGTTAAACTACTTTGGGGGCTAAGTAATTGTAATTGTAATTAAATTACATTTTGAAAGTAATTTACCCATGTATGCTGACGATTGAAAAGATGGAATAGCGAGCTTTATCAAAAGATCCTTCCTGACCTCCATCAAGTCTTCGCCGCGAACGAAAGGAAGTCCTTGCACCTCAATATTGCACCGGCGGCTGTAATGTTGCGCTTCGTTGAGCTCTATCCTCAAATATTTAATTCCCGCGACTGATAGACCATCGTCACCCTGACTGTTCCCACCTCGTTTGTTCCTCGTTTCCTCGATTCCTCGTTTGTTTTCACTAGAGAAAGAGCGGAGTGCACTTGCTTGAAATTTCTTACTAACACGGTGTTTAATTATCTCCAGAAGGCACAGCTGGCAGAAACTTCTGAAATTAACTCGTGACAACAGGCTTCAAGAAACTCATTGGACGCGGCAATTCCATCTTCAAAGGCATTTTTCGAACTTTTTCGAAAATTTCGAATTTTTTCGAATTTTTACCACGTTCTGTAGTTCTCCATGTGGACTTGATTGCTCTGGAAGTTAGATTTCCTTCCACATGAAAGCTGGACATGGCCCACTAATTATTTCTCAAAAAAGAAGGTATGAACAAGTTTCACTTCGTACTGCATCTTACGTGCCTGTGCTTGAAATTTCTTACTAAAACGTAGTTTTGTGCGAATAGTAGATTTTGAGTTCGAAGCTAATAGAGGTATTGGCCGAATATTTTCGATTTGAATATCGAATAGTTTTTCCGCGCTTTTCACTATCGTTGCATAATGCTTAGACGAAAACCCAGCTAAACTCGTGAAGGTTGTTCCACTTCTTCGTTTATTAGCCAAGTATATTCTATCTATATTTATTAACTGTGACCTCAGAAGTTTTCATGTCTTGAGATGGCAAGTTAACGATGGATTTGACATAAAATGAATCCGAAATTGTTAAGGAGTGTTTTCGGTCGTTTTCATTAATAAGAACTTAAAGAGTTTTCGGTTCAATAACTACCATAACAAAACTTTTAAACAGGAAGAAACGGTTATTTTCTTTGGCCAAGTCAAGAGACACTCCTGACTTGTGGTCTGAATATAACGAAAACGCAAAAACTTACAAGTTAGAGATAAAGAAGGGTAGATTCAAACTTTTGAATCGCGACCTGGCTAACATGTTACTTACTAATGCAAGGAAGTTTTGGCAAGCGGTCTCGCCTAGCTCAAGCATAACTCCTCACCCATTCTCCATGACACTAGTGGAACCATTTTGTCACCTCATGACTCATCAACCATATTTAACTCGTTCTTTAGTTCAGCGTTCACGGACGAGTCATTTCCATTACCGCAGACGTTATGCCGTGCCAGCACGAGCATGGATGCCATAACATTTACACCATACGGAGTAGTAAACGTCATCGAACGTTTGCGTGCAAATTCGGCTTGCGGGGACGATAACATCACCTCCAATCTTCTCAAAATAACGAAAGACAAAATTTCAATTATTTTGTGCTGCCTTTTTCAAGCTTCGCTTGATTTGTCAGAATTACCGCTCGATTGGAAAGTTGCAAAGGTCATCCCTGTAGATAAGCATGGAAACCGCAACGACCCTTCAAATTACAGGCCCATCTCTTTGACAAGCATTCCATGTTAAATATTCGAACATGTCATCTACTCTCAAGTCATGAACTATCTTAACAAGTTTAGCTATTTTCACCCTCACCAACACGGTTTTCGCAAACACCTTTCTTGTGATACTTGGTTATTTGAATTCGTAACTGATCTCCCCGATAACTTTAACGACTCTTGTACTACGGACGCGATTTTCATTGATTTCGCTAAAGCCTTTGATACTGTCCCTCGTCAACGCTTACTTCGAAAACTTTCTCAATTAAACATAACCCTATTGAAAATTCCATCAAGGTACGTAATTTGGGACACTGACTGCCAGTCAGCAGCCTTGGTGGAACGTGATGGACCATCAGACGTCATCTGATGGTCCATCAGGTGACGTCTGACTGCCACTGCCAAGGGAATTTCATCAACAAGGGCAGCATTTATATAAGAGTAAAGCTATACGCACTCTTAAATATCGCCAAATGCCTCGATAAAACACTGATGTTCGAGAAAAAAAAAAAAGAAAAAAAAAAGCAGGACCACCGCGGATCGAACCCGCGACCACTAGCGTAGAAATCGGACATCTTAACCCCTATGCCATGCGACCGCTTTGGAACTCAATTTGACTATTCGTTTTATACGAGATGCTTCGGCTGCAAATGCAGTTAAGCCGTCAACATGTTATGCAAAGCACTCGTACATCACTAGCCGTACTTCAGTTCTACTCACCTGCCATGTAGAGTACTTTCGCGTCGTAGAACGATCCTTTTGTTCGCGCGTCTCCGGCCCAGTAGACGTGGTACACCTTGTCGTCTTCAACTACACCGCTAAAGTGCCTTACATCGTCGGAACTCACAACAGGCTGGGTCTTGTCGAGTAGAAATTCTACTAAAACATAAGACATTGTAGAGCCCAGGCAGGATCAACAGGTTGGAGCAAGCGGGCAAACAAAACGAGTCGAGAGCGATCGTTCATGAAAGCTCGGCGAAGCCTCTATGGGAAAAGCGAAGTGTCGTATTTGGCGCTTCGGCGGACTTCTGATCAAGGTTGTCAGTCGGTTGCGTGCCATATCTCTAACGTCAGCGGTTTTATGGGCTCACGTCCCGAAATCGTTTTCTCGTGCGTAGATTACTTTTCGTATTCATAGATTTGACGAAATAGTGGTATCCGAACGAACTTTACGTCCTTTGACCGTACGTCTGTCTGCACGTCAAAGCGTTTTGACGTACAGTCAGAGACAGTCGATGTACAATCAGAATCGCCACCAAGACATCCTGATGGCATTTCGCGGCGGCCGACTGCCACTAGGAAACCATCAGAAAGCCGACAAGCGGAGTCTGACTGGAGTTTGACTGTCGGTCAGAGTAACTTGTTGGCCAATCAGACATGCTTGACGTACAGTCAGGCACAGTCAGCGGTCCACTAGAAAACATTGACTGCCAAACACGGTTACATTGATGGATTTTTCCTTCGGGAAATAATCAAATTATCAGTTAGATCTCATCATTTCTCACCAATCGTAAGCAGTATGTATGTATAGATAACACGTCCTCGCCCGCCGTTACAGTTAAATCCGGAGTTCCACAGGGCAGCGTCTTAGGTCCACTTTTGTTTCTCATCTACATAAACGACTTACCTTCACTAATCTCGTCATGAGTGAGGTTTTTTGCTGACGACTGTGTACTGCACCACCCAATTTCTCATCCTAGCGATTTGGAGCTCCTTCAACGCGACATCGACATCTTGGGTGAATGTGCTTAACATGGCAAATGTACATCAGTGTTACTAAAACCAAGCTCATTTCTTTTAATTCCTCGTACTCAATTTTTTACGATCCTATTTTATCCACTCAGTCATACAAGTACCTAGGTATTACTTCCACCGAAGATCTAATCTGGAATGCCCATATCAAAAACCTCGTTAACAGATCATTAAGAACTCTGGGATTTCTGAGAAGGCATTTATACCCTTGCTCAACAGGACGTGAAACTTACTGCATATAAAACCCTCGTTAGATCGAAACTTGAATTTGCTAGCGCCATATGGGCCCCTCATTAACTTTACCTAATTAATAGGCTAGAATCAGTCCAGAATAAAGCCGTCCGCTTCATTCATCGAAACTACAGTACGAAAACAGGTGTCTCCCAACTAAAGGTTCTTTCTAATTTAACTTCTCTTGAATCACGTCGGGCAATCGCTCGCCTTACTCTTTTTCATAAGTTTTATTACAACATGCCATCATTCGTGCTCACTCACTGTAAGCCTGCCTCATACATTTCTTTGCGTCATGATCATTCCTCAAAAGTTGCACATATATTCGGTCGCACTAATAGATACAAATACTCTCCTCTTGCTCTGTCCATTAAAAATTGGAATTCTCTCCCAAACGACATAGACACTGAACAGAATGAAATAATATTCCGCGAAAAATCTTCGACTTTGGTACTATGATATATTTTCAGTGCCATGTCTGCTTGTGTTTGCTATAAATTGCACACTGTGTCCTCAGTTCTGTTGTGCCCGGTTTGTGTAAACTTTGTTCTAAATTCTGTATAATTCGTTTTTAGTTTTTGTTTGTTGTTAATTTTAACCTTAATTCTTTGATTGCCATTGTATCATTGCATTTGTTTTGTATTTTTCTACCCCCCCCCCCCCCTCCCTCAAGTAATACGTTCGAACGAGCCGCTTTGAGGCGAATAAAACTTGAACTTGAAAACGACAGACGAAGCATAGATGCTGATAGTTCCTAACAGAAAATATTGAAATTAGGTACACTCAGAACAATATTCTTAACGACAAGTTGAAGTCATTAAAAAAGTTACCCCGGAACTCGACATGCAACTTAGAAGTGGCGCATTCGAATGGGACAAAGGGTAAAATTATAATGACGGAAATACCTTATTTACGCTTCATGGGGCGCATCAAAAAGACCATGGAAGTTATCTGAGGCCTAAGTACTCTCAATATATATATTGATAGGCTCTGTCGGCTTAAAGATTAAAATACGTGGTATCACCTGGCCAACTTTCTGGGACATTCCGTAGACTAAAAAAGTTTTGCAGGAAATATTAAAAATATAATCTACATGAGTTTATAATACCCAGTCAATTAACGTTATCTGGAACATTAGGATCTTTATAAAAAAATTATTTATTGTGTGTATGTAATCCAGAGGATTCAGTTGAAAAACAAAATGTAGAGTCGTCGAGTAAAAACTGCACCCGCCCAAAATTTTAATTACTGCTTGTTGATATTTTATGGCTGTCGTATAAAATATTTCTTGGGAGCATTGCAATGCTTTTCTTGTTCAGTCGAATGTCTGTTTTAGTGCATACCTTGAGGGGTTGATGTCCCAGAACGTTCGTGGCTGAGTGCCTCACAGGCTCGGCCGACTATTGGCTGAAAGGCGGGTGGTTATCATATAAATTGATTTGATCCACCAAACGATACTGCCACGAAAAAAATATAAATAAAACAATCGGTACATGCTTGTACAGATTTCCCCCGTTGAATATGGCATATCCGAGGGCATCGCAATGTATTTTGCCTTGGTGGGGGTTGCCCACGGATTCACGCTGTGCAGCGCATTTTTTTCTCAAACATGATTACGGCGTTTATTTTTATTTATTTATTATACCGCAAGTTATACTGATCAGGTATTACATTTGGCAAAAAGGTAGTTTCGAAGATTAGAAACCGTTAAAAATCGATAAATTTGTGTTTATAATTTGATCCTTTGCTTACAGCAGCACGAACTAGCAACCTAGAGCAGATTATATACAAAATCGTTTAATGTTGTACGAAAACATTGGAAGCTGCGTTAGAGGTAGTGGGAGAGGAGGGTGCAAGATGACAGAGCGGAGGGCAAGTGACAAACCATCGGGCGAAAAGGCACGAGCTGGTGTCGGATATTGCGTGCTCCTCGTTTCTGGGGACTGCCAGGCACGATGGAGCCGGCCTGGCCCTTGGCGATTCCCGGAGAGGTGCACCATCGAGGGTCGGACCAGTACCGACGGGAACGGCGAGCCCTGGACATACCATCCTAGGCCATCACGATACCGGAATGGTTCCGCAGCGCGACTCGGGCTGTGATAGACCGGAACATATAGCCTACGCTACGCAGGCGTGCCAAGGACGATCCGCAGAACCGGACACGTACTCCGAATTCTAGCTCTGAACGACGGGCGGCAATCAGGGTCGGCTGTCCCAAACTGCCGGCTCCCGAAGACGGAAAACCGGGAAGTACAGTGAACCCATTCTCTGTCTCCTCGTTGTGTTGTGTCACTCCTTGGGAGAAGAGCGAAGCAAAGACCGATTGGGTGTTGATTATTATGGAGCGACCCTACAATGACTTCAAGAAAATAAAATTGGGAAGCTGCTTGTGATGTAAATGCCCGACACTTGTCGCCGTATCGGAATACGAGCCCCTTAGCACGCATTTGGCTGCCTGAGCTGAGCTTGTGTCGTAAAATTAAACAGACCGAGCCAGAAGCTCGTAAATGCATCTGGTTATTTTTCTATCTAAGGCAATATAAACCTACTATTCACTGGCAACAGAAAGATAGTATAGCTGGACCTGGGCAACTACTGATGCCCATTGTTGCTCATGAGCAACTACTTAAAGAATTATTTCTTTCTCTCACGCCATGTGCACCTCAATAATTTTAGCGCCGTCTATCGCAAGGGCGAGATTAGGGAGTTTTAGAATAACGTGCGCAATTTTAGCGCACGCTAGCGCTAAATTTAGCGCTTGTATTAGCGCGCGCGACGCAACAGAGTTTTAGAATAGCGTTTCTCCATCGCGACGCAAAAGCCCAAGCATCTCGCGCTTGCGGCGCCACCAAGATACAGTAACAATTTTTATTTCACACACGAAATGCTGTAACTATAGAAAAAACCAAGTTTTTTGGTCCAGAGTAGCATTTTAGATTTGTTTAAACAAGAGAATGCGACGCGAGCGGTTGACCGGTCATGTCCGCTTGCGTCGCCTCGGCAAGAGAGGTCTCGTGTACTGACCTTCGCACACCGTACCTTCGCCGAGAAATGTTCGCGCGTCGCAAGCATCAAGTTGCCGGTGATCGTTGCCAAACCGAGTACAATGTCGTCCTGCATTGAAAATCGCAGTCGCGAGGATGCCGCCGACGTCACACTCACGACGCCGCCAAAGCAGTCGCCGACATAATCCTGCAAGCCGCCATTTTTTTACCTCTGCTCGTCTTGGCTTTAGCCAACTTCTCATCACGAATCCTCCTTGGAGGAGCGCAAAGACTCTTTGCGTACGCACGCTATTTCCGAGAAATAGCGCACGCTAAAAATTCCGCACGCAAAGCGCAATACCTGGTTTGCGTTCGGAGCATGCGCAGTGCCGACGACGCTATTCTTTGCGTGCGCAAAGGTTTAGCGTGCGCTATTCTAAAACTCCCTATTATCTACGCCTAGCAGTGAAGAGTTTAATTGCATCTTCAAAACATATCGCAAGTCCTCTAAAGCCAAAGCTCACAGGGGATGTGAGGTATGATGGCGTGCACACCCAAACCTCGAAACTTCAACAAGACAAACAGGCACAAATATTGCAAATCCAGTTACAAGTGTTCCTACTGTGCGAAATGCAAAGTGCACATATGCATTCTCCTAGGGCGTAACTGCTTTCGGTCACTGCACCTAAAATGATTCTGCAAATGCCCAATGTTGTTCACAATCAACATTCCAAAAACATACTTCCGAAGAAAGTTTCTTTTTCTGTGATCAGATTTCTGTTATTTTGTGTGTTCTAGAAACACGTCAGGATTTCTAGGTATGCAGTATTTCAAGTTTTGGGCATCAAATGGTTAAACCTTCCGGCTTCACTCCGATTTAGAATACCCCTTTAAACACCTCGTCTCGTTTCATGGTAGCAGGAGCGCCATAGAACCGTAGGCAAGCCCCAGCGTGCTTATGTGCAGTATGATCAGTGCGCCATATTAAACAGTAAAAAAAGACAAAATTAATCGTGGAAGTAACCGCGGCTTATTTCTCATGATATATACTCAACTTTCAAGTTTGATAGAATGTATCGTATACGTGTACAAGGAAACAAAATCGTAGAAATTTTCTTATATTTTAATTTGTAAACCCACGACCTATACGAGCTATCAGCTGAATATTTTAATCCGACCCGCCTAGATTGCAATGAGAAACAAAAATAAAACGATAGACCTATGCTTGGGCAGATTTTCTTGACCCCTGTGTTGGTATTCGCGATCTAGCATATCTGAGTGCATCACAATGCATGTTGGTTGCAGCAAAGTTCATGCGCACTGTGCAGCACATTCCACTCAAACATGACTCTGGCGTTTCTTTGAGTTATTTTATCTTAATGTGCCCTGACAGAACATCGCATTGGGGATTAAAATATTATAATAAAAAACACATTGTTAACACTTCGCTGTCATGTTACACGTCATGATAATGCAAAGGTGCAAGCGAGCTGGAAAATGATTAGAAAAAAATAATCCCTGGAGAAGGGAAACAAGCGGGACAAAGGACAAACACCAATGTCCACACAGAGTTAGGTGACTGGTGCGCGATTGAAAATATCCGCCCGGTCCACGTATCGAACCACGGACCTCTCGATGTCCAGTGCAGCACTTTACCCACTGAGCTAACGAGGAGTTAGACGTCAGTAGAGCAAACGGGTTTTATCAGCGGCGACCAGTCTAACACCGACAAGGGTGAACGGCCTACATTTTAAGGTTATGATTATAATCCAAATAATGCAAAGGTGCAAGCGAGTAGGACAATAAAGACTATAATAATCCCTTTAGAGGGGGAACAAGGGGTACAAAGCAGAAATACAAATATCCACAGACAGCTAAGTGACTGGTGCGCGATAAAAAACAAAACAAAAAACAAAGCCTGGTCTTGGTTAGCGTATAGGTGGTAGGGCATCTTAGAATGGATGCTTGGGCGAGTTGGATATTTATGTTGCAGGAGAAGCGCTAAAGTAGACTCACTCACCCTCACACTCACAGTGAGTGTGAATGTGAGTGTGAGGGTGAGTGAGTCTACTTTAGCGCTTCTCCTGCAACGTGGTAGGGCACTCCACTGGAAATTGAGAGGCTCCTGGTTCGATACCAGGACCAGGACATGGCTGTGTTTGACGGTTTGTGTTTGTCCTTTGTCCCCCTTTTTCCTCTTTTCCAGGGATGATTACCGTCGTGTAACAAGTAAAGTACTTACTTGTAATCCGTTATGTTTTTTTGTGTTTTTTTTTTGTTTTTTTTTGTAATTCAGAACTTCATCTATTACTTTATGTGAAATTTAATTTACAATATGTTGTATAACTTTCCGAGTAACAAATGGCAGACAAGTACTTGGTACTGTAGTTCAATTGGGTCAAAGGGACATATAATGAAGTGACCGAAGTGCAACGCAATGGGATCCGCGCTTGTAATACGGTGACACAAGACACGTGTCCGCTAGCGAAAAAGGTTTATCCAGGGAAAGGACTGGAATTCACTGAAATGACGACAGCTCACAGAGTCTCCGTCTCTGGACTCGCTTCGACAACATCTAGCGAAGGTGGATTCGTCATGTTTTGTTTCGAGTCAAGAAGCCTCGTGTGCTCAAAGCAAGGACAGACTGCTGAGCGCCGGCTAATATAGGTGCAACAAATAATGGCTTATAAGAATGTCGCGGGCAGTTCTTGAGCAGCAATGGATACCGCAATGACAATCTGCGTTTTTTGCTCGTGTAACTGTTACACGAGAACATAAGCGGGATAAAGTCTTTTTCGGCATTTCACGGTACACTCTGGAAGGTCTGTGCTCACAAATGTTTTAAGATATTAGGACACTAGCGCTGAGCAAAAACGAGATAGCGAGGGAAATTGAGTAATTCTTTCATGCCGTTTACGAAGCTTGTACATGAAGAAGAGAAAAACGGCACATGACGAGAGAAATGGAAGAAAGAAGAGGCTCGAAAGATCACGAGCGGGCGGATTTGAAAAGGCTAGGGACACTGCAGATTAGGGAGGTCTGAGAGACAAACGTGGACTGAGCATTTGGTCAGTCCGCGTTCCCTGACACCGGACCGACAGAGGTCAGCGGCGGGGAAGCGTCATGTAGAAGGCTGACACCGGGACTGGGAAAGACAACTAGAGCGAGGCCTAACATCATCCAGCCGAAGGCCGGAACAGCAGCTGGGCCGAAGATCGATGCATCCGCCAGCTCAACTCTTACTACCATTATACCTTTTTTCCATGGCCGTGCTTCTTTGTGCGGTTTCCTCAAGAGCGTGCGGAGCACTTTCCGATAGGGCACGATATACAGTGATGCACATTAATTGGCGCCTCACATGAGGGCCGATCGGTCTGTCGTTGCCTGGGTTTGCTCCCCCGAATCGCGATTTCCAGACTTTCGCTGTTTTTTTTTTTTTGTCTTTTTTTGAAGGTTTTGTTTCCTCTGCTCTGTTTAACATGAGCACCTGCAATGTTTAGCCCTCCTCAGATCCAGGAACAAAAAATTCTACACGAGACCGGAGTCCAGTAATGTGTCGAATGTAGTCACCGGCGCGGAAGGAGGCACGAGTGCGTAAGCAAACGCAACCGTAGCGCTCTGTGTCGGGACTTCGCCCTCAGCTCCAGCTGTAGGCGCGTTAGAGGTTTACGAACTGATGCCCGTCAAGCCTGCGATATTCCAGGCTTATTTTCAGAAAAATGGGTTTGGCTCCAAGTGCGACGAACCGCGTGTCTACGTTTACGTCTCGCCAGCGGTTAAGCGTGCCGACGCCGACTTATTCGGTATACACAGACGCCAAATCAGAGCCAAATTTTGTACGCAACTTAGGCGCCTACATTGAGCCTGAAGGGGTGTCCCAACAAGATACTGTACCTCAGAACGAGTGAGGCGACAATTTTCCGCCATATAAGGTGGAAGTTGGAGTCCGGCAGTCCGTTTTCTGTTTGGATACCACCGGGCACACATCACGGCTTTCCTCCTCGCCTCCTCTGTTTTTTTGTGACCTCGTTGCTCGTGATACTTTGCGTCCCTTAGCAAAACAACTAATACGTGTGAAATATGTCGATAACCATTTAGAAGGTATTATTTATTTTGGTGGGCAATAAAAGTACCTTTAGAAAAATACATGGGATGAAATAATCTGTCCCCAAATAAACGGCAAATATTGTCGGAATGGGTATGGTTCCGGGCAAGAGCTGCCGTTGGAACTATCCGTCGTGAAAGCCAAAGCGCAGCGAGGGCGGCACTTTGAATGTCGGTGCCGATACGAGGCTCGTTGCCTCTCTCTTGCTTCAGTGCGTGGGAAAGGTTATAATTGCCGCTGCTTTGCTCTAAAACAAACTAAAAGGTAATTTTATTTGGTCTTACGCGTTTATAAATACTGAACAAATTTCATAAACTTGATTTGCATCGTGATTAAAAAAATATATATATACTGTGACATCGGTTTTGGTTTCGTTTCGGTTTCGACTGTGTCCCTTGACGCGCATCTCATCGGGTTTTTAGGCCTATGCACTGTGTAACACCGGGCAACTCCGTTGGGCTTGAAGCAACCAGAGGTCTCTTCAATTAATTTACCGCGGAGACTGTTTACAATATGAAATATTTACATCAGTATACACCGCAGACCTGTCCCGTCGGAGAGTTGTGTCTCGAGACCCCATGCAGGCGTGTCTCCTTCTTTCTCTGCCACCCCATTTGGCTTGTCCGCTACACGCTCAATAAGAGTTATGAGATGTGAAGTATTATTGGCTTAATGACACGTAAACGCGTTACTGCAGATAGGGAGTATCGGCACTTCTTTATCATTACATTCGGTGTTATAAAGCTCACGTAATATTGCTTATCTCTATCGGGAACTGTTTATACGTTTGTTGTGAGCGGAAAAGCATTTCTTATGATATCAGACAAAATTTCAGATAATTGGCAATCACGATTTTAAGCCCCAACATGCGTATGCGTAAGGGTCGGTACTATTAAGCGTAGGTTATTGAGTGTCTTTAAGCAAGACAATCTTGCAACGCCAGCTCATCTATCGAAGGATACCAAGTTGGGTAATTTTATTCTCTGATATGGGGCAACTGATCCGCTTTGCAGAAATTTCCACACGCTTTGTGGAAGATATCACCTAGTGAAAAAAACATTTAATGGATTAACTTGTTAAAATTTGTATTGATTGAAAAAAAACTTGCTTTACATATACGTTTAGCAAGCTTTCTATTTCGAGACACATGTTAACCAGGACGTCTGCTGGAAATATAGCGACGCTTGGCGATCGAGTTATCCGATCAATACGATAACAAATAAAAGTGTCCTGTATGTTGCAGAATACAATATCAACGAACACAATGTTGGGCTCACACTGGCCGGTGATGGTTGCAAATATTTTAAGTCGAAACGCCTACATTCGAAAACAAAAAAAACGAAGAACTTTGTCTTGCGTGTCATCTCTTGTTTTTTACGAAGTCTCAGTTTTTTGTATTGAAATAATGCTTCTCAGGAAGGCGCTGCATACGAGTTTAATTAAAATGTCAAGACGAAATCTCTGCCTAACACTGCATTTCTTATGGTGCATTCTAAGTTGGATGGTTTCAGCAGATGGCTCTGATAACTCCGCTTGGGCTTGCATGCCATATTGTAATAAACGTATAAAGAGTACATGGATGTTTTCATTTCATTCAGGCATGGTTTGCGGTTCATAATATAATTTTTACAGAAATGTATATTTTGGGGTTTATTCTGGAAATGAAAGAGAAAGCAAACATCAATTTTAGCGAATTCTGATGTTTTGTCTTCAGGTTATTTAACATTGAAACGGGCGAGGCCAGAATTGACTTATCTCCCACCTGTCGAGGATCGCAGGTTTCAACGCTGGCTATTTTGTCACTCCTCAAGTAACTGCACAAGAACACTCCTATATGATTTTCAAAATAAATTTCAATATGATAAATAAAAAAACTTAAAATATTTTATTTTAAAATAATATAACCAAATATGTAACAAATTTCCGTTGATTATTGTCGAAAATGTTTTTCAAATTTTTACGCGAGACCAATTTAAGATATTTCAATAACCTTCATATCTTCAGAAAACTTAGATGTAGTTATTTTTAATTCATTTAGTTTAAACATTATATGTACAAAAAAAAATAGGAATATGCATTTTTTTTTAAATAGGTTTCAAATTTACAATGTGTTTGGAACATTTGGTCCTTCAAATATACAGCGTGTTCACACAAATATTTAGTTATTTTTACCGCAAAAACGAGCTACGCGTTGCCGAATGTTTATTTTTTGTCCAAATGCAGCGCTAGTGCTCCGAAGGAGATGAGAAAGGTTCAGCACTAATTGTTACCTTATTCAAAAGTTATGGGTGATTTTCTGAAAATTTGCATAGGAAAATGGGGCCCATTTTATTCCGTTTTAGGTAAATGGCGCAATAGACCTTCATGCGTTCGAGACTCTGTCGGTCAGTATTTTTTTAATAACGAAATTCAGAACAACTAGTATAACTTTTGAATAACTAACGGTTAGTGCTGAAACTTGATATTTGGTTTGAACCGCTAGGGCTACATTTCCATGGAAAATTAGTGAATATATATATATATATATATATATATCAGTGTGTCGAAACGAAAAAAATACGGGTTCGGTTACGGTTCAGGTTCAGGTAAATTTATTTTGTTCCGGTTCAGTTCCGGTTCGATTAATTCGATCCGCGAACCGGTTCGGGGCGCTGAACCGGTTCGCGAACCGGTTCGGAAATTATAAATGACAAATTGCAACATCAAAATAAATTACAAATAAAACATCTGAAATCAGCACATACGAAACGGGATACATCGTAGTGTAAGGCTCAGGGATTTCTACCAGGAATGGTTTCTTTATGTGCACTCAAAGGTTACCTCACCAACGTTTACGCATTCGGACTTCATCTAATTGGGTCCGACGCAGTAGCTGTAAAATCCGCGACCTCCTTACAAACCCACTTACAAGTAGAACTCGCTAACTATCTCGCCACCTCGGCGTGTAAGCAAGTGAAGGAACAGTGGGGAGAAAATACAGCTTTCTTTATTTGAGCTAGCCTTCGGTGACTCAAATTAGACCCTTAAAGAAGTTTTCATTAAACAAGATACGGAATATGAAAAACACTTCACCGAACGCAACGCCAGAAGGACGTAACAGGATGAATATTAATATAGAGTTCGCTGTCTCACAAATATGTTAGCTTCTAAGTGCCTATACGAAACCGGATGCATTATTATCAAACTCCACAGCCTTTTCTTTTCTCATTCTGATGGAAGCAAGCTTCAGGAACTCGCGCGTTCTAGAAACGCGTTATGAAATTAGCACACATTTAGGATTTATGAGATTGTAGAAAAATAAAATCCCGTGACGCGATTTTTTTTTTTTTTTTTTTTTTTTTTTGCACAGCCTTCCAATTCTTTTTCTTTCGTGCAAGCCGCTACCAGCGCAATACCGGTTCCTATGTCTGTTCGAGCCCCACCCCTGCCCGTTTCGATCTGGATGAGCATCGTACCGGCGTGCGGTCGTGTATCACTACTGCGTGGTGCACGTTAAAGACCCCAGGCTAGCGGTTGAACCGCACTGGCTAAATTTCTCATCTACAGCTGGGAGACTCGTCGCCCCTGTGAGGCAGACCAAGTTCCAGGCTGTATAAATATACACACAACCCAATTATTATTCCTATGTCAAGATTCATGGATGCAGCGTTTATATTCCTAGGACTGAGTGGAGAAGAAAAATATGTAAGCGAGGTGTGTGTCAGTTGACGGCACTTAAAAAAAATGGCATTGATAGCACATTCATAGTCAACAGCGCGTGGCCGAACCGTTTTGACATTAGCTGGTAACCGTTATTTTTTTTCCGGTTCAGTTCCGGTTAGGGTTCATCGCGATAACAATATAACGGTTCGGGTTCGGGTTCAGTTCCGGAAAAAATACCGGTTCGGTTCCGGTTTTCGGTTCGGTTCGGTTCCGGTTCGACACCCTGATATATATATATATATATATATATATATATATATATTGTGAACGAAGAGGCGAGAAGGTGATTATTGAATTTATTGCATTAAAGTTAGGGAAAGGGAAAGAGAGCTGGCGAAAAATTGGGCCAGGACCGAATGACCATATATATATATATATATATATATATATTTCTGGGGACAACATAGAGTTAGATTGTAGCTTTTCGGTGATATCAGCTCAATAAAATACCTCGTGTAAATTGTTGCGACAACCTTGCATGGTAGCGTCTTGGAGATGGCCTTCGCATGTCGCCATCGTCAACGCACGTGTTTCTTAAAAAAAAAGCCTGAAGAGGGAAAGAAAAATCTTTCTCTTAAACAGAATTTGATTGGGACACGCGCTTCAAGAAGTAAAGTTTACGCAAAAAAAAAATGTTTCGTTAGAGCAATACTGACGGCAAAAGATTTGTTTGAAATTCCGGGCGCAAAGTTCATGATGTCACGGAATGGTCATTCGCTCAACGAAATGGTCATTCGATCTTTTCACCCAAAACGTGAAGGCCACCATAGGCCCGAAATGCGGTGAGAGAAAACAAGTGGAAAGGAGGTGACTACCGACTAATCGCATCTTGCCCCGTCGATATCTTTACAAAAACCATTCTTTTTTTCGTTTTTGTATTCTTTTTTTGACACGCGTGTCTTATTCAAACTTTAAAAAAAAAAATTTTTTTCTTGTTTTTTTAGGGGCTCTTACTCTCGCGATTTCTTCATAGTCCCCGATTTCCCTGAAAATTTGCTAATTCGCTGATATAGTATCCCAAATATTAGGTCATCTTTTTTTTTCCGCGGAGTTATACGACTTACAATTTTAGTCATCGTGTTTTTCAAACTGAAAGTCTACTGGCAAGAACGAAAATGTGACGCCAGTGGAAGGCATGGGTTCTATCTTTGGACTGTAGAATTTGTTCCCAACTGATTCCAAGCAGTTTCAGGTGTGAAATGAATTCTCTAGAAGCTCACACCAGGGACCCGAGAAACAGCAGGGCACAAATGATTGGCATAGTCGATTTTATGATTGCTTGCTGGACTAGCAAGCCTGCCTGAAACTGACATCACTGCACTGAAGAGTGGGATATACTTGAATGTTGGTTTTTGCATCATTTTCATTTGCCGATTTCACAACAACTATTCTGTCTTTCGTGATACTAAATAGCATAGCGGAAAGGGTAAAAGCCGGGAATTCAGAAACTTTACTCAGTCGGTGTAGCCTAAAAAAAATCACCGCAGTACCGCTTTAAAATAATCACCATTGGAGCCAGGGGATCAACTTATGGGAGACCACTGAACGGTTGTGATTGTGATTCTATTTTAGATCCCTGAATTTATGTTCATACTGTTTACACTTATACACACCTTATATTCATAGTTTTACCCTATTACCTACTACTGGGGGTCTTTCTTCTCTATAACCCTTTCCGGCAATGGTTTATGTACCTGGTGCATTATTGCGCATTATTGCCTCAGACGCATTTGCGCCACAAAAATTCGATCCAATTGAATCTCGTCTCGAAATACATCGAAGTCGTGTGCTATGCTTAGCGTCTGAGGTGGCGAGCTTGAAGCACAGTGCCAGCGCAACCGGAGCGAGCAAACGAGCTGTTAACCTTTTTCTGCGAAACAGATTAGCCGCTTCTTCATGTGAAAACAAAAACAAGGGAAAATGAACGCATCTTTCGATCGGTCCTAGCTCCTCGATACCCAGAGCTCCCACACTTGCGTAGCCACCGTAGCCAACACGAAAACGTTTTATAAACGCTTTTTGTTGTTTTGGGACTCTGCGGGGATCGATGTCCGCTAAGCGGACTGAATAGAATTGGGTACTCTGGGAAGATTCAGTGTCTCTAGTATAGACAATTGCAAGCATGGTACCCCGACTAGTGCTCCACTAGTGTCCTCCCGTGCAGCTTGCGAGTGAACATAACTTTGGCAAGCTTGAAGTTGCACGGGCTTGTCCCCACGAGCAGAGACGTGGCTGCGGCCATTGGCCTTGCTGGCAATTGTCTACGATCGCCCCCACTGACACCAGTCGCGACGTCTTTCTCTGTCCGTAGTGAAAATAGCAAGACTGCGCGTGCATAGCTTTGATAGGCGCTGGAGATGCGCGAGAGCGAAGACTCCGAGAACACTGGATATGATGTCATACTCCTGGGAGGAGGGGCTCAGCGCTACTCTTAAAACGATTTTCTGCCGCGTCCGTGCTCTAGATTAAAAAGTAATCTCGATATTCGCTATCCTTGAGTTCAAAGGAAAACGATTTAAGTGTTTTATTCAGATACAAAACCACTTCAGATTCCCTCTAAAAGCTTTTCTTTTTTAAAGACTCTCTTTTTTTTTTTTTTGACGTGGAGGACGTGTATGTTGAAATGGTAATATGCACATTTTCCTTTTTCCTAAGGCGCCGCTGCCAGCGAGAGAATAGACCGATGTCACCAGCTTGTTTGGCTACGCCACCGCTGCCGCAATGCCATCGAGGGAACTTTAGTCTCCCCGCATGTGCGACAGCCTCGCTGCAGCTCTGTGCATATGCCCAGCACGGAACGCCACAAGCCGTCTCGGGCACTGCCGCAAATTCGCCCCTGTGAATAAAGTAAAGACTTAACGAAGGCGCCCGAACGCTTGGTGAGATTGGTCTATTGAATGTTTTGTTTAGTTAACTTGCTGTACAAGTAACTTTACTTTCAAGCTAAAGAGCTCGGCATACGCCCGATTTTTATTGTTAACAAAGGGTATGCAATGTTGATTTCAAACATAGCTGTCGCTTGAACAATCAACAATGAGACGAATACTGAAGGAATCTTCCGCAGATAGCGCGAACGACGTCAAGGAAACCCTGCGAAAACTAAAGCAGCTGCGTTTGACGCAACTGTCGGAGGGAAGAAGGCAACAAAATTTGACAAAATAACTAGCTACGCCTACGTACCCTGTGTTTCTTGTTAAGTTTTCCCCCATCGCTATTGCGTTTTCCGAAGGAAAAGTTTGCGTTGTGGCATAGGTGTTGTGTTTCTAAAATGTTGGTGCATTTTCTGTTTAATAAATGAAATATGGGTAGCAATGCGGGCTAGTTTGTGTGTGGCCATGCTTATAAAAACCCTACACACAAGAAAACAAAAAAAAGTGCTTTGTTTGACACTGTTGTGTCGTCCACATTTTTTCCATTTTACCTTGTCTTGCGTTTTTTTTTTTCAAAGTAAATTTGCAAAAGGGATCTTTAATAACGCGTCTTTGTAATATTGATAAGAGAAAGAAGAAAACAAAGTCAGAGATGGGCTGGACAACGGTGGCAAGAACACCGATATCTATTAAAGTAGGCTGAATCGCGGTTTGGGAGCCCGGAAGTGGTATCATCGGCGGCCATTAGTTGTCACAATGTGAGTACACGCAGCCTATATGAGAAACGCACAAACGGAGGAATATTGAAGCCTGTACGTTGTGCTCGAAGGCGATTATTTTGATTTGCTGCGGTCATTATATCGGGTGTTCAGAGATGGAATTGGTATTTGTGAAGCGTTCGAACGCTATTAAAATATCAAACGTGCCAGCGTACCCACGGCTGAGCTGGCAAGCGTGCTTTCGACGTGGAGTAAACAAAGCAACTTGGCGTCAAAAAGACCGTCCTCGAGGAACCCCAGAAGTTGATGAATGTCGAAGAAATTCTTCATGGCAAAGCTTTCAAGCTTGTCGTCTCCTAAACCCAACTCATCGAAACCGCCACCGACTCCGCGGTAACTCTAGGTAATTGTTCTGTCATCGAGTTGCATCACGTTTTTCGCCCAGCGGAGTCACTATCGACAAGAAAACATTTATCGATAAGAACTGTGAAGGCTGTTAATTTTAACGCATCTACACAACCTCCGGGACGATGGGCATGCCGGTGTACGGCTTCAGCGTTACTACCGAAGGTTTTAGGAAGAATTTTTTGAAACGTCTCCAGATTGATCACAGTCACGGGTGAATTCGTGTCGATGTCCATCCCAAGCGATGTGTTGCAAATCTCAACATTTACTCTGGTTAATTTGGGAAAGCTTGAGTAAATAGAACAAAACGGAGGTTCGTCTCCCGATTCTGTGTGGTGACATGGTTGGTGAAGTTGGGCTTTCCTTTTTTCTTAAATCTTGCTGATCTCGTTTCCTGTCAAGGCAGGTTATTTGGAAGTGTCCTGATCCTCCTCATAGTTGACAAGTCGTGTTCCTTGCAAGGCAGTTTTCAGGGTAGGGATTCCTTCTGCCGCAACGGTAACATGGGATGCTGTTTGTGCGAGATTTTCCTTTTCCTTCGCTTGCCTTTTTTTTTGGAAGTCACGTCTTGTATTTCTGCCCTTACGCCAAGCGACTGACACCTTGTTGGGGCTCGATCTCGCTTCATATTTCCTTCGCATCCTTCATTGCTACCCCCATCCAAGCGGTAAGGTCCGCCGCTGCCTTGAATGTCAGCGTCGGTTCAGCCAGCAGCTTTTCGAGAATGTTGCCATTCCTAATGCCGTCAATGAGCTTGTCTCGAAGTTGGTCGTTGAGGGAAACACCGAAGTTGCATAGCAGTGAAAGCTGTTTGAGCTCAGCTACGTAGTGTACGATCGTTTAGGACAGTGGCTTACAACCGTGCACGTTTCGCGGACCCCTTGTAGATCGGCGGAGACGATTGAGGACCCAGTTTATGGTAAGGGGCAGGGAAACGTATTGGTTAATTCTGATAATGATTTAATAAAAATAACGTAACCAAGGGTTGTGTGAAGTATAGTTGTTTTTTGAGAGATACACGAAAAAACTCGTCCGAAAAATTGGAACGTTTCTTCTCAATAGGAGAAAAGACACCTTCTATCCCCGTGTTTGACTAATGAGGCTTGCTTTCGCGGAACCCTAGAGTGCCTTCACGGGCCCTTACTTTAGAACCACTGGTTTAGGGTTCCAGCTGCTTTTGGTGATGGAATTTGTAGCACTCAACCGTTTCGTTGGACATCGGGTCGATACGGTTCTGCATTAGTTGAACGATCTGTACGTACGTCTTGGTTCTTGGTTTGGCAGGTTCCGCCAACTTCCGCATTAGTCCGTCCATTTCTCGTCCGATGATGGAGAGAACAATATCGGCTCGCTATGATTCCGGCATGTGTTTTGCAGCGAAGAACACCGCGATGCTTTGGATGTACGAAGACCATGATTCCAATTTCTGGTGGAACTCTTCAACTTCTCTGCGCGAGGCATTCTTTAGGTTTTAGATGGGGCGTCACTCACGTTAGCGCTGTCTCCTTCATTCCGATGTCGTTCACTTGTTTATATCCGTCTTTGTTGCGTTTACCCTATCCTCGTCGCCTTTGTGATGTATTGGATAATTTGGGATAATTGAAGGATATATTTATTTAAATGCTTAGGATGCAATCGTTGGTTTTACGAGAAGCGTATTTTCTCTTCTGCGAAAGCGCCCGGTCTGTCGCTTCCAGGCGTTCTATACTTCTCCATGGTTCGTCGCCGACTCTCCCCTCCCGGTATATCGGGTTGCATTCGCCGTTGTTTGGGATCAATAGCTCATGTTCGCTCTACACGGCGAACACGTACGTAATACACGGCAGTTGGTATCTCCCGTCCGTGTCCTGGTAGGGTGATGCGGAAAACTGGGACCGGACATTTCATCGAACGCCGTTTCGTCGAACGCCGTTTCATCGAATCCGTTTCACCGAACCCCGTTTCATCGAACACCGTTTCATCGAAGCCGTTTCATCGACCGCCGTCTTATCGAACGCCAGGGTAACATTCCCGCTTCCTGAAGCTGGTCGGAGGTGCCCATCCTAGGTTCTGGAAGTTTTTGACTTGCATCGCCGCAGAACGTCAACTGACGGAAGACAAGCTGGAGGCGATGCTGAATTCCCAAGAGCCTCCTCGCGAGAAGAAGGCCATAGCGGCAAGAAATGAGAAGGTTCACCTTTTGTATGAGAAGCGACGGAGCATGGCTGTGGGGGAGTTTTTGAGAGCAATTGCTCATCATTTGAAACGGTGAATGGCTGTCGCACGAACACATGAACCTCCGAAATCTTTCAAATAAAATTTGAACTAACGTACTTACTTTTGTCGTCATTGAGTCTTAGAACTAAAAAAACAATGTTTCGTTGTAGTTTCATATATAGCACCTCAGCTTTAGCTAATGCAAGCTTCGGGCAGAAAAAAGTATCAATAGAAAGACATGAGAGGCTAGGAGGCTCACATGGCTAAAGTTGTTGCGCCTGCGCAAAACCTAAGTCGCCCTCTGGCCTCCATGAGTTGGAGTGCGCTCTTACCGGGAGTGTGACTTTTTATTTATTTGTTACACCAGCCTCAAGGAACATCGGGTAATACAGAGGGGGTGAACAGATAAGCACAACATGCGAAACAAACATAAAAATCGGTACAAATATCCTCATGGGTTACTTGCATCAAAATAAATTGTAACAGCTACAAGTTTGGACATTAAAAAACTTGACGATGAAATGGGTGAATCATACAAAAATGCACTCGAACCGTGCATAAAAGAGCATCTTTCACACTTTTTATATAAAAGACATTCGATGAAATGGCCGTCAGAGATTTGATGAAACAGCGTTCGATAAAACGTCCATTTTTTCGATGAAACGGCGTTCGACGAAACCGCGTTCGATGAAATGTCCGAGAACCTCAGCAACCGCGGAAAACGGTTACAACAAAAATCCTGCGCCGACCTTCAAGGATTTCCTCGGTACACTGAAGGAGATCATCCTCATAGATGACGCCGTGGACAGTATTCAGAGTGCGTTGCGGTGTTACACAAACCTGGTGTTCGCCTAAGCTTGTCAACTTAAGTAATTATGTGCCTCGAGTTTTGTTTCATTTTCTACCACAACGAGGAGGTTTGCTGTAAGTTGTTTCGGCTTGTAATTCTTTCCAATTGCCTGCTCTAGGATCTTGAAATTGAAATCTTTGACAAAAGTTGAGCGTCGTGTGCAACAAAAACTACAAGAAAATGTGAACACTAGGCTTGTGGGAATAGTGGTTCGAATCAAATAGCGCTGCGTCATTCATAACTTTGACAACGCAAGGGAAAGCCAAGACAGCCGGTTATTTCAACAGTGCAAAAGCTAGGAATGACGCTGCGCTAGTCGAATCGAACCACTATTTGCACAAGCCTAGTGAAAACCTTCCGGGTTCTTTGGCTTTTGCAAAAATAGGGGAGCGGGGCGATCCCTTTCGAGGGGTCGTTCTGCTTGCGATTCCGCAGAAAGGGACGCCATATGTAGGCAAGAAGAATTCGGCACTTGCGGTCCACCGCCCCCCCACGGAGCCCAACATGGGGATATCCAACGTACCATAAAAAAAGGGGGGCTTTGTTGAGTACGTTGTGCTACAGTGCTGCCCAGGCACCATACCCAAGTGCAGTTCTAGAAAAGGGTTTCTATCACCACCCAAGGTTGTCCCACGCGCCAAAGAGGATGGAAGAGGAAGGTCAAGAAAGGAGGAGGAAAGTGAAAGAGAGGATTGGATAGTAAAAGAAAAGGCGACTAGAGACTAGACTGAATCATCCTGGCCGGGCCTTGTCGGTACTTCCGTCTATGTCAATCGGGGGCCGGAGTGGTGTATTGCCTCACCTGGGGGGCCCCGAAGGGTCCAACCATCCCTGGGCTCGGCTCCGCCATCAAGATGCTCTTTTTCCCGGACACGGAATAGACACTCTGGTAGTATCGATTTCCGTGAAAAGGAAACGTCAGCCTGGAAGAAAACAATATCCTCCTTCCTGCTGGAAAGATTAATTTTTTTACTGAACTAGATGCTACATGCTTCCACAGTGTCATTTCCTGTTTCAGTCAGATAGGCTTAGGTAGACGCCAACTCAGAAAAATATTGTTTTTTTTAGTTATTTTTTAATCAAGGTAACATCATGTTCTCAAACTTACACGTTCTATCCCCACGCCAGCGTCACATTCTCACCGAGTTTGAGCCTTCTGCAATGCCTAGTTTATTTACACGGGCGGAAAAACTCGGTTCTCGGGTACCCCCAGGCGAGCGGACGTAATTATGCCCAAATGTTTGTTATAAAGTTTGAATTGCGCCACCTTCGATGCAATACTAAAGCAACGTCTCATATATAATTAGAATAATGCTTTCTTTTGAGCAGCAGTCTGGGCCTGCATCTGCGAGTAACGAAGAAAACCTCCGGGCAGGTCAAATGACGCACAAAATTCACATGTCCAGTATTTATTCACAGCCCGGATGAACTGAGAGAGTGTTGTACACACATGAACTCATCGACAAATCCAAGATTTGCCACGTAAAATACTAGTACTCGTACTAAACTACTCGTCCAGTGGATGGCACCGCAGCGTTACGAGGGCTGCGTTAGCGTTCTGATGTAACAGCAGTCCTCGCCGATTGAATACGAGACAGAGTAGAACGCTGACGTAACACTGGTGTTTAATCTGTGCCCGTGATGACGTCCGGTGAGTGACCTGAAAAACAGCAATGTTCAGGACGTTCACGCAGCAGTGCTTGACTATGTTACGTTGGCTGTATTGCAAAGCTTGCTCGAGTTGAATGTAGTTACTACCCGGATTATATCGTGCGATAATAGGGAAAGAGCGGCGAGAAATTTGTTGAGTCAACTTCATGCATAATGCCCGATGGTTCGTCGGACAGCACTCAACTCTTAACAACAACAAAAAAAAGTCACTGTCGAAAATAGAAATCTGCAGGACAGAACAGTGCTAGTTTTTATATTTCTTGTTTTGATATGAGCACATTTCCAAGACACGTTTCGTGGCCGACAGCCAACGTTTAGTGCCCGAAAGTCGCCTCATTACGTCACAAATGAACGCGAGATACAGGGAAAGAATGGAAGCTGCCACACGTGGAATGTGGAAATCGTGTCATGTCAAACAAATGTCACGTCTGAGTCCTAGATTGAAGGCAGGGGCACTTCGTAATCGATGCTCTCGAAGGGATGTCTCAAAGTACATGGCTTTGTTGAGATAAATTTTCGCGCCACTGGTGTCAACCTGAAGTTTTCCTTAACTCAAATGTTGCTTCCTGCAGGTTCTCATCTCAAGAGAACCCATCGATACTTGAATGCGTTATTGCTTCTTAACAAAAATGCTACTAATTCACAAACAGGCACGCACAGAAGTGCCCATTTAAAAATGAAGATTTTCCAGAGACCGGGACAGCTCTGGGTAATTTCTTTACGAAAATTCGCTTATCTAGGCGAGATGATGTTGATTCTCTTTGTGCGGCAACTGCTGATGCTTAAAGGTTTTCTTAAGAATTATTTTTTTTTCTCGGCGTAGGGCGCGTGTATGTTGTTATGGCAATGTCAATTTTTCCTTCCGAAGGCGTTACCGCCATCGAGGTAATATACCAATGTCACCAGGTTGTTTGGATACGCCACCGCTGCCGCAACGCGTCGAGGGAACTTTAGTCTTTCTGCACGTGCGTCAACCTCGCTGGAGCTTTGCGCGTGCCCAGCACAGAACAGCACAAGCCGTCTCCGACACTGCCACCTGCCTCCTGTGAACTAAAGTAAAGGCTTCACGAATGCGCCGAGCGCTTGGTGAGATTGGTCTATTGAATTTATTGTACAGTTGACTTGCGCCGCCAAAAACTTCACTTTAATCTAAGGAGTTTGATATACGCCAGACGTTTCTTGTTAACAAAGGCTACTTAATGTTGAAATGAAACCTAGCTGTCGATTATACAAACAACAATGAGAAGAATACTGACGCAATCTTCTGCAGACAGGGGGAACGATGACAAGGAAACTATGCGATAATTGAAGCAATTCGTGTTGACGTAAATGGCGGAGGAAAGAAGGGGATGACTGCTTTTCTTGAAATATAGATGTAAAGTGTCACTCACAGTCTGGTGAACTCAACTGGGATGTCAAGGATTATTGAACTGTAGATTCCTTCTCCAACCATCCCTTCCGAATTGTTCAACAAGATTTGCAGGTTACACGGTACAAATTTTGGAGAAAAACACTCAACGCTGAAGTACCCCGGTGTTTCTCGTAAGAAAATTAGCTCATCCTTACTCTGTTTTTTGCAATAAAACTTCGCGTAGTAAAACAGGCCGTGTATTTTTAAACTGTGAATAAACTTTTTTCAATAAATAATGATTATAACACCAGCTAGCTGCTTTTTTGTTTTGTTTTTTGCATTGTCTCGCGGCTTTTTAAATAGGGTTGCAAATGGACACGTTAATAACGCGTCTTTACAACAATGGTACAAGAAAGAAAGAAGAAACAAAGTCAGAGCAGGACTGGACCATTGGGAAAAAGAAGCCGAGAGCTTCTTGGGATCCTCGCTAGAACCGCCCACTTCAATGTCTCTCTTCGGTGTAATTAAATTCATTCATTCATTTATTATTCCTTGAGGGCCCGTTAGGGCTTTATACAAGGGGGGTCAATAACACACTAATAATCATAGTTTAAAATAACTTAACACTCACAGAGAGGAATGAATCAAAGAACATTCGTAATCACCGTATCTTTTAGTGAAGGTGCAATTTCTCTTAAACCCTGCACATCAAGGCCTAGAACTCGGAAACCAGCGTCTTCCTCCACCGGTCGGAATGCCCGAAGAAACTCCACCACGAACCCTACGGCCACTGATCATCTCCCAACCTTGTGAAACTGGTAATTTTAGTGGCACTGGAGATCAGGACGTAGAGGAATTGACAAACTTGAACGAACGCATCAGCATCCACAACAGGCGGGACCCCACCATCATTCTTGCCATCATTATATTTTACCTTATGTTAACAGCAAGAACCTGCTTCTTAACCCACGAAGAAAAGATCCTTTCGGGGAACATGTGTAAAGACCAACTACGACACCTCTTCGGCGATCCCACAGGCGGCAAGTTGTCGACAAAACGCAAACTAGCTTCGCGCGTCCATACCTCAACCTAGTCATATAAGGCGTACGTGCAGGTCAGCTTGTCGGTATGCCATTAAGCTGACGCCTCCATGGTCCACTCCGACCGTATTTCGCACGTTCTGGTGAAAAGGGCATCGGCAACAACACTTCGGATTTTTGGTTTTAAAGACTGTACGACAATCGAGGGCTATGTATACGAATGTCGCCGATTCGAAGAGGTCAAATAGCGTCGGATCACGCCAAATTTTATCAGACTCCCTAATATCACGGCCACTTTGCCATGTAACGAAACTCGACCATAAGAACAGATACCAACGATAGTCTGCTGTGAGCTAGAAGTCATGTTTCCCCCACCACGCTTCCTCTCTCAACCCAAGACCCACAGCTCCTTGATATATTGACGGTCCAAGCTGTGGTTTACCAAGAAATGGGCCGACTTCAAGTTCAAAACCATCACGTCGAACCTGGTATTTTCCCGATCGCCCAATTGATAATCTGGGAACTCGTAAAGCTCAAGTTCCGCCCCGAGACCCCGCAGCGTGGAGGACACCGGACGACTGTCCAATCTGCTTTCAATGTAGCACTGCTTGTCACATTGCCCCTAACCGCAGCAGTCGATGGAACAATCGACCAAGTACTTCTTTCTCTATGAACAACCGTCGCACCACCAACTCCGATTCGCACCACCAACTCCAACTGGTCCTTCTCCGAACGACGAATTTTTCGCCCGGTCCCGACACTACCGCTCCAAGTTCCCCTCTAGCAGCCAGTTCCTGTTACCTGGACCACGCCGCCTGATGTCGCCGGGCCCTCACCTCCGAACTCGGAGAACTAAATTATCCGGCTTTAGGAGGGAAGGCTGAATCACCTTCGCTGCACCCAAATCCTCAGAATGCGCTACATACCTCTGCCCTTAACCAGCTGCCTATTAGAATTGCTGGTGTACTTATATATGCTTTTGTTAATAGAAGAGCCACAATTTTTATTATGAAGATTGGAAAAACCAGCTACGCAAACATTTTTCCTCGCCCGAGTACGGGCACACACCAAATTTGAAATAAGAAGGGTAATTTGTAATCTGAAATTTTTACAAAAGTTCAATATACAAATTTTCCATGTTTTAGCTCGTAGAAACTTATTAAAAAAAGTGTGTTAGGTACGCGAAGGTGGTTTGCACAGGTGAGTTACACGGCAAGGGGGACATAATATACAAGGTGGGTAATCCTTACGATGAGTCGGGTGATCAAATAAAATATTCATATTCACTTTTAATGTGGCAAAAATAAACTTGTGGCTCCAATGAGAAATTTGCTGAGCGCCATTGAAAACCACTAAATAAGTCAATTTCAGAACGACTTGAAGCACGTGAGAAGCGCGAGGAGCAACAAAGTAACCACTCGTGCAATAGGCGCAAAGCTACCGGTGTGAAAACGCCGATGCTAGTCTAATCAAGTGCGTCAGTGAGCACCTTATTAGTTGCGACAACAATCCATTTTATCATCTTCGACCTAATCGCTTTCATTGGAGTGGAAACAAGTTTTATATTATTTTTTCTGCGTCTTGGTCTTTTTTTCAAAATGTATTTATTTTAACCCTAAAGGCCCTTTCGGGCATTCCATAAGGGCAGCGTGATGCAAAGATTTGTACAACTGAACCAAATAGCAACACAAAAAGACAAAAATAAAAAAAATGAAGGTATAAGTTCCGTTCCTCGCCATGTCATCGTTGATTAATGCTCGTAATACTGCGAAAGTATTAAGTGCCAATAATAATAAAGGAACAGTAGAAGAAGTCAGACAAAGAAGCCTGCAGTGCGGACGTGATCAGAATAAAAAGTCCAGTCCTGGGAGTACACTTGGAGTACATGTGACTAATACTATGCACTTTTTTTTTAGATAATTGTTTTCATATCCTAGCAACTAAGGTAACTCAATATAAATGAAATTACACTTCTGCTTGGTTAACCAAACTTTATCACGCACTAAGCTTGTCAAAAGTATTTTATTACAACTTCTCGAGAATGGAGTAATGTTCGATTGAAATCTCTTTAATAACGCGTTACACTTTTAAAATATCTGACTATTGAAGACGGTCTGCTTAATAAATATTCGAAGAATGTCAGAGAATGCGGAATGTCTCAAACTACAGTAGGTATTTCAACGATACTCGCGCGGTGAGGAATCCAGCGGTATTTATAAATTCAGAAATTTGTAAACACTCGTGCATAAAAGAAATCTAAATGAACTTTCCAATAAAGGCTCGTCTCAGTGAAAGGCTAGGCCCGCTACCTGATAAAAATAATGACTCAGATACAATATTAATTGGAAGTTTCAAGACGTTATGGCGCGTTTTGTTTACAGTGAGCCCCTGGACGCAGTATGTTCATTTAAAATGTGCTAAATAAAAATAACGCTTAGGATTGATTTCTGTTTTGAAACGACCGCAGAACGATGCGAGTTATTTATACAGCCATTACGAAAGTCTACACTCCTGTTTTTGAAGCAATGTTTTCGATGTACGTTGTCAAATGGTTTGTATGCCTGCTGGTTAGTAATTAATACTGATATAATTTCGTTTTGAACTGTAAATTTAATTGTTGATATATATTGCGACTTCACATACATTAAGCACATCTTCTAAAACAAACTTGAAGAGGTAAATTTTGGTGTGAAACCATCAACTGTATTATTTTAGTGATGTCGTGCCATTTAGTGTTATTCTTACAAGCAACATATTTATTTTGTCTCCTTGTATGCCTTCGAGGTATGCCGATCTAGAAAAAAAAAAGAATTTGACGCAAACTCCTCATTGAGTACCATGATAAAACCTCTTCGTTTGCAAGGCAGATGTTTTGCCAGGAACTGTTTTGAACTACTTACGATACGTACACCCCCCTCACCAGAGGGTGCTACATACACTGAAATACATCTGCACCGCAAGTCACTTGTGTGGCTTTACACAGCCAGTCTCCAGGCATAAGCAGTTAACGCTATGCATTCTGTTTTCTTGTAGTTGTTTTAAAAATGCTGAGGCCTGTGATAAATACTCCTACCATCAAAATGAATACGTCTCATTTAGAGTGAAAGGGGGGGGGGGAGGCAGAACGAGACAATACTTTGCGAATATCTTCTTCTTGATTGTCTTAATGGCGAATCAAGAAAAAAGCTATACAAATCTGCTATCGCGTCTTGATATTGCAGCCAGTAAAAATGATTAGAGTCGTCTTAGTAAAACTACAAGATATAAATTTATAATATTGCGTAAAAAATGTCAATTTTATCTAGATCCCAGGGGGAAAAGGAGACAGCTACGCAAGTAACACCAAGATGTACACTATATCTTATAAACGTCCATTCAAGACATATGCGACGTTGCAGAGCATAGTTACTGAAGATGTGTACAAGATCAACACGTATTCAAGACGTTTTGTGTATTAGATAGCTACACCTAAAACCTCTACAAGACGTCTCGAAAAAGGTATACCAGACTTCTTCAATGACATATTGTTGACCTCTATGGAGATGTATACTAGACGCTTTGTATCCTAGGTAAAGATTACACTTGAAAACCTCTGCAAGATGTCTCGAAAGACTTATACCAGGCGTCTTTAACGACAAGCAGCAGAAAAACTCACTCGTACAACTGTGCTTAAAGTTCAATATCGAGCAAGGTTATTTATTTTTGCAATATGAAGACTAGCACTCTTGACTAGAAACTGGTTGGCACAGCTGATGCATTCTTGCATGAACATATCTGCAAAGAAACAAGTAATCAATGTTATTGCAATGCAACATGTACATGCCACGAGTGCTTAATGTTTGACCCAGTTCACGTTTCGCTGCTCAAGGCATTCCAACAGGAATGTAAAAAGTATAGCAGCTAAGGGTAGACAGCATGCTCTCCATATTTAATTATAAAAAAGCTAACTTTAAATATTAAATTATCCATGAACATGACTTCTTCAGCTTCACAAATACTGTTTGAGCAGCTAAAAGTTTAGTTGTTTGTCTAACTTACACGATTATGCAGGGCAGCCAGGTGCAGTTATAAAATAGTTCAAGATTCTCGCTTTTAACCTCACAGAGAGCATGCTTCACTGTACAGCGAACTACGAAAGCTCCGATTGCATTCCAATCTGTACAGCTTTGGCATCTAGTACTAAAATTTGAAGTTTCACTTGGACGTTGAAGTCTAGCCATGGTTATACAAGCCTTGTAAGTGACGTCACGTTTGGAAAGCGGCGGTTCCCCGTGCCATGTTGGTGGTTGCCTGCACCGTGCATATGCCCACAGCACGGCGTTGTGCACCGCTCGTGGCCCACGCATGTGCAGAAATGCGTCGCCTTTTCAACAAAGGTACGTAATTCCAAGCTGAAACAACGTGTTCATCCAAATCTACGATGTTGTTGAGCGAGTATGCCCAGAAGTTGCCGGCGTCGGCGCGATCACGCTACGAGGAGAAAGTGTCAATGTGCGACGGCAAAGATCCACTCTCGCTGTTAGTTGACGAGACCGTGACAGATACAAGCGCTTATCCCAAAGTAGAAGAGTGCGACGTGAAGGACTATCTTGTCGGCAAGACAAGCTTTATTACGCGAGAGCAGTTCAAGGCACACAAGTCACCGGAATCGCACAATTATTTGACGAGTGGGTGGGTTCCAGAGCCGCGACTGAAAGTCCTTCCAAACAACGATGTTGTCGTAATTGGCAAGGTAAGACTTCCAAACTAACCATAACGAATTCGCATGTTCCCGGTTGTTCACGAAGATGTGTCAGGCGTTCACTGGAGGTTGTAGGGTGACTTGGGCATTCCATAAAACAAGATGAGGGGGGGGGGGGGGGGGGGCAGCAGAAAGGTGGCTAGTTCTGTGCACGTAAGCAGACCTTCAGATGAGCGAGTAGGCTCGACCGGTACACCGGGAGTCACTCTTTACACGTTCATCTGCATGCAGTATCTATGTTAAAAGGTCGCTAAATGTAGTAAAATATTTCTCTTTAATATTTTGTAGGTGAACCATTCCCGAACTACAAAGGAAGCTTGCCTGCAGTCATGGATGCTAGAGGAGCAGGACGGTGAACTTGTTGTTGCCCATTTTTCCTGTATGGCTGGTCTCGGGGAGGCCTGCTCTCACATTGGTGATATCCTATTCTACCTTCAAGAGGCGGTTAATCACAGAGACTTGCTAACCTGCACTGACAAATACAATAAGTCGCTTCCAGCATGCTGCAAGAAACTGACATGCACTCCGATAGCGAAAGTTGACTTCTCATCTGCAGTAGCTAAGAAAAGGCGAATGGATGAGGGAAAGCCATCAACAACTCTAGCACTGCGCCGACAAAGACCGGCCCCATTGAGACCAACCGACGAACAGTGGAACAAGTTTTTGGACGACGCTAAAGCATCAAATTTAGGGTCAGCTTCCCTTTCGCTTGTTGATGGCTATATATACAGAGTCCTACGTACCGACAGCTGCAAAGTACAAGTCCGCACTTCTATGCACTGTGTTTAAGGAGTGTGTAGCACCATCATGGGAAGACGTCTCTGAGAAATGCGACAAGTTGGCAAGCGACATCAAAGTTGAACGAGAGGTATGATCACTGGAAATGTGATGTTGGCGACGTTTTCCTATTTTTTTTTTCTTTTTGTGCAGGCTCTCCGCCTTATCGAGAAAGAAACCAGAGCACAGTCTTCATGTAGGAAAAGGTTTTCGTTTTGTGCTGGTAGGGTGACTGCATCATGTGCGAAAGCGGCCCGCTCCACATCAATCGAAGACCCCTCACCAAGCCTGATGCAGAGGATATGTTATCCTAGTAAATACATCTTCACCACAGTAGCGACAACTTGGGGTATCGACAAAACACCCCGTGCAAGAGCATATGTCGAAGCAATGACTAGTCGGCATTCAAATTTCAAGGGTTGCAATTCAGGTGTGCACATCAGCTTCGATCACCAGTTCCTTACAGCTACACCTCAAGGAGTTGTGAGTTGCGATTGCTGTGGTGCAGGCGTACTCATAATGAAGTGCCCGTATAGCCTGCGAGAGTGTACTATCATAGAGCTCACTTCATGGAACAGCAGTATTATCACCCTGCCCGAGGGTGATGCCCTTCAACTAAATCGAGAACATGCACATTTTTGGCAAATACAAATGCAAATGTCTGTGTGCCAGGTAAAGCATTCAGACTACATTGTCTGGACGACGAAGATCTTTATTGAAAGAATATTTCTAGACAATGACTTTTGTGCCAGAATGTTGCTGAAGAGCACACTTCTTCAAGCGGGTACTGTTGCCAGAGCTCCGACACAGGTATGCGTCACGACCTGTACAGCAACAGACATACGAGAATGTCGGAAATGAGGACATCTACTGTCTCTGCAACGGGCCAGAGTATGGCAAGATGGTAATGTGTGATAATCCGCAATGCAACCGAAAATGATACCACTTTGCATGCATCGGCATGAAGAAAGCGCCACAAGGCCAATGGCTGTGCAAAGAGTGCAAATATCGTCAGCACCTCTGATGGAACAGTGTTTTACGATAATCTACTAGCCCATTATGTATAATTTCTCATGTTCTTGTTTATAGTTACTGTTATTATTCTACTACTGCGTCTGCTATTGCGTTCTTCGTTCTACTGCCCTCCCCTTATGTAATGCCCTACCGGGCCCTTAAGGTGAAAATAAATGAAATAAATGAAATGAAAAATAAGCACACGAGGCCAATGGCTGTACAAAGATTGAAAATAAAAAATACTGTTCAAATGAAAGCTAAACATTGCCTATTTACACCTCATAATTAGGTTTCCCTTCTCAAGAAAAATTTTTATTCAAATTCAGGGGCATTTGTTTTCTGTCGATATATTGTGTTCATTCTTGATGTGGCACTGATAGAAACGTCTGCTGTGAATAAACTTTTATCTCTATAAAGCATTTTTAGAAGAAAATTATACCTAATAAACACACCTCTTTATTGCAGAATGGGGAAATGGAAACAATTGAGAGACTATGCAATAATTACTCAGCCACAAAAATTAAAATATTGCATCATGACATTCCTAGCAATCCCAAAAGTGCCCCATGATTGATATCAAGGACCAATGGGGAAACATAACTTCAAAAGAATTTCAATAATGACCTCAGTGACAACTTTCAAACTTGTTAGATAATGTGCATGAAATATTTATGAAGGTTTTCCAGCTCTTCTATTCCACGTTACCTCATAGATATATTTTTCAAAATGATAGAAGTGTGGCTCGTTTGCCCATAGGTTAACATGCAGTGGGCAGAAAATTATTTTTTTTAAATAGTTTAACATATCTAAAACCAAATTTGCTTTTCAATGGGATCTAGAAAAATATTTCTGGCATTTTTTTTTTCAGTTTTTATTGTGAGGTTAAATATCTTAACTATCGCTTATCTTATGAAGATTCAGGGCATAAAGTGTTAGTTCAGAAGTCTCCACCGGATGGCGCAACGCGTCCAGGGAGGTTTTGAGCCAGCTCCTTTTGCTTGTATATTGAAGCGGAGAGCGCTCCTTGGCGGAGCTTCACTCCTTGACGTCATATCGCGGCCGCTCTTTTCTCTCTTGTTCGGGCGCTCGCTCGGCGCTGGCACTGGCTGGCACCGCATGCTGCTTCCAGCCTGCCACGGCTGCCTGGGTTCAAATATCAACGAATATATTTTAATTACCTTTTGTAGGCGTTGTAATGCTTATAATTCAAAAGCTTTAGAGGGAATATTGCATTTACGAAATTGAAGCCCAGCCCTCATATTCTCCAACCTTACGCTGCAATAAACGCATCAGAAGTCGCTACGTGTACTACAGGTCAAATTATTTGACGTGAATGTCGCTCTTTCCCCGATTAGTAGTTTTTGTTTGGATCAGCTCGTAGGAGTGAAATAACTTGGCCGGTGGCGCCCATAGCAACCTTGTGTGTTTATTTCAGCGTGTGCTTAGAGCATGGGTGGGGGTCTGCTTTCAATTTTGTAAAAGTGCTCGGCGCTCAGAGTCAATAAACTTTAATAACAACCGACCTTAGCAGCCAGTTTAGCTACGCCTTGGCTACGCTGCGATGCACGGGGGGAACTTTAGTCTTTCTGCACGTACGACTACCCCGCTACGGGTGTTCGCCAGCAGAGCATAAGCTGCCATGAACAACCTTGTGCACAGTAGCCTTCTTTCTTCAAGCTAAAGTTATGGCGGTGTCACGCGTTCGTCGATCTGCTGGTGAGAACATTGTTCCAGTGACAGCCATAGACTGATGGCAAAATAGGGTGTCCCAATACTGATCCATTTTTGGGAGGCAAATATAGTGCAGCTAAAGATGCCCTGTATATCCGCTATCGTTTGTGGTTCTGTGTTTATGGAATGTGTCGCTGCTCTGATTTCATTCTTCTATGGTCGACTGTGAGCGGTCAGTAGCAATATTTTGAACGAATGAAGTTTCGCCGAAAATATTCTTTTATATTCGGTGCAGGCATGTTTCATCGCGGTCGCCTCGTCGTACAGGCGTGAGATTGCCGTTGAATAGATTCAGTCATCTCCGGCTTTGAAAAATGCGCCATCTTTCTGTGCAGACATCTGCTTGTTGTGTCCTGGTTTGTTCCCAATGGCCTATGCGAGAAGCGTGTAGATGAACGTCTTGTCAACAAACTTTCTAGCTAAACGTCCTGAAATGACATACTTAACTTCCATGCAGAACGTAGCAAAAAGAAGGAGGGGGACGCCATGTCAGTGGCCTCCTAGATAAGAAGGGCGAAGTGCTGAATATTCTGCGTCACCTAATGTCGGCCAGCGCGGGGCACAGACTGGATACGAGTGCCGCGTATTCCTGCTAATCGTACACGATTCCCATTCGACCGCTGACGCCTAAAGTCCCTCGAACGAAAAAATATCCAGGGACGTTACTGACGCCGTCCTCGCACCCTTCAGATATCAGCGTTTGACTGCGCTGCGTCCGGCTGTGTCTTTTCTAAAATGAATAGGATAATTCTCTTACAATAGTAGCTCGTGCCGTCTCAATCGCACAGGTTGGGGTTTAGTGCAAGGGAACGCAGATGTCTAAAGCACCCTTTACCTGTTGCCCCCGCTGGTCGACATTCGGTGCAAAAAGGTATCAGCACTACGGCTTTCTTATCTAGGTGGGGTTGGTCTTGTTCACATTGCCGTGGGTGGCTGATCGGGGAGGGGAGGTGCCAGATCAGGCTGGAGAATTTTCGGTGGGGGCTCATGGGGGTCTTTTTTGTCGCCTAGAAGTAAGTCTGACCACGGTTGTGGTGGTGGGAGATGCGGGCTGCAGCTCTCTCACCCAGTTGGCACGAGTCCCAGCCGAACGCTGGTGCAGCAATCGAGCCCAGTCAGTGGCCGCGATCTTCCTTCTAGGCGGTGTTGGGCGATGAGGCCTTAGCACTGCCCCCCTCCCCCCCAACCTCCTTTTCCTGCCTACGTGCATGCTGACGTGTATTTAACAATATTGTGCGAGAATATCGATGATCGTCCTATCATGGAAGCATTTTAGCAATTCTTGAAAGGGGGCAGAATAACATAACAGTAATGTATGATTTTGAAGATTATAGAAGATTTTATTGACTTATTGACTTCAATTTTATATTTCAGTGATAGACAACAACATGGCAAAGATAAAACCTGCGCTCAGTAGGCGAAGGAAAGCGAGTACAAACAAACTCTCGAAGGCTGCACATGATCGACGGAAACGAAGAGGAGCTGATCAACAAAGGTACTTCGTGCTGATCATTGACGTTCGTTTTTTTCAAATAGGAGACAAACTAGATGGCTCCACTAAACGTAAAATATCTGAGATCATGCAGTCTCTGACAGAAGTTAGAATGCGACCGGATTCCCCATACCAGGCGTTTAATTTTAGTTCAACCAAATTTTAAAAAATGTAAAGCAGTTTTATTTGGTAACTTTTCATTTTACAATTACCTAACCGGCTTGGCAAGCTTGCGTGTGTATTTAGGCGACAAATACACGGATATCCCTTAAATAACCAGATCGGTAGAGGGGATTTCTCCCTCGCGTGAATACCCCTTAAACGGCACCAAGCGTTCTAAATTCTAACCAGATCGATGAGGGTCTCGCGCTAGCTCGCACATCAGAATCAAAATCTTCGAGCGCGCGGGGGACAACGCATAAAGCTGAGGATTGAGGGCCTAAAAGCATGTGGTTGGAGTCGCGATCGGTATCATCGAAAACCACTATATCGGTCAATTTTATAAATATTGTAAACACGAGCATCTTTTTTTTTTTTTTTTTTTTTTTTGGTGGGGGGGGGGGGGGTTTAAAAAACAAAATCATTTGTTGCTTGCCCGGCCCGATTGTTCGTTTTTATCACCCACTTTTCCGGCTCCACCAGGCTCGCGCCTCAATCGCAAGTGGTAATTTATTGCGCAGCAACACGCTTCATCTGTCCTCCAAATAATTCTGAAATTGACCGACTGAGTAGTTTTCGACCACGCCCAACAAGTTTCTAATTGAAGCTATATGGCTCCATTTACTAACTAAAAAGTTAATCAAAAGTGTCCGCCAAAATCAGGCAAACTAATTTTAATATGAAAAGTTACCTAATGAGAGTGCCGTTTTTTGAAAATTGGGTGCAACTAAAAACAAAACCCCGCTGTGTTATACGTCTTCTGTTTCTTCTCGCCAGCTCCGAAGCTTCATATGCAGCACAGCTGTGTGTACCGAGCCGACTATGCTTGACGTCGACGGCACTGAAGAGCAAGCCTGAATACGTATTACAACCGTACTGTATATGATTCAGGTGCTTGTGCCTCGCCACTATCACGCTAAGCATTTCTACTTTGACAGGTCATTCGATTTTCTTGAGGCCACAACCTCATCCCAGCACCTTCTCGACAGAAGCCTTGAATGGTTAGTGCAGCAAATACCACAGCCGTTATAAATAGGTTTTCGAATTTGCGGAACATCCGACTAAACTCTTGATGTAGTCGTGCTCAATCAATACGACCAGTCGTCATTTTGTGTGTGTGAAATTCCAGCCTTGAAGTTTAAGCGGCCCCGCTGTGTGCCATAGCCAAGCAACGCCCAAGTCTCCCTCCATGGAAACAGAGACGTAAGTGGGACTTGCAGTGTTCTTCCTTGATTGCGTAGGGTTTTGCAACGTTTGCATGGGGAGAGAGAGGAACGAAAGCACAGTGGGGCTTGTGCTTGTGCAATAGCTTAGAGAACCGACCAGTCTCAGCAGCTGGAGAGATAGGCATGCCTACTTGCCGTTCCGCGCTTTGCCCCAGTGGGATGAAAGCGGAGGAAGCTATAGACCTTTCCAGCGGCAGTCTCGAACGAAGCGATTTACAGCGCGTGTCCCTGTCCCTGGTTTTGAGAGTGTACGTCAATGTTGCCCGACTGCGCTGAGCTGAGGAGTTTCTCGTCAGTGGGCTGGGGCAGCCTGCGCAGGCGCAATTTCGGACGCTGGTAGCGTCTGAACTGCCGCGTTTTCTTTTTTTATTTTGTGTTTTGTGGCGAACATAATTTATAGAGGTATTTCAGAAAGCAGTGCTCTATTTTTGGGGACAAAAACAAAGAAATGAAAGCTGTTTTGGTGAGTCCGTGCGCGGCAGAACAAATGCAACTGGAATGTTTGTTTCATTTTATGTTCATTGTTTTACGGCACCGTACGCTCAGCCGTGTCAATCTATAAAGGTCAAAATATTTCACCACACAGGATATCCGTACTGCATAAATATTCCCCGCCCACAACATAAAATTCAATGAGTCTCATCAACCGAACAAAAAATATATTGTACGTACCCCACGGTGCCGCGTTATCTGAACAGGATTTGAGAAAGCTCTCAAATAACACAGCATATCCAATATACAGTGTCGTCGATGGTCACTTCATGACGATCGGACGGAATCCGGCGTGTTCTGAGGAACATGTAGAAGAGAGCTCCTTTTTTGCACAGCTTCAAGCAAATTAACAAACTTGTCTATTCTGCCCACATTCCCCGGACTCGACCCTATCAGCTATTTTTCGCAAAGACCCCGGAACACAGCCGGAATGCTTTTTGGAGATTATTTCTACGGAAATAATCCTCCAAGAGCGTCGAACTGCTTGCGTCGCGGGCTGCTTGACGTTCGCTCTCTTCGTTCGTTTCCTGCGAAGGCCGAGTGGGCTACGGGCCCTGGTATTCGCTGGTTCTCACAATGGAAGATAACATACAAACGGTAAGCATTCTAAACAGGCGAATAAAATAAAAACTTCCAAGAAAAGCCGCCGAACTCCGAATGCAAAAAGCAGGTGGGGAGTCACGCTGACCGGGTTTTCACAGCTCAGGCGGGTGCCGGAAATTTCTGGCTGATAGAGATCGCTCGATTCGCAAAATGGCAGCGGCCAGAGCGCTCTTTTTGCGGGTAGGGGAGATGCAGAGCCGTATATGTAGTGTTTGGCCATTCGTTGGAAAGTATAGGAGACAAATGAGGAGGCGCCATTGGCTGAAAGCGGGCTGGGCGGGTTCCAGGGCGTCTTCAGAAATTCGAATGTGACCAACCAGAAGCCGGAAATAATACCCTGGCGGTGGTCGCAGAAAACAAACCTGATAACTGCATTAGAGTAACTCTCGATGACTGAAAATATGGTACACGTGATGTTTCAATCACGCTCGTCCAAAAATGATGGTGGAAGAGTGCGACTAGCAGAACGATCGACATAATCCGTACGCCAAGCGCCGAGGGCCGGGAATCTGCCGTCCGAGCGGTCACACTCTGTCCGAGCAAAACAGACTTGAGCGGCGCATTCGTTTCTTACATCTCTCTGCATGATCATGATCAAAACAACACGTGCACCCTATTTTCAACCATGAAGAGTTACTACACTTCACTCTTACGCGCTTATCAAAACCATTTACGAACATAGACCTTTGATCAGAACTATTTCTCGCTACCACCGCTAGGGGATTCTTTTCGGCTTCTGGTTGGTCAAAAGACCATGCCAAGCCCTCTTTCCGTGTCTGGTGCACGCCCTGATGCTGTCGTACCGCTTGCATCGAGGTTCATGTGCGTTTGAACACGTCATGCTGAAAACCATCAGCCAAAAAGAAGTCTATCTCTACCTCTCTCTTTCTACTTTGCAGTTGTGTGGGTGTCGTGTGTGTCATCTAGGCCTCATTATGGCGTTTTAATCGTCCTTCTCAGAGAGTTTTTGTTTGCAGGAACTTAGAAGTTCACCTAACATCTTTCCCGTCATAGAAGATTCACTTTGCCTGCATTAATACCATTTTAAACCTCACGCTAAGCTTTATCAATATGAAACCTTTATTTACATATTTTATATTTTAACTGCTTCTGTACAAGCCCCTTGCACAATTCAAGCTTAAATGAGCAATCTCTTTGGGATCCTGGTCACCGTATACTGGTTAATGCAACTGAAGCTACACGAAGTTAACGGATCCGTATTTTCACAGTACCCTCTAGCAGCCAATGTAGCTGCTTCCAGATCCAATATCTCTCTTTCTTTCTGAAATATCGACACGTAAAGAAGTCTAAGTTTAGATGTCAAAACTCAATACATCAACGGCACACATCACAGTAGACTTAACACACTCCTGTTTTTGTTTTACCAAGATTTTACTACAAGCAAAAAAAGTATATTATATACCTACACCAATATAGTCCGTACATCTTTCACATCATCTTTAGCATGTGACTGGCAACTTTTCACCCACCATCGTATCAATCTCAGACGTATTTTTAAAAGAAACTAAGATTGCCACATTATCTAACAAAGCCGTTTTTCGTTTTCTTATATGTCATAATTTTGTTTCAATCGATGATGTAACTACATCACCTCAGTATTTCTTCATCATAGAGGTCTTAATCATTGATATCACAAAAACTTGAGAAAGTTGACATATATGTATCATTAATTGTCTCGGAACGATTAAAAAAACCTTAGCAACAGGGTGAGAGTGACGAGTCGTTTTTCCTCCAGAGGTTTGTCATTCCAGGCTACATTTTTGCGAATTTCTTTCTAGTAGTTGAGTGATGAATTGTTCACGGGCATCATCGACAGTAGGCAAGGCCGCCCCACATTCTATATGAAGATCCGTCCGAACTGCGACCGCTAGCTTTTATGGCTGGGCGCAGTGCAGTGTCTGGAGGTGTCTCCAGTTGGCCCGAGTATGCTGTACATTTTTTTTCAACATGAGATACTAAGTCCTTTAATTAAATTATTTGACACGTGCAACAGTATATTATACAACTTTTATTCGTGCATTAGAACATGAGGGCACTTGATCCGCTCTACTCTTAGCGGCAAGTATTGTCGCCCCAAAGTCCATTGTTGCAATATGAGCAGGACCCTACTTTGCATTCTTCATCTTTCGTGCATGTCTGTAACAAGATATAAACATGTATTCTAGACAATGGCGAAATAATATATTTTATAGAGAGTACTTATTTATATAACGCAAATGTTGCTAAATCGATCAATTTCGGAACGATCAAAATAATTTTCAAGAATTTGTTAGCACGAAAAAATCAAAAGATTAGGATGGTGAGCAAGTAGAAACAACTGTTCGTCCTAGCCGTGACATAATAAAACATTCCTGTCATCATAAAAAAAAACAAAAAAAAAACTTCATTTGAACTTTTCAAAACTAAAGAAAAACTTTGTGACATGTGTGCTGTGTGAGCTGACTTCATATCATAACAATGTTTTCTTGTTTGTATGTTCATTTGTGCATTCCACTAATTCATGTTTTAATCTCTAATGATTGAGTATGTGACACACAAAGAAGAGAGTGGGTATGTTCCACCTCTCTCCAGCTGACTTCATTAAGGGAAAACCATCAAAATATGCGAACACAGCGATTGAGATGCTCGCGTAGAGTCACTTCATCACTCCCTTACAGGCCGCCTTTTAGACATTTGGGCGTTGTTCAGCTCACAGCATGCCCGAAGAACGACTTTTTGGGCGGCGCCGTGACACATCAAATGCCTAATCAGCAAGCACGGGCACAACGTGTCAGTTGAGAGTCTTGGTCGTTCGGTCTAAGACATATTGCAGATATACCACACGCAGGTAACAACTTCAGGAAGTACTATATAAAAATTTACCTAGAGGCTGTCTAATGAAAGTATCGTTGGAAGCTTTCTTTTAGGTGAAAGCACAGACAGGGAAATTGATAAAAGATCCTTCAGGGAAAGCACCATTTCTCTTCTATCAAATTGTGATGTTTGACTGGGATCGTGGTTCACTTGCACAAGACTAAGTGCATTTTTGCGCGAATTCAAGTTATAGTTCATATAGTGTTGTGGTACCACAATACTGACACACAAGCGCCTTCGAATGTCTTGCCATCAAGATACATTTTCGAGGCGATACAACCGCGTCATTTAATGGTATTTTACTTCATACTTATGTGAAGAAACGCGTTTCAATTTCACCCCTTCAGGGCGTTTTATGAGAATGCAAGCACTTCAGAGGGATAGCGTCCGCGTTAAAGGCAACAAGGCAGGAAAAGCACTAATTTTCTCCAGGTTCTTCGGCTTGTATTTTCTGTGCTACATCTTAATACCTCAACGCCAACTACCAAAACAAAAACGACCAGTTTACTAAAGGTTCAAACTTACTTTCGTATTATTTTTAGCGGTAGGAGCACTGTATATATAAATACTCAGTATCATCTGCGCATTTCTTATCTTAGTCAAGGTCCCATTATCTTTCTGTTTTTCTTTCATGCACTCTGTGCATTCTGCGTTTTAACTAGGAAGAGCTGAGTTCGTACGTAGATGAGTCAAAGAAAAAACAAGAAGTTTATTTAAGCCTTTGTGGAAATTGCCTGAGTTTAATGCGCGTTGTATTTAAGTGCATTATGTTCTTGTTCCCTCTATGTAATGCCTTTGAGCCATTCGAGGAAATTAAATAAAATGAGAGCGTGTTCTGGCAAGCTAAGTGTAATCATGAGAAATCACCAAACATTATAATCCCAGCCATTGAGGTACTCAAGTAGAATCTAACCATCGCTGCCTCACATCCTCCGATTACAAAGTTCATCATTTTGCACGTTATTCTCTACACTGTGGTATCGATGAAAGTTTCGAATGGCGGCGCAATTCTCCATCCCAATCGCAATTTGCGATTGCGGGGCAAATGTGCCAGTTTACGGACTTCCTCAGGCGTTTAAGGTATTTTCCACTAAACCTCGTTCTAAAGTACCGCGAGCTAAAGTTCCATTGCGCAACACAGAGAAAGAATTTTGAGGTACTCGAATAAATGAAAAAAATTCAAATCAATTGACGTTGCCCAAGTACTTCTCTTTTGGCTAACAAAATGCAATATTATGCTCGTAGCGTGGTAGAACAGACTAAACTTGAATCGATTTTTAATGGGATCTTAACTGTATTTCTGATTGATTTTACTACGATAACGCAGACAAGATACTATAAGACATTGCATCATATATATATATATTAGGCATACAGCCGGGCAGCGTTCTTTTGCTTTAAAATAGATTTACGTGGGGAAATTCTTATCATTGGGGGGGGGGGGGGGCGGGGGGGGGGGGGTTTCTCGCAAGACTCGAGATAGAATTTAAGTACTTGAAAGGGATAGAGGCCCACTAAAGTCATGAATACACACTAAAAAAAAAATTTTTCAAGTTCCCCATTGTAGATTGATTACGACGAAGGAATCAGAACAATTTCAGGGAACCTGACATGTTTTGTTTACTTACTATTCGATAACATTGAGGTCTCTTTGCCTTCACCTGCCAATGGGGTCCTGCTACGGGCTCAGAGATGACAAAGTAGAAGCTGAGAAGTAAAAGAATATAACAAATTAGAGTCCAGTAATGATCACATGCTATGACTACGTCGATCACGTTAAAAAAGCAGCGCTTGTGAGGATATCTACAGCTATAAATATACATGCCGTAAAATACTGCGGCGGCGCACACTTCGTTCAAGTGCCCACTATTAACATAAAAAAAACGTTGGAATTTTGTAAAATATTCGTTAAGCGCCCGATTTCACCGGACAAGCGCCCACGTCTAGATTCACCCAGTTTTCAGTAAATTTGGTGTTGGCGCTCCGATTCCTCATGGTATGTATTTTAGACAGGCGAACAGGGAATGTGCAGGTGTTCCATATCTATGCGGAGTGAACATTCGTCTGGAGATCGTCTGCTAGAACTTCGCGGTTCGCTTGCTTTTTGGCAGAGGTTGCGATGACGTCAGAACTTCGAGCTCTTACTGGCTCTGAAGGAAAGAATAGTGGGTAGACCTCAATGCTGGCTGTCTTGAAGTCTAGACAGCACCCTTCTAATCACAGCCAATCAGAGCTCGCTGTCCTGACGCATAGAGTTATTATAATGTACGCTAGAGGTTCAACTGGCGCTAGTGTCTATGCGACTTCCGTGACGCAAATTGAAGCATACAGCATCCAGTCTACTTGTGTGGTGCTCCTGTGCATTCCTATAGGAACGCGCGCGTACATTTTGTCTCTTCGCCGAAAAATAGCACGGAAGTTTGGTTATTTGGGTCGTACCGAATAGTATGTACCTTGATTGACATTGTAAGAGTGTAATTGCTTTGCTACATTTCAGTCCCAAATATGTGTTCCACAGCAGGTGTGTAAAAACAAGCGACGATTCAAAGCCAAATTACAATCGAAAAGAATATAGAGTGTGTTCAAGGTTCGCCAGCATTCCGGTGACGCTTATCTATCGCTAATATGCCAGTCCTGTCGCTATATGAAAATGACCCCGTCGTGCATAAGCGGATAAAAGCATTCAAAAGGTAAACAATAAACTACGTGGGCTATGAAAGGTGCATCTTCGTGTTGTTTTCTCTGCCGGGCAGCTTTTATCGGGCACTTGTTCTCAAAGACTTCGAGCGTGAGGGTAATATTTTGAACGTACAACGAGTATCTTCGCACAAAGCAGAAATAGTAAAGCAGTACTTATTTACTTATTTAAAATCAGAATATATTACGCGGCCTTTAATTTATTTTGATCGCACGTGCACGGGTAGTTACTGATCTAGTGTTACTGCGTAGTTCTTGCCGTCTCCCTTGGTTTCCAGACGTCCTTCGTTCAGTTGGCACGTATATCCCACATGCTGAAAAGTGCCGAAGTCGTGTTCGTGCTAACAGTGTCCGACAGTGCAGAAAAGTACACGTACGAACCCCTTTTAGCACCGTTTTTAATGCGATGAATTGGAAAGAAAATGCCGTAACTGACCAATCATTTCGTCGGCCTGACTGAGAAATGTTTGAAGCTACCTAGCACGTACAAATTCTTTAGGATATTTGCTCTTATCACCGAGCGCAGGGAGAAAATGCACTCACTTTTTCCCATAAAAATGCATTACCGGAAGTCAATTTTCGACTGGTTGCTGTCTGCCTCAATTTGCGTCAGCACACTAGCGCTACTTGAACCTCTAGCGCGCATTATACTAACTCTATGCCCTCACGTAACCGCAACCTCTTCGCAAGAACGGATACTTGCTCTCCACATACCTTGTGACTTTTTAGATCGGCTGAAGATATGTATGCAGAATTTCTTCGGAAAATATCTACAGAAATGATTTTCTAGGAAGTTGATAGAAACACATTTGCAAATGTTTTATTCGGGGAAGTTATATTCGCAGTAACGTACTACAGAGGCCTAGTCGTTACTGTAGATAGAGAGCTGTTTATGCATAACGTTTTACCACGACCAGAATTGTACAACTATAGTCCCTTTGTAGCCAGACGAAAAATGAACCGAAACAAGTCCAAAGGCGTGACGACAGTAATCCACACGAGGAGGGACAAAGTACAAACACAAATTTCCAAACAAAGCTAGGTGACAGGCGCGCGACCGAAAAACTCCGTCTGATCCTGATATCAAACCATGGACCTCAAACTGCTGGTTAGTTGAGTTGGAAGAACGCTAGACTGGAAATGGAGGAGTCCCTGGTTCAATACCAGGACCAGGCGGATCATTTCGCTTGAGCACCAGTCAACAAGCTGTGTCGGGTGATTTCTGTTTGTCCTATGTCCCCCTTGTTCCACTTCTCCAGGAATTATTTTCGTTATTCTTGTCCAGCTCGCGTGCAACTTTGTATTTAATTGCATTATCATCGGGTGGGTCTTCTTTTCTGGTGCCCTAATCTCGAAACTTGTCGAAAAAGGCGACGAGAAATTCGGTGGCCGTGACTGGCCGCCGCAGCGCTCGATCCTGGAGACGGCCACTCAGAACCTGCACAGCACCGTTTTTCTCGCCGACTTTTTCACGAAGTGTCCAGGCTAGGGCCCATGGTCTCCATAGGGACATGCATCATAGTCCTGCATGTGGCATGAACGGCGAAATTCTATAATTATTCAAGAGCCCGTGGCATTCGACTGGGGTTCCCAGTGCAGTGAACAATATGACATTGTCAGATGCTTACAATATTAAATCAAAAAGGCGATACTATTGTTGCAGAATAAATTGCTCTTGCATTGTCAACAGCATTAGCAAATGTAATCTTTTCCTCACTCCTAGTTGCTACACACACAAAAAAGTAGTTATTATGGATATTCTAATAGCACATGTATGAAACCTAGACAACATATATTTTGTGTTTAACGAGGTGCACCTGAGTTACGAGATAAAAGAACTAAGGATGCACATATATTCAGTCTAAAAATAGGGATTTGCGGGCCGGCGAGCTGGAGATACTTAATCATAATATAACACCTGAGACTAGCACGACTTGAATGTTTCATCATTTTTCAGTGTTACATTATGATTAGGGTTCGGAGTGTTCGGTTTAAACCGATACAAACCCATAAAAGTAGGTCTAATCCGTTTTCTAAAATTTGGTTTTAACCGAAAAAGGTCAGTATTTTAGGGTCGCGTCGACGTGGGTGGGGGAGGGGAGGGAGAGAAGGCTTTGCAAGGTTCGACATTGTGTGACGTCCTTCGTGATAGCCCTTTTCCAAGGTTCAGCATGCAACAAAATAGGTCTTGAAGTGGCCTTCGCGGGTCATCTGTGTCCTTTCTGTGATTGGGCTTAGTGTGTCAAGTTCCCGGTCCTAAAAAAGAGTTCGAATGTGGGCTGGTATAAGAATTTTCGCTTCATGCACTTCAGGGGTCATCGAGGAAAGCCGTTAATACCTTTCTTAACACCCTCTCAAACTTCCCTGTGGTTGAAAACATAAATACAATAGAATTTTGTTTTATGCCATTCCGTTGGTTCCTGTACGGTCATAACCTCAGATGGTCACGTCGTCAGAATGGGAAGGAAAAAGAAGCGCGCTGAAGATTATGCCCGCGAATTCCGAGATTTCGAAGTGTGTCTTCGCGGAAGTTGTAGCGAAGACCACGTATGTATACCTGTCGTTATTCTTTGAGTGATCACAAATATCCCAGCTACAAGGATCATCTGATCCGGTGTCCAATGACGTTGCTTTCACATTCACCGAAAAAAAAAGGGTAAAATTTTTTGGGAATAAATATACACCGAAAAAAAAACGAAAATGGAATTTTAAAATAAACACCGAAAAACTACGCCGAATTTTGAAAAATAAAAACCGAAAACGTGGAACCTTAATTATGATTAAATATTCAGTATCTTTGGGACACTTTACCCAAAGACGCAGTTATTAGGCAAGCCCTGTCCTTTGGTTTATATTCATATCTTCCAATGTACTGTCACTTTAACTTGTAACTCTTACCTTTCCAGAACAAGAAGAGTAACGATGAGCATGGTTACGGCACGCATTGTCGGCGGGCTATTGGGAAGTATCTTTGCAGATGTGCTGAAAGAAGCAAGTGGTTTCGAAGTCGGGCCCCTACCTCTTTTTATAGTACATCGACAACTGCAGCACGTATCAAGTATGACGTCATCACTCCAGTAAACGCCCTTTTTTATTAAAAATGTTTTACTGCTGTTTCGCAGGTTCGGTGACCTGGCACAGAAGGTCAGCGAATGTCGCAGGCGTTCAACGTCTTTAACCTTGTGCGACGTCCTGTGGTCTCCTGGAAGAGGTAAGCGAACTGTCAAATAATATTCGCAGCTGCAACGAATTCATAATTGACGGGGTTTGGAAATTTCCGTGTGAAGAGTCGACTGAAAAAAGAAAACGAAACGTGATTGAACAATGGCCGAGCGGATACAAAATGGGGATTAAAATAGTCTTTGTATAAAGTTCCCACTATTAATTTATTACTAGCACACTTTTTCCCACACCATAGGACTAGGCCTCAGTAGCGATGTTGTATCTAGCTTATAAAAATACAGCATGATCAATTAATCCATCCATGTGCAGACCTCCGTCCCTGTTTGGAGCACTTTCTAACGCATGCATAATTTCTTTCACAAGGTCATAATATCTTACAAGACAAGTCACAACTTGCCTATAAATGAACGGTATAAACATGATTATGCTAAATATAGAACAAAGATAATATTTGAAACTGTTACGAGAAGAAGCTTTTACATATCTGTATCCCTCATTATTAACGCGTCATAAGAATACGCGGTAATATTATGTCGATCTTCGCAACCTCACGATGGTACGAATCTGTTCGTTAGGAAATCTGGGTACATTTTGTCTGGACCAGTGGCTCGCAACAAGTTAAGAAATTAATACCTGTTTTAAAGTTCGCCTGCTAATATTAATTTGGTCTGATAATAAAAAAACTGCAACACGACTAGTGGAATTGGTGTCATTGTAGGAATAAGAAAATATTAATAGTAATAATATTGCAAAATTAAACATGCAGAAATGTATCAGTATTTTATTTATTAATTTATTTAAATACCTTCAGGGTCCTGGGGCTTTTCAGAGGGGTGGACGTACAGTATTGGTTCAATAAAAAATTCAACAAACAAGACAACTTGGTAATAAAAGTTAGTCCGGCATAATCGTAGTAAAAGTGAGCAGGGTGTGTGTTATGTTCTGATTCGCTTTATTTGCTTTGTCTTTTTTTTTAATTAGGGGAGTAAGCTAGAGGAATCAGCACATAACATCTTCCCCTCGTCTATTTTTTGGGGTTAAAAAAATAACGAAAAATGCCAAGAACAAAGAGAAAGACATAAAGAAACACAAAACACACACACACACGCACAACAGAAAACATGAGTCACCGCTTTGTGCAGTTACTTCCGATCACCGAGATTCTCCCTGTTCTGTTCAACACAAAGTTTCAACTAGTTTTTTTTTTTTCTAAATTAAGTTACTAATTTTGAAGCAAAATGACGAAAAGAAAAGCAGTTCAGTTCATCGTGTGGCATAGTTCCCATAGTGCTCTGGTGACCGACGATCACGCCTGGAGCGCCTCAGAGGCATAGGCGTAGGATGAGCGGTCGAAACCCCCTTTCTTGGAGGTGAGTCTAAGGCAGGACTGCACACAGGCGTTAGCGATCCAGTTTGTTGCTGTCCGTTCCACCTAGGCTGTTGTGGCTGCTAGTTATGGCGCCTGTTGCTGACGCTAGCAAGGGAAACAGCAACTTTCGAGAACCGACTGCTCTTAGCAGGAATCGATGTGTTTTGCCTCTGGCTTTGTTGGTTGGTCTTCGGGGCTGCTGCGAGTTTTGAGGCGTTCCCTACTCGACCGTCTTCCAATCGGAACGTCCAACGACCTCCGCGCTTTATGATGCGCTGTGATGGTCCAAAGGTCGGCTCTCCTTTGGGGACTTTTCCTGGTCGCTTCACTCGAACCCAGTCTCCAACACAAAATCTCGGGGTCTTCGCTGCTCGACGCTGGTCTGTGTACCTTTTGGTGTATTCCTGCCTCTGCTGTACTCGTGGACGCAGCCGTTGCAGCTCCTCGAAAGGGTTTTGCAGGAACTGCGACGACGACAGCCCGAGGATGTTGAGCCGGGTCCGTGGCTTGCGTCCGTGCAGCAGGAGGGCAGGAGATAGCCCAGTAGTGGCATGGGACGTGCAGCGGTATATCATCAAGTAGTCGACGAGTGAAGAGCGGAGCGGAGCGCTTCGTTCAATGGTGGTACACTGAAGGAAGCCCTTCGGTGTACGGTTGAAGCGTTCGACCTGCCCGTTGGACTGAGGTAGTAAGCAGAAACCAGGTGGTGCTGTATACCGCGAACTTGAAGCAACTTCTCGAATTCGGCCGACACAAACTGTGGCCCATTGTCACTTACGATACTGTCTGGGTACCCTTCTCTGGCGAAGATGGCTCGCAGAAAATCCGTCACCCTTCCCGTAGTGACATTTGGGCAGAACTGGACTTCTGGCCACTTCGAAGAGTAGTCAACGAGCGTAATGACGAAGCGACAAGCTGGCTCCGTCCGCTCAAACGGACCCACAATGTCAATGCCCACCTTAGACCAAGGTCGCTCTGGCAAGGGCACTAGCTGAAGGGGAGTCAGCGACGTCTTGGCAGTCTTGTCCGAACTACTGCAGACCTTGCAGGCGGAAACCGCAGCGCGTACTTCTGCATTCATTCGGGGCCACCAGTAGAGCTCTCGAAGGCTTGCCTGCGTCTTCACAATGCCAGTGTGTCCTTCATGTGCTCGTGAGATTACCGCGTGACGCATAGTTGTAGGGATGACGAACTGGTCAGCACGAAGCAGGAGCCAGTCGTTGACTGAGAGCCTCTTTCAGGTCGTAGAAAATGGTCTCATCCGAAGATAAACTGTTCCATGGGGGCCAATCTGAGGTTACATAGCCCATGACAGCGGTGAGCAGTGGGTCATCCGCCGTCTCCTGTTGCAGCTGTTGTTTTGTGATGCACTCGTCGTCCAGAGCGACGACAGAGATGATCTCGTCGTCCAAGTCCATTCCCCCCTCATTGGTCAGCATGGGCAGGCGGGACAGGGCACCAGCTACCCCATTCTCCGTTCCTCGCTGGTATCCCACCGTGAGGTTGTACTTCAGCAGGCGATGGGTCCAACGTGTGATCCGTAGCAGGCGATGTCCTGTTCCCCCAGTGGAAAGCAGTGACACAAGCGCTTGGTGATCCGTGCGAAGGGTGAAATGTCGGCTCCACAAGTAGACATATCATTTTTCGGATGCCTGTGGGCATGCGAAACAGACTGTTTCCCGCACGCAGCCGCTTTTGTTAGTTTTATGTTCTGCACCCCGCTGCTGTAAATGACACCCGATAAAGTAATGATCAGAAAGCTTTTTCAGCAATGACATCAGATTTTACCAAAATATCAGTGGTATTAGTATTTCTATGATTCAAACAAGACACTACCAATTTTTACGACAAAATCTTCTCTTTTGGAGGCAGACTAGTTGTATTTTCAATTTCATGCTCCGACAGATGCGTAAGGTAGTTACAGACGGTAGATTTACTGGGTTTGAGCGTATCGATATTGAAGTCTTCCAACCGAACAAAGTTGCCCTTCAGACCGTAACTGCTCAAGGGCTACCTCAAGTTCCGCAAGAAAACGAGATACGTTTTTGAAAGGAGGTCTGTAAACTGCAAGCAAAAAAACAAAAACAAAAAAAGTCAGAGTGGAATAATTTTATGCCGGTGGATTCTGCATGCGGAAAGGAAACACTATAACTAGATGGTTCCCACTTATTTTGAATACATACTGCAGTACCACTACCTCCGTTATTGTCACCTGTTTAAAAATCTTTATAACCGTCTAACGCGAACTGATTACATTGCAAGGAAGTTACAGCAATCTCGTTTATAACGCAGTCAAACTGTGCAGTTTGAAACAGAAGGTTTTAAACTGCACACCGAAATTTAGAACTCGGCCCAATGCTTCCTAAGCTTCTAATTTTCACATGAATGAGCGTTAAAGAGTTGATAGTTATTGGCCCCAAAATTTGATTAAATAAATTACAATCCGAAATCGGAACACACGTACTCATGCTCCTCCTACACTAGTTTTTCAGTGTCTCTCGCTGCATTTATACGCACAGCAGGTGAACCCTCACTTTTCCTCGCAAACATTTTGCATTTTTTAGCCACACAAATCGATAGCCGCTTTCTTTGCCTTGAGACCTAGCCATTCAAAACAACTTCCTGTTTGGGTTGTCGTCTAAGTACAACCATGGCCTCTTTTCAGATTGGCACAACTTGTGCAAGCTGCCACGCGCCGCCATCTAGACTCCCTTTATTGAAACGGAATTGAAGCTTACGAGAACCGTACGAGCACTCTCATGTTTTTTTGTTTTTTGTTTTTCCAAGCGATGAATAATTGGGATGTCTGACGATTGAAAAGATGGAATAGCGAGCTTTATCAAAAGATCCTTCCTGACCTCCATCAAGTCTTCGCCGCGAACGAAAGGAAGTCCTTGCACCTCAATATTGCACCGGCGGCTGTAATGTTGCGCTTCGTTGAGCTCTATCCTCAAATATTTAATTCCCGCGACTGATAGACCATCGTCGCCCTGACTGTTCCCACCTCGTTTGTTCCTCGTTTCCTCGATTCCTCGTTTGTTTTCACTAGAGAAAAAGCGGAGTGCACTTGCTTGAAATTTCTTACTAACACGGTGTTTAATTATCTCCAGAAGGCACAGCTGGCAGAAACTTCTGAAATTAACTCGTGACAACAGGCTTCAAGAAACTCATTGGACGCGGCAATTCCATCTTCAAAGGCATTTTTCGAACTTTTTCGAAAATTTAGAATTTTTTCGAATTTTTACCAGGTTATGTAGTTCTCCATGTGGACTTGATTGCTCTGGAAGTTAGATTTCCTTCCACATGAAAGCTGGACATGGCCCACTAATTATTTCTCAAAAATGAAGGTATGAACAAGTTTCACTTCGTACTGCATCTTACGTGCCTGTGCTTGAAATTTCTTACTAAAACGTAGTTTTGTGCGAATAGTAGATTTTGAGTTCGAAGCTAATAGAGGTATTGGCCGAATATTTTCGATTTGAATATCGAATAGTTTTTCCGCGCTTTTCACTATCGTTGCATAATGCTTAGACGAAAACCCAGCTAAACTCGTGAACGTTGTTCCACTTCTTCGTTTATTAGCCAAGTATATTTTATCTATATTTATTAACTGTGACCTCAGAAGTTTTCATGTCTTGAGATGGCAAGTTAACGATGGATTTGACATAAAATGAATCCGAAATTGTTAAGGAGTGTTTTCGGTCGTTTTCATTAATAAGAACTTAAAGAGTTTTCGGTTCAATAACTACCATAACAAAACTTTTAAACAGGAAGAAACGGTTATTTTCTTTGGCCAAGTCAAGAGACACTCCTGACTTGTGGTCTGAATATAACGAAAACGCAAAAACTTACAAGTTAGAGATAAAGAAGGGTAGATTCAAACTTTTGAATCGCGACCTGGCTAACATGTTACTTACTAATGCAAGGAAGTTTTGGCAAGCGGTCTCGCCTAGCTCAAGCATAACTCCTCACCCATTCTCCATGACACTAGTGGAACCATTTTGTCACCTCATGACTCATCAACCATATTTAACTCGTTCTTTAGTTCAGCGTTCACGGACGAGTCATTTCCATTACCGCAGACGTTGTGCCGTGCCAGCACGAGCATGGATGCCATAACATTTACACCATACGGAGTAGTAAACGTCATCGAACGTTTGCGTGCAAATTCGGCTTGCGGGGACGATAACATCACCTCCAATCTTCTCAAAATAACGAAAGACAAAATTTCAATTATTTTGTGCTGCCTTTTTCAAGCTTCGCTTGATTTGTCAGAATTACCGCTCGATTGGAAAGTTGCAAAGGTCATCCCTGTAGATAAGCATGGAAACCGCAACGACCCTTCAAATTACAGGCCGATCTCTCTGACAAGCATTCCATGTTAAATATTCGAACATGTCATCTACTCTCAAGTCATGAACTATCTTAACAAGTTTAGCTATTTTCACCCTCACCAACACGGTTTTCGCAAACACCTTTCTTGTGATACTTGGTTATTTGAATTCGTAACTGATCTCCCCGATAACTTTAACGACTCTTGTACTACGGACGCAATTTTCATTGATTTCGCTAAAGCCTTTGATACTGTCCCTCGTCAACGCTTACTTCGAAAACTTTCTCAATTAAACATAATCCTATTGAAAATTCCATCAAGGTACGTAATTTGGGACACTGACTGCCAGTCAGCAGCCTTCGTGGAACGTGATGTGATGGACCATCAGACGTCATCTGATGGTCCATAAGGTGACGTCTGACTGCCACTGCCAAGGGAATTTCATCAAAAAGGGCAGCATTTATATAAGAGTAAAGCTATACGCACTCTTAAATATCGCCAAATGCCTCGATAAAACACTGATGTTCGAGAAAAAAAAAAGAAAAAAAAAGCAGGACCACCGCGGATCGAACCCGCGACCACTAGCGTAGAAATCGGACATCTTAACCCCTATGCCATGCGACCGCTTTGGAAACTCGATTTGACTATTCGTTTTATACGAGATGCTTCGGCTGCAAATGCAGTTAAGCCGTCAACATGTTATGCAAAGCACTCGTACATCACTCGCCGTACTTCAGTTCTACTCACCTGCCATGTAGAGTACTTTCGCGTCGTAGAACGATCCTTTTGTTCGCGCGTCTCCGGCCCAGTAGACGTGGTACACCTTGTCGTCTTCAACTACACCGCTAAAGTGCCTTACATCGTCGGAACTCACAACAGGCTGCGTCTTGTCGAGTAGAAATTCTACTAAAACATAAGACATTGTAGAGCCCAGGCAGGATCAACAGGTTGGAGCAAGCGGGCAAACAAAACGAGTCGAGAGCGATCGTTCATGAAAGCTCGGCGAAGCCTCTATGGGAAAAGCGAAGTGTCGTGTTTGGCGCTTCGGCGGACTTCTGATCAAGGTTGTCGGTCGGTTGCGTGTCATATCTCTAACGTCAGCGGTTTTATGGGCTCACGTCCCGAAATCGTTTTCTCGTGCGTAGATTACTTTTCGTATTCATAGATTTGACGAAATAGTGGTATCCGAACGAACTTTACGTCCTTTGACCGTACGTCTGTCTGCACGTCAAATCGTTTTGACGTACAGTCAGAGACAGTCGATGTACAATCAGAATCGCCACCAAGACATCCTGATGGCATTTCGCGGCGGCCAACTGCCACTAGGAAACCATCAGAAAGCCGACAAGCGGAGTCTGACTGGAGTTTGACTGTCGGTCAGAGTAACTTGTTGGCCAATCAGACATGCTTGACGTACAGTCAGGCACAGTCAGCGGTCCACTAGAAAACATTGACTGCCAAACACGGTTACATTGATGAATTTTTCCTTCGGGAAATAATCAAATTATCAGTTAGATATCATAATTTCTCACCAATCGTAAGCAGTATGTATGTATAGATAACACGTCCTCGCCCGCCATTACAGTTAAATCCGGAGTTCCACAGGGCAGCGTCTTAGGTCCACTTTTGTTTCTCATCTACATAAACGACTTACCTTCACTAATCTCGTCATGAGTGAGGTTTTTTGCTGACGACTGTGTACTGCACCACCCAATTTCTCATCCTAGCGATTCGGAGCTCCTTCAACGCGACATCGACATCTTGGGTGAATGTGCTTAACATGGCAAATGTACATCAGTGTTACTAAAACCAAGCTCATTTCTTTTAATTCCTCGTACTCAATTTTTTGCGATCCTATTTTATCCACTCAGTCATACAAGTACCTAGGTATTACTTCCACCGAAGATCTAATCTGGAATGCCCATATCAAAAACCTCGTTAACAGATCATTAAGAACTCTGGGATTTCTGAGAAGGCATTTATACCCTTGCTCAACAGGACGTGAAACTTACTGCATATAAAACCCTCGTTAGATCGAAACTTGAATTTGCTAGCGCCATATGGGCCCCTCATTAACTTTACCTAATTAATAGGCTAGAATCAGTCCAGAATAAAGCCGTCCGCTTCATTCATCGAAACTGCAGTACGAAAACAGGTGTCTCCCAACTAAAGGTTCTTTCTAATCTAACTTCTCTTGAATCACGTCGGGCAGTCGCTCGCCTTACTCTTTTTCCATAAGGTTTATTACAACATGCCATCATTCGTGATCACTCACTGTAAGCCTGCCTCATACATTTCTTTGCGCCATGATCATTCCTTAAAAGTTGCACCTATATTCGGTCGCACTAATAGATACAAATACTCCCCTCTTGCTCTGTCCATTAAAAATTGGAATTCTCTCCCAAACGACATAGACACTGAACAGAATGAAATAATATTCCGCGAAAAATCTTCGGCTTTGGTACTATGATATAGTTTCAGCGCCATGTCTGCTTGTGTTTGCTATAAATTGCACACTGTGTCCTCAGTTCTGTTGTGCCCGGTTTGTGTAAACTTTGTTCTAAATTCTGTATAGTTCGTTTTTAGTTTTTGTTTGTTGTTAATTTTAACCTTAATTCTTTGATTGCCATTGTATCATTGCATTTGTTTTGTATTTTTCTACCCCCCCCCCCCCCCCTCAAGTAATACGTTCGAACGAGCGGCTTTGAGGCGAATAAAACTTGAACTTGAAAACGACAGATGAAGGAAGCATAGATGCTGATAGTTCCTAACAGCAAATATTGAAATTAGGTACACTCAGAACAATATTCTTAACGACAAGTTGAAGTCATTAAAAAAGTTACCCCGGAACTCGACATGCAACTTAGAAGTGGCGCATTTGAATGGGACAAACGGTAAAATTATAATGACGGAAATACCTTATTTACGCCTCATGGGGCGCATCAAAAAGACCATGGAAGTTATCTGAGGCCTAAGTACTCTCAATATATATATTGATAGGCTCTGTCGGCTTAAAGATTAAAATACGTGGTATCACCTGGCCAACTTTCTGGGACATTCCGTAGACTAAAAACGTTTTGCAGGAAATATTAAAAATATAATCTACATGAGTTTATAATACCCAGTCAATTAACGTTATCTGGAACATTAGGATCTTCATAAAAAATTATTTATTGTGTGTATGTAATCCAGAGGATGCAGTTGAAAAACAAAATGTAGAGTCGTCGAGTAAAAACTGCACCCGCCCAAAATTTTAATTACTGCTTGTTGATATTTTATGGCTGTCGTATAAAATATTTCTTGGGAGCATTGCAATGCTTTTCTTGTTCAGTCGAATGTCTGTTTTAGTGCATACCTTGAGGGGTTGATGTCCAAGAACGTTCGTGGCTGAGTGCCTCACAGGGTCGGCCGACTATTGGCAGAAAGGCGGGTGGTTATATCATATAAATTGATTTGATCCACCAAACGATATTGCCACGAAAAAAAATATAAATAAAACAATCGGTACATGCTTGTACAGATTTCCCCCCCTTCAATGGGTATGTTGAATATGGCATATCCGAGGGCATCGCAATGTATTTTGCCTTGGTGGGGGTTGCCCACGAATTCACGCTGTGCAGCGCATTTTTTCTCAAACATGATTACGGCGTTTATTTTTATTTATTTATTATACCGCAAGTTATACTGATCAGGTATTACATTTGGCAAAAAGGTAGTTTCGAAGATTACAAACGGTTAAAAATCGATACATTTGTGTTTATAATTTGATCCTTTGCTTACAGCAGCACGATCTAGCAACCTAGAGCAGATTATATACAAAATCGTTTAATGTTGTACGAAAACATTGGAAGCTGCGTTAGAGGTAGTGGGAGAGGAGGGTGCAAGATGACAGAGCGGAGGGCAAGTGACAAACCATCGGGCGAAAAGGCACGAGCTGGTGTCGGATATTGCGTGCTCCTCGTTTCTGGGGACTGCCAGGCACGATGGAGCCGGCCTGGCCCTTGGCGATTCCCGGAGAGGTGCACCATCGAGGGTCGGACCAGTACCGACGGGAACGGCGAGCCCTGGACATACCATCCTAGGCCATCACGATACCGGAATGGTTCCGCAGCGCGACTCGGGCTGTGATAGACCGGAACATATAGCGTACGCTACGCAGGCGTGGCAAGGACGATCCGCAGAACCGGACACGTACTCCGAATTCTAGCTCTGAACGACGGGCGGCAATCAGGGTCGGCTGTCCCAAACTGCCGGCTCTCGAAGACGGAAAACCGGGAAGTACAGTGAGCCCATTCTCTGTCTCCTCGTTGTGTTGTGTCACTCCTTGGGAGAAGAGCGAAGCAAAGACCGATTGGGCGTTGATTATTATGGAGCGACCCTACAATGACTTCAAGAAAATAAAATTGGGAAGCTGCTTGTGATGTAAATGCCCGACACATGTCGCCGTATCGGAATACGAGCCCCTTAGCACGCATTTGGCTGCCTCAGCTGAGCTTGTGTCGCAAAATTAAACAGACCGAGCCAGAAGCTCGTAAATGCATCTGGTTATTTTTCTATCTAAGGCAATATAAACCTACTATTCACTGGCAACAGAAAGATAGTATAGCTGGACCTGGGCAACTACTGATGCCCATTGTTGCTCATGAGCAACTACTTAAAGAATGATTTCTTTCTCTCACGCCATGTTTACCTCAATAATTTTAGCGCCGTCTATCGCAAGGGCGAGATTAGGGAGTTTTAGAATAACGTGCGCAATTTTAGCGCACGCTAGCGCTAAATTTAGCGCTTGTATTAGCGCGCGCGACGCAACAGAGTTTTAGAATAGCGTTTCTCCATCGCGACGCAAAAGCCCAAGCATCTCGCGCTTGCGGCGCCACCAAGATACAGTAACAATTTTTATTTCACACACGAAATGCTGTAACTATAGAAAAAACCAAGTTTTTTGGTCCAGAGTAGCATTTTAGATTTGTTTAAACAAGAGAATGCGACGCGAGCGGTTGACCCGTCGTGTCCGCTTGCGTCGCCTCGGCAAGAGAGGTCTCGTGTACTGACCTTCGCACACCGTACCTTCGCCGAGAAATGTTCGCGCGTCGCAAGCATCAAGTTGCCGGTGATCGTTGCCAAACCGAGTACAATGTCGTCCTGCATTGAAAATCGCAGTCGCGAGGATGCCGCCGACGTCACACTCACGACGCCGCCAAAGCAGTCGCCGACATAATCCTGCAAGCCGCCATTTTTTTACCTCTGCTCGTCTTGGCTTTAGCCAACTTCTCATCACGAATTCTCCTTGGAGGAGCGCAAAGACTCTTTGCGTACGCACGCTATTTCCGAGAAATAGCGCACGCAAAGCGCAATACCTGGTTTGCGTTCGGAGCATGCGCAGTGCCGACGACGCTATTCTTTGCGTGCGCAAAGGTTTAGCGTGCGCTATTCTAAAACTCCCTATTATCTACGCCTAGCAGTGAAGAGTTTAATTGCATCTTCAAAACATATCGCAAGTCCTCTAAAGCCAAAGCTCACAGGGGATGTGAGGTATGATGGCGTGCACACCCAAACCTCGAAACTCCAACAAGACCAACAGGCACAAATATTGCAAATCCAGTTACAAGTGTTCCTACTGTGCGAAATGCAAAGTGCACATATGCCTTCTCCCAGGGCGTAACTGCTTTCGGTCACTGCACCTAAAATGATTCTGCAAATGCCCAATGTTGTTCACAATCAACATTCCAAAAACATACTTCTGAAGAAAGTTTCTTTTTCTGTGATCAGATTTCTGTTATTTTGTGTGTTCTAGAAACACGTCAGGATTTCTAGGTATGCAGTATTTCAAGTTTTGGGGATCAAATGGTTAAACCTTCCGGCTTCACTCCGATTTAGAATACCCCTTTAAACACCTCGTCTCGTTTCATGGTAGCAGGAGCGCCATAGAACCGTAGGCAAGCCCCAGCGTGCTTATGTGCAGTATGATCAGTGCGCCATATTAAACAGTAAAAAAAGACAAAATTAATCGTGGAAGTAACCGCGGCTTATTTCTCAAGATATATACTCAACTTTCAAGTTTGATAGAATGTATCGTATACGTGTACAAGGAAACAAAATCGTAGAAATTTTCTTATATTTTAATTTGTAAACCCACGACCTATACGAGCTATCAGCTGAATATTTTAATCCGACCCGCCTAGATTGCAATGAGAAACAAAAATAAAACGATAGACCTATGCTTGGGCAGATTTTCTTGACCCCTGTGTTGGTATTCGCGATCTAGCATATCTGAATGCATCACAATGCATGTTGGTTGCAGCAAAGTTCATGCGCACTGCGCAGCACATTCCACTCAAACATGACTCTGGCGTTTCTTTGAGTTATTTTATCTTAATGTGCCCTGACAGAACATCGCATTGGGGATTAAAATATTATAATAAAAAACACATTGTTAACACTTAGCTGTCATGTTACACGTCATGATAATGCAAAGGTGCAAGCGAGCTGGAAAATAATGAGAAAAAAATAATCCCTGGAGAAGGGAAACAAGCGGGACAAAGGACAAACACCAATGTCCACACAGAGTTAGGTGACTGGTGCGCGATTGAAAAAATCCGCCCGGTCCACGTATCGAACCACGGACCTCTCGATGTCCAGTGCAGCACTTTACCCACTGAGCTAACGAGGAGTTAGACGTCAGTAGAGCAAACGGGTTTTATCAGCGGCCACCAGTCTAACACCGACAAGGGTGAACGGCCTACATTTTAAGGTTATGATTATAATCCAAATAATGCAAAGGTGCAAGCGAGTGGGACAATAAAGACTATAATAATCCCTTTAGAGGGGGAACAAGGGGTACAAAGCAGAAATACAAATATCCACAGAGAGCTAAGTGACTGGTGCGCGATAAAAAAAACAAAAAAAAAGCCTGGCCTTGGTTAGCGTATAGGTGGTAGGGCATCTTAGAATGGATGCTTGGGCGAGTTGGATATTTATGTTGCAGGAGAAGCGCTAAAGTAGACTCACTCACCCTCACACTCACAGTGAGTGTGAATGTGAGTGTGAGGGTGAGTGAGTCTACTTTAGCGCTTCTCCTGCAACGTGGTAGGACACTCCACTGGAAATTAAGAGGCTCCTGGTTCGATACCAGGACCGGGACATGGCTGTGTTTGAAGGTTTGTGTTTGTCCTTTGTCCCCCTTTTTCCTCTTTTCCAGGGATGATTACCGTCGTGTAACAAGTACAGCACTCACTTGTAATCCGTTATGTTTTTTTTTTGTTTTTTTTTTTTTGTAAATCAGAACTTCATCTATTACTTTATGTGAAATTTAATTTACAATATGTTGTATAACTTTCCGAGTAACAAATGGCAGACAAGTACTCGGTACTGTAGTTCAATTGGGTCAAAGGGACATGTAATGAAGTGACCGAAGTGCAACGCAATGGGATCCGCCCTTGTAATACGGTGACACAAGACACGTGTCCGCTAGCGAAAAAGGTTTATCCAGGGAAAGGACTGGAATTCACTGAAATGACGACAGCTCACAGAGTCTCCGTCTCTGGACTCGCTTCGACAACATCTAGGGAAGGTGGATTCGTCATGTTTTGTTTGGAGTCAAGAAGCCTCGTGTGCTCAAAACAAGGACAGACTGCTGAGCGCCGGCGAATATAGGTGCAACAAATAATGGCTTATAAGAATGTCGCGGGCAGTTCTTGAGCTGCAATGGATACCGCAATGACAATCTGCGTTTTTTGCTCTTGTAACTGTTACACGAGAACATAAGCGGGATAAAGTCTTTTTCGGCATTTCACGGTACACTCTGGAAGGTCTGTGCTCACAAATGTTTAAGATATTAGGACACTAGCGCTGAGCAAAAACGAGATAGCGAGGGAAATTGAGTAATTCTTTCATGCCGTTTACGAAGGTTGTACATGAAGAAGAGAGAGACGGCACATGACGAGAGAAATGGAAGAAAGAAGAGGCTCGAAAGATCACGAGCGGGCGGATTTGAAAAGGCTAGGGACACTGCAGATTAGGGAGGTCTGAGAGACAAACGTGGACTGAGCATTTGGTCAGTCCGCGTTCCCTGACACCGGACCGACAGAGGTCAGCGGCGGGGAAGCGTCATGTAGAAGGCTGACACCGGGACTGGGAAAGACAACTAGAGCGAGGCCTAACATCATCCAGCCGAAGGCCGGAACAGCAGCTGGGCCGAAGATCGATGCATCCGCCAGCTCAACTCTTACTACCATTATACCTTTTTTCCATGGCCGTGCTTCTTTGTGCGGTTTCCTCAAGAGCGTGCGGAGCACTTTCCGATAGGGCACGATATACAGTGAGGCACATTAATTGGCGCCTCACATGAGGGCCGATCGGTCTGTCGTTGCCTGGGTTTGCTCCCCCAAATCGCGATTTCCAGACTTTCGTTGTTTTTTTTTGTCTTTTTTTTTAAGGTTTTGTTTCCTCTGCTCTGTTTAACATGAGCACCTGCAATGTTTAGCCCTCCTCAGATCCAGGAACAAAAAATTCTACACGAGAGCGGAGTCCAGTAATGTGTCGAATGTAGTCACCGGCGCGGAAGGAGGCACGAGTGCGTAAGCAAACGCAACCGTAGCGCTCTGTGTCGGGACTTCGCCCCCAGCTCCAGCTGTAGGCGCGTAAGAGGTTTACGAACTGATGCCCGTCAAGCCTGCGATATTCCAGGCTTATTTTCAGAAAAATGGGTTTGGCTCCAAGTGCGACGAACGGCGCGTCTACGCCTACGTCTCACCAGCGGTTAAGCGTGCCGACGCCGACTTACTCGGTATCCACCGACGCCAAATCTGAGCCCAATTTTGTACGCGACTTAGACGCGTACATTGAGCCTGAAGGGGTGTCCCAACAGGATACTGTACTTCAGAACGAGTGAGGCGACAATTTTCCGCCATATAAAGTGGAAGTTGGCGTCCGGCAGTCCGTTTTCTGTTTGGATACCACCGGGCACACATCACGGCTTTCCTCCTCGCCTCCTCTGTTTCTTTGTGACCTCGTTGCTCGTGATACTTTGCGTCCCTTAGCAAAATAACTAATACGTGTGAAATATGTCGATAAGCATTTATAATGTATTATTTATTTTGGTGGGCAATAAAAGTACCTTTAGAAAAATACATGGGATGAAATAATCTGTCCCCAAATAAACGGCAAATATTGTCGGAATGGGTATGGTTCCGGGCAAGAGCTGCCGTTGGAACTATCCGTCGCGGAAGCCGAAGCGCAGCGAGGGCGGCACTTTGAATGTCGGTGCCGATACGAGGCTCGTTGTCCCTCTCGTGCTTCAGTGCGTGCGAAAGGTTATAATTGCCGCTGCTTTGCTCTAAAACAAACTAAAAGGTAATTTTATTTGGTCTTACGCGTTTATAAATACTGAAAAAATTTCATAAACTTGATTTGCATCGTGATTAAAAATATATATATATACTGTGACATCGGTTTTGGTTTCGTTTCGGTTTCGACTGTGTCCCTTGACGCGCATCTCATCGGGTTTTTAGGCCTATGCACTGTGTAACACCGGGCAACTCAGTTGGGCTTGAAGCAACCAGAGGTCTCTTCAATTAATTTACGGCGGAGACTGTTTACAATATCAAATATTTGCATCACCATACACCGCAGAGCTGTCCCGTCCGTTAATTATTGTCGGAAATGTTTTTCACATTTTTACGCGAGACCAATTTTAGATATTTTAATAACCTTCATATCTCCAGAAAGCTTATATGTAGCTATTTTTATTTCATATAGTTTTAATATTATATGTACAAATAAAATAGGAATATACTTTTTTTTTAATAGGTTTCAAATTTGGAAGTCTTTTGAAACATTTAGTTTTTCAAATATACGTGTTCACACAAAAAATTTAGTTATTTTTACCGCTAAAACAAACTACGCGTTGCCGAATGTTTATTTTTGTCCAAATGTAGCGCTAGCGGTGATGTGATTGGCCAAAGCCATTTTGGACTACCTTTCGGAGCAGCCAGAACAGTGTTTTGGAGCAGCAAAAGTGGCTTTTGCAGCAGATATTGTTAGATTAATAAAAATATTCGTTTTAAGTGCTGTACAAACGAAGGGCACTTTGTGTTTTGTTGTGTTTTGACGTGACGTGTTGTGACGGAACTCGCTGCTTTTTTACTGCTGAGAAATCCCAGAAGTGTACAGTGCTATAGGCATTGCCGAGGAAGTCCGAAAAACCGCTTGCCACCGTTTTACTGGTTCCCAACGTGTCAGATTTTCGTCAAACGTAAGCAAACGTAAAACAATGGATTGCATGCGTCCCGGCTGGTGCTTCTTTTGTGCAACCATGTTCGCATGCACGTAAGGGCAGCTTCGGCAGCCTTGCAGTTGCGCGTGCTTCGTCGCGCAAGCGGAGACAACAGCTGTTCGATTGAAACCGAAACCATGCCACTCCGCTCCGTCGCCAACTGATTCCCAAAATTGTATACAAAATATAACTGTCGAACATACGAAAAAAAAAAACTATCCAGCAGCGCGCTTGGCAGGCTAACAAACAAGGTACAAGTTAAACACACACACACACACGAACACGCACGCACGCACGCACACACACGCACGCACGCACACACACACACACACACACACACACACACACACACACACACACACACACACACACACACACAAACACACACAAAAGAACCTGAGCGCATCGATACAAGACGTAGCGAGCCAGGGTCAAGAAGTTCTTGGAGCGCTTTGAGCAACGACTGAACCCGGGACAAACAAGCGCGCTGTGCGGGTTCAGCGTGCAGGCATTGCCTTCCTTGCTTTAGCTCACTTTTCTTCACCGACTTTCTTCTGAGGCAGATTTTTCACGTAGCGGGGTCCCTCCAAAGAAAGCCCACCGAGGGAAACCTAGGTAATCAATTCTTCTACACAGCTGTATTTGAGTTAAAGAGGGATTTGTATGATTTAAACAAGAACAGGAATGTTGAACATACGGCGATACTTAGTTTAATTTTAGAAATTGCCGTATCTGCAGCTACGATGGCAACACCCGACGTCGCGGGACCAAGGTGACTGGACCAATTATAGTTTTCCCGCGCACGTTGCTTTCAGGAGCGAGTGCTTCAGCTTGCAAAGTAACTCCCGCAGCGTAAAAATGTGGCTTCGTTTCACAGCATGACGGCATGGCTGGCACCCGGCACGATAGCGTCCGAGCGTCCGCACACACCCGCGTCTATCGTCCAAAATATATATATATATATATATATATATATATATATATATATATATATATATATATATATTTTTTTTTTTTTTTTTTTTTTTTTTTTAAATATGCGAAACGAGACCCACGAGACGATGAGAGGGTGATAAGCAAGACGGCGGGAAAACCATGCAAGACTGGATGGACAATTGATGCAGGGTACTTTGTGTCGGGCGGCCGCTTGCGCCACATAACACACGCATGCTCAATATCGGTACTCAGTTTAGTTTCGGTTTTGAAAGGCGACCGGTCTTTTGGCGCAGGTTTGGCGCAGATTATGTATAATGTGGCAAAATGTAGCAGGATGTAGCAAGGTTAGCCCCTTGGCGCAGTTTGGCGCAATTGGCGGAACAATCACATCACTGCGCTAGTGGTCCGAGGCGGATGAGAAAGGTTCAGCACTAATTGTTGCCTTATTCCAAAGTTATAGGTGATTTTATGAAAATTTCCATAGGAAAATGGGGCCCATTTTCATGCGATCATGCGATCGAGACTATCGGCCACTATTTTCTAATAAAAAAAAATTCAGAACGACCAGTATAACTTTTGAATAGATAACGGTTAGTGCTGAAACTTGGCATCTGGTTTGAACCGCTAGGACTACATTTCCATGGAAAATGACCGAGCAGCTATGCGGAGCTTTTGTTTCCACTGAAAAAAAAAAAAAAAAATCAGATATATTTCTGGGGACAACTTGTTCATAAAAAATTTGATTTTGAAAATCAAAGTTTGAATTTATATGCACTAAGAGAGTTAGATTGGAGCTTTCCGGTTATATCAAGCTCATTAAAATACCTCTTGTAAATTGTTGCGACGGCCCTGCATGGTACCGTCTTGGATATGGCCTTCGCATGTCGCCAACGGCACCAGGGCCCTATTTCGTCGTCAACGCACGCGTCCCTTGAAGAACCCCTGAAAAGGAAAAAAAAAAAACTTTTTTTTTTTAAACAGTTTGGTTGGGACACGCGTGTCGAGAAGTAAATTTTACGGAAAAAAATATGTTTGGTTACAGCAATATTGACGGCAAATGATTTCTTTGAAATTCTGGGCGCAAAGTTCATGAGGTCACGGAATGGTGATTCGCTCAACGAAATGGGCATTCGATCTTTTCACCCAAAACGTGAAGGCGAAGCCGATCCACCTCTCCCCCACGGGCCCGAAATGCCGAGAGAAAACAAGTAGAAAGGAGGTGACTACCGATTAATCGTGTCTTCCTCCGTCAATATATCTCCAAAGCCATTTTTTTCGTCTTTTTTTACACGCGTGCCTTATCCAAACTTTAAAAAGAAAAAAACTTTTTTTTTTTTTTACGGGTTTTTAATCTCGCGATTTCTTTATAGTCCCCGATTCGCCTGAAAATTTGCTAATTCGCTGATAAAGTATCCCAAATATTAGGTCATCTTTTTTTCCGCGGAGTTATATGACTTGCAATTTTAGTCCTTATTGTGTTTTTTCAAACTGAAAGTCTACTGGCAAGAACGAAAAAGTGACGCCAGTGGAAGGCATGGGTTCTATCTTTGGACTGTAGAATTTGTTCTCAACTGATTCCAAGCAGCTTCAGGTGTGAAATGAATTCTCTAGAAGCTCGCACCAGGGACCCGAGCAACAGCAGGGAACAAATGATTGACATAGTCTATTTTATGATTGATTACTGGACTAGCAAGCCTGCCTGAAACTGACGTCACTGCACTGAAGAGTGGGATATATTTGAATGTTGGTTTTTGCATCATTTTCATTTGCCGATTTCACAACAACTATTCTGTCTTTCGTGATACTAAATAGCATAGCGGAAATGGTAAAGGCCGGCAATTCAGAAACTTTACTCAGTCGGTGTAGCCTAAAAAAAATTACCGCAGTACCGCTTTAAAATGATCATCATTGGAGCCAGGGGATCAACTTATGGGAGACCACTGAACGCTTGTGATTGTGATTCTATTTTAGATCCCTGAATTTATGTTCATACTGTTTACACTTATACACACCTTATATTCATAGTTTTACCCTATTACCTACTACTGGAGGTCTTCATTCTCTATAACCCTTTCCGGCAATGGTTTATGTACCTGGTGCATTATTGCGCATTATTGCCTCAGACGCATTTGCGCCACAAAAATTCGATCCAATCGAATCTCGCCTCGAAATACATCGAAGTCGTGTGCTATGCTTAGCGTCTGAGGTGGCGAGCTTGAAGCACAGTGCCAGCGCAACCGGAGCGAGCAAACGAGCTGTTAACCTTTTTTTGCGAAACAGATCAGCCGCTTCTTCGTGTGAAAACAAAAACAAGGGAAAATGAACGCATCTTTCGATCGGTCCTAGCTCCTCGATACCCAGAGCTCCCACACTTGCGTAGCCACCGTAGCCAACACGAAAACGTTTTATAAACGCTTTTTGTTGTTTTGGGACTCTGCGGGGATCGATGTCCGCTAAGCGGACTGAATAGAATTCGGTACTCTGGGAAGATTCAGTGTCTCTAGTATAGACAATTGCAAGCATGGTACCCCGACTAGTGCTCCACTAGAGTCCTCCCGTGCAGCTTCACGTGAACATAACTTTGGCAAGCTTGAAATTGCACGGGCTTGTCCCCACGAGCAGAGACATGGCTGCGGCCATTGGCCTTGCTGGCAATTGTCTACGATCGCCCCCACTGACACCAGTCGCGACGTCTTTCTCTGCCTGTTTGAAAATAGCAAGACTGCGCGTGCATAGCTTTGATAGGCGCTGGAGATGCGCGAGAGCGAAGACTCCGAAAACTCTGGATATGATGTCATACTCCTGGGAGGAGGGGCTCAGCGCTACTCTTAAAACGATTTTCTGCCGCGTCCGTGCTCTAGATTAAAAAGTAATCTCGATATTCGCTATCCTTGAGTTCAAAGGAAAACGATTTAAGTGTTTTATTCAGATGCAAAACCACTTCAGATTCCCTCTAAAAGCTTTTCTTTTTTAAAGACTCTTTTTTTTTACGTGGAGGACGTGTATGTTGAAATGGTAATATGCACATTTTCCTTTTTCCTAAGGCGCCGCTGCCAGCGAGAGAATAGACCGATGTCACCAGCTTGTTTGGCTACGCCACCGCTGCCGCAATGCCATCGAGGGAACTTTAGTCTCCCTGCATGTGCGACAGCCTCGCTGCAGCTCTGTGCATATGCCCAGCACGGAACGCCACAAGCCGTCTCGGGCACTGCCGCAAATTCGCCCCTGTGAATAAAGTAAAGACTTAACGAAGGCGCCCGAACGCTTGGTGAGATTGGTCTATTGAATGTTTTGTTTAGTTCACTTGCTGTACAAGTAACTTTACTTTCAAGCTAAAGAGCTCGGCATACGCCCGATTTTTATTGTTAACAAAGGGTATGCAATGTTGATTTCAAACATAGCTGTCGCTTGAACAATCAACAATGAGACGAATACTGAAGGAATCTTCCGCAGATAGCGCGAACGACGTCAAGGAAACCCTGCGAAAACTAAAGCAGCTGCGTTTGACGCAACTGTCGGAGGGAAGAAGGCAACAAAATTTGACAAAATAACTAGCTACGCCTACGTACCCTGTGTTTCTTGTTAAGTTTTCCCCCATCGTTATTGCGTTTTCTGAAGGAAAAGTTTGCGTTGTGGCATAGGCGTTGTGTTTTTAAAATGTTGGTGCATTTTCTGTTTAATAAATGAAATATGGGTAGCAGTGCGGGCTAGTTTGTGTGTGGTCATGCTTATAAAAACCCTAGACACAAGAAAACAAAAAAAAGAAAAAAAAGTGCTTTGTTTGACACTCTTGTGTCGTCCACATTTTTTTCCATTTTACCTTGTCTTGCGTTTTTTTAAAGTAAATTTGCAAAAGGGATCTTTAATAACGCGTCTTTGTAATATTGATAAGAGAAAGAAGAAAACAAAGTCAGAGATGGGCTGGACAACGGTGGCAAGAACACCGATATCTATTAAAGTAGGCTGAATCACGGTTTGGGAGCCCGGAAGTGGTATCATCGGCGGCCATTAGTTGTCACAATGTGAGTACACGCAGCCTATATGAGAAACGCACAAACGGAGGAATATTGAAGCCTGTACGTTGTGCTCGAAGGCGATTATTTTATGATTTGCTGCGGTCATTATATCGGGTGTTCAGAGATGGAATTGGTATTTGTGAAGCGTCCGAACGCTATTAAAATATCAAACGTGCCAGCGTACCCACGGGTGAGCTGGCAAGCTTGCTTTCGACGTGGAGTAAACAAAGCAACTTGGCGTCAAAAAGACCGTCCTCGAGGAACCCCAGAAGTTGATGAATGTCGAAGAAATTCTTCATGGCAAAGCTTTCAAGCTTGTCGTCTTCTAAACCCAACTCATCGAAACCGCCACCGACTCCGCGGTAACTCTATGTAATTGTTCTGTCATCGAGTTGCATCACGTTTTTCGCCCAGCGGAGTCACTATCGACAAGAAAACATTTATCGATAAGAACTGTGAAGGCTGTTAATTTTAACGCATCTACACAACCTCCGGGACGATGGGCATGCCGGTGTACGGCTTCAGCGTTACTACCGAAGGTTTTAGGAAGAATTTTTTGAAACGTCTCCAGATTGATCACAGTCACGGGTGAATTCGTGTCGATGTCCATCCCAAGCGATATGTTGCAAATCTCAACATTTACTCTGGTGAATTTGGGAAAGCTTGAGTAAATAGAACAAAACGGAGGTTCGTCTCCCGATTCTGTGTGGTGACATGGTTGGTGAAGTTGGGCTTTCCTTTTTTCTTAAATCTTGCTGATCTCGTTTCCTGTCAAGGCAGGTTATTTGGAAGTGTCCTGATCCTCCTCATAGTTGACAAGTCGTGTTCCTTGCAAGGCAGTTTTCAGGGTAGGGATTCCTTCTGCCGCAACGGTAACATGGGATGCTGTTTGTGCGAGATTTTCCTTTTCCTTCGCTTGCCTTTTTTTTTGGAAGTCACGTCTTGTATTTCTGCCCTTACGCCAAGCGACTGACACCTTGTTGGGGCTCGATCTCGCTTCATATTTCCTTCGCATCCTTCATTGCTACCCCCATCCAAGTGGTAAGGTCCGCCGCTGCCTTGAATGTCAGCGTCGGTTCAGCCAGCAGCTTTTCGAGAATGTTGCCATTCCTAATGCCGTCAATGAGCTTGTCTCGAAGTTGGTCGTTGAGGGAAACACCGAAGTTGCATAGCAGTGAAAGCTGTTTGAGCTCAGCTACGTAGTGTACGATCATTTAGGACAGTGGCTTACAACCGTGCACGTTTCGCGGACCCCTTGTAGATCGGCGGAGACGATTGAGGACCCAGTTTATGGTAAGGGGAAGGGAAACGTATTGGTTAATTCTGATAATGATTTAATAAAAATAACGCAACCAAGGGTTGTGTGAAATATAGTTGTTTTTTGAGAGATACACGAAAAAACTCGTCCGAAAAATTGGAACGTTTCTTCTCAATGGGAGAAAAGACACCTTCTATCCCCGTGTTTGACTAATGAGGCTTGCTTTCGCGGAACCCTAGAGTGCCTTCACGGGCCCTTACTTTAGAACCACGGGTTTAGGGTTCCAGCTGCTTTTGGTGATGGAATTTGTAGCACTCAACCGTTTCGTTGGACATCGGGTCGATACGGTTCTGCATTAGTTGGACGATCTGTACGTACATCTTGGTTCTTGGTTTGGCAGGTTCCGCCAAGTTCCGCATTAGTCCGTCCATTTCTCGTCCGATGACGGAGAGAACAATATCGGCTCGCTATGATTCCGGCATGTGTTTTGCAGCGAAGAACACCGCGATGCTTTGGATGTACGAAGACCATGATTCCAATTTCTGGTGGAACTCTTCAACTTCTCTGCGCGAGGCATTCTTTAGGTTTTAGATGGGGCGTCACTCACGTTAGCGCTGTCTCCTTCATTCCGATGTCGTTCACTTGTTTATATCCGTCTTTGTTGCGTTTACCCTATCCTCGTCGCCTTTGTGATGTATTGGATAATTTGGGATAATTGAAGGATATATTTATTTAAATGCTTAGGATGCAATCGTTGGTTTTACGAGAAGCGTATTTTCTCTTCTGCGAACGCGCCCGGTCTGTCGCTTCCAGGCGTTCTATACTTCTCCATGGTTCGTCGCCGACTCTCCCCTCCCGGTATATCGGGTTGCATTCGCCGTTGTTTGGGATCAATAGCTCATGTTCGCTCGACACGGCGAACACGTACGTAATACACGGCAGTTGGTATCTCCCGTCCGTGTCGTGGTAGGGTGATGCGGAAAACTGGGACCGGACATTTCATCGAACGCCGTTTTGTCGAACGCCGTTTCATCGAATCCGTTTCACCGAACGCCGTTTCATCGAACACCGTTTCATCGAAGCCGTTTCATCGAACGCCGTCTTATCGAACGCCAGGGTAACATTCCCGCTTCCTGAAGCTGGTCGGAGGTGCCCATCCTAGGTTCTGGAAGTTTTTGACTTGCATCGCAGCAGAACGTCAACTGACGGAAGACAAGCTGGAGGCGATGCTGAATTCCCAAGAGCCTCCTCGCGAGAAGAAGGCCATAGCGGCAAGAAATGAGAAGGTTCACCTTTTGTATGAGAAGCGACGGAGCATGGCTGTGGGGGAGTTTTTGAGAGCAATTGCTCATCATTTGAAACGGTGAATGGCTGTCGCACGAACACATGAACCTCCGAAATCTTTCAAATAAAATTTGAACTAACGTACTTACTTTTGTAGTCATTGAGTATTAGAACTAAAAAAACAATGTTTCGTTGTAGTTTCATATATAGCACCTCAGCTTTAGCTAATGCAAGCTTCGGGCAGTAAAAAAGTATCAATAGAAAGACATGAGAGGCTAGGAGGCTCACATGGCTAAAGTTGTTGCACCTGCGCAAAACCTAAGTCGCCCTCTGGCCTCCATGAGTTGGAGTGCGCTCTTACCGGGAGTATGACTTTTTATTTATTTGTTACACCAGCCTCAAGGAACATCGGGTAATACAGAGGGGGTGAACAGATAAGCACAACATGCGAAACAAACATAAAAATCGGTACAAATATCCTCATGGGTTACTTGCATCAAAATAAATTGTAACAGCTACAAGTTTGGACATTAAAAAACTTGACGATGAAATGGGTGAATCATACAAAAATGCACTCGAACCGTGCATAAAAGAGCATCTTTCACACTTTTTATATAAAAGACATTCGATGAAATGGCCGTCAGCGATTTGATGAAACAGCGTTCGATGAAACGTCCATTTTTTCGATGAAACGGCGTTCGACGGAACCGCGTTCGATGAAATGTCCGGGAACCTCAGCAACCGCGGAAAACGGTTACAACAAAAATCCTGCGCCGACCTTCAAGCGATTTCCTCGGTACACTGAAGGAGATCATCCTCATAGATGACGCCGTGGACAGTATTCAGAGTGCGTTGCGGTGTTACACAAACCTGGTGTTCGCCTAAGCTTGTCAACTTAAGTAATTATGTGCGTCGAGTTTTGTTTCATTTTCTACCACAACGAGGAGGTTTGCTGTAAGTTGTTTCGGCTTGTAATTCTTTCCAATTGCCTGCTCTAGGATCTTGAAATTGAAATCTTTGACAAAAGTTGAGCGTCGTGTGCAACAAAAACTACAAGAAAATGTGAACGCTAGGCTTGTGGGAATAGTGGTTCGAATCAAATAGCGCTGCGTCATTCATAACTTTGACAACGCAAGGGAAAGCCAAGACAGCCGGTTATTTCAACAGTGCAAAAGCTAGGAATGACGCTGCGCTAGTCGAATCGAACCACTATTTGCACAAGCCTAGTGAAAACCTTCCGGGTTCTTTGGCTTTTGCAAAAGTAGGGGGGCGGGGCGATCCCTTTCGAGGGGTCGTTCTGCTCGCGATTCCGCAGAAAGGGACGCCATATGTAGGCAAGAAGAATTCGGCACTTGCGGTCCACCGCCCCCCCACGGAGCCCAACATGGGGATATCCAACGTACCATAAAAAAAGGGGGGCTTTGTTGAGTACGTTGTGCTACAGTGCTGCCCAGGCACCATACCCAAGTGCAGTTCTAGAAAAGGGTTTCTATCACCACCCAAGGTTGTCCCACGCGCCAAAGAGGATGGAAGAGGAAGGTCAAGAAAGGAGGAGGAAAGTGAAAGAGAGGATTGGATAGTAAAAGAAAAGGCGACTAGAGACTAGACTGAATCATCCTGGCCGGGCCTTGTCGGTACTTCCGTCTATGTCAATCGGGGGCCGGAGTGGTGTATTGCCTCACCTGGGGGGCCCCGAAGGGTCCAACCATCCCTGGGCTCGGCTCCGCCATCAAGATGCTCTTTTTCCCGGACACGGAATAGACACTCTGGTAGTATCGATTTCCGTGAAAAGGAAACGTCAGCCTGGAAGAAAACAATATCCTCCTTCCTGCTGGAAAGATTAATTTTTTTACTGAACTAGATGCTACATGCTTCCACAGTGTCATTTCCTGTTTCAGTCAGATAGGCTTAGGTAGACGCCAACTCAGAAAAATATTGTTTTTTTTAGTTATTTTTTAATCAAGGTAACATCATGTTCTCAAACTTACACGTTCTATCCCCACGCCAGCGTCACATTCTCACCGAGTTTGAGCCTTCTGCAATGCCTAGTTTATTTACACGGGCGGAAAAACTCGGTTCTCGGGTACCCCCAGGCGAGCGGACGTAATTATGCCCAAATGTTTGTTATAAAGTTTGAATTGCGCCACCTTCGATGCAATACTAAAGCAACGTCTCATATATAATTAGAATAATGCTTTCTTTTGAGCAGCAGTCTGGGCCTGCATCTGCGAGTAACGAAGAAAACCTCCGTGCAGGTCAAATGACGCACAAAATTCACATGTCCAGTATTTATTCACAGCCCGGATGAACTGAGAGAGTGTTGTACACACATGAACTCATCGACAAATCCAAGATTTGCCACGTAAAATACTAGTACTCGTACTAAACTACTCGTCCAGTGGATGGCACCGCAGCGTTACGAGGGCTGCGTTAGCGTTCTGATGTAACAGCAGTCCTCGCCGATTGAATACGAGACAGAGTAGAACGCTGACGTAACACTGGTGTTTAATCTGTGCCCGTGATGACGTCCGGTGAGTGACCTGAAAAACAGCAATGTTCAGGACGTTCACGCAGCAGTGCTTGACTATGTTACGTTGGCTGTATTGCAAAGCTTGCTCGAGTTGAATGTAGTTACTACCCGGATTATATCGTGCGATAATAGGGAAAGAGCGGCGAGAAATTTGTTGAGTCAACTTCATGCATAATGCCCGATGGTTCGTCGGACAGCACTCAACTCTTAACAACAACAAAAAAAAGTCACTGTCGAAAATAGAAATCTGCAGGACAGAACAGTGCTAGTTTTTATATTTCTTGTTTTGATATGAGCACATTTCCAAGACACGTTTCGTGGCCGACAGCCAACGTTTAGTGCCCGAAAGTCGCCTCATTACGTCACAAATGAACGCGAGATACAGGGAAAGAATGGAAGCTGCCACACGTGGAATGTGGAAATCGTGTCATGTCAAACAAATGTCACGTCTGAGTCCTAGATTGAAGGCAGGGGCACTTCGTAATCGATGCTCTCGAAGGGATGTCTCAAAGTACATGGCTTTGTTGAGATAAATTTTCGCGCCACTGGTGTCAACCTGAAGTTTTCCTTAACTCAAATGTTGCTTCCTGCAGGTTCTCATCTCAAGAGAACCCATCGATACTTGAATGCGTTATTGCTTCTTAACAAAAATGCTACTAATTCACAAACAGGCACGCACAGAAGTGCCCATTTAAAAATGAAGATTTTCCAGAGACCGGGACAGCTCTGGGTAATTTCTTTACGAAAATTCGCTTATCTAGGCGAGATGATGTTGATTCTCTTTGTGCGGCAACTGCTGATGCTTAAAGGTTTTCTTAAGAATTATTTTTTTTTCTCGGCGTAGGGCGCGTGTATGTTGTTATGGCAATGTCAATTTTTCCTTCCGAAGGCGTTACCGCCATCGAGGTAATATACCAATGTCACCAGGTTGTTTGGATACGCCACCTCTGCCGCAACGCGTCGAGGGAACTTTAGTCTTTCTGCACGTGCGTCAACCTCGCTGGAGCCTTGCGCGTGCCCAGCACAGAACAGCACAAGCCGTCTCCGACACTGCCACCTGCCTCCTGTGAACTAAAGTAAAGGCTTCACGAATGCGCCGAGCGCTTGGTGAGATTGGTCTATTGAATTTATTGTACAGTTGACTTGCGCCGCCAAAAACTTCACTTTAATCTAAGGAGTTTGATATACGCCAGACGTTTCTTGTTAACAAAGGCTACTTAATGTTGAAATGAAACCTAGCTGTCGATTATACAAACAACAATGAGAAGAATACTGCCGCAATCTTCTGCAGACAGGGGGAACGATGACAAGGAAACTATGCGATAATTGAAGCAATTCGTGTTGACGTAAATGGCGGAGGAAAGAAGGGGATGACTGCTTTTCTTGAAATATAGATGTAAAGTGTCACTCACAGTCTGGTGAACTCAACTGGGATGTCAAGGATTATTGAACTGTAGATTCCTTCTCCAACCATCCCTTCCGAATTGTTCAACAAGATTTGCAGGTTACACGGTACAAATTTTGGAGAAAAACACTCAACGCTGAAGTACCCCGGTGTTTCTCGTAAGAAAATTAGCTCATCCTTACTCTGTTTTTCGCAATAAAACTTCGCGTAGTAAAACAGGCCGTGTATTTTTAAACTGTGAATAAACTTTTTTCAATAAATAATGATTATAACACCAGCTAGCTGCTTTTTTGTTTTGTTTTTTGCATTGTCTCGCGGATTTTTAAATAGGGTTGCAAATGGACACGTTAATAACGCGTCTTTACAACAATGGTACAAGAAAGAAAGAAGAAACAAAGTCAGAGCAGGACTGGACCATTGGGAAAAAGAAGCCGAGAGCTTCTTGGGATCCTCGCTAGAACCGCCCACTTCAATGTCTCTCTTCGGTGTAATTAAATTCATTCATTCATTTATTATTCCTTGAGGGCCCGTTAGGGCTTTATACAAGGGGGGTCAATAACACACTAATAATCATAGTTTAAAATAACTTAACACTCACAGAGAGGAATGAATCAAAGAACATTCGTAATCACCGTATCTTTTAGTGAAGGTGCAATTTCTCTTGAACCCTGCACATCAAGGCCTAGAACTCGGAAACCACCGTCTTCCTCCACCGGTCGGAATGCCCGAAGAAACTCCACCACGAACCCTACGGCCACTGATCATCTCCCAACCTTGTGAAACTGGTAATTTTAGTGGCACTGGAGATCAGGACGTAGAGGAATTGACAAACTTGAACGAAAGCATCAGCATCCACAACAAGCGGGACCCCACCATCATTCTTGCCATCATTATATTTTACCTTATGTTAACAGCAAGAACCTGCTTCTTAACCCACGAAGAAAAGATCCTTTCGGGGAACATGTGTAAAGACCAACTACGACACCTCTTCGGCGATCCCACAGGCGGCAAGTTGTCGACAAAACGCAAACTAGCTTCGCGCGTCCATACCTCAACCTAGTCATATAAGGCGCACGTGCAGGTCAGCTTGTCGGTATGCCATTAAGCTGACGCCTCCATGGTCCACTCCGACCGTATTTCGCACGTTCTGGTGAAAAGGGCATCGGCAACAACACTTCGGATTTTTGGTTTTAAGGACTGTACGACAATCGAGGGCTATGTAAACGAATGTCGCCGATTCGAAGAGGTCAAATAGCGTCGGATCACGCCAAATTTTATCAGACTCCCTAATATCACGGCCACTTCGCCATGTAACGAAACTCGAACATAAGAACAGATACCAACGATAGTCTGCTGTGAGCTAGAAGTCATGTTCCCCCCACCACGCTTCCTCTCTCAACCCAAGACCCACAGCTCCTTGATATATTGACGGTCCAAGCTGTGGTTTACCAAGAAATGGGCCGACTTCAAGTTCAAAACCATCACGTCAAACCTGGTATTTTCCCGATCGCGCAATTGATAATCTGGGAACTCGTAAAGCTCAAGTTCCGCCCCGAGACCCCGCAGCGTGGAGGACACCGGACGACTGTCCAATCTGCTTTCAATTTAGCACTGCTTGTCACATTGCCCCTAACCGCAGCAGTCGATGGAACAATCGACCAAGTACTTCTTTCTCTATGAACAACCGTCGCACCACCAACTCCGATTCGCACCACCAACTCCAACTGGTCCTTCTCCGAACGACGAATTTTTCGCCCGGTCCCGACACTACCGCTCCAAGTTCCCCTCTAGCAGCCAGTTCCTCTTACCTGGACCACGCCGCCTGGTGTCGCCGGGCCCTCACCTCCGAACTCGGAGAACTAAATTATCCGGCTTTAGGAGGGAAGGCTGAATCACCTTCGCTGCACCCAAATCCTCAGAATGCGCTACATACCTCTGCCCTTAACCAGCTGCCTATTAGAATTGCTGGTGTACTTATATATGCTTTTGTTAATAGAAGAGCCACAATTTTTATTATGAAGATTGGAAAAACCAGCTACGCAAACATTTTTCCTCGTCCGAGTACGGGCAGACACCAAATTTGAAATAAGAAGGGTAATTTGTAATCTGAAATTTTTACAAAAGTTCAATATACAAATTTTCCATGTTTTAGCTCGTAGAAACTTATAAAAAAAAGTGTGTTAGGTACGCGAAGGTGGTTTGCACAGGTGAGTTACACGGCAAGGGGGACATAATATACAAGGTGGGTAATCCTTACGATGAGTCGGGTGATCAAATAAAATATTCATATTCACTTTTAATGTGGCAAAAATAAACTTGTGGCTCCAATGAGAAATTTGCTGAGCGCCATTGAAAACCACTAAATCAGTCAATTTCAGAACGACTTGAAGCACGTGAGAAGCGCGAGGAGCAACAAAGTAACCACTCGTGCAATAGGCGCAAAGCTACCGGTGTGAAAACGCCGATGCTAGTCTAATCAAGTGCGTCAGTGAGCACCTTATTAGTTGCGACAACAATGCATTTTATCATCTTCGACCTAATCGCTTTCATTGGAGTGGAAACAAGTTTTATATTATTGTTTCTGCGTCTTGGTCTTTTTTTCAAAATGTATTTATTTTAACCCTAAAGGCTATTTCGGGCATTCCATCAGGGCAGCTAGATGCAAAGATTTGTACAACTGAACCAAATAGCAACACAAAAAGACAAAAATAAAAAAATGAAGGTATAAGTTCCGTTCCTCGCCATGCCATCGTTGATTAATGCTCGTAATACTGCGAAAGTATTAAGTGCCAATAATAATAAAGGAACAGTACAAGAAGTCAGACAAAGAAGCCTGCAGTGCGGACGTGATCAGATTAAAAAGTCCAGTCCTGGGAGTACACTTGGAGTACATGTGACTAATACTATGCACTTTTTTTTTTAGATAATTGTTTTCATATCCTAGCAACTAAGGTAACTCAATATAAATGAAATTACACTTCTGCTTGGTTAACCAAACTTTATCACGCACTAAGCTTGTCAAAAGTATTTTATTACAACTTCTCGAGAATGGAGTAATGTTCGATTGAAATCTCTTTAATAACGCGTTACACTCTTAAAATATCTGACTATTCAAGACGGTCTGCTTAATAAATATTCGAAGAATGTCAGAGAATGCGGAATGTCTCAAACTACAGTAGGTATTTCAACGATACTCGCGCGGTGAGGAATCCAGCGGTATTTATAAATTCAGAAATTTGTAAACACTCGTGCATAAAAGAAATCTAAATGAACTTTCCAATAAAGGTTCGTCTCAGTGAAAGGCTAGGCCCGCTACCTGATAAAAATAATGACTCAGATACAATATTAATTGGAAGTTTCAAGACGTTATGGCGCGTTTTGTTTACAGTGAGCCCCTGGACGCAGTATGTTCATTTAAAATGTGCTAAATAAAAATAACGCTTAGGATTGATTTCTGTTTTGAAACGACCGCAGAACGATGCGAGTTATTTATACAGCCATTACGAAAGTCTACACTCCTGTTTTTGAAGCAATGTTTTCGATGTACGTTGTCAAATGGTTTGTATGCCTGCTGGTTAGTAATTAATACTGATATAATTTCGTTTTGAACTGTAAATTTAATTGTTCATATATATTGCGACTTCACATACATTAAGTACATCTTCTAAAACAAACTTGAAGAGGTAAATTTTGGTGTGAAACCATCAACTGTATTATTTTAGTGATGTCGTGCCATTTAGTGTTATTCTTACAAGCAACATATTTATTTTGTCTCCTTGTATGCCTTCGAGGTATGCCGATCTAGAAAAAAAAAGAATTTGACGCAAACTCCTCATTGAGTACCATGATAAAACCTCTTCGTTTGCAAGGCAGATGTTTTGCCAGGAACTGTTTTGAACTACTTACGATACGTACACCCCCCTCACCAGAGGGTGCTACATACACTGAAATACATCTGCACCGCCAGTCACTTGTGTGGCTTTACACAGCCAGTCTCCAGGCATAAGCAGTTAACGCTATGCATTCTGTTTTCTTGTAGTTGTTTTAAAAATGCTGAGGCCTGTGATAAATACTCCTACCATCAAAATGAATACGTCTCATTTAGAGTGAAAGGGGGGGGGGGGAGGCAGAACGAGACAATACTTTGCGAATATCTTCTTCTTGATTGTCTTAATGGCGAATCAAGAAAAAAGCTATACAAATCTTCTATCGCGTCTTGATATTGCAGCCAGTAAAAATGATTAGAGTCGTCTTAGTAAAACTACAAGATATAAATTTATAATATTGCGTAAAAAATGTCAATTTTATCTAGATCCCAGGGGGAAAAGGAGACAGCTACGCAAGTAACACCAAGATGTACACTATATATCTTATAAACGTCCATTCAAGACATATGCGACGTTGCAGAGCATAGTTACTGAAGATGTGTACAAGATCAACAAGTATTCAAGACGTTTTGTGTCTTAGATAGTTACACCTAAAAACCTCTACAAGACGTCTCGAAAAAGATATACCAGACTTCTTCAATGACATATTGTTGACCTCTATGGAGATGTATACTAGACGCTTTGTATCCTAGGTAAAGATTACACTTGAAAACCTCTGCAAGACGTCTCGAAAGACTTATACCAGGCGTCTTTAACGACAAGCAGCAGAAAAACTCACTCTTACAACTGTGCTTAAAGTTTAATATCGAGCAAGGTTATTTATTTTTGCAATATGAAGACTAGCACTCTTGACTCGAAACTGGTTGGCACAGCTGATGCATTCTTGCATGAACATATCTGCAAAGAAACAAGTAATCAATGTTATTGCAATGCAACACGTACATGCCACGAGTGCTTAATGTTTGACCCAGTTGACGTTTCGCTGCTCAAGACATTCCAACAGGAATGTAAAAAGTATAGCAGCTAAGGGTAGACAGCATGCTCTCCAAATTTAATTATAAAAAAGCTAACTTTAAATATTAAATTATCCATGAACATGACTTCTTCAGCTTCACAAATACTGTTTGAGCAGCTAAAAGTTTAGTTATTTGTCTAACTTACACGATTATGCAGGGCAACCAGGTGCAGTTATAAAATAGTTCAAGATTCTTGCTTTTAACCTCACAGAGAGCATGCTTCACTGTACAGCGAACTACGAAAGCTCCGATTGCATTTTAATCTGTACAGCTTTGGCTTCTAGTACTAAAATTTGAAGTTTCACTTGGACGTTGAGGTCAAGCCATGGTTATACAAGCCTTGTAAGTGACGTCACGTTTGGAAAGGGGCGGTGCCCCGTGCCATGTTGGTGGTTGCCTGCACCGTGCGTATGCCCACAGCACGGCGTTGTGCACCGCTCGTGGCCCACGCATGTGCAGCAATGCGTCGCCTTTTCAACAAAGGTACGTAATTCCAAGCTGAAACAACGTGTTCATGCTAATTTACGATGTTGTTGAGCGAGTATGTGCAGAAGTTGCCGGCGTCGGCGCGATCACGCTACGAGGAGAAAATGTCAATATGCGACGGCAAAGATCCACTCTCGCTGTTAGTTGACGAGACCGTGACCGATACAAGCGCTTATCCCAAAGTAGAAGAGTGCGACGTGGAGGACTATCTTGTCGGCAAGACAAGCTTTATTACGCGAGAGCAGTTCAAGGCAAACAAGTCACCGGAATCGCACAATTATTTGACGAGTGGGTGGGTTCAAGAGCCGCGACTGAAAGTCCTTCCAAACAACGAAGACTTCCAAACTAACCATAACGAAATCGCATGTTACCGGTTGTTCACGAAGATGTGTCAGGCGTTCACTGGAGGTTGTAGGGTGACTTGGGCATTCCATAAAACAAGATAGGGGGGGCAGCAGAAAGGTGGCTAGTTCTGTGCACGTAAGCAGACCTTCAGATGAGCGAGTAGGCTCGACCGGTACACCGGGAGTCACTCTTTGCACATTAGAACATCTGCATGCAGTATCTATGTTAAAAGGTCGCTAAATGTAGTAAAATATTTCTCTTCAATATTTTGTAGGTGAACCATTCCCAAAGTACAAAGTACATCCATGACTGCAGGCAAGCTTCTTGCCTGCAGTCATGGATGCTAGAGAAGCAGGACGGTGAAGTTGTTGTTGCCCATTTTTCCTGTATGGCTGGTCTCGGGGAGGCCTGCTCTCACATTGGTGATATCCTATTCTACCTTTAAGAGGGGTTAATCACAGAGACTTGCTAACCTGCACTGACAAATACAATAAGTGGCTTCCAGCATGCTGCAAGAAACTGACATGCACTCCGATAGCGAAAGTTGACTTCTCATCTGCAGTAGCTAAGAAAAGGCGAATGGATGAGGGAAAGCCATCAACAACTCTAGCACTGCGCCGACAAAGACCGGCCCCATTGAGACCAACCGACGAACAGTGGAACAAGTTTTTGGACGACGCTCAAGCATCAAATTTAGGGCCAGCTTTCGCTTGTTGATGGCTATATATACAGAGTCCTACGTACCGACAGCTGCAAAGTACAAGTCCGCACTTCTATGCACTGTGTTTAAGGAGTGTGTAGCAGCACCATGGGAAGACGTCTGAGAAATGCGACAAGTTGGCAAGCGACATCAAAGTTGAACGAGAGGTATGATCACTTGAAATGTGATGTTGGCGACGTTTTTCTATTTTTTTTTCTTTTTGTGCAGGCTCTCCGCCTTATCGAGAAAGAAACCAGAGCACAGTCTTCATGTAGGAAAAGGTTTTCGTTTTGTGCTGGTAGGGTGACTGCATCATGTGCGAAAGCGGCCCGCTCCACATCAATCGAGGACCCCTCACCAAGCCTGATGCAGAGGATATGTTATCCTAGTAAATACATCTTCACCACAGTAGCGACAACTTGGGGTAACGACAAAACACCGCGTGCAAGAGCATATGTCGAAGCAATGACTGGTCGGCATTCAAATTTCAAGGGTTGCAATTCAGGTGTGCACATCAGCTTCGATCACCAGTTCCTTACAGCTACACCTCAAGGAGTTGCGAGTTGCGATTGCTGTGGTGCAGGCATACTCATAATGAAGTGCCCGTATAGCCTGCGAGAGTGTACTATCATAGAGCTCACTTCATGGAACAGCAGTTTATCACCCTGCCCGAGGGTGATGCCCTTCAACTAAAACGAGAACATGCACATTTTTTCAAATACAAATGCTAATGTCTGTGTGCCAGGTAAAGCATTCAGACTACATTGTCTGGACGACGAAGATCTTTATTGAAAGAATATTTCTAGACAATGACTTTTGTGCCAGAATGTTGCTGAAGAGCACACTTCTTCAAGCGGGTACTGTTGCCAGAGCTCCGACACAGGTATGCGTCACGACCTGTACAGCAACAGACATACGAGAATGTCAGAAATGAGGACATCTACTGTCTCTGCAACGGGCCAGAGTATGGCAAGATGGTAATGTGTGATAATCCGCAATGCAACCGAAAATGATACCACTTTGCATGCATCGGCATGAAGAAAGCGCCACAAGGCCAATGGCTGTGCAAAGAGTGCAAATATCGTCAGCACCTTGATGGAACAGTGTTTTACGATAATCTACTAGCCCATTATGTATAATTTCTCATGTTCTTTATAGTTACTGTTATTATTCTACTACTGCGTCTGTTATTGCGTTCTTCGTTCTACTGCCCTCCCCTTATGTAATGCCCTACCGGGCCCTTAAGGTGAAAATAAATGAAATGAAAAATAAGCACACGAGGCCAATGGCTGTACAAAGATTGAAAATAAAAAATACTGTTCAAATGAAAGCTAAACATTGCCTATTTACACCTCATAATTAGGTTTCCCTTCTCGAGAAAAATTTTTATTCAAATTCAGGGGCATTTGTTTTCTGTCGATATATTGTGTTCATTCTTGATGTGGCACTGATAGAAACGTCTGCTGTGAATAAACTTTTATCTCTATAAAGCATTTTTAGAAGAAAATTATACCTAATAAACACACCTCTTTATTGCAGAATGGGGAAATGGAAACAATTGAGAGACTATGCAATAATTACTCAGCCACAAAAATTAAAATATTGCATCATGACACTCCTAGCAATCGCAAAAGTGCCCCATGATTGATATCAAGGACCAATGGGGAAACATAACTTCAAAAGAATTTCAATAATGACCTCAGTGACAACTTTCAAACTTGTTAGATAATGTGCATGAAATATTTATGAAGGTTTTCCAGCTCTTCTAGTCCACGTTACCTCACAGATATATTTTTCAAAATGATAGAAGTGTGGCTCGTTTGCCCATAGGTTAACATGCAGTGGGCAGAAAATGATTTTTTTTAAATAGTTTAACATATCAAAAACCAAATTTGCTTTTCAATGGGATCTAGAAAAATATTTCTGGCATTTTTTTTCAGTTTTTATTGTGAGGTTAAATATCTTAACTATCGCTTATCTTATGAAGATTCAGGGCATAAAGTGTTAGTTCAGAAGTCTCCACCGGATGGCGCAACGCGTCCAGGGAGGTTTTGAGCCAGCTCCTTTTGCTTGTATATTGAAGCGGAGAGCGCTCCTTGGCGGAGCTTCACTCCTTGACGTCATATCGCGGCCGCTCTTTTCTCTCTTGTTCGGGCGCTCGCTCGGCGCTGGCACTGGCTGGCACCGCATGCTGCTTCCAGCCTGCCACGGCTGCCTGGGTTCAAATATCAACGAATATATTTTAATTACCTTTTGTAGGCGTTGTAATGCTTATAATTCAAAAGCTTTAGAGGGAATATTGCATTTACGAAATTGAAGCCCAGCCCTCATATTCTCCAACCTTACGCTGCAATAAACGCATCAGAAGTCGCTACGTGTACTACAGGTCAAATTATTTGACGTGAATGTCGCTCTTTCCCCGATTAGTAGTTTTTGTTTGGATCAGCTCGTAGGAGTGAAATAACTTGGCAGGTGGCGCCCATAGCAATCTTGTGTGTTTATTTCAGCGTGTGCTTAGAGCATGGGTGGGGGTCTGCTTTCAATTTCGTAAAAGTGCTAGGCGCTTTAGAGTCAATAAAATTTATTAACCGACCTTAGCAGCCAGTTTAGCTGCGCCTTAGCTACGCTGCAATGCACGGGGGGAACTTTAGTCTTTCTGCACGTACGACTACCCCGCTACGGGTGTTCGCCAGCAGAGCATAAGCTGCCATGAACAACCTTGTGCACAGTAGCCTTCTTTCTTCAAGCTAAAGTTATGGCGGTGTCACGCGTTCGCCGATCTGCTGGTGAGAACATTGTTCCAGTGACAGCCAGATGGCAAAATTGGGTGTCCCAATACTGATCCATTTTTGGGAGGCAAATATAGTGAAGCTAAAGATGCCCTGTATATCCCCTATCGTTTGTGGTTCTGTGTTTATGGAATGTGCCGCTGCTCTGATTTTATTCTTCTATGGTCGACTGTGAGCGGTCAGTAGCAATATTTTGAACGAATGAAGTTTCGCCGAAAATATTCTTTTATATTCGGTGCGGGCATGTTTCATCGCGGTCGCCTCGTCGTACAGGCGTGAGATTGCCGTTGAATAGATTCAGTCATCTCCGGCTTTGAAAAATGAGCCATCTTTCTGTGCAGACATCTGCTTGTTGTGTCCTGGCCTGTTCCCAATGGCCTATGCGAGAAGCGTGTAGATGAACGTCTTGTCAACAAACTTTCTAGCTAAGCGTCCTGAAATGACATACTTAACTTCCATGCAGAACGTAGCAAAAAGAAGGAGGGGGACGCCATGTCAGTGGCCTCCTAGATAAGAAGGGCTAAGTGCTGAATATTCTGCGTCACCTAATGTCGGCCAGCGCGGGGCACAGACTGGATACGAGTGCCGCGTATTCCTGCTAATCGTACACGATTCCCATTCGACCGCTGACGCCTAAAGTCCCTCGAACGAAAAAAATATCCAGGGACGTTACTGACGCCGTCCTCGCACCCTTCAGATATCAGCGTTTGACTGCGCTGCGTCCGGCTGTGTCTTTTCTAAAATGATTAGGATAATCCTTTTACAATAGTAGCTCGTGCCGTCTCAATCGCACAGGTTGGGGTTTAGTGCAAGGGAACGCAGATGTCTAAAGCACCCTTTACCTGTTGCCCCCGCTGGTCGACATTCGGTGCAAAAAGGTATCAGCACTACGGCTTTCTTATCTAGGTGGGGTTGGTCTTGTTCACATTGCCGTGGGTGGCTGATCGGGGAGGGGAGGTGCCAGATCAGGCTGGAGAATTTTGGGTGGGGGCTCATGGGGGTCTTTTTTGTCGCCTAGAAGTAAGTCTGACCACGGTTGTGGTGGTGGGAGATGCGGGCTGCAGCTCTCTCACCCAGTTGGCACGAGTCCCAGCCGAACGCTGGTGCCGCAACCGAGCCCAGTCAGTGGCCGCGATCTTCCTTCTAGGCGGTGTTGGGCGATGAGGCCTTAGCACTGCCCCCCTCCCCCCCAACCTCCTTTTCCTGCCTACGTGCATGCTGACGTGTATTTAACAATATTGTGCGAGAATATCGATGATCGTCCTATCATGGAAGCATTTTAGCAATTCTTGAAAGGGGGCAGAATAACATAACAGTAATGTATGATTTTGAAGATTATAGAAGATTTCATTGACTTATTGACTTCAATTTTATATTTCAGTGATAGACAACAACACGGCAAAGATAAAACCTGCGCTCAGTAGGCGAAGGAAAGCGAGTACAAACAAACTCTCGAAGGCTGCACATGATCGATGGAAACGAAGAAGAGCTGATCAACAAAGGTACTTCGTGCTGATCATTGACAGTCGTTTTTTTCGAATAGGAGACAAACTAGATGGCTCCACTAAACGTAAAATATCTGAGATCATGCAGTCTCTGACAGAAGTTAGAATGCGACCGGATTCCCCATACCAGGTGTTTAATTTTAGTTCAACCAAATTTAAAAAAATGTAAAACAGTTTTATTTGGTAACTTTTCATTTTACAATTACCTAACCGGCTTGGCAAGCTTGCGTGTGTATTTAGGCGACAAATACACGGATATCTCTTAAATAACCAGATCGGTAAAGGGGATTTCTCCCTCGCGTGAATACCCCTTAAACGGCACCAAGCGTTCTAAATTCTAACCAGATCGATAAGGGTGTAGAGGCTTGCAGCGACAGCATCGTCTTCCCCGCAACACGCTCCCTCGAGCCGCGGAGGAAGCTGCCACGCACCGGGGATACCCGACACCAGCTCGGGGGCCCGGTTGCGGGCCAGTCGGCCAGACCTCCGTGGTGGTAGACTAAACAACTCAAGTCGCCCCCACGGCAAGAGAGGAGAGGAGGGCAGACGCCTTGCGAGCAGCGCCCGGTTAGGACGCAGGAGCATTCCTCGTAGTTTTAATGTCGTTATTCTTGTGTAATCTCTCAGAAAAATAAAACGAGTTCAGTAGAATATTATTTGAATCTACATTGGTGACCCGGACTAACGAAAAACCCGACCTCAAGCGCTGCGATGAATCAAGAAGAAGACAATGCTTCTGCCAACTCCTTAACCACGGCGCCCCCTGCGGAAGGCGTCTCCGTCGTCGCCCTCAAGCTCCCACCGTACTGGCCTGCGGATCCCGAGCTGTGGTTTTTACAAGTGGAAGCGCAGTTCGCGACTCGGAAGATCACCGCTGATCGCACCAAGTATCGTCACATCGTGGCCAGCCTTCCACCAGACATCGCCAGCGAGGTACGCGACCTGCTCCTCCAGCAACCAGCCACGGATGCCTACGCCACCCTCAAGTGGCAGCTGATCCGCCGCACAACAGCTTCTGAGGAAAGGCGGTTACAACAACTCCTGACCGCCGAGGAACTTGGTGACCGCCGACCTACCCAGTTCTTGCGCCGCATGCAGCAGCTGATGGGTGAGAAGGCATCTACAATCGACGCTTCGTTCCTGCGGAACCTGTTCGTCCAGCGTCTGCCCCACAACGTGCGCATGATCTTGGCGTCCGTTGGAGACCTCGGTATTGAACACCTGGCAGAGCTCGCCGACAAGCTGATGGAGATTTCGACTCCGGTTGTATCGGCCGTCCAAGCTCCTACGGACGAGATACAACAGCTCCGCGCGGAGATCTCCCGCTTGACGACCGCCGTCGCGACCCTGCAGCAACATCGCGGACGTAGCCAGTCGCGGTCCCAACGACGCCGTCCATCTTCTTCACCAGCACGAACCGACATCTGTTGGTACCACCGCCGCTTCGGCGATAATGCCACTAAGTGCACCACACCCTGCCACTACACGGGAAACGGAACGGCGGAGCACTAGAGGCGGCAAGTGCCTCGGCCACTCCGGACAGCCGCCAACGCCTCTTTTACGTCCCCGACCGCGACACCGGGCTCCGCTTCCTCGTGGATACCGGTGCCGAGGTCAGCATACTACCGGCAACACCTAAAGACAAGCGGATGTCCAGCACCTCGCAGCTCCAAGCTGTGAACGGGACGCCAATTCCCACCTACGGTGAGCGTTCGCTAACCTTGAATCTCGGTCTCCGACGGACCTTCCGCTGGGTATTCGTCGTCGCGGACGTGCAACATGCCATCATTGGTGCGCACTTCCTCCGACACTTCGGACTTTTGGTGGACATAGGACGAAGGCGTCTCCTCGACACGATAACTAACCTCTCCGTGTCGGGCGTATCATCCGCAGTGCTTTCTCCAGCTCCGGCGCATGTCATTCCTAACGCCCCAACACAATTCACAACCATCTTGCGCGAGTTCCCGGAGTTGACGCGCACTGGCTGTGACGAACGCCCTGTGCAGCACAGCGTTTCTCACCATATTGAAACCACCGGAGCTCCCGTCCATGCTCGACCGCGTCGTCTCGCCCCTGACAAGCTGCGAATTGCTCAACAGGAATTCCAGCACATGCTTGAATTGGGCATCGTGCGACCGTCGTCGAGCTCATGGGCCTCACCACTGCACATGGTACAAAAGAAAACAGCCGGAGACTGGAGACCATGCGGCGACTACCGCGCATTAAACCGCGTCACCGCTCCCGACTGTTATCCGATCCCCCACATCCAAGACATAACATCCAGCCTCGACGGAGCATGCATCTTTTCAAAGATTGATTTGGTGCGCGCTTATCACCAAATCCCCGTCGCCCCGGACGACGTGCCAAAGACCGCGATCATCACGCCATTCGGACTATACGAATTCGTCCGGATGCCGTTCGGTCTTCGGAACGCCGCCCAAACCTTTCAGAGGTTCATTGACGAAGTACTCCGGGGACTAACCTTCTGCCGTGCCTATGTCGACGACCTTCTCATCGCAAGCTCATCACCCGCCGAGCACGAACAACACCTCAAAGCTGTGTTCGAGCGTCTCAGGGGCTACGGCATCATCATTAACACCGCCAAGTGTCAGTTCGGTGTAGGTGAGCTGGAGTTCTTGGGACACCACATTGACCACCAGGGCATCCGTCCACTTCCCGCGAAGGTTGAGGTGATCCGGAACTTTCCTCGACCGTCAACACGACGCCAGCTGCGGGAGTTCCTCGGAATCGTCAATTTTTATCGGCGTCTTGTCCCCCACTGCGCAACAACCCTCCAACCGCTGCAAGAATTCCTCGAAAAGAGCCACGGCGAGGCAGCCGCTTTGACCTGGGATGCAACAGCGGAGCGCATGTTCACCAAAATCAAGGCAGACATCGCCGACGCAACCCTTTTGGTGTACCCCGAGGATCACGCTCCCCTGTGCGTCATGACGGATGCTTCGGAAGTTGCGATTGGAGCGGTCCTTCAGCAATGGCAAAACAACATCTGGAAGCCCATCTCCTTTTTCTCCAAGACACTGTCACCCACCGAGCGCAGATACAGCACCTTCGGACGAGAGCTTCTCGCCGCATATCTGACGCTTCGCCACTTTCGCCATCTCTTGGAGGGAAGAAGCTTCTTCATTCTCACCGACCACAAGCCACTGACCTTCGCAATACGATCGCTGAAGTCGGATAGCCAAGCCCACACAACTCGTGAACTTCGCCAAATGTCGTACATCTCGGAGTTCACGACGGACGTGCGACACGTGAGCGGCCGCGACAACCCGGTGGCGGATGCCTTGTCACGCCTATGCATCGGCGCCGCTGAACGCCCAGTGCTGGACTTCGCCGCCCTTGCTGCTGCTCAGAAAAGAGACACCGAGCTCGGCCAACTGCACACAGCTACGCACTCGATGGAACTGCGAGAGGTACCACTGCCCATGCATGACGCAACACTGTGGTGCGACATGTCGACGGGAGCGCCTCGTCCATTTCTTCCCGCACACTTCCGTAAACTGGTGTTCGAGAAACTGCACTCGCTATCGCACCCCGGCATACGGGGAACACAGCATCTCGTTACTTCTCGCTTCGTTTGGCCCGGCATGAATCGCGATGTTCGTCAGTGGGCTCGAGAGTGCATATCCTGTCAGCGAGCTAAGATCCAGCGACATACCATGACGCCCCTCTCCACCTTCGCGACTCCCGATGCAAGGTTCGACCACGTCCACGTTGACATTGTCGGACCGCTACCACCATCACAAGGCCAGCGGTACATCCTCACTTGCATAGATAGATTCACACGCTGGCCGGAAGCTATTCCCATCTCGGACATTACTGCCGAAACCGTCGCTCGCGCTTTTGTGTCAATTTGGATTTCACGTTTCGGAGTACCGTCCATCATCACGACCGATCGCGGACGCCAGTTTGAATCGTCACTCTTCACTCAACTGACGCGCCTGCTCGGATCAAAGCATGCGAAAACAACCGCCTATCATCCGATTGCCAATGGGATCATCGAGCGGTTCCATCGGCAAATGAAAGCAGCCTTGAAAGCACACCAGCGCACCGACTGGACTGACGTTCTGCCCTTCGTCCTTCTTGGTGTCAGGACAGCGCTCAAGGAAGACCTCTCGTGCACAACAGCAGAGTTAGTCTATGGCACCACACTCCGATTACCTGGCGAATTTTTCACACCAGCGAGCAACAGAGACTTGTCCGACCCAATAAGCTACGTGACCCGCCTGAAAGAGGTCATGGAAGGACTACGCGCGACCCCACCTCGAACGGCTCGTCGAGACCATTACGTCAGCACACATCTCGACACCTGCACGCACGTGTTCGTTCGACACGACGCGGTGCGGACTCCCCTCCAACAACCGTACGATGGCCCCTACAAGGTCGTAAAACGGGGACCCAAACAATTCACGGTCACAATCAGGGGAAACAACCAAGTAATCGCCACCGACCGCCTGAAGCCCGCTTTTGTAAACACCGCTTCCGACGCCGATTTCCCTTTCCCCATCCTTCCACCAGCTACAAATTCTTCGCCTCGTTCTTCACCGGCTTCTCTACCCGCGCAAGACCAGGGAGCGCTCCCTATCTCGAAAAAGCCGGAAAGAACCACACGCTCCGGACGGCGAGTTCACTACCCGGACAGGCTTCAACTCTCCCTGCGTGAACCATAAACTTCAAGTTCTCCTGCTCGTGCCACCTTTCTGCGTTCTGTGCCACTAGGGGGGGAGTGATGTAGAGGCTTGCAGCGACAGCATCGTCTTCCCCGCAACACGCTCCCTCGAGCCGCGGAGGAGGCCGGCACGCACCGGGGATACCCGACACCAGCTCGGGGGCCCGGTTGCGGGCCAGTCGGCCAGACCTCCGTGGGGGTAGACTAAACAACTCAAGTCGCCCCCACGGCAAGAGAGGAGAGAGGAGAGGAGGGCAGACGCCTTGCGAGCAGCGCCCGGTTAGGACGCAGGAACATTCCTCGTAGTTTTAATGTCGTTATTCTTGTGTAATCTCTCAGAAAAATAAAACGAGTTCAGTAGAACATTATTTGAATCTACAAGGGTCTCGCGCTAGCTCGCACATCAGAATCAAAATCTTCGAGCGCGCGGGGGACAACGCATAAAGCTGAGGATTGAGGGCCTAAAAGCATGTGGTTGGAGTCGCGATCGGTATCATCGAAAACCACTATATCGGTCAATTTTAAAAATATTGTAAACACGAGCATCGTTTTTTTGTTTGTTTTTTTGTTGTTGTTTTTTTTTTTTTTGGGGGGGGGGGTTTAAAAAACGAAATCATTTGTTGCTTGCCCGGCCCGATTGTTCGTTTTTATCACCCACTTTTCCGGCTCCACGAGGCTCGCGCCTCAATCGCAAGTGGTAATTTATTGCGCAGCAACACGCTTCATCTGTCCTCCAAATAATTCTGAAATTGACCGACTGAGTATATGCACTCTCAGAAAAAAAGGTGTATTATTACACCCCTTGTCCCATATAATACACCCCAAATCTTCAATTCGACGTACAGCGCCCCATAATCGAACAGGCGGCCCCAAAGTTTACGAAGGGCTTGATAGCCGTGTGGTACAACTTATTAAGATAGCTGATGTACGTATTATTGACTACAAAAAAGATTATCGGAGTTTTCTTGGCCGTACTGCAAAAGCTCCGTGTTTTCTTTCCTTGCTCTTTGATACGTACTTTAGCAATTTAATAAGTTATATCGCACCGTTATCAAGCCCCTGGTAAAATTTGGGGCCGTTTGTTCGACTATAGGGCGCTGGAAGTCGAAATGAAGTTTTGGGGTGTATTATATGGGACAAAAGGGTGTAAGGTGATACCCATTTTTTTTTAGAGTAGTTTTCGACCACGCCCAACAAGTTTTTAATTGAAGCTATATGGCTCCATTTACTAATTAAAAAGTTAATCAAAAGTGTCCGCCAAAATCAGGCAAACTAATTTTAATATGAAAAGTTACCTAATGAGAGTGCCGTTTTTTGAAAATTGGGTGCAACTAAAAACAAAACCCCGCTGTGTTATACGTCTTCTGTTTCTTCTCGCCAGCTCCGAAGCTTCATATGCAGCACAGCTGTGTGTACCGAGCCGACTATGCTTGACGTCGACGGCACTGAAGAGCAAGCCTGAATACGTATTACAACCGTACTGTATATGATTCAGGTGCTTGTGCCTCGCCACTATCACGCTAAGCATTTCTACTTTGACAGGTCATTCGATTTTCTTGAGGCCACAACCTCATCCCAGCACCTTCTCGACAGAAGCCTTGAATGGTTAGTGCAGCAAATACCACAGCCGTTATAAATAGGTTTTCGAATTTGCGGAACATCCGACTAAACTCTTGATGTAGTCGTGCTCAATCAATACGACCAGTCGTCATTTTGTGCGTGTGAAATTCCAGCCTTGAAGTTTAAGCGGCCCCGCTGTGTGCCATAGCCAAGCAACGCCCAAGTCTCCCTCCATGGACACAGAGACGTAAGTGGGACTTGCAGTGCTCTTCCTTGATTGCATAGGGTTTTGCAACGTTTGCATGGGGAGAGAGAGGAACGAAAGCACAGTGCGGCTTGTGCTTGTGCAATAGCTTAGAGAACCGACCAGTCTCAGCAGCTGGAGAGATAGGCATGCCTACTTGCCGTTCCGCGCTTTGCCCCAGTGGGATGAAAGCGGAGGAAGCTATAGACCTTTCCAGCGGCAGTCTCGAACGAAGCGATTTACAGCGCGTGTCCCTGTCCCTGGTTTTGAGAGTGTACGTCAATGTTGCCCGACTGCGCTGAGCTGAGGAGTTTCTCGTCAGTGCATGCTGGGGCAGCCTGCGCAGGCGCAATTTCGGACGCTGGTAGCGGCTGAACTGCCGCGTTTTCTTTTTTTATTTTGTGTTCTGTGGCGAACATAATTTATAGAGATATTTCAGAAAGCAGTGCTCTATTTTTGGGAACAAAAACAAAGAAATGAGAGCTGTTTTGGTGAGTCCGTGCGCGGCAGAACAAATGCAACTGGAATGTTTGTTTCATTTTATGTTCATTGTTTTACGGCACCGTACGCTCAGCCGTGTCAATCTATAAAGGTCAAAATATTTGACCACACAGGATATCCGTACTGCATAAATATTCCCCGCCCACAACATAAAATTCAATGAGTCTCATCAACCGAACAAAAAATATATTGTACGTACCCCACGGTGCCGCGTTATCTGAACAGGATTTGAGAAAGCTCTCAAATAACACAGCATATTCAATATACAGTGTCGACGATGGTCACTTCATGACGATCGGACGGAATCCGGCGTGTTCTGGGGAAGATGTAGAAGAGAGCTCCTTTTTTGCACAGCTTCAAGCAAATTAACGAACTTGTCTATTCTGCCCACATTCCCCGGACTCGACCCTATCAGCTATTTTTCGCGAAGACCCCGGAACACATCCGGAAGGCTTTTTGGAGATTATCTCTACGGAAATAATCCTCCAAGAGCGTCGAACTGCTTGCGTCGCGGGCTGCTTGACGTTCGCTCTCTTCGTTCGTTTCCTGCGAAGGCCGAGTGGGCTACGGGCCCTGGTATTCGCTGGTTCTCACAATGGAAGATAACATACAAACGGTAAGCATTCTAAACAGGCGAATAAAATAAAAACTTCCAAGAAAAGCCGCCGAACTCCGAATGCAAAAAGCAGGTGGGGAGTCACGCTGACCGGGTTTTCACAGCTCAGGCGGGTGCCGGAAATTTCTGGCTGATAGAGATCGCTCGATTCGCAAAATGGCAGCGGCCAGAGCGCTCTTTTTGCAAAGGTCTATACACGTTTGCAAGTCCGGGTTCAGGGCGCCGCCATCTTCCTCAGTGGGGTGCGCTCTCGGGAGCGGCCATAATCCGATTACGACGCCTTAGCAAGGCTTCGTAATCGGATTATGACTGGTCCAAGCGCACCCCAGACAGGCAAGATGGCAGCGCCCTGAAGCCGGACTTGCAAACGTGTATAGGAGAGAGCGAGGAAGGCGGGTAGGGGAGATGCAGAGCCGTATATGTAGTGTTTGGCCATTCGTTGGAAAGTATAGGAGACAAATGAGGAGGCGCCATTGGCTGAAAGCGGGCTGGGCGGGTTCCAGGGCGTCTTTAGAAATTCGAATGTGACCAACCAGAAGCCGGAAATAATACCCTGGCGGTGGTCGCAAAAAACAAACCTGATAACTGCATTAGAGTAACTCTCGATGACTGAAAATATGGTACACGTGATGTTTCAATCACGCTCGTCCAAAATGATGGTGGAAAAGTGCGACTACACACACAGCGAAAAAGTACACCCCTGGACGTGTAAACCGTTGTCCCAGGGCGGACTCCCCAAATGGTGTTCGTTTTACACGCGAGGCTCGGTGTATTTCGTTCGCACCCGAGGTCTCGTGTAAAATGAACATCTTTGAACGTGTACTTCGTTCTGCGGTCACACGTCTAGGGGTGTTTTTTCACAATGGCGGCCGTTTGACGTAAGACGGGTTCTACGAGCGAGGCCCAGCGCTTTACACGGCTTTTCGCCGCAGCGAAAGCGTAGTTTGCACGTGTTCGTTCGTAATCGTCCATACGTGTTGAAGTACCGCAGGCATTCACCCCCAAGCGCCGACGCCGTATCCATTACGGCGATTACGCGACAGTGGGAGCGACCATCGACTGCATCCAGCAGCGTGTTTCCCCATCGAGCAGGTCCCGTTCGCGTGGCGGTTCAGCCGGTTCAGCCGATCGTCGAGGTCTCAAGCCGGTTGCATTGTCACCGACGCCGGGTAATTTCCACAGGAGTTATCTTTTCGCGACCACAGACATGAACTTTATTGAAAAAGCCCGTTTGCCGTGAGCGACGACGAATAGCTCCGACACCGACCCGACCGGCGTTACCGACGTCCCGCTCACCTCTTTACCGCGAGCAAAGTTGTACGCGACGTTTCGACGTATCCACTCATATCTCGTGTGTACGCAAATTTTGCGGCTTTCCGAGTACGAATCTGCTACCGAAATGGCCAGCGTACGAAGACGAACTAAAGCCGGCGCTATGCGCCATTCAAACACCCGGTTACTTTTCTACTAGACTGTAGCTACAGTGGTGTAGTTCCTTACACACTAAATGGACTACGTACGAACAAAGCTAAAATAAAATTGGGCGGCTGCTTGCGCCATCTAGTGAGTATGCGGAAAACTACAAAAATGAAAGACCATTTTCGGAAGTGACACGCTGGAACACAGACGGCGCATACCAACACATACATCACAGACATGCCACAAGATCAACATACAAACACATATACATGAACGAACAACAAACAGAGGCACTAACAACCCGACACTCCTACTCAAACGCATTAGTAACCCGCTCGGTATATATAGCAGACTTTTTGTTTCAGACGAAGGTCCGGTGACCCCCACCGTATTTTACATGAACGTAACGATACTACACAATTATTATTTATATAGTAGGGTGACATAAATATAATTTGGGAAAGTACACATTTCTCTTAGTCCAGATTATGGCTAAAAGACACCCTATATTTAAAAAAAAATGTTTCGAGCTAGCCAAAATGTAGCAAAATCTGGTTTCGTTTTCGGAAGTGCGAGCGCTCAAGGCTGGAATGCGCTAGCGAAGTGTGTGCTTGCTTCTGTCAAACTATAATCCATTGTATGACGCTCTCAAAACTGCTGGCTGCAGCCCCCGTCTTGGTTTAGGGTTTCATCTACACGCGCTCCCGTGGAAATGAAATTATGCGCGCTCGAGTCGATATTATTGACAGCGTGAAGTATAAACCGAATGTAAACGATTTTGCGAGCGACGAGAAAAGCGACGGCGACCCGCTTCGCTGACGCTCGGTCACTCGCGCGACGACGCAAGCCGCATGAAAGCGGAAAGATGTTTTCTAGAAATCCAAAAACCGAGTGACGCGACGAGCGATAGTAAGAAATCTTCGTAATACGTCGCTGACTCGTCGCTGTCGCCGTCGCTCGCTAAATCGCTTTATGCAGTTCAGCCTTTATACTCACGCTAGTGCCTACCTGCATTACCCGCTGAGCCCAAGCAAGCGATAAGAATATTCAAATATGTCACAACAGTGGGCGTGCATTCGCTAAGAAAACATATATCTCAAATTCCTGCAGTTTGACGTCGGGATCCGTTACTTGTTCCGCTGTCACCTTGGCGAAACGGTCACTAAAGAGAAACTAGTCAGTTTGTTTTATCAGAAATTATAAAAACCTTATCTAGCCACTGTTATGCACAAAAGCACTCTGGCATTTCATATAAATAGTTTAGAATAAACTGAACACAATCGGTAACTTAATTTTCCAAACATAATAAAAAAAAATCTTAGAAAACAATGTATTTTTAAGGTGTTTCAAATAAAAAAACTGAAAAAGGAGCCTTAATTCAGCTGCACTATCACGTAAATACTTTGGGAAAAAATATCTATTGAGAAGTAGGATTTGCAATCTCTAATTTGCTTCTTTCAACTTTCCAGTTACTTTATGTGTACTTGCAGATTGTATCCTGACAAATCTAGACAAAATTGTATAAAAAGTAACAGTCTATATAAAATTTATAGCTTAATTAAATTCACATTTGTTTGATAATGTTCAATCCTAAATATGAGTTTTAAATTTCACATCTATTATTACAAATGATTGCTTGATGCGTGCTGTGCTGCCCCCCCCCCCCCTTTAAATATATATATCCTGTATATTTGCTGGTTAGTTGTTGTAAACCTCTTAATGTCGTGTTATTTGTTTGTTGTTGTAGGTGTCTGAATGCATATGTTGTACCCCACTCCTACTTGGGCCTTCAATGGCCTGTAGTATCCTCTAAATAAAATTACAAAAACAAGTGAGCAGTAAAAATCTGGAAGACAAAGGTAAACACAGAGCCGTGCAAAAGGCATTCAGTACATGAAACAGATACAGATATGGGCCTCTAATGGTCCATCGGTTCAGCCTCCACACCGCCTAAAGACGGCAGTGTTGCAATATTACGAACCAGTGCACAGGTAGACAGTTACCCAAAATCCAAACACAAAAAACTCACGTCAGCATTGTGCGAGTGTATATTTTTGTGTATTTGGATTTTGAGTAACTGTCTACCTGTGCGCTGGTTCGTAATTATGCTGTACCAACTCGCCCAATCTGCCGTATTAAGAGTGTTGCAAAATACTTGGATCAACTATAATGCTAATGACTGCAGTCTATAAAAGCAAGCTACTCGTCGGAACGAGCTTGACGGTACGAGAATAAAGAGAATGTTTTCACAGTTAAACTCAGAGTCTGTTGCACCGTCTCTTCCATCCTCAAGATCGAAAGTGCTACAAATTGGTGACCTGCACATGATGATTGACTCCGAGCACCTGCTATCCAGGGGAATGTTCTTCGTGGCCAAGGGCACGGCAACGGCTCTGCCTTTTCGGACGAAAATGCAGTAGGCACATATTCAACTTTCTCAGCCTCCACATCTGCAGCGCCTCCGCAACCGCCTCTGCTCAGTCACATCTAGCGCCGGCATCTCCCAGCAATGGGCTGCGACCACCTTGCTTGCCCCACCGGCTCGGCAAGTGAATATTCATCGACATTTTCACACTGTTCACAAGGTATGTTGCTAGCCGACCAGGGTCTCCTCATCGTTGCCACGTCAGGCATTCGCTCTCAGTTCGGTTCCTCATCTTAGGGGATGTTGCATCGGCCCCGCAGTCCGCCAGCATCCCCCTTTCAGCCCGAGGCTGTACACTCCAAACTGATCGAGCCGGACTGAAAGCACGACAGGGTCGATTTCCCCCGTCTGCTGCCTCATTTCCTGACCTCGGCGTCGACTACCATGCACGGCTTCCGAACGCTCTCTTTCCTGCTCTCTAGTATGTCATCTTGCTTGCGGTACATGTCAACAGCAACGACACCTCTCTGGAGCCGCAATCACTTCAACAAAATCGTGCCATTCCTCACAGTGCAGAGCTGATGGCGATAGCTCTGCGGCAGTCTATCGGTTCAGCCTTGGCATCGCCAAAGATGGCAATGCTACTCATACTCGTTGCCACGAGCTCAACGACATGAGAATAAACAGAATGTTTTTATTGCTCGGAGTCGGTCGCAGCATCTTTTCTATCCACAACATCGTATACTCTATAGGTAGTAAGAGACACACTTCAGATGAAAAGAACAAATGCTCAGATCACACATGCTGTGGGTGTCCAAAATTATCCATCATGTTGAATATTGTTTTGGTTTTTTTTAATTCTAACAGAAGACAAACATCATTATCGCGCAATCAAAATGAATACTTACGAAACACCTAAGTCACAGGGTAAGAGCTCATCGCTGTGCTGCGGCTGTGGCATATATTTATTTAAAAGTGCACCGATGATAAAACCTTCAGGTTTGGCAACAATACCGAGATTACAACGCTTGTTACCCTCTTAACAAAGAAGAGTTGTCCATTATAAAATACAAAAGAAATAAAAAATACCGGAAACAATGCAAGGTACAAATCTGCACAACAGGCTTCCGAATTCAACTACTTCGTCGTACTGGAGTCTGTTACAGTAATAACAGCTTTGGATGGGCTGTGAGGACAGCATTCGCACTGAACTGGGTGCCTTGGTGACTATCACCAGTGTTGAGGAGTTGCCACACCAGAGTTGGAACGATTCCGCACTTCCACAACCCTGGAATCGAATGGAAATAAAATGGTGGCAGCACTGGAATGGAATGGGAATGAAATTAGTAGTTACATTTTGCCCAGAATAGAGTAGGAATGGAATAGGCTTTGTTCTAATGCGAGCTGCGTCGATGCCAACAAAGGGGCTTTCGAAACGGCATTATTGCACTTAGGTAACTGACGGTTTGGTTATCTGACTGCTTATGTTCCTTCGAGGATGAAAGTGGCAATCACAGTGAAGCAACCCAAACTGTAGAGTTGTAGGCGGGACAAGGGCAATTTACTCGATCTTACTCCAGGGTAAGGGTTTTGTACCTCGGCGTTCCAAAACCTACCCATGCCCAGCACTTTTCAATCTGTGTTGTCACGTGACACGACCCACCGGAGTAACTCGGATCCATTTGGGTAAGATTTGGAACACAGCCAAAGTGTCGTTCCTGGCGCTGCGAGATGCAACCATAAGGCTTTTGGGACCATGTGTGATTACAGCACCAGTTGCAGGCCACCAGGCAGGGACAATGTCACACCGCCCGCATTTCGTTAATACACGTGACTCCTCACTTATTATGTATCTCGTAAAAGTGGAGGACATATGCGGTTCTTTTGTGGAAAAGATGGGTGACTTAGTTTTCCTCTCTGTTATGAGGCTTTTACGCCTGGTAGTGTGATTGATATCTGCAGTGCCCCCATACCAATTGCCACTAGTGCTATGTGCGACCAACGCTCAACTTAGTAAAATCAATGATTGCGGGTAGGATTTTGAATTTTGCAGTTGTCTACGCATTTCACAACGCCAGCTTTACGCTGACGTTATTTTCCGGTAACTTAGTACTAGCTATCAAGTGCCATTTTCACAATGGGGAGGGATTGAGAGGAATGGAATGCAGCAGTTCAGCCATTCCAGGAGTGGGGATGGGCCCAGTTTTTCCTTTCCAAGAGTTCAAAGGAATGGAATTAGTATTAGAAAATTCTAATTCTCTGGAATGGAGTTGGGTGGAATGGGGAATCTTTCGTTTGTTTGCATGCCTAGAATGTTTGAGATGACTCGAGAATCTTGTTTGTTCGAGCTCGGAACTTTCTAGATGCCTACGGGTTTACAAAAAGAGCTTCGCATGGCTGCTCGAGTCAGTCGTCCTTTTGTCGCTGTCAAAGTATGTACGGTTTTTGTTACTTTATGTTTCTCGGCACAAGTTCGCTGCATTTAACATTGATCTGAAGTTTTATTAATCAAGTTTGTTTTTGTTCATGACATGTTGGTGGATGTGCAGGGTAACGCAGTCTATGCCCATAAAGCGTACCATCTGTGAACACGATAACTCTGAAGACGACGATCGTGAAGGCGACGTCCTTGAAATCATCCGAGGACGACTCCAACTGTGACATCAACGACGACTTCAACTATGGCCTCGGAAGCGACCCGGACAATGAACTTGACAAAGCCCCTGGCTACCACACTTAGACGAAAACATCATGACGACTTCTACGCTGATCATGAAACGGACGACAACTCCAAAGACCAAACCCAGCTACAATGTCAACAACCAACCTGACAACGGCCTCGATGACAAACAGTCTTCAACCGTGATGACGAGACTGATGACGACACTAATGATGACCCAGGCGAAGACTCAAACAATTTCATGGAAGACGATCTCGACTACGGCTTTGACAGTTACCCAAGGATAATCCGGACGATGACTTTAAAGGGCAACTCCGGCCAAAACTCGAAATTAAAGAAATTACTGGTATCGCTGTAGTGACACAAAATACGACCCCAGCCAAAATATTACGTCCGTGGGATGCCGCATTCTCAACTAATGCCAATAATAAAAATGTGACCCGCCGCGAGCCGCTGCACCTTAGCGGGCGGCTAGCGGGTTGCCGATCACTAAAGCAACATTGGGCCGTGACGTCAGTATCGTTCTCTTTTTTTCCTCCAGTCCGAGCGTTATGCAGAGTGCGCTTCTTTGAGCCGCTACCACCACTACTTGGACTTGTGATTGTCATGTTTAGCCGTTGCTTTTATCTGTAGCCCGTGTAGCTTCGGCATAGTCTTTTGTTTATTTGCTTGTGAGGACTCAAAGACTGGTTTTAGCGAGCAACTCGTAGCGCCCAAGACTGCCCAGCTGTTCCTCGAAGGATGCCGAGTACAACTTGTAGTGCTGTGGGCTGCTCAAACAACCTGCTGCACAACCCGGAGGTACTTTTTCACAAGTTTCCAACGTACCAGAATTGAAGAAGGTGAGGTAAACGCTGTTCGACGAGTGGACTTTGGCTTTTACGCGCCCAAGGAAAAAAGAACGCAAAAACAGACATGTACAGCCCTAACGCAGCAGCCCGTGCCGGAAAGCCTCAAAGCTTTGTGTCTGTTAGTGACCCGCAGCGCGAAAGCGAGAGGGCCCCCAGTACTGTACTTCACTGGCAGCGCGTCGTAGAGCAACGCCGCTCCATCCACGGAGCCCCGATGACAATTTAGGCCCAGTGACAGAGTACGGAAGACCGCGCACACGACGACAGCCGCTGAGTACGGTACTGAACGAGTTCACTCGTTTTCCAGTCGCTACCTTTTGGGTATACTAGCGACAAGTACGGCATGGCGCATGCACGGAGGCAGCGGCCGCCGAGTACGGCACTGTATGAGTTTACGGCTTTTCCAGTCGCTAGCTTTTGGGTATACGCACTAACTCTTCCTACATATGCTGGATAACTACAACGTATACAGATTTAAAATAAAATCAGCTTACCTCCTACATTTAGACGGCTAGCGCAACAGAAGTAGCTGCTGCTCGGCCTGCGTACTTGTTGAACGAGAACGATCCTGACGTCACGTTCACATAGCGGCTGATTTCTAGTGCTGCCAGGGCCTCGAGCGGCTAGTTTCGGTTTTGTTGGCCGTGCCCCAAACAAAACTTTGAGGCGTCCACATCTTTAAAACTACGCACAATAACGAGGAAAAAATTACAGCTTGCAATTCAGGGACGCTGACAGCACTAAAAACAGTCATAATCCCAAAATTGAAAGTATGGTCCGGAGTTGCCCTTTAACGAGAACCACGACTACAAACTTGACGGCGACCTTGATGATGAACCCGATGACGATATCTACGGCAAGTGTGGTATCTGCCATGAAGACGAACAGGACGACGACGCCTGGTATGTCACTCAACGAACGGAGGAAGTTTGCCAGCTTGGTCGCATTTTGATGCAAGCCACAACTTCCCGACGATGACTGCTACAATCTTTGTCGCCACGACGCCCAGTTTCAGCCTGGCTACCCACTTTGATTCTAAACACAAATTCATCGTCGCAGCAAGAAACTGTTAAAGTGGTGCTTCGACCTCAAGGTTATTCGCTACATGAGACCTAAGTTGTAAGTAGGGCTCCGTGTTTTCGGAGTTTATTTTTCGTCAAAATCGGAAGGTGTTTTTCGGAGTTTATTTTTTGCCGAAGATTCGGAGTTTACCGGAGTTTACATTTGTTTGATTGCCAATTCTCCGAAATTCGGAGTTTAATTTCACAGTGTTTCCTATTGAAAATAAATATGTAAATAATAACCGGATGTAAACGTATGCCAAATAAAAAATAACATGCGCTTGTATCGATTAAAATTTCTTCAGTTGAATTTGACGTTCGTGTCACTATTAATTTGTGCCACGACAAAAGTCGCACACAAGTGTGGCTTCGATAAACTTCGATAACTTAAAATCAATAAACTGCCGGAGGTAGCCGCAAGGAAGCTCGTAGTCATCCCACCAATCTATCCCGCAGCCGCGCGAGGTGGAGTGGTTAAGGATGTAACAGAGAAGTTTCAACTGCCCCTCTTTCCTATTTTATACAATCTCTATGGTCCCTAGCTTTCACTGTTACAAAAACATAACTTCTCCTTTCTTCAAATCACAAATCGGATGGCTCCAACTGGAAACCAAAAGAGTGGCTTTTGACGTGACCCGATTGTACAATGAATGACCTGTTGCCCTGAATCAACCTCGACGAGACAAGCGGCAAGACCCCTTTTGACAACGGTCCGAGATTTGGAAGATAATTATGGTGCCATTTTCACAGGACCATTGACTCTGTGCTAAACAAATTGTTAAAAAAAGAAAAAAAAAAGTTTTTTTTTGTTTGGGGGGGTGGGGGGTGGGGGGGGGGGGGGGGGGGGGGGGGGCTTCTGGTCAAAATGTCCAACGAGACGAAATGTCCATCGAGTCAAAATGTCCAATAGGCCACGTGACACCCGTGTCAAAATGTCCTTCGAGACGAAATGTCCAATCGGGTCAGAATGTCCATCGAGACGAAATGCCCATCGAGACAAAATGTCCAATCGGGTCAGAATGTCCATCGAGACGAAATGTCCATCGAGACGAAATGTCCAATCAGGTCAAAATGTCCATCGAGTCGAAATGTCCGAGACGAAATGTCCACGCGTCATTTTTTATCCGTTCCATGCTGTATACACGCTGTGTGGCTTGCGTTAAGAATGCTTATTATGAAAGTTCTTGCAACCCTGTTCAATGTTGCTTATATCAAGTATGCTCGAGTCAGATATGGAATAGAAACGCGCGAAAAACTGCGGGAGGCACAGAATGCGCCGACCCCTGTCCAAGGCTTTCTGACTAATGCGACTATCAGTGACTTTAATTATAACAAGGGTGCAGTCATCTGTCCCCTTTATTGAGGGAAGGAAGCTAGGATGGCAACGAACAAAGCATGCGATGCCGAATCTGAAACATGCTGGGTTTCTTCGTACACACTGCGTATTCATGTGCTGGCCCTATCCGGGGGAAAGATTTGGGGTGGACGACTTAAATAACGTAATGACGAATGCACGTGCAATGAGTAATTTCCTCTTGTGTCTCGTTTTAAACGCTTCTGCTGCAAACGTCCGTATGTGAACCTCGTGGACCTGGGCACGAAGCACCCTCCTTGGTTTTTATACATTAAAATTGGCGCAATATAAGATAACATTGTAGAGGCAAAAAGATACAGACGAAAAAGAAGACATAAAACACAACCTTTCTTTTTTTCTGTTGGTGTCTTTTTGCGTTTTTCTTTCCTTATAGTCATGAACCAAATACCTAATCCAAAGTTTTAGTTAGCGCTATTTTAACTTTGCTTCAATCACCTAATCCATCACCGTATCCTAATTACAAAATATATTATTGCATTTGCTGCCGTTATTCATCATGTTTAATTATATTGCCTTAGGTGTCTCCTAATTTGCAGGTTAAGGAAGGAAACCCTCTTTTAAGCATCGAAAAAATAAGCTGGAGCAACTTAAGCCAATTTTTCGGAACATAGCGTAGTCTGATTCATTTTAGGCAATGCTTAGAAATTTTCAGTGCTTAAATGGTGGTCAACATAGCCGGGAATACATGAAGATGAACAGTGTCCGTCACCGGGAACGTGCCCCATTTGTTAATTAAAAAAAAAATTCACCCCCCCCCCCCCCCCCCCCCCCCCCCCCACAGCTTTTAACCAGAGCACAAATCTGAAATTTGACATTTTCTTCCAACCGCTAGGGTTACATTTTAGCGGACTACCAGCGTCCGCAACGTAAATTAGTTTTTTTTTTTTTTTTTTTTTTTTTTTGCGATTAGAAATATTTTGTTTTCCCCAAAAAAAGTTTGTCAGATTTCTTCAAGTCATCACCCTACTACCGCTTTAGCGAAAACCTGGGGCGCCTGTAAGTATTCGGAATTCTAAACACGTCCGTCTCAGCATTATGCAGTGCCAGAGTCTGGGCCAACGATACAAAGAGGTCAAAATGTCTATCGGGTAAAAACGATTACGAGACGGAATGTCCAACGAGCCTGAATGTCCAACGAGACGAAAGATCCAATAATGGATATTCAGGCACGTTGGACATTCAGGCTCGTTGGACATTCCGTCTCGGTTGGATCTTCCGTCTCGTTGGACATTCAGGCTCGTTGGACATTCCGTCTCGGTTGGATCTTTCGTCTCGATGGACATTCAGGCTCGTTGTACATTCCGTCTCGGTTGGATCTTTCGTCTCGTTGGACATTCAGGAACGTTGGACATTCCGTCTCGCCTGTCACGTGCTAGAATAATTTGCCCTCTTAAATGTACAGACTTGTGTGTATATTTAGTCCGCGTCCCTGCAGGCATTGCCGTAATTACATCATACTAAAATGTCGTGCCACAAAAGCCGACGTTGACGGACCGACAAAGAAACAGAGCAGACGCAAATATTATAATTTCATCTATGCTTGATGGTTAGTTAGCTGAGTGCCGATGCGCAGCTATGTACCAATCGGTTAAAGGTGTCGACTGTACGAAGCCAAACGCTCCTTTGATATTAACAGTTCAAAGTTTTGGAATATTCCGATGACATAGGTCAGCGGATTTGAAATATATAATAGGGATGCAATGTACGGGTGTTCTAGTGGATCGCAATTGGGGAACGTCTCTAAAAGCCGCGCTTCAGAACCCGGGAATTTCTAGTTCAGTCCTCATCCCTGACCGTTTCGATCTATAGATGAGCTACATACGGACATCCGCATTGCAAACACATGACCGCCCGCCAGCGCCACTGACTATGCGCAGAGTCAATACTTATTTTTTTTAAAAGGAGCTTTGGGAGCTGTGGGTGCGAGGCATCAAGAGTTTCTACAAGCGTAATTTCCCACTAAAAAAAAATATAGATATCTTTTTTTTTAAATAAAATCTACATCTAACGCGCCTGTTAATGCATGGGGGTGGTGGCTGGTGTGACCCGACAATTCCTGAGTAAATGCGGAACATGTTTGTTTATCTTTGAAACATACAACTACTCACTGTACACTTCAGTCGTCAGTAGTTTACATATGCATCCATTCCCTACCAATAGGTTTGTATGTCAGTGAAGCGATAATACTAGTATCACAGAGTACGCATCTTTTTTTCTTTTTTTGCATGTCACATGCATAGTGGTTTTCAGAAGCCCATGTAATTTAACTGGCTTCTGGAATCACTCCAAAGATCGCCATTCTGTCGAGGTAGTTCACGACGTCTTGGTAGGTGGGAGCTTGACTGCTGATAAAGGAAGCGAACGCATCAATCTCAGCGTGCAGCAGAAGGTTCACACCCGGATGTACTAATAGCCTGCATCATGTGTGAATATAACAATAGATCGTTCCACGTGGCTTTCTATTCTTGTAGGGTAAGCGTGTTGCACTACGAATCCGGTCACTTCGTCGAAATTCCATTGGTCTCTGGACAACTGGAAGAAGGAAAATTCGTCCCTATTCGCAAAATGAAGAATGGGGCAAAAGTCCCCGTTTGTCGAACTGTCGAAAAGAGTTGATTAGGGTCGGGTTTGTAGATTGCCGGTGACAGTGGGGGTCAACAGTGAGACCTTTTAAAAAAAGAGAGGATGACAAATGCAGCTCTCAGAATTGGCAAGGGTCCGATAGTGAATCGTACCCAGGTTATTCAAAATGATAAAAGTCGGGTTCTTCGTGAGTATGTTCACTCGCAACTCTAGCATTATGGAATTTGGGAAGACCGAGCGAGGGGCTTACCTCCTGATTCCGTGGTCATATCTGCACTTGTAACGTACGCATATGAATAAATAACGGTCTCGCTGTCGCAGCGGCTCTGTGACGGAGTTAGAACCAGTTGAAATCCGATCGGAGCCTGGTACGCTACCTGGGCGCGTATCGGTGCGATTGCTGCATGCCACGTGACCAGGAAAGGCAGAAACGACGGAAGCCAACCCTAAAAAGTTATTGTAATAATTATTAATATTACCTACTTGTTGCTTAATACATGGTTCACTGCGACAGCAATATCACTTTGGTGGCCGAAGCATGCGAAACTAATCGTCGCGATAAGCGTCAACGCACAATCACCGGACAGAATTAGCTGCACAAAGGCTTAATGGAAGGAACGTTGTTTTCTATTACTGATTTTGATATGAGGATCGAATTTTGGTTTCTGGGGACCGAGAAGTTCAATCAGAAATGTCTAAATTTTTCACGTTCGTTCTGTGAAAAAGAAGAAAACAAAAACCGAAATTTAGAGTAATTACACATACTACACCGAATTCACCTAATAATAATTATAATACTAAAAATTCCATCAGGCGCTTTTCTCCCCTGCGAGGGACATCATCTTTGCGGGACTAGGGACGCGAATAAGAAAAATACAGCAACTCGTACAATAAGGAAAAACTGTGGCTGAGGATAAGCAAGATTAACGATTCTAAGGACTCCCGTGGGTCCCACATTTGTTTCCGCTCCAGAGGAACGACTTCCTAACATCAAACGCGTGACAGGTTGTCAATGGTCAACGAGCTCGGTCTTTGATCTTGTAGCATGTGTGACCTTTTAATCATCATTTTTTTAATTACAGATATCATCTTTATATCTAGATATATAAAACGAACAATAAATGAATTGTTTTTGGGATTTTATGAAGTCTACAAAATATACGAGCATAATTTTAATTTCATTTTGGGGACTGCACAGAGGCAACGTCAGTAGGACAAGCTCAGCGGCATACCAAAATAGCCGTGCATCAAAAATCCCGGTACTGAAAAGCCCGGTGCCGAAGCGACCACATACCGAAATGATCGCGTACCGATACCTCCGCACCAAAATGTCCGGTTCCCCATTTCATCGAACGCATTTTTACCGCCGTAACTATCAGTAATCCTACACTTAAAAAAAAGAAATGTCTTCTAAATTCTTTGCAAGGTTCATTCTATATCCGTTGGATATTCAGACTCGTTGGACATTCAGGCTCGTTGGACATTCCGTCTCGGTTGGATCTTTCGTCTCGTTGGGTATTCAGGCACGTTGTACATTCCGTCTCGATTGGACCTTTCGTCTCGTTGGACATTCAGACTCGATGGACATTCCGTCTCGATTGGATCTTTCGTCTCGTTGTACATTTCGTCTCGCCTGTCACGTGACCGATTGGACATTCAGGCTCGTTGGACATTCAGTCTCGTTGGACATTCAGGCCATAAGCGGGTAAAAACGTCCACCGATTCGAAATGTCCAATTGGGTCAAAATGTCCAAAGAGTTAAAATGTCCAACGAGACGAAATGTCCAATCGGGTCGAAATGTCCAAAGAGTCAAAATGTCCAACGAGACGAAATGTCCAAGCAGGTCAAAATGTCCAACGAGACGAAATGTCCACCGAGACGAAATGTCCAATATTGGACATTCTGACCCGTTGGACATTTCGTCTCGTTGGACATTTTGACGTGGAATCGGGGGGGGGGGAGGGGTGGCATTGGCACAAAAACATTCGGAGTTTATCGGATAAATCCGAATTGACGAAATATTTACCGGCGGGTGTTTTTCGGAGTTTTTCGGATTTATCCGAAAACACGGAGCTCTAGTTGTAAGTCGTTGGCCAATGGCACATCAACATTGTCACGCTGCCCTCTGCGACCCGAAGGCGATTCACGTCTTCCGACTCAACTGAACTAGGTATGCTCGGTAGGACTGTGAAAATCTGCTATTTACGTGACTCTGTATTTTGACCTAGTCTTGTTTAAGCTGTTAATTTAATTTTGTGTTGCATAGAGACAATGAGTCTTTCACAAGAGGGGAGTAATGCCACGTGCAAATAGCCGAGTCAGCAGCGTGATCGACTGTCATGCCGCTGACCCCACCAGCGCATGTCCTTCTTTCTTTTGTTTGCGTGACTGGAATGATGAGATGACTCTAAATTTTTTTTTGTTCGAGCTCAGAAACTTCTAGATACTCACGCACTTACAAAAGTACCTTCGCATGGCTGCTTGAGGCAGTTGTCCTTCCGACACCATCAAAGGTCTTTGTTAATTTATGTTTCTCAGCAAAAGTTTGGCGCATTACACACTGATTTTAAGTTTAATAAATAAGTATGTTTTGATTCGTGACAATATTTAGATGAATTTTGATAATTCAATCTTCTGATATTTCAAACTAAAGTGTGTGGCTTCCAGGGCCCGTTTGCTCAAGCGCTAACCGCGGCTAAAGTTAGCCGCAGTACCTAGGAGAGGGATTTTGAAATCACGTGACTGGTTCGGCAGGGATGCAGGGAAACATGGCGGTGCCCCAGTGAGTGAGCGCCGCTCGCTTTGAAAATAATATGTCGTTGTAGCTGCAATATTGGGCGCGTTAGTCAGCAATGAATGGTGCCAGAGGCTTTCGCTTTGCCTTACCTTATTTAAATCGCAAAGCATGAGCATATGACCTCGCCGCATTTTTTAGATAGTCTTTCGATTCTGGCCATTCCTAAGCCTAAATGAACGCGATAAATGTTAGCATGGCAACATATTTGGAAAGTGGATTGCCTTGACTCAATCGGCCGGGTATTAATAGCACACAAAAGCAGACAGCGTCCCAATAGACCATAATAGACCTTTCTCTAAATTTCCCAAGCACCGAGGTGCATGCTACAAGTTTAGTTACACGCGTTGCACGTGCTGGCGTTTGAAGTAATAACTGTTTTAAAGCAAAAAGTCTAAAACAAATTTTGTCTTGCACGTGCGTTGGTCAAATTTTTATTATGATTATTTACTTCGAATCTTTTATAAGAGGAAGGTCAGTGCGCGCGGACCGCAGAATTATACTTCCAGCGTTCTTCTCGATGCTTGGGTAATTTAGAAAAAGGTCTATAGGGATGCTGTCTGCTTTTGTGTGCAATCAATACCCTACCGATTGAGTCAAGACAATCCGCTTTCCAAAGATGTTGCCAAGCCGACAATTACCGCATTCATTTAGGCTTAGGAATGGCCAGAGTCGAAAGACTAAAAAATGCGGCGAGAGCCTTGCTCATGCTTTGTGATGAAGTGAGGTAAGGAAAAGCGAAAGCCTCCTGCACCATTCGTTGCTGACTAACGCGCCCGATATTGCAGCTAAAACGACATATTAGTTTCAAAGCGCGCGGCGCTCACTCACCGGGGCACCACCACGCTTCCCCGCATCCCTACCGAGCCAGTCACGTGATTTGAAAATCCCTCTCTTAGGTACTGCGGCTAACTTCAGCCGCGGTTAGCACTTCGAGCAAACGGGCCCTGGAGTTTGAAATAATGAGAGTCGACTGTAAAACACCATTTTTGCTACCCCAAATAGCAATTTATTTTAGAGTAATTTCTGGAATCTTTTATTCAGACCGAACACTTCTTTTTCAATAAGCTTGTCGGATTTAAATTGAACTGGTTTTGAATGCTCATAACATTTAGACTATTTTTTATAGCCTAAACGTAGCAAGCGTTCAAAACAAATACAACCTAGTGCATCAGATACACAGAAAACACAATATTAGCAAATGCTACTTTTATTGAACACATTTGGAGTTTCTGTTGCATGCATACAGCGCTGTGAAGAAGCACACCATTCTTATATGAAAATAGGCTTCCCACCAGTGAAATTTCTCAAGTTGGACAGCCTTGTTGTAAGTCAGGCACGTTAAAGAGAACCCTGCCAAAGTTTTCATAGACACTTTTACAAAGTTGTTTCATCTGTACAATAGCGACTTCAAGGTATATGTGTAGAAACTTCCCAAAATGCAAACATTATGTGAAGAAACTGCATTTCAAAGTTGACGTCCTCGCAACCCCCCCTATCGGTAGCTGCTCTACCGGCAACAATGAAAAGAACTATACAAAGACCGCTGAGGCCACATAACGTAAGACATGGTGTCCAAGATTCGCCATGGACGGCATTGTTGGTAGTTGGACTTGTTTGTGCTCACTCTTTTACCCAGTCTGTCAATTGACAGCTATTTACAGTGCATGATAGGAACTATTTGTGCTGTAGACATAAAAACATGTACATGTTGCCCCCCCCCCCCCCCCCCCCCTTTGAATCTGGCAGGCAAGGCCACTCGAAAATGTTTGAGAGTAGCTGTGTAGAACTGACATGTTCTAACATTCTGATGACACAATTATACATATTAAAAGGTATGCTTAACCGAAATTCGAAGCTTGCAAAACAACACTGGGGCGGTAGGCGGGACGCTGCAAAATTCCCAAAACATCACACATAGAGCATTATTTCTAACGGATGGCCGTATTTTTTGGAAATATGTGGGATTCAACAAGGCCGACGAGACATGTGATGTCGCGATTCTCATTCCCTCTCTTCTAGGCTTCATCCCCTTAAGCAGGTGAATTGAAGCGGGAATGAGAGAAGCGAGGCCGCTTCCCCTCATTCTAAAGTGTACCAGGAGAAGTATGACGTCACATTTCTTGTTTGATTGTGCCCTTTCCTTTCCAAGAATACGGCCATCCGTTTGAGATATTAATGTATGAGTGATGTTTCGGAGTTTGTAGAGCTCCCATTCAAAGCTTCCGCGGCCTTATTTTATGAAATCCAAATTTTGGTCCAGCATCCTTTTAAACAAGCTTCTTCAAATATTAGCATAATGAACATACAATTGGACAACTTGCTAACTTACAACAGTGTCCTCCCGATGATGCCGTACAAAGGTTCTGTCACACGCAGCAACCGAGGGGATTGCTGCAAGTCCATCCACCCTCAACTTTTAGTCACCTTTGAGCCTGAAGAACTGCTGTATGAGGCCCGTCCAGCCACTGAGCACACAAAGAGAAACACGGGAAATAACACTCTGTGACGAGCAAAGTCTCTGGGCGGAAAGCCCTCCATGACAAATGAGCACTGTTGGGTTACGGCAACGGCGTAATACACAGGTTCTGCTTCTTCGATGCCTTCACCGCTGCGGTGGGTGGTCGTAGCTAGTCCTAGCAGATAGTGTCACGTTTGTTGCTCGAACCAAAACACCAAAGCCGCATAGTATTCTTGTTGCCGAAGTTCATAAGCCTTCGTTCCCGGTCTACACACACTACACCAAGCCAGCCACGAGCAAAGCTAGCTAACCCCGTTTCTGCTTCGGCGACAAGCCGCCAGGGCGGTGACACCGCCGCTGACACTTCTGCCTCGGCTCTTCAAACCGGGGCCCCTCAGTGCACAAGCATGACACTTGCTAGGCTGCTCTGCCTGTACCAAGTGACACGTGCCCGCATGTTCCCTCTCATAATTCTTCTGACTATACGTGCCCCGTATTGTACACGGTCATACTGTGCACACGGCGAAAGTTCCCTTTTGAAAGTGCTCCACGGTCGGCCTACAATGCTGCAAACACATAGCACATGACCACTATAGGTGACGACACTTGGGATACTTGCCATCCCTCGTTGTGGCGCAAAGTCGCTTTCTCAGTCGTCTTCACAAGGGGCAAGGAAAGGCAGGCACTGCATAAAAAATCGATACATATTATAACACTGGCTGTGGCAAACTAGTTTCAAAGATGATACAGTCCCGTCTTCTTAATATGGACACCTCCATACTATCAAATTTTTTTTTTCTATAATGTAAGGTGTTTATATGAGAAAATTAAATTTAAAACAAAGATTGGATAACAAGCATAACCAAACAAACAGTTTATTCAGCTAAAAGATAATGAGATGTGAGTTTACTCTATCGCTTTAGAGCCGTTTAACATGTAGCACTACTGTCGTTTACAAGAAAAGATACCTAGGCTGTAAAGTGATGATCGGTTGAATAGCAAAAGATGTTGCACTGTATGCACAAGCCGGATGTAATTGACACTTAGCTGCCGGCAGTTAGGATCCTATAATCTTATGATCGCAGACGGGAATTACATCTGGTGCCTACGGCTGGAATAATGTCTTGCTTCGTAATAGAAAAAGCACAAAAAAAACACAGGATGGAGAAACCGGGTGTCACAAATTCAGGCTTCTCTTTATTTTTTTTTAAATACTTTTATGATCTTTTTTTTTTGGACCACTCTAAGTGTCGGTACGGTCAGCTGCCACTTTTAATCTCAGTTCGTCACGTCATAGTTCCTTTCTAAGTCCCTAACAGGTTTGCTCGTTTGTGGGATGGGTTTTTGTAGACGGGCAATGCGGATCATCCCGGCGCATAGTTTGTGGCTTTGACATCACAAACGGAGGGGTGTGTATGCTGGCGCGCATATGGTGCCGATTTGACATGCGGGGGTGCCGCTGGGATACAAAGATGTTTACGCTGGCTAGCGTGCTTTTTGAAGGCAGCGGCTTTGCCCGGTCTGTCACCTGTCGTGGTTGTCGTGTTCTACGTATCGGCGATAATTGATGTTTTTGGACTCATACGGGGGAATGGATGGGCACGTATGTTTGGTTGTTGGAAAAATGTAATAGGTTTTGCCATTTGGGTCGATGCCGGGCAGCTTTGTTTTTCTGGGAAGTTGACTGACCCGAAAGGCGGGGAAACGGGAGGTTGGTCGGTAGACGAGCCTATAAAAGGGGGTTCGGGAACAAAGGAGGTAGTCGAACCCCGGAGCTGGCCGGGTCGCTGCTCGACGCGGTTACTCCCTGCAGATGAGTCTTGGAATGTGTAATTTTTGGCTTTTGCCCTGTCTGTCGGGCAAGTGTTCGAATTTGTTGTGCTGAAGCTCGCGTGGCTGTGTGGTGCGCGGTGTCGACCTCATCAAGCTTCTAACCGGACCGCCGGACTCCGAGACGTCGTTCTTCGGCCGACAACTCCAGACTACGGACTACTCTGGACTCAGCACCTACCGGAAAGCTAAGCCTGGTTTTCTACGACTTGTCTACTTCATCCTCTGGCTCTTAAGTATGAACTGTTCAACATAGGGAAGATTTTTACCCAGTGCTACTTTCTGTCACGACTGTTTTGGGGGATTATCCCATGTGTGTAACGGCAACGTTCGAGTTCCATCTCGGTTTGCTCTCGTTGTTAGTGTCGGGTTTTCGTCACTGTTTTGTTGGCTTATTCCGGTTTTATGAGCGTCGAGTCTTTTTAGTATTAGTTTCTGGCTCGCGGGGCTCCATAGCTTTGAGCCGGAGCATGGTTTGTGTTGAGTGCTCTATTGCCGTGTACAGCTTAGTTGTTCACTTTATTAAATCTAATCTTTTGTTCGCTTATCATCCCTGTGTCATCGTCTTTCTCTACTGATTATACACCACGCGCTAGTCACTGGTCGAACTTAGCTCTTTTGTTCTTTTCCCGTAATTTCTCGTTTATCCTCAGAGCGGATCATTGAATTATTTTTATTAATTTGAACCCCACTCCTTACACCGAAACAGATGGGGAAGCACCACAAAGTATTAAACTCGTCGAACATTAAATGTTCTTGAATTACACCTCACCCATGCTTGCTACGTGATGAAGCCCAAAGCTTAGTTCAATGCCAATCAATATTAAATGTCTTTAGATGGGCACCTGCTGCCCGATCATGGCCTTTATTGCAAAGCACTGTTCACACATTTGCGAGCCCTGCAGTGCCTTGTGGAATGGTGGGTGATACTTGCCGTTCCGCAAGGCACTGCAAGACAGATCAGGCTCAACTTTTGAATGTCGACGTGCTTACGGAATGCTGCAGCAAACCAATCATTCGCCGAGGGAAAAAGAAAGGAAGCTGCATGCCTCCGTGTGCTCATTGCCAGTGTTTTCTGCTCTGCTATGTACCCTGCTTGTGTGCTGTGATTTGCAAGCCAGCGCGGGATATATTTCCTTGACTTGTTTGTGTGTTCAGCTGTGCGAGGTTGTGATTGAAACAACCAAGAAGTATAGACCGCCATTCTTTTCATCAAGCTAAGGCTTCGCTGATGCGAACTGGGCACGATGACTGCTGTTGTTTACACGATTTTCGACAGCTATGTGGAGTGGCTTTGTGTTCAAAATTGCAATCCCAAGTGAAAGAAGTTACCGCAGACTATACTGTTAAAGGTTGCTGTTTATAAATTTCAACTGGCAGGCTCTGGCTACAACCACCTTAATATTCATTCAACATTGTTTGCATTTCTACTTACCCGTGATCGCTTCATTTGCCAAACACGTTAATGACCGGTCACCTTACCAATGAAACTAATGTGCTAGTGTCTCCGGCGAAGAATTCCCTCAGGGCTACATGGAATGCACAACACAGTTTGTAGCCCGTTGTGTCTGAAAGCTTTCACACTGGGGAAACGTTGTTGCTGTCACAAACGCGGTCAAAGAATGCGATAGGATTGAGGGACAACAGGGGGATTGTCCAAGTTGACTGACTGACTGCATGAGCATATGTTTCTATCGCCACCGTGTTTCCTCCACGCAGGCGACGGAGAAAACGATATAGAGACTCCTCGCGCTTGCCAATTTTCTCTACAACGTCGAAATACGAGACACCCAGCAGCGAAGTGTCGATATTGCCGAAGAGAGCGGCGGGACAACGATCAGCGCAAGATCGCGGCTTCGCCACTCTTATGCGACGGTGTCTTCGGTTTCCGCTCTCTGCAGCTTCCACCGGGACGCTAGCCGTGCCTAATTGTGCTAGCTTTAAGCACGACAGTTCATAGGGTTCACAGCGCCCGAGCGAAAGCTCGCGCAAAAGAACCGGCGAGCAGTCGAGTTGTTTCCAATCGACGGGGTGGCTAAACGCCGGTTGTGTGAATCGGGCTTAACGGCTGAGCCGGCTTGCTCAAAGCAAATCTAACGTTCTTGAACGGCACGTAATAAAAATCTGAGACGTGCTGCATTCTATACAAACTTGATAAAAAAAATCAAACACTCACCTTCGACTGCTACGTCCGCCGTACCGGCCGTACCGCTTCGAGGCAGAAGCAACATGGCGCTCGACGTTTTGGGGTGTTGGGCTGGGGTGTTTTCAGTGTTGCTTACACGCCTAGTCGTGTAAACCGAAATCGAAACACCAATTTTTACTACCCCAAGTAATTTTTTGACGATTTATCACTAGCAGAGCGTGTAAAAATATGCTAGCGAGTGAAAATGGGGTGTAAACGGGCGTAATATTACATTTTCGCTAACACTGTAGCAGAACGATCGACATAATCCGTACGCCAAGCGCCGAGGGCCGGGAATCTGCCGTCCGAGCGGTCACACTTAGGGGTGTCGCGAACCGGCCGCGGTTCGAGTTCGACCAGGTTCGACTTTTTCGAACTTTTAGTGGAAAGTTCGACGAACCTTGTATTGAGGTTCGACTCGTGAGCGCATGCGCGACAGGCTGGCCAGTTGGCTTCGGATTGGATGGTAATGGCTAAAAGATGAATTAAGTGCAGCGCTGATTGTCTATTTTAGTCAATACAGTACTAAACATTAAGTTATTAACTTATTCAGTGATTAGAATTAGTTTCTTTTAATTGCAGCTGTTCAAAAAATAAAATAACCCCTTGCATAAAAAAAAATTCTCCAAACTTAGACGTGCTTGTATTAAGGTCTGGCCACACTGTCCATAAAGTCGAACCGGTCGAATCTGGTGAAAAGTTCGAAGGTTCGTCGAACCGGTTCGACTCAGTCGAACCCCGGAAGTTCGACCAAAAAATCTGGTTCGACAAAAGTTCGCGACACCCCTAGTCACACTCTGTCCGAGCAAAACAGACTTGAGCGGCGCATTCGTTTCTTACATCTCTCTGCATGATCATGATCAAAACAACACGTGCACCCTATTTTCAACCATGAAGAGTTACTACACTTCACTCTTACACGCTTATCAAAACCATTTACGAACATAGACCTTTGATCAGAACTGTTTCTCGCTACCACCGCTAGGGGATTCTTTTCGGCTTCTGGTTGGTCAAAAGAGCATGCCAAGCCCTCTTTCCGAGTCTGGTGCACGCCCTGGCTCTGCCCGCGCCTCCCATTGACAAACTCTCTACATATACGGCTCTGGGGAGATGGAGATCATAGGACAGGACCTATAGGGATGTTCGTTGGAGGGATAACCTCCGCAGACGCCAGCACGCGCGGCCAGCACGCCATGCGCCTGCTTCCATCTGCGATAGTACATTTTTGGAACAAACATTTTAAATTTTATTTTGAATCTCCTACTGACAAGGCGAACGCGGGCAGTACGTGTAACTAGTCGATCACGCTCCTTGATGGTTGGGAATTTATAGCATTAAATGGAAGTACTCACACGCCTTGGAAGAACAAGAAAACATTTATGTGTACCGCATAGACAGGCGTGCAAAGTTCTTTTCAGTCGTCCATAGTAGATCGCTCATCTTCGGAACTTGTCTCGGCGTCCGGCGTCGTCGACACCGAACTTTCGCCCGGCTGCTCTTTTTGCTGTTGTCTTGAGCAAAGGCAATAACTTTGAGTTTAAAGCCGGCCGTGTAACTCGTGTACTTCCCCATCCAGAAGCCTCAAGTGGGTGACAGCGGGAAACCGGGGGTACTTGCAAACACAAAGAGATGCACTGCATCTGGTTCAAGATCGTTCGAGATAAAGTGAGAGGTGCAAACAGACAGGATAGAGTGCCTCAATGTTGTTGGCTGCCGTAGCCGGGTGGGCGCCATCTGCCGGCAGTACTTTAAAAAAAATGGCCGCACCTACGATTTGAAAATTGTACGTGCACAGGTAATTTTAAATTTTTTTTTTGCTTTCTTTGTTTAAAGTTAGGGGTACGGCTATTACACCAGTGTGGCCGTTACACGCGAATATACGGTATATACCGAAGGTTGGACTGGACGTCGTAAACGTGACTCTGCCTGGGTGATTGCTCTAGGCACAGTTTCAAGAATCACCTGGATTTGTTAAAGGAGTCATGAAACGCTTTTTCAACTTTTTTCTGTTTAGCTTTCCTCCTCAACTCATAAATCGCGCATTGTACCAAACAGTTCAAGAAGTCGGAAAGGGGGGAGTCCCCTCTTGCTCGGAATCTCGCTTGTGTAGCCGGACACAGCCATTGTCCCCCTAGAAGATTAGCCCGTCGCTCAAAATTCCGACTATACATCGTTTCAGCTTCCGTCCGAGCGCAGCCAAAGCTACGTGTGGCCGGAGCCAATCACACGCCGGCAATAGGTCACGCGATCTCGCCTGCACTTTTGTATCCCTCCGCTGCGCCGCTGGTAGTCCGCGCCTCCCGCGCTCGCCGAGTATTTCGTCTGCTACGGGTGTATCAACTGTATCGCCTGCTACAGGTTTAAAAAGTGCCCTTTCACTCTCTGAAGTCACAGGGGATGTCAGTACGTAGGCTGGCCGCTGGCGTCTGTGCCCGAGCTTCCCACCTGTTCGGCATAGTTTAGAGATGTACACATTGCAAGGTGCCCGAAGACCCGTCCGTGATTAAGATGCAATTAATGCACAGGTGCAATGTTTTCTTGTGTTGTCTGGATATACCAGGGCTCGAGGCGCAGTCCTTTCAACCAGCTTCTCGGCGTTCAATGTGATCGGCAGGTAAAGGGGTGCCCTGATTTCGCCGCGTATCAGTGAATTGTAGTGGACCGGACACTTTTCGTGTTTACAACGTATTTGTAGTACGACGCAACCGGAGTCTCCTGCCGAATTTGAAAGTAGACATTCATCACGACCTCTAACGCCCAAACGTGCCTTTGCGAAAGGACGTTTTGAAGCGATTCGGTGAGGAAACCAGCGAAGCACGTGATTCGGCCATTACGGGAACGAAATCACACAGAAAAAAAAGCAACGAGCTTGAGTCTTACCTTAGAGCGGTAAACCGGAACCCACTGCCTGCAGCGGAAATGGCACCCCCTTGGTTGCCGCCATGTTGCCTGTTTGCGACATTAGTGATCACGTGACGTTAAGATGGCTGCGCCCAAAGGTGGGCCAGATCCACTGATCTCTATGTCTATTTGCTGGATCGCGTTTGACCAGCTCCTCCTATGGAGCGGAATGCGGTCACTGGCGGCCATCTTTAGGTAGAGTTATATCATCTCTAGCCATCATAGTAATATGGCGGACAGCGCAATGGCGGCAGGCTGCCATAAAAATAGCCGTAGATCTAGTACACTGTACCGTGGGTGACATTTCGTGCTTGATTGAAGTTGTTCGACGAAGCAGATTCTTGAAACCCGGCGCGAACGGTAGCCTCATCTTTCAGGACCCGACAAAAGTTCTACGAAAGCGCAGCACCGGGGGAAAGCAGCGCAGCTCGCATCAAAAGCAGACTCCGTACCGTCGTCTGCTTTCGATGCTTCTTTCAATGCTTCTTTCGATGCGACTTTCGATACGTGCTGTGCTGCTTTTCTCCCGGTGCTGCGATTTCGTGAAACTTTTACCAGGTCCTCGAAAACCGGACTACTGTTCACAACGGGTTTCAAAAATATGTTTCGTCAAATAATTTTAATCAAGCACGCAATATCACCCACGCTATTTTGACCGCAGCCTGCCAACCCACCTGCCAAAACGCTATCTGCCATGGATGGATGATAGCGGCTGCAGCAGCTTACATTGGCTAGAGGTGATATAACTCTACCTAAAGATGGCCGCCAGTGACCGCATTCGCGGAGCGGGCAAACCACTGATCTCAATGACAATTGCTGGATCGCGCTTGCCGCTCCCGCAAGTGAAGCCACCGGGCCTCACTCGCTTGGGATACGATTTGCCGTTTTTGCTAGCCTTTGCTGCGGTTTTCCAGCGTACTGACGACACGTTTTCTACTCGTTCGTCGTCATTCGCCGAAGAAGTTTTTTGAAGACTCTGTGTATTGTTGAGACTTGCCGTTGTGAACACGTGGAAAAGTTTACGAAAGTGCAGTGTCGCAGGAAAAAGGCACAACGCGTCGAAAGGAAGGGCTAGCGGCGTGTTCAAAGCATCCTTGGCACGCCGAAGTGCCGTGTCTCTGTGCCTTCGCGCGCTTGGATACCGACCAAGAACCGACGCCGTGTGAATGTGTTTAGCGAGTGCAATGTGCATGAAGCCGTATCAAAAGGTACAACTCGTCGAAAACGTGTCGTCGGTGTCGCGGCGTGATCAAAGCTTCCTTGGCACGCCGAGTGATGCATCTTTGTGCCTTCGCACGCTTGGATACCGGTCAAGAATTGACGCCGCGCCAAAGTTCTGAACGTGTGTCGCGCGTAGATGCCTTTAGATCATTTATATATATATCGGCCACGGAGTTCTGGATCGTCCAGCTGTTCCGGTGAGTTGCTATCAATAAAAGGGGGAGATTTGTACGTGTTCTTATGTACTATATTAACCATGGCTATGTCCCAAATCTACTCTAATAGATTCCGTGGGAGCACGAATAGGGCAACGTTGTGGAGCCAGGAGGGTTTTCGGAAGCAAAAGTACAAGACGGCGAGAATGAAAATCTTTGAAGCGCGGCCGATATGGTCGTGTGCAATCTGTTGACCAATTACAATTAGGCGAGCCGCGCTCAAACGTCAAGTGCAATTAAGTAGGTTGATAATAAGCCAGCACTGATCAGTGATGAGGAGCTGTTGTGCACGGAATTGTGTAAATCGTCTAAGGACGAAAAAAAGACGTACCTTCTCCCCATCTTCCGTCGCTAGTGGACGCTGGATTAAGCTCGTTCCTAAACCGCGAGGGGAAAAGACGCTGATCCAGAGGCACGAACAGCTTCACGCACATTGCACTCGCTGAACACATACACACGGCGTCGGTTCTTGGTCGGTATCCAAGCGTGCGAAGGCACAGAGACATGGCACTTCGGCGTGTCAAGGAAGCTTTGAACACGCCGCCAGCCCTTCCTTTCGACGCGTTGTGCCTTTTTCCTGCGACACTGCACTTTCGTAAAATTTTCCACGTGTTCACAACGGCAAGTCTCAACAATACACAGAGTCTTCAAAAAACTTCTTCGGCGAATGACGACGAACGAGTAGAAAACGTGTTGTCAGCACGCTGGAAAACCGCAGCAAAGGCTAGCAAAAACGGCAAATCGTATCCCAAGCGAGTGAAGCCCGGTGGCTTCACTTGCGCTGCAGCGAGCAAGCGGGGAAGCGCGATCCAGCAATTGTCATAGAGATCAGTGGGGCAAACGCGATCCAGCAATTGTCATAGAGATCAGTGGCCAGATCAGATTGGCCAGATCGCGGTCAGCACCTTGGCAGATGGGCACTCTAGGGCTGCGTTCGAATCTTACTCGAATGGCGCCGAGTTATTACGGCGGATCAAGTCACGTGACAAGACAGATGCAGCAACGCTGGACGCGGGTAGGTTTTCGGACGCAACGGATACGACAAGCTCACCCAGGAGTGGGATAGAAGCTGCGTTCGATTTACTTGCACCTCCTGCACCGGTGCAGAAAAGTGTGGGGCGGTGTACTTCCGGTCGTATCTCGATACATATACCGGAAGTAGACTGCCCTACACTTTTCTGCACCGGCGCAGGACGTGCAAGTAAATCGAACGCAGCTTTTATCTCACTCTTGGGTGAGGTTCTCATACCCGTTGCGTTCGAAAACCTACCCGCGTCCAGCGTTGCTGAAATCTGTCTTGTCACGTGACTTGTTCCGCCGGAATAACTCGGCGCCATTCGAGTAAGATTCGAGCGCAGCCCCAAAGTGCCCATCTGCTGACCGCGATCTGGCCAATCTGATCTGGCCCACCTCTGGGCGCAACCATCTTAACGTCACGTGATCACTAATGTGGCAAACAGGCAAGATGGCGGCAACCGGGGGGGTGCCATTTTTGACCGCTGGTTTACCGCTCTAAGTTTACTCAAGCTCGTTGAAAAAAAGGAGCGCAGCAGCCGTGTTGCCAGCGGAGGTACGTGTTTTCACCAAACCGCATGCATTCACGTACATTAATAAAAACATAAACTTCAAATATTAATTCCTTTAGTTGCAAATCATTCTCAGCAGTACACATCTGCAATATTGTGCAATGTTTACGCACAAAACAGTTATTTTAGAAAGATTACTCTTGCGGACTACTTTGTGGTGCGTAGGAATGCCCTTCTCGAAGTTGCGAACCGTCCCTCGGCCTTTGGCTGCGCTCGGACGGAAGGTGAAACGATAGTTGTTTTCCCCACCCCGTTCACCCCGAAGCTGACAGTCTTGTGGAAGCTACGTGCTCGTTGGGCCAGCCACACATTTTCCACGTGATCATGCTCTCTCGCGCATACCGCGACCCGCAGAGAATGAGGTCAGGTGATGAAAGGGAGACGGCTGATTGGTCCGGCAAGCGCGTAGCTTCCACCGCAATGTCAGCTTAGGGGTAAAGGGATTAAGTGAGGTCCGGTGTTGTGTGACGTGCGCTTGGGCCCTGGTGACGCGCTTCGGGGGCCCGGTTATGGTGGCTAGTAGCCCGGTGACGCGCTGCGGGGTCCGCGGATGTATCACAGTGAAAAGGCGGAGAGTTTACGAAGGGAAGGAAGTATGAAGTAGTCCGCTATGTTTTGCAAATTTTCGTAGCAAAAGTCAGGCTTCTGACTTCCTACCTTTGTTCCTTTGGCCCACTGAACGATGTGCTATTAGTAAAATCCCAATATAAATTGATTTACCCCAGCCCAAAATTCGTTTCATGGGTCCTTTAAGATATAGCGCATGGCTCTTTTGCGTCTGGACTGGGGGTGCAGGTGTTCCCCGAGTGCTAACAAATCACCATTTATCTCAAATTCAGGTCTCGTCAAAGCAAGCAGCTGGGAGGAAGCGGCTGCTGTGCCCAGGGTCATGGTTGGGGATGCTGCTGCAGTAGTTGGCGCGGTAGCTGGTATGTATAGTTCAACCAGTGTTCAGGATTTAACTTACCTGTTCCTCACCTGGGTTAGAAACAAATCGCAGAAAATTCCACAACCATTTCGTAGTTTAATATGTTTGCGCAACAAAACCGGGCGGCAGAGAAACATACCTTGAGATAACGATAGAGAAAGTGGAAAAGTATGGCCTGTCCTCGTATTATTTAGTAATCCACTAAAATTTATTGAAGATATTCAGAGGTCATAGTGAAGGGAATCATAGTAAAAGTAATTGGGTAAGAGGAAAAATAAGTTGTAAGAATCTAGGTTTCTGTATCGCATCGCTACCTCTAAAATTCGGCAATAGTGCCATGTCAAAAAAGAAATGGAGAAGTTGCCGTTGTCATGAAAGCAAGCTAATTAAAATTTTTATAATATATGTCTTCTTCACGTTGCCAAATGATAAATCCCATTATTTGGTCACTTTGCTTTGTTGCTCCTGCATGCATGCTTTTAAACCCACATGCCTCTTTAAAGTTATGTATTACATACTATACAGACGCTGCCGAGGATGCTGGCTGCCCTGCTCAGGATGCTGGCAGTCCAGATGGAAACGGTGGCCATCCTGACGAGGATGCTGGCCGTCCCGATGAGGATGCTGGCCATTCTGATGAAGGTCCTGGCCACCCTGATGAAGTTGCTGGCTGCCCTGAGGAAGATGCTGGCCGCCCTGGTGAGCTGGAACTTCTAAGCGTTAATAATAGCCGAATAAGCCAACTCTTTTTTGTTTCCAAAGTTGTGCTGCTGCACATATCCTTGGCTATCTATGGTGGGTAAGATAGGGCACCCAAATACCAGTAAAATATATATAAAACATGACCATAATAATTTCTCTCAAACCCTTGCAGATCCGGACGGCACTTATCTCCACATCCAATGGCTAATGGTATGGTTAACATTGCCATTTATGCACACGGATTTGGAGGGACAACCGCATGGTTTCAGTGTCGAGCTTGCTTTGCACGTAGGTCTCCCCTGTCAAAGGTCATCGCAAGCGCAGCAAGCTCTGAATATGCGACTCAATTCAGAATTTCAGAAGCTTGTTTGTGATCTTTTGAAGGTATCTCAGCCTTTAAAAAATCAAATTTTTACCCCATGTATTATTTCTGCCATATAACGTGCACACCTAATTTTGGAGTAAATCCAGGGTGTCTAGCGACCGGGAAAACCGTGAATTTTCAGGGAAACTTTAATTGCCGGGAATAATCAGGGAATTGTCAGGGATATTGTCAAAAAGCGAGCCCAATCAGGGAAAATGAGCTGGAAATGCCATAGAGTGCTCTGAGCAAAGACTTAAGAACTTAGGGGCAAAAAATGGGCAATAAATTATGCTTAGAGCGGAACGCGGACTCAGCTCACCTGATCTAGAGTGTGGAATCATATACAAAGGGAATTCGCCCGCTCGAGTCAGCCAATTTCGACAACTTGGCGAGTTGCAAAGTTTGCCCGACCGTTTAAGAGGCATTTAGACGGAACTATGTCGCAATATTTGATGTGTGGTCTTCCTAGGTGATACGAAAAAGGTCTGCATTGTTTTTCAAAAATAAAAATGAAGTGCAGATTCCCTTTAAAGCTGTTATGAGGAGCCATGCTTTGATTTGTTGGTCTACAGGCCAACAAATCATTTTAGGTTGGCAGGACCTCTGAAAGTGCCTTGTATTACGGTGCCTGGATGTGTCTCCATCTGGACTGCTTACCGCATCATTCTTTTGGTGCACAGTCGCTTCACAGTCAGAAGTTAGGATGCCATGACGACAGCGGCACTTGTACCTGCTTGCCTTATTCACCAGAAGTTTGAAGACCAACTGCCAGGATCTCAACATCCGACAGCATGACACCTACGGTTCTGCAACAGCCTTTGTTGCCACCGTGGGACCACTCTTAATGCATGGGACGAAGAGGATGGTAATCACATGAGTAGGGAATACATCCAGGCACTAGACCTGTACTAAAACTTGCTTGAGCACCTGTTTATGTAAGATTATGTTTACACTTGCAGCATTACCTCGGAGGTGGGGTTTCTCTACCTGAAGAAAAGTTTGACTGGGTCATGGATAAAGCGAAGTCGGACTCTCGCTGCTGCATCGTGTTGGCCCGGTGCCTCTACAAAGACCAGGACCTGGTCAACAGCAGCATGACAAGCCAGCCCTTCAGGCGCAACCTTAAGTATGGCACCGTGAAAAGAAAGCCCATCACACCAGCCAAAGTGGATGCAATCAAAGGTGCGTGCCTTGCTGCATGTCCCTTCCCAGCTCCAAACTATGCAGCAATTGGCAGGTTTGACATCGATCATTATATAGGTTTTATAGACCATTCGGAGCTGACATGTTGAGGGTTTTGCTATCTTGGATGTGTAAATGGCACTATACCTTGTCTTGCCTCAGCATGAACTAACTGCAAAGGTTGTGTAAGCGTGAGCGGGTAGCTTTGACTGCAGCAGCCGCTGCACGAGCACTTGTAGAGCTGACGATACGAGATCCAAAGCATTTAGCTCGCGCTTTTTAGCAGGCACGGCCAACAATAGTCCAGGCTAAGGTGACACAAACTGTAGTCTGCATTTGTCCTTTTTTAGCGGTATTGGGGGAATGGATTGCTTTATATGTCAGTTGGCTCATTGTTTTCATGTTATGAAGAGACAAAAGATGAATGCAAGCAGGCACGTAGCCAGGGGGGAGGCCCATGGGGCCCGGCCCCCCTCCCCCCCCCCCCCCCCAAAAAAAAAATCTCTTATTTTGCTGGGGCCTCTTCTCCCCCCTCCCCGTCATACAGCATTTTGTCATGGGCGCCCCCCCCCCCCCCCCCAAAACAAAATCCTGGCTACGTGCCTGACTGCAATGAAAGGTGAAGAATGCGAGTGAATAACAATGTTGCAATGGTGGCATCGCAGCTTTCTTTTTCATGTAGATAGGACAGCATAACCTGCTTGGGGCTTCGTCCCAGTTTCCACTAGCACCGAGGTATCACGTGCCATTGTTAGGGCTTTTTGTTCCATCCGCAGAGGCTGCTCGGCTGGCCCTCTGCACAGGCCGCAGCCTCTGCAGACACCAGCTGGCCGGGGGACCGGTAGCTGTGCGCTGCTGCGGCGGCAGCTCCGCTCAGTGGGGCTTTAGAATTCTCCGGTGTGCTGCGCGTGTCGCAGCCATTCTAAGAGCCGTTCAGTAAAGGGAATTTATTTTTTTTTATTTATTTTTATAATGCAATTAAATGCAAAGGTGCAAGCGAGCTGGACAAGAATGACGAAAATAATCCCTGGAGAAGGGGAACAAGAGGGACAAAGGACAAACATAAATCTCCAAACACAGCTAGGCGACTGGTGAGCGTCTGAAAAAATCCGCTTGGTCCGGGCATCGAACCCGCGACCTCTCCATTACAGGTGGAGCGCTCTACCAACTGAGCTAAGCAGGGGTTAGACGTCAGTAGAGCAAACGGGTTTTATCAGCTGCCACCAGTCTAACACCAACAAGGGTGAAGCTTGCAAATTTGCAAATGCAAATTCGTCTTCGGAATTTCTTTGGCGTTTTTCGCAGCTGCAAGCGATGCCGGCTCCACTCCATGGGACCTGTTAATGCTTTCGCATTAAAAAAGAAACACTTTCCATTCTCTATTTTCTTCATTTAAGAAGTTTTGTTTCAGTGATTAAAATGCCAATAAATATTCAAATATTATTTTCAGAAATCATCTCTGAGGGTATACTGTAAACGACTTATTTTTCGCGGGCTCAATATTTCGGGATTTAGGTCAAAGTTGAAGTTTTGGAATAATTCGCGAGTTTTCATTTTCACGACGCGGTGGGATCTTAACATAGATTCAAATGTGTTTACATTTTACCGGAATTGTTCGCGAGACCTAATTTTCGCGAATTTTAGGTAATTCGCGAAAATAGGTCCTCGCAAAAATTAAGTCGTTTACAGTATATACCTCAGTCTTTGCAGCAGGGCTGCCAAAGAAATTACTCTTTTTTGAATTCTGACAACCTCAGCTGATTTTGAACTCTTTCCTTTCTTGAAGCCGCCCAGAGAGTGATTCAGGGAAAAAGCGTAATGCTGTGTATGTAGTAATTAAAACTCGTCGCCAAAATGTTGTATTAAAGAAAATCCTCGTCGCCATAAAAGAAAAGTTTATTGAAGAAAAGAAGAATCCTCCGCCCCGCGTTTCCTTTTTATTTTCACACCCGTGAAAATAAAAAGGAAACGCAGGGCCGAGGCGGCCTGCTAAAAAGGGATGCAGTCTCACATGCCGAAGCGAGGTGATGCGGCGGGCGCCGGCAGGGCCCAAGGGCGGGAACGCCCGGAGGAAGGAGACGTCCACTAGCTTCTGGGTCCAAACACATACTACTTTATTTAGGGGGAAACAACCCGGGGGCATGGCCCGATGGGTGTCCACTAGCGCCGTCTGGCCACGGGTATTGGTGTGGCAGTTAGTGGCGCCACCTGGTTAGTGTGGCGAGAAAGAACTAAATGAATAAACTGAAATACTACACTTTCCTTTCCTTAAAAAAAAAATAAACACCTATCCTTCCCTCTCTTAGGACAAAAAATGGGAAGGCTGTCTGTACAAAAGCAGCTATAGTCTGAGACAAAAGCAAACGGCCGCACTTCCTCCGACGCCCGTCGAAGGAGTGACATCTGTGTGCAAATCACTCCTCCGGCGCCGGAAGTGACGTAACGGAAGTGACGTCACTCTGTTAATTATTAATAGCTAATATAAATTATTACTACATACAAAATATAACGTGCCTTTAAAAATAAGTACAAATAAAAATAAACCCGTTTGATTTTAATGTAGCTTTACAGTAAAAGGTCACGTCATCAAACATTTTTGTCACAACATTTGTTTATTTACAACTTTTTAAACGCAGCCTGACAAAAGTTGTGAGTTATAAAAAATAATATTAATGTATATAAATACATTTTTATTGTCTTTGTGTCACGTGACGTTATTATTGTGGGCGTGGCTGCCGTGGCCGGCCCTAGCGCGTGCGTCGCGTGTCGTAGTGTGCTCCGAATCGGCTGTCCCTTGCACGCTCCTCCAGCCCGGGCGCTCGTCCTGTGAAAAAAAAACGTCTCGCAGCTGATCTCGTGCCCGTAGCCTTCGTTACACTGCCAGCGAGCGGAACATAGCACGACGCTCAATGCTTTCTTGCACCAGCGTGACCGGCGGTAGTGACGGCCGGCCGAGTGCGCCCGCGCGCTTAGATGGGCGTTCGCTGTTGCAAAGACCTTAAACGTGACCAGAATCATTGATTATCGCACCTAATTAGTAGTTTTCAACGAGCCAACAGCTGAGTTACGTCAAGGTTCTCAGTTACAGGTGGTAAGTGTGCGTAACCCAGCTGCAAGAAGGTTGAACGGATAGGAGCGACCCCCGGGACCCCCCGCGGAACCCCGGGAGGGTCGTTGCGGGTACGCCAGTTAGATTTGAAACTGGGTCCACTTGGAGGCACTACTACTGAGATATGCCGGTTCCAGTTGGGAACCAATGGGGACCTAACTGGGAATCAACTTGAAGCGAAGAATTGTAACTGGGATTTAACTCAATTTGTAATCATGCATATATTAATTTTACATATATTATGCATTTGTTCTTTGTGTTTGTTTTTATATAGAACCGGATTTTGTTTTTTCTTCTGAGGCTGATTTTTGTGTAGGTGTTGACACTTCCGCCTTCGATCAAACCGAGCAGTACTGAAAAGGTGTGCCCACCATATGACACACTCACGGTTGAAGCTGACCGGACCACTCGGTCACATATGTTGCCTGGCCCTGTCACTGCAGTAGAATGCGTAGAGTGTTATCAGAGTAGAATGTGATACGTGGTAATAAAACCCGAGACTCAGGGACACAGAAGCGGACGAATGTACGAATGTGATACTCGACTCATTCAGTGAGCGCGTCGCCCTCACCGTCCTGCAACTCTATTAAATAGCAGCGTATACTCTCTGTTGTGTCTACAAGCTGATCCTGGCTGCTGGTAGACGAGGACGAAGAGGAAGGGGGATACGAATGGAGCACGAGGTGGAGCAGCTGGTTTTTCTGTACTGTCTGACATAGGCGTTCGTATTAAAAACACAATTGGTGCAGTCGACAGTACTCTAGGACTCCTCCTAGAGTCTGAACTTTCCCTAGAATCTGCTCTTGCCATCGCCTCTCAGGTTGAGCAAGCGATGAAGGAGGCCAAGCTCTTGACAGAAGAGGGATCCAGTTCACAAGTTGCAAAAATAAAAGCCAAAAATTCGAGGGCAAGTCCCAGCAAGTCGTCCGGCACTTGTTACAGATGTGGGTCACCGCACCACATGGCGGACCATCCTAAGTGCTGGCAAAGAATGAAGCTTGCAGAAAATGCAACAAGAAGGGACACTTCGCCTCCGTTTGCAAGCAGGGAGTTTCACAAGCAAAATCCCATGTACGAAGAGTGGAACAAGCGCACGACCAAGTCCAGGTGCTAACTACCAGCTTTACCAAACAATCGGTTACGTGTGAGATACATCTGGCACATGTTCCCACCAAACGTTTAGTCGACACGGGTTCATCCGTTTCAATCCTGCCAAAAGACGTCTACCGAAGACACTTCCACTCTTACAAGTTGGAATGTTCGAGTACAACACTTCTGGACTACTTTGGAAAAGACATTCCCGTTCTGGGGAAATTCGACGCACCGGTGCAGTTCGCTCAGACACGCGGCACCTGCACATTTCACGTCATATGAACAGGCGCGGCTGTCATGGGCCTATATGCCTTTCGTGCATTGGACATCCAACTAAACTTTGCTCCTCCCACCGGAAGACAGGTGGCAACGGTCTCCGCGAGAAACCTTCCAGAGATCACACAAGACTTCCCCCATCTGTTCTCTGAGGGATTAGGTCATGCGAAAGGATTTGTACATAAGGTAAAGACAAAAGATTCCGTCGCTCCTTTCCAACAAAAGCTACCAAGACTACTTTTCGCAGTGCGGGAGAAAGTTTCTGAGGAACTGGTGAAGCTGGAACACTCCGGGGTTATCGAGCGCATCGATGCTTCGGAGTGGGTGTCTCCCATCGTAGTGGCCCGCAAAAAGAATGGGCAGATCCGGCTCTGTGAAGGCCTATGCAAGCCAAACACTGCAATAGTTTTGGATTCCCACCCTCTACCGTGCCCCGACAAACTTTTTCATCAGCTTTCCGGTGCCCACGTCTTCAGCAAGCTAGACCTCTCATTGGCATATCACCAGTTGGACCTGGCAGAGGAAAGCAGAGACCTAACGGCGTTTGTGACGCATGAATGTCTCTTCAGGTTCACCAGAGTATGTTTCGGGCTGGCATCCGCCGCCCCTGCCTTTCAAAAATGATGGACTACATACTCTGAGGTACTCCAGGTACCATCGTCTACCTGCATGATGTACTTATTTTCGGGCGCACAAGAGAAGAGCATGATGCCCGCCTGAGGCAAGTTCTTTCACGCCTTCAAGATGCAGGCTTGAAACTAAACCAGCACAAATGTTTTTTTTTGCAGTCCAGCAGCTTCAATTCCTAGGACACGAGCTGACACCGCAGGGAATCAAGCAATGCGAAGGTAATATTGAGGCTATCATGCAGGCTTCACCCTCCACAAACATAACATCACTACGATCATTACTCGGCCTGCTCACATATTACCTCAAGTTTGTACCAAACTTTGCGACCATCGTGGAGCCTCTGCACGTGCTCCTGCAGAAGTATGTTCCCTTTTAATGGAAAAAGGCACAAAAAGAGGCATTCACTGCTGTGAAGGATCTGATACGAAACAGCAATCCACTGACTTTGACATGGTGCTGCCCACCGTCGTCACAACGGATGCATCTAATTACGGATTAAGCGCGGTTCTGCAGCAAGTACAACCGGAAGGAATTCGAACGGTGTCGTTCGCATTGTGAAAACTTTCAAGCGTCGAATGCAACTACTCTGCAGGGGAGAAAGAGGCATTGGCGTGCCTTTGGGCCTGCGAGAAATGGCGCTTTTTTCTCTTCGGGCGCCATTTCACGCTCAAGACAGATCATCAGGCTCTCAATACTTAGCTTTCTACACGAGGATCCGGTCGACATCCAATGAGGATAACCAGGTGGGCTATGAGACTCCTCAGGTATGACTATGAGGTACATTACCAGAAAGGAAACAAGAGTGTCGTAGCAGACGCACTGTCACGCCTGCCTACTCCGAATCCTTCGGATTGCAGCAAGTTTAGTGACAACGAGGAAGAATTCACTTGCCGGTATGCAATCTATGCACAATCGATCAAGAAGAAATCAAGAAAGAAACCAGGCAGGACCCTAATTTGCCTCGAGTAATCCAGTGTATCTGCACTGGATGGGGTCACGAGGAACAATGTGATAAAGTACTATCTATATACCACAAGTTGCGAGAAGAGCTTTCCTCCGTGGATGGCTTACTACTACGTGGTGAAGTGTTGGTTCCACCTATTTGGCTACGGCATCGACTCATTATCTAGCTCATGAGTCGCGCCCTGGAATTGTGCGGACGAAGCAGCGTCTACACCAGCACTTCTGTTGGCCCAGAGTGGACATCGAGGTCGACACCTACATTAGAGACTGCAACACCTGTCAGACGAATGACAAGACAGCTGTGACGGCAGCGGTACCCCTACAACCAGTTACATTCCCATCGGGTGCATGGAAACAACTAGGAATAGACATTGTCGGACCTTTTTACGAACTTCCATCGCAATTCAGATTTGCAGTCGCCCTAGTCGACTACTTCAGTAAGTGGCCAGAGGTGGCTCTTTGTAACGAAGTTACGGCTGAAGCTGTACAGTCGAACCTCGATATAACGAACTTCAATGTAACGAAATCCTCGATTTAACGAAGTATTTTATTTTTCATAATTACTTGCCCATAGACCCCATGTATTTTTAGTCCCTATATAACGAAGTCTATTTTGCTGCTATTTCAATATAACGAAGCGCCATTGCCATAGAAGGCAATAAATAAATAGACTCTAAAAAACAACTTCGCAAAAAAATTGTGCTTAAAAAAAAAATTATGCGCAAACGCGAGCGCTTGATAGGTTACTTCACGGGGACAGGCCTTCCAACGTTCCTAGGCTGCCCGAGGATGCGGCGCCGGTAGCGCCGGCGAGGCATGCGGCAAAGCGGATTCCGCGAGGCTGGCCAGAAAATGCCGAGCAAAAAGTTAACACAGCATAACAGCATCACCACTGACATTCACTGATCATCATAGTCCACTGTACCGCGGGTACCGCGGGTAGCGCGGGAGCCAACTTCAGCGGGGGAGCGACGTGATGGCGCGACCGCGCGACCAGTGCCATCTAGGCGAAGACCGAAAAGACCGATTATCGTTATAATTATTATGCAATCAAATGCAAAGGTGCAAGCGAGCTGGACAAGAATGACGAAAGTAATTATCGTCTTGCGAGCGTGATGTAAAGCAAAGGCGCAAGCACACTGTGGGCGCAAGAGGGCAAGTAAACTGTGCGGTCAAGAGTGCTGTGTAGGTTGGAAACATTGGCACCGCCTAAACTAAACAGCTTTATTTTTCAACCGGGCGGGCGGTTCACTGACGTGCTTGCTGCCATAAGGAAAGGTAAAGTTCTTTCTTTGGACGAGAAAGCAAACGTTTTGGACGCCATCCTGAAGAAACTGCCGAGATCACGAGCACTCGGGAAGTGCTCGACGCAATGGACGTACTGAGGAGGTACACGGCGTCGCATGGGCAGCAAGATGCCGTGCAAGCGCTCTGGGCGCTCGAACGCTGTATGACGCCGCCGACGCCGCTGCTACTGTCGGACAAGGCGCAAGCAAAACTCGCAGACTACTTTGCCCCTAAATAAATGTCATTTTCGGTGAGTTTTCATACCCGTAAAATGTTTCGGAATTTTTTTTTTTTTTTCGCATGCTAAAGCTAAATTTCGATTTAGCGAAATTTCAATGTAACGAAGTAAATTGCGAATTTTACCGACTTCGTTACATCGAGGTTCAACTGTATATGAATTCCTCATTAGAATCTTCCACCGGGAATATATCCGAAGGTGATTGTTTCTGATCATGGCCCATAGTTTGAATCCCGCATATTCCAGGAGTTCCTGAAGTCCAGAGGGATTTACCACCATCGGTCTCCGACATACCATCCACAAGCCAATAGTCAGGTTGAGTGCTTCAACCGAGTGCTTAAGCAGTACGTCCAAACTATCCTGCAGGAACAAACCAACGTTCGTACAGGCCTTGAGGAGTTTCTGGGTGTCTACTGAAGCACACCACATGCAGCGACGAAGCTCTCCCCCGCTGAGCTCATCCACGGACGTAAAATGCGTACCCGTATGGACATCGTGGGCTTCCCAAGTTTTGACAAGCCCGTTCCCATCAAGATGCAGCAACTCCGCCAACGCATTGCTGATTACCAGAAGCACAGCAAGCAATACACAAATGATAGGCGAAGAGCCAAACCATTTACAGCGGGTGTAGGAGATTATGTCTGAGATTATGACCGAAGGGAACACCATCATTTGACCCCTCTGAAAGAATTCATGAAGCTGTGGGGCCAAGCACCTTCTCTGCTTATTCTTCCATCTCTTTTACCTCTATCCCCCCATAGATTGGTTGATCCTTTCTTTTTACTTTCCCTCCACAATCTTTCATTTATTAATCATATTTCACACAAAGACCACCATCTCCTTCTCATTAAAATTTGCTGATGAAACCTTAAATTTTGTATAATTATTCAGAAAAAATTATGTATGAAAGGGCAAAGCCTGCGTCAGTCGAGCTGGAGTCCTATGCGAGGCTAGGGTAGCTTATGTGTCTGTGCAAGGGAATGATCGATTGAACTGGTGAGTATGGGATAGCTGGAGATGACTTCCTGAATGTAATTATTGTTTCAGAGGTTAGATGGTACTGAATTGTGGCGATTATTAATTATTAAATGAACTCTCCAAGTGTAGGAACTATTAAACAGGCAAGAAATAAAAAGAAAACATTATTCTAGTACATCGTTACTTATGCAACTTTACATTTTAACATTTGAAGTGTTCCTCCACCACAAAGTTTTATTATTATTACTGTTTTATATTGATTTAATCATTCAAATCTATACCACCATGTGTTTTCTTTTACGTACACATTGCATGCTGAGTACAGAGTTTTGGCTGAAGCTAAGACGTGTTTTGTACACCATTTATTTGTACTAACCTTATAATTGGGAGGAAACATGTGCTTCATCACAATAGCAACATTGCTGAAGTAGAGGTTTCAAGGAACAAATACAATTAACTTGGAAGTCTGCTTGCCCCTGGAAGGACATTTTTCTATGACATCTGTGCAGTAAAAAGCCCACAAGCGTGCTTCTAATTAAAAACACACGCTATCCAGAATAGCGCAACTCGCAAAAGCGGTTCTTCCTACGAGAATGTGCCTTGTAGAACAGTTTGAAACTCAGAAGAGTTTGTACCCTGGAAAGAGGGTTTCCCCCTTCTATTTGCTGTACGGCGAGAAAGCGGCGGACCAAGTAACTCGCAAGTGCAATTCCCCTTGCACATATTTTCCTTGTGGGAAAGCGCAGAACCAGCATATGTACTTGTCAGTTGCAGTAAGATGGGAAAGCAGTAGACCTAACGTTCCATAAGCGTGCTTCTCCCTGAAACACCGAGTTTTGCAGGAAAGCAAAAAACCCGCAAGTGCACTTCACCTTACGAAGTTGTGTACTGCGTAAAAGCGACCTAGAAATAATTCTTCATTATCTACATTTACTGCAAGAAATCCATGCGCGAATCTCATCCTCCGAAGAGCACTTATGGCAATAGGCCACATTGATTGACTGAACATGACTTTATAACTAACCAAATTACAGATTTCTCACTGGCGAAATTAGAAAAAGAAAAAATCATTGATTAGCTTTAAACTGTTTTCTCAAAATATTTTTTTAAAAGAAATATAACTTCTCTGGAAATAATAAATACACTAGAATATGCAAGATCAACCAGAGGCATATACTTCAGTCTGTCTGCCTGATTCTATACCTCTCTCTGCTGGTATTTGAGTTTGTATGCTTGTTCACGCACGCAGTTCTTTTGTTGATTCTACCCTTTCCCTTGTTTTGCTATACCTGAAGAACGAGCTGAAAAGTAGAGAGAGCGTTCAATTCTACAATTTACTTGTGCCTCGAAGAAGTCTTATATTTGCTCGTTATCCCCATATCAATATTACTTGATAATTATTTTACATGGAATGAAAAGATAAATACACCTGAAAACAATAAAATAGTTGAGGTTCCAGAGGTAAAATTAATGTTTTTTTTTAAATATCTTAAAATGTTTGATTTGAAACATCGGTATTCAAATCATACTTGGGTAGTCATTTAATTAAATTACTGTAATTTAATTACTTTTCTGGTAATTTGTAATTCATTACTTCCTGCTAAAGGGAGCTGCAATTGTACTTTATTTGCTTTTTAGCATCAGTAATTACAAACTTTGAGGCATAATTACAATTACTTTTGCAAGGATTTCCGGTGCCAACCGGAAATCCTTGCATCATCATCACTGATGACGACATCAGTGACGTTACTGATGACGTCACCGACATCAGCATCGTCATCATCACTGATGATGTCATCAGCAAAGTAATTTGTAATTGCAATGAATTATTTCTCAGGTAGTACTAATTGTAACTGTAGTTAAACTACTTTTGGAGCAAAGTAATTGTAATTAAATTACATTTTAGAAGTAATTTACCTGTATGATTAAAGTTGTGGTCTAAATCATGATTTCGATTTAAATCAACTTGATTTTTATCCTCCACCCTGTCGATATGTGCGTCAGTGCATGACCACTGCCAACCATTTCATTTGCAGCATGCGACATTGAGCCCTCAATTCTTTATACGAGGGCAAAGGGGGATGGCCAAGGGATGAAGATGGGCTGAACAATGTTTTTCCAACATTTTGTTGATATACTATTAGATAACTTTGCACTCTGCAGGTGAAATTCGGTACGGTCTGCTTTTCTGGAATCGATCGGATGGACACTGAATCTATAAGTCGATTGAATCAGGATGTCCCATGCAGGAACCAAACGGTTTAATTTTTTTATAGCTAACTTACTAATATTGTAATATTGCTGCTTTTATGCTTCAAGTGTATAGATAAGTGGGTAGCACAAATGCTCAGAAAGAGTGGCAGTGTCATGTTCTTTATATAGTTGATTATAGTGGAGACGAGCTTCTGGAAAAGTATTTGCGACTCTGTGTAGGTGTCAATCAGGCAAAGGCAAACGCTGTCTTGTACCGCAGAGACACGAGGAATTATGTTACACCACTTTTCTTTGCAAATAACGATTCGGCAGCGCTACAGCGATAGTAGATAGTGCTGGCAAAAAAGGGCTGTCATTTGTGGCCCTCGAATTAGGAGGGTCAGCAACAGGTTTATAATAATAATCATCTTTATTTTGGGTGCCATCAGTCTTTATCTTGGATGCCCCGTGGTGCACCAAAACAAACAATAAAACCAACAAACAAAAAAATCCTAAACACACTTATAAAGTTAACAAACAAATAAATGTAAGATTATCCAAATGGCGACGGTACATTGCAACAGATGCAGATATATAACGGTGAGATGGAGCGATGGCATCATATGACTGAATCCGAGAGACGCGAGGTATTGCACAGTGAGCACACATAAAAGCATACGAAATGTCTGGTTACACATGAAGGAACATGAAACAGTTCTGCTCTAATTTGCCTGTAGCTGTTTACAAAGGCATTGGGGGACATCTTCACAGACTCCTTCTTTAAATAGGGTGGACATGCCTGCAAGAAGCAGTAACATCATTCCACATCGCATAGGCTGTAACTATTTGCTATTACCGATGTGCAATAGGTGTTTGTTGCCCGTAGTAATTACTCTACATGTGATGTGCACGAATTTGTGGCTCCGGTGTCGACCAAGGCAATGAATTTGTGAGCCAAATATTAATGTCTTATTATTGTCACTCCCAATAAAAGGAATTTCCTTGCATCTTGTGGAAGTGCTACCTGGGCTCCGGATCATTTGTTTCCTGCAGTATGGCACCCAGGCCCAATCCCATGCCATTCAAGAAAGAAAATTGAGACGGCACGTGCAGTTGCCTGGTAGAAAAACAGCTTTTCTACCAGGCAACTAGAACCCAGTTGTCTGGTAGCTGTGATGCTTGGCCGAACAATGCAAACAAAGAAATTGTTAGCTATCTGGGCCAGCAGCCTCTGAAAAGCATTCATTTAAGGATTAGCAGGAAAATAAGAATAAAGTGTTGGTTTCAAACTTTTGGACATAAAAGGAATAGAATACTAACTCCAGACGACAACTACTTATTTCAACCAGCAACAAAATTCATCACTGTCATTGCTGGTTGAAGGAAGCAGTCCACTGTAGTTTCTTTACATTCTTTGTGTTGGAAAGTTTTTGTACAATCTACTGATATGGCCACACATCCTTTAACAGTAAAACAAATTTTTTTGAAAATGCTGTAAACAAATGCCTCCAAAGCGCACTTCCAGCTTGTCGGAGTAATGAACCACGTCTCTGCAAACTGTGGTGTTCTCATACAATGCTAGTATCAAGCTTAATACTTTGCGACAATGCTCTCGTGTTAAGCTTTTCCTTGTTGCACCAGTACACGCGGAGAAGCACTCATGCTCTCGCTGTAAGTTTTCCCACATCGCACTGGTGCATGTGAAAAGCACCAGCTCTTTTTTGGTAACCTTCTCCACGCTGCGGAGAAATGCCAGTGCTCTCGCAGTTAGCTTTCTTACGTTGCTCTGGTGCACGCAGAGAAACACCGGGCATTATTTGTGGAGTGATCAGAAAGGAAAAAAGGGGCCCATGTGCGCTAGCTATTGTTGGGGCAGGATTGATATCAAACGCAGTGTGTTGATGTAACTACTAAGGTATAAGACAAATTGGCACCCCACCAAATGTAAGTAAACAACATCAAACTCGATTTGTAATGCAGAACAGTTTATTCACATTATAACACAAAATTCTGATTTCCTCGAAGCACTTCAGACTCGGAAAGAATCATCGGACTGTAGCGCCTAGTTGTTGGTTTCTTCAGAGCCAATTTACACAAGTAGCAACTTGCTCAGTTTTCAAGGGGCCTTGTTTTTGGAGCCTTCTTGTTACCAGATGTGAGGCCCACGAACTTTTTGCTATAATATCCCCAGCCTCTTAGAAAGACTATATGTCGTCAGATTAACAAAACTTTGCTGGAAAAGTCGGAGAATTCTGAAGAGACAACATGGCACGGTCAATAGGGCACCCTTGATGGTCCAGCCGTCCCACGAGCGGGTCCCTGGCATTGCCTCCTTGTGGTCCTGCTGGATCTTGGCCCTGGCCATCTTCTCCAGGATGCTCCGTACTTGCTGGCCCATGAACCCAGCGAGGACCTGCACACAGTACTTGACATTAGCACCAAAGCTGATTGTCAGCTGCAGTCACCTCACTCGTTCAAATTATTAAAGATGTTGCCTTGAAGATTTCACAGAAAAGGTGCTGCGCCTTTAGCTTTACATACAAGGCACCTATGCCAAAACGTCTAACTGGGACCGGTTGGCATCTCGACTGGTTACAACTGGAACTAACTGGTCCCAAGTTGGAATTGGCTGTTACCAATAGGAGTGCAACTGGGACTAGCTGAGGGGTCAACTGGCTTGACTATGCCCAGATGGGGAACGGGTAGGGGTAACTGGGACCAGTTAAGGAGTTAACTGGTTGGAGGGATTCCCAGGGGAAGTTTTAATTGTTTTCCCATTCCCTGTTGGGGTTCACATGCCGTGTCCATTTTGACAAGATGGGGGTGTATTGATCTTTGCTAGTGAAGGAAAAAAAAACTTAAATAGATAGATTTACAGAAATGAATAAACCTTTAATTACGAGGTATACATTTATGGATTTAAAAAAATATGTCGAATTTCAATGTACATATCCTTTTATAAATTGCAATATAATTAGTGGCATAAAAAATATTTACTTAAATCAACATTTATGTACATGTATAAAAATGTATTAAGCATTGAAGCAAAGACCTACTCTTTTTTTTTTAATCGGACCCAGCAGGCCATTGTGACACGCATGTGGATTAGTTTTACGCATTGTCGACAGATGGCACATGTGACGTAGTGAAAAATCACCAATCATGATTTTTAACGATGATGAAGTTGAGAGGCTGAAGGTACAGAATATTACAGTTGAGAAAGCTAGTAAATACAAGTATCTAGGAGTATGCATATGTGATGGTGCAGAATATCTCAGTGAGCATGAAAAGTATATAATAGGTAAGGGCAACAGAAATGCAGCTGTAATGAAAAATAGAGCACTTTGAAATTACAACAGGTATGAGGTGGTGAGAGAGATTTGGAAAGGGGTCATGGTGCCTGGCTTGAATTTTGGAAATGCAGTGCTATGCGTGAAATCCGAAGTGCACGCGAGACTAGAAATAAAACAGTGCAGAGTAGGTAGGCTGGCTTTGGGGACACATTGCAAAACACCAAACCAGGGAGCTAGTACAAGGAGACATGGGATGGGCGTCATTTGAGAGCAGGGAAGCGGTGAGCAAGATAGAATTTGAGGATTGGTTGAGGCAAATGGATGGGTGGCAATGGGCACAAAAGGTTTTCAGCTATTTATACATGAGGAGTGTAGACACAAAGTGGAGACAGTGCACTAGGGAGTTAGGAGGACAGTTTTTAAGGCTATAGTGGACTTAGGAAGAGCAGGTGTCAGTTAAGGCCACAGAAAGAGATTGGTGGCTAGAGAGAATGCAGACAAAGACGGCTCTGGAAAACTATAAATTAAAGAAAACAGTTATTGCCAAAGAAAGCATTTATGACCATTCTAGGGGAAGCTCATTGTTGTTTGAGGCGAGGACGGGTGTACTGCAAACCAGAACACACAGAGCGAAGTACCAGGAAATGGATACAGTGTGCACTGCTTGTGGAGAGGAGAGACGAGACGGCTGAGCACTTGATACTCTGCTGTAAAGGGCTTCACCCTATGCCGACCGAAGAGAACATAGATTTAATAAAGTCATTGGGTTTTAGAAACAGCGAAGGAACAGTGGATTTCAAGACAGTAGAGATTACCAAGCAAATATTAAATGAATGGTGGCAGAAAGCGAGAGAAAACTAGGTATTTTCTTATTAACTGATGGCAAGGGTGTTTTATAGCCTCACTTTCTTTGCAGTGCGGAGTGAATATAGCTTTCACATTTAAATATTCTAAGCTTAAATGGTAAAACAGAATGGCTAGGTGGCGTAAGCTACCGCCCGATCCAAAGGGCTCAGCCGGATTCATCCATCTGTCCATCCAGTGGTCGGTAGAGAAGAAAAACCATCGCCGAAGTTGGTGTATTGATAAACGTGTCGTTATGAAAATGTCAAAACCATATCTGCGCTTCTTGCGACCCAACGGTGAACTTCGAGGGCAGAAAGATGCAGTTCAACGACCGGAGGGCACCCAGGGAGAAACCAGACAGAAGAGAAAACAGCCGCGGAGGGCACAATGGTAAAAATGGCGGAAAGTCTACCCGAACTGGCAGCTGTTGTGACACAAGCAATTGGAATTGTTTGATTGTAAGGTGGGAGCGCAACCGCATCCTATCAGGACTTCACCTGCGCAACGCGGAAATACGGGTGAGCACCTTTCTCCACGCGATGGAGAGAAGCTAGGGACGTCGTCACGGATGCTGACAGACGCCAGCGGCTAATCTTTCACCTCGCACAAATACTAGCTCTGAAAGGGCGATTCAATCGTCGCAATTAGCTAACGAGGCAACTGAAGCGGTCCTTAGAGCTACGCTGTGCTTCCTTCAACCCGGAAACGTGGACGTCACCGAACCTATTTATTTTCATTCTCGGTTTTTGACAATAAAGACTGGTCAACCTTCCAAGTTGTGCCGTGTTTCGTTGCTGGAGTTGGCACCGTTCTGTCAACCAGTTGAATCCAACCAGTAATTTAGCTCGCCACATGAGCGGGTCAATTTTCAGTTCCCCTCTTTACGGCGAGCCTTGCAATCGTTGCCGCCCTATATTCGCGCTCTTTAGTGCAGCGACATAACGCACGTGTGCATACCTTGTTGCCGATCCGGCTTGGGTGGACGCCGTCGCGGCCGACCCCCTGGTGCCACTCGTCAGCCAGCCCGTCAAGGAACGTGAACCCTTCCCTGCGACACAACTCTCGCAGCAGCGAGTTCACCACTCGGTAACGGTCATTCAAAGCCTCGATCTCTGCAGCGTGACTACGCTGCCATTCCAATGAGCAGAACCTATTCTCCCGTCTCGGAAGAACGGCAGAAAAGGCGATCTGCATCATTGGATTGCGTTCACAGATCTGGGCAGCTAGACGACGATACTTGTCGATGTTCACGCTGGCACTAATATGGGAATTATTAGTGCCAACGTGCAGGATGACAACATCAAAATCGGGTAGCCTCTCAGACACCTGGGAAAACAAGTGCTCGATTCTAATACCACTAAACGGCGCAACCTCAACAGCCAACCGACTATTCAATGGCAAGTACTGGGGCAAGTTACTTCACCATCGAATCGCCGGCTACCAAAACTCGAGGCACGTTGGGGGTGCGATCAAAGCTAAAATACAAAGAGTAGCACTAGATACAGAAAAATGTATTGCTAAAAAGAACAAGACAATGCTGAACAAAACGCTTCAAGGAGTGCGAAAAATCAGTCAAAATAGCTTGCGTGACCGGAGCCGACAGCAGCGCGGGCAGGACCCGACCACAGAAGACTACAGCACTACAGCGGCAGACGCACATGGTCGAGCAGATGTCATAACAAAGGCAACATCCGGGGCCGGGGATGATACGTTACTTCCGGCGTCGAAGGAGTGATTTCCACACAGCCGTCTCTCCTCCGACGCGACTACGTCACTTCCGGCGTCGGAGGAACGATTTGCACACAGGTCCCACTCCTCCGACGCCCGTCGGAGGAAGCACTTCCAAAGCAAACACCACAGGGGAAAGAAAAGACTGAACTGAGAGTATCAGTTAAAGTGTTCAATGGAGACAAAAATGAAAAATGCAAAGCATAGTTTGACAATTACGACAATGGCGCCTAAAGACCCGTTCACACTCTTGCAACCGAGTACGACCGAGAGAGACAAGATCGGTTTTTAAGCCTTTTGCGATCTCTTAGGACCAGCCCCGCTGCAGCGCATCCGGTCCTAAAAAAACCGGTCTGGTCTCTTTCGGTCGTACTCGGTTGCAATAGTGTGAACGAGCCTTAAGTGACGCGACAAAATGCAGTGTAAAACACATGACATCTAGTAAGGCTGAATCTTAGGGCAAAATGAAAATTGGGCAAAAGACATTTGGCAATGAAACAAAAATTAAGGCAAGACACTGGGCGAGTAGCCAGTTATACAATTCTTCCTACATGCTGCAGGAAATAAAAGCGAAAACTTCACATAAAAAAAATGTTCATGGACATGTAGTAGCATTCGAAGTAGTTGTCTTCTGAAATGTCTGTCACCACACACAAAAAAAAAAACAAAAAAATTCACTGAGGTTGGTTCTGGTTAGTGTCCATTGATTCCCATATACACTTGTTGAAATTAACTTAAAAGGTCCTTTAGAGTCATCACATAGGCTTTAAAGCGTCCTGGCAGTCGCCGAGTTCGACGTGGGTGACTCTCTTGTAGGGTAGTGGATGTGTCGAGACCCTGGCCTTGGGTTTCTGGAGGATCCAACGGGGGTGTTGGCTCACTGCCTGATGCCAATGGCACTCTCACTGGGGACGGCGCTACTACCGGTTCTGGTGCACCTTCGAAGGAGGTGCCAGAAGCTGCACCCTCAGTGGCCGTCTCTGTGCGGCTGGAGGACCAGCTGGCCTCTGACCAACTGTTGTCTGGCGACGTCCCAGGAGTCAGGCTCTGCTCAGGGGACTGAGCATTCTCCTCGGGCACAGGTTGCACCTCTGCAAGACCCTCGGGGAGGGGACTCCCAGCTGGAACAGGATCCTCAGGAAAAGGAGGAGGAACCTCGGGGCTCAGGCCAGAGTCAGGACGTTGACCCTCAGGGTCTGGATTGGTGGTGTCCGGGCTGGCCGGACCAAGAACAGGAACAGGCGGCTCTGGGGGAGCCGGCCGGACTGCAGGCGGAACAACTGCAGGGAAAAAAGGGGGGGTCCGGGGGGAACAAATCTTCCCAGAACCAAGACGTTCTTGTTGACGAAGGTTGGAGAGTTGTGTGCGTTAACTTCGAAGCATGCCAGGTGTAGCTGGACCCACTTGGTCTTGGATCTTCTGGGGAGAAGCATGCTTCATCTGTAACTTTCCTCTGTGACAAGGTTTGTTGACCTTAACGGTCTGTCCAGGAATGAATGTAGGTCGCTTGACAGCACGTCTTCTGTCTGAGTATATCTTCATTCGTTCTTGATATTTCTTGATTGTCTGTGGAAGCCTTTGGACCTTGGGACTTGTGGGTCGGGGACTGGACACCCCGAAAGATGAAGACGGTTGCGATGGTTCCTGCTGTGAAGCAAGAACGCAGGAGTCTCTCCTGTCGCAGCATGACGAGTGGCACGGTACACTCCCAAGTATTCCGTGACGGCGTCTCGGAGGTTGCGTTGCTGTACGACAGCCAACTGAATGGTAGACTTCAAGACGCGGTTGAAGCGTTCCACTTGTCCATTCGCTTGAGGATGGTACAGGGATGACCTGAGATGACGAATACCCTGATTCTTGAAAAATTCTGTAAATTCCCTGGATATGAACTGGGGGCCGTTGTCAGTGACTATTTCTTCTGGCAGCCCCTCTCATGCGAAAACAGTCTTTAGAAAGTCTATCACAGACGCAGTCGTGACGTTGTGGACACTCATGACCTCTGGCCACTTGCTGTGGTAGTCCACAAGCGTTACAAAGAAACGTTTGTTGCGTGGAGCGCGTTCGAACGGACCAACGATGTCCATACCTAACTTCGTCCAAGGACGAGATGGAAAACCAACTGGCTGTAAAGGTGCTTGGAAGGTCTTTGCAGGTTTGTCCGTACACTGACAGATGGTGCAATGTTGTACATATTGTTTGATGTGTAGAGATACTTGAGGCCACCAGTACAGTTCTTTGATGAGGCCTGTGGTCCTCGTGATCCCTTGATGCGTCTCGTGCACTATCTCGATGACCTGGTCACGTAGACTGGTCGGCACGACTGTCTTTTCGGCATTAAACAGCAGTCCATCCACCTGGGACAGCTGTTCTCGGACTGCGAAGTAGGGCTTGAACCCTGGAGGCAGCTTGTCTTCAGCTGGTCACGTTCAAGAGATGCACTCCATGACCTTCGGTAGAATGGGGTCACGAGCTGTCGCATCTTGGAAGTCACGCTGGTTTAGTGAGGCGCAGACAATAGAAACCACTTCTTCAGGAAACTCTGTGCCGTTTTCGATGTCCTTGACGGGCAGACGGGAAAGTGTGTCTGCGATAGTGTAGTCGGCTCCCTTGCGGTACTCCATGATGAAGTTGTAGTTGAACAGACGAGCTGTCCAACGGCTGATGCGTAACGGTCGGACTCCGGTGCCCTGCGTAGACATGAGGGTGACGAGTGCGCGATGGTCGGTGCGGATGGTGAATTGTCTTCTCCATAGGTAGGTATGCCACCTCTCGCACGACCACAAGATCGCCAGGGCCTCCTTTTCTCCCACGGAGTACCTTCGCTCGGTGTCCGTCAAGGAACGGCTTGCAAAGGCCACGGTCTTGAGCTTCTGCCCGTGCTGCTGTTGCAGAACTGCTCCAAGGCCGTAGTTCGAGGCATCGGTTGACACGATGACCGGTAACGTCGGGTCGAACATCGTTAAGATGGGTGCTTTCTGGAGAGCTGTCTTGACTTCTTGGAAGGCGCTCTCGACATCAGGAGTCCAAGAAAAAGAGTTGCCTTTGCGCAACAAACGACGCATCGGTTCGACCACTGTCGCGCAGTGTGGAATAAATTTGCTATAATACTCCACTAGACCGAGGAATGCCTTGAGTTGCGTCGGATCAGACGGTGTAGGGAAGTTTAGAACGGCTTCGGAAGGGGCGCGACGCCTTCCGCGGATAGACTATGGCCGAGAAAAGACAAGGTCGGAACGCGGAAAACCGCCTTTCGGTTCAGCTTCATGCCAGCGGACTTGATCCGTCGGAGAACTTCGCGCAGGTGCGCGTCATGCTTTTCAGGTGTCGATCCGTAGACGATCACGTCGTCTAAGTAGAACTGTACGCCGGGGCAGTCCTTGAAGATCTTTCACATTACTTGTTGGAACGCGGCTGGCGTGGAGGCCAGGCCGAAGCACTCTCTTGAAGCGAAATGAACCCTCATGCGTAATAAATGATGTGAGGTCTCGACTCTTGGGGTCGAGTCGCACTTGGCCGACGCGAGGTCGAGTTTGGAAAAGCAAGATGCTCCTTTGAGCGAGTTTAGGAGTTCATCGATATGCGGTAGTGGAAAAAAGTCGATCACGACCGCGCGGTTAGGAGCTCGTAGATCAACGCACATGCGGATACCGCCGTCTTTCTTCTTTACAACGACGATCGGCGAAACCCACTTGGAGGCGCTGATGCGCTCGATCACGCCCTGACGTTCGAGCTTCTGGATCTCAACCGTTACGGACTCGCGCAGCGTGAACGGTAAACGACGGAGTTTTGCCTGAACGGGCAGAACATGACGACAGACTGTGATGGTATGTGTCTGGTTTACGACCAGACCCAACTCTGACGAAAAAAGTTCTTCGAACTCCTCAAAACCGGGAGGAAGCTTAGAACAATCGGTCATCGATGACGGGGAGCGGTCACTTGAAGAGGTCGACGGACCTTGGGCTGTGGGAACAGCTGACGACGAAGTTCCAAAGGCACCAGAAAAGTGAGTGGACGGCCTGGAGTCCGTCGCGGACAATGGCTGCGGGACCTCAGCCTCGGTTAAATGTCCCGGGACGTCTAAACCGGAAGCAGCGGCGTCGATGTGAAAACACTTTAACGGTACGCCGGACAAGATCATCTTGAGGTCATGCACCGCGTACACTCCAAGTAGGGAACGACCGTTGCGTACAACGTAGAAAAGGATGGTCGCGAAGCGATCTTTGAACATGACGTTTGCGTGGAAGCATCCCAAGACGGGAATGGAACCCTTTAGATAGTGCACCAAAGTGCGCGGCGGCTTCGATAACTTGATGCGGCCGCTTCGATTAATGCGGTTAAAAGTGGCGTCCGACAGAAGGGAAACCTCAGCACCGGTGTCAATGAGAATAGAGAGAGGAAAGCCGTTCACCTCCACATCGGCTGTGAAGCTCCGGCGCTGAAGTCCGGGTCGTTGCTCCTGACGACCACCGGGCGACCCCACCGTGTAGCCGCTTGGCCGCAGCTCGTCGTTGTCGTCGTTATCCAAGAAGGTGGTGACGCCTCGCACGGAGGTGCCTGTCGGACCAGGCTGGCGACAGTCGTAGTAGCCGCGGGCAGAAGCCTGCCGCCCAGAAGGAAGGGCCAGTTGACGTTGATCCCGGTCGCTCCTCGGACGGCTTCGACACACATTTGCAAAAGTGTTCCACACGGCCACACGAGAAACATGTGGCTCCGGATGCTGGGCACTCATCTCGGGGGTGGCTTCACCTTCCACAGAAAAAGCATCCGTCCTCGCGAACGAGGAAACACACGCCGGGTGGAGGATCGCGTGGGCGCGCACCGAAGAACGGTCGGGAGGGAGCTCGCGATTGCCGGCAGTCTTGCTCTCGACGCGGCGGAAAAGGAGGAAGGGGGCGCTCGCGTCCCGACGAAGGAGGGGGAGGCTTGCGCCTCGGACGAGAGGAGCAAGATGGCTCGCATGTCGACAAAGAAGGGGGAGGAGGAAGACGCTCACGCCTCGGCGAAGATGGACGCGACCGTGCCCATCTTGAATCCGATCGACCACGTGCGGCGTGTTCAGACTCCGAGTCTAACGACAAGCGTCGGAAGAGATCGCAATCATGAGACGTCCGCTCAAACTGCTGCGCTAACTGAACAGCACGCTCGAGGCTAGGTGCGTTAGCTCCGCCGGACTCTCTGATTAAACGATCTTGGACTTCCCATTCCGTGTTACGGATCCCCGAAATAAACATATCCGCGACGCGGCTCTCCAAGGACTCTCCGTAGTCGCAAAACGATGCTAGGCGTCTGAGCGCCCCAAGATACTCGAGGACGGTCTCTCCTGGACCCTGGACCCTCGTGACAAACTTTCTACGCTCAACTACGACGTTTTGAGCGGAAGCGAAGTGGGTGTCCAAAGCGGACAACAAAACCTGGAACTCAACTTGTGCTGCGTTAACGGCTGGACCCGCTAGGTTAAACGCATCAACGACGCGATTTCCTTCCTCTCCTAAAAAAGACAACAAAATCGCCCTTTTCCACTTCGGCGGAAAATCCTCGGCGTCGATCGCCTTGAGGTGATTCAAGAAACCTCGCTTTCACGTCTGCCACGGCATTGACGGTTCGCCAGGCGTGGGGAGAAATTCGGCGGGAACGCGACCCTGCGCAGCCGCCATATTGGAAACAGCGGACAAAGGCGCCGTTCCTTGTTAAAAAAAAAAATACACGTCCCGTCTAGACGCAGAGTACGCTTCGGAGAAAAAAAAAAACACTGCGGTGGGCCGCCGTTATACTAGAGCTCCCGCCAAGGGAAAAAAACAGCACCGGCTGTGACGCGGTGGGTTACGAAATTCAAAAAAAAATAATCCCATGCTCGTTCGCCAAAATGTAGTAATTAAAACTCGTCGCCAAAATGTTGTATTAAAGAAAATCCTCGTCGCCATAAAAGAAGAAAATGCGGACACCCGTGAAAATACAAAGGAAACGCAGGGCCGAGGCGGCCTGCTAAAAAGGGATGCAGTCTCACATGCTGAAGCGAGGCGATACGGCGGGCGCCGGCGGGGCCCAAGGGCGGGAACGCCCGGAGGAAGGAGACGTCCACTAGCTTCTGGGTCCAAACACGTACTGGGTGATTTCAGAAAAGATCGACCAAAGGGTGGCTGGTCGACATTTTTAAATCAACTGATGTTTTTATATGACATTGTCTAGTGTCTGGTATAAACGAATCCACACTTAGTTTTGACCAGAAAAAAAAATTTGGAGACAAGAAAAATCGTAAGGCAGGGAGAGGTGGACAGTTGCAATAACGCGCACTGATGGAGGGGGCAAGTTTGAAAGTGAATAATTAAAACAATAAAATTAGGAGAATTTTAAAACTTTTTACAAACAAACTATGGGTACAACTTGCTTGTGATATAAAGTAATAATATTTATTAAAAATTTATTTAGTTTTTTAAAATTGCCAAACATGCCTGCTCGAACGACAAATGGCAAACTTTGGAAATCTGTATCTCATGAAATAATTTAATCATTATTACATAACTTGCAGAAATTATTTTACTAATATATGGCTATTATTGAAAAAATAAATAAGGTATCTGAGTGACACAATAGTTACAATATATTTAGGCAAACATGGGAAAAAAATCAAACAAAGAAAAATTCCAATGCGAATAAAAAAAAAACACCACCTTCGATTTTTTTTAAATTTGGGTACCCTGTTATACTCTATTTCGGCATTCATTTCTATTAAAAACATGTTGCATCATTGCACTGTGAAAGAAGAAACAACTCCCCAAAGTAGGGTCCTTTTTCAAAGCCTACACTTAGCTCTGTCCTATACAAGAAGTGACTCTGAGTTCCAGTTTCATGAAACTTGCACAAATCTTTTATATACATTTATTCAGATGAGGTCATTGATAAAAAGAGTGATCAGTCACACAGTAAAAGGGAGGAGAAACTATATACAGCATTTTACATAAGCGTACAAAGTCGTATCATATTAGAGACTAATGATTTGAGAAAAGATGATGCAGTGTGAAGTTGTACCTTCCGGTATATTTTACATCTAGAGTAAAATAAATAACTTTACTTCCACACACAAAAACAAAGATATGATAGTAAGATATTTAGGTTGGCTGTGTATTTACGATTACAAACAATTTCAGGTGACGGATGCCATAGTGCCTAACTGGAGCAGCTTCGATGTTCTCGGTGTATGAATGAATCGTGGCAAGCCGATATATTTTATCCTGCTCGAGGATAACATTTTGGGATTTTTTTTATAGTGATCAGATAAAAATTATTAGTAACCACCAACAAAAACAGTAGGTTAAATACCCCGTGAAGAAAAATGTGATAAATAAGATGTCCCTGCATTCAAAATGAGCAGTCCTTGGGAAATCAAATTCGGCACTTTACGCTAAGGTTTTCCTCGCTGTACCCATTTAATAAAGTTGCTTCCAAGCAGATCCGACTGTCCGTGCTACATATACGTCACAGGTCCCTTCTGTTGATGACATGCTGAGCCGCCACGCGTGCCAAGACTGAATGCCAGGGAAGGCGCGCACCGTCAGCCACTCTTCTTTTTTTTGTTCACGATACCGAACAACCTCATTTTCGTCCAGATATACAAGATGCACGCCTTTCAGTTTCTTTGATAGAACGCTCACCATTGTCCTGGCCGTCTGAATTGCGCTTACTGAACGTTCTCTCAGGTTGTTCAGCGTGGCCTGGTGCTTCACGAGTCCGCCAACTCCGTCACATGCATTTTTCCCATGTCCAGATGCAGAAAATAACCACTGGGCTTGTGGGCAATCGTCCTTTGCAAATTGGTGAAGCTGGTAGCGATTCTTGAAATGACTGGCGGCGCCGTCACTTACGTACGTCACGTACGAGTATACCGCAACGTTGTCTTCAACCCACTCCTTCACTTTTTCTAGAGCCAAGCAAGCGTGAGCGGCATCGTGACCAGGTCCTCACTGATGATGGCAAAGCTGTTTGTAGATTTTCTTGCCGTCACTACACATGTAAATATCGAAACTTGTTTTTTTTTCCAGTGATATGCTTGCACTTCGTCAGGAAGCACGATGGTCCAGTTTTCAGCAAAGTCAAAATGAAAGACAATGCTCCCGCGTTGCATGCACTGTTTTTCATCGTAGATCGCTTTACCTTGCGTTTGCCGGATATGGTTGTGAAGTACCCAACTTCCAACCGTCACTTGGATGACTTTTAGGAAAGTCTCAGGTTCCAAAGTTTTTTTTACAAGGTCGCCGGACTCCCATGTTGCAAGCACAATCTCTTCATCCTCCGGGATATCAAGTTCCTGGAGTGTAAGAAACTGGCCTTTTGGGCAGTGATCACAGTCTCCTTGAAGGCACAGTTCTGTTGCTGGGTCGCACAGAAATGCCGAGTTCATTTCACCAGTGTTGAATGTTGAGCCTGTAACGTTCTCTAGAGCGGCAGTACAAAGATAATAATTGGCGCAGCGCACACAAACGCACACTTCCTGGTGTGGAATACATTGGACCCATCTAGGGCGCAACGAATAAAATTTCGTTAGCCCAACGCCGGAATCGGGATGCTTGTCTTTGTATATACGGAAGGCCTCTCGTATTGAGCGTGTCATGAAGCACTTTGGCACGAACGTTTTCTCTCCGTTGAGCATGACAGAGATGACGTCCTTCTGGTTGGGACTTTGGCGCGAACATTGTAGCTCGTCTTTCGTGAAGTACTCTAGGGCAGCAGACAGGTTTTCAGGGCTCACCTTGCACCTCGTGTAAGGATCCGGCTCATACCACACGCCATGCTTTTCCTTGAGTTTTCGGGATTTACTGATGAGGTACATTGAGGCCAGTGGAATCATCTTTTGAACCTCATTCTTCGTCAGTGTTGACGGCAGGAGTGTAAGCAGTTGACAACGTTCCCGGAGAGAGGTGGCGGTTTCAAAGGCCTGCCGAAAGTTGTCCACCCACTCAGTGCATGTGGAGCATGTTGGTTCGGACGACCCCGATGGTGCGTCCCTGTCGTACGCAATACGTAGCCTTGAGCGTATATTCTTGACAGCAACCTGCTCCAGTTCTGTCTGCTTTCTCTTGACATAGGCAGGCCTGTCCCGACTTCTTACGACGCTTGGTTGTCTCAGCGGCGACACATCTGTAGGTAGTATGCTGCGATTTAGATCTTCAATTGCTTCTTCAGCTGGCACAAATATGTCAGGGCACTGCTCTGAGCTTCGCATCGAGATCTCCTTAGTGATGTGCATGAAGCAATGGTAGCACAGCTAGTCCGTCGCACTCACTTTGGTGGAACAGTCAGGCGGAAGAATTTGCTTCAACGAGTTTCGGTCCAACTCGCCAACACTTCGAAAATTCCGCTGCTTTGGTATAGTCTTTTTGTGTTTGCAAAAGTAATCTGCACAAAACACTCGTTCGGAGCTCCAGGACGTCTTCATAATGTATACATAAATAATAGAAATTAAACCCCAACTGATGGCATATAATTGCCAAGTGAAAGAACTACTGGGTGCACAAGTGACAAGTCCGAGGCTGAGGAGCTCACTCACTGCAAACGTACATTTGAAAAGAGAGGTCACAACTGAGGCTGTCGGCAAAGCTTGATCCACGTCAAAGGAAGAAAGAGGGAAAGTCTCCAGACAAAAAATTGTGGTCAGCGGCCTTCGAAAAAGACTTTCCGGAATCGCACTGTCGTCCCTCCACGCGCTGATATGAAAGCACCCGAGCTTCTACCACGTGGTTCATGACACAGCCTGAGCCATGTCGGCGACCGGTTCGCGAGAGGTTGGCGGTGGGGTTACGTTGATGGTCACTCGGATTAGCCCTTGCTGTACTGAGCTACCGCCTGCAGTGCCTTATCGCCGGCTGGTGTCAACAACGAGAACACACACACCCTGTCTACACCAAAACTACAAGCGTTCACCGCACACGCGTCGCCGCCACTTTTAAGCTTTTGTGAAATTGCTTTCTTTTGCCGCGGAGAACCGCCTTATCTTAACTACGCGCCTGCAATCCTTCCAGGCGGGCGTACACAATATCAAGCGTTTCGAGAAATGCCCGTGGAGTAGAACTATGGGAAAATTCGGAGCCCGCGATGTCGATATCGTCGCCGTTGTGTTAGTACGCCGTCGCGTACTGCAGTCCCCCGTTGGGGGAGGGGGGGGGGCGGTCTTACTACGATAACATGGCGACAGCGTTTACACTCTATGTATTTACGCGAGGCTCAAGTATTTGGGGATAATGCTGCCGGTTGGTGTGCCCCTTTGTGCCCGATATTATCGCCCGTGACGCCAGCGAGTGAGATGGCGACAGGCATGACTGCTCAGTAAACAGGCGTCGGCGGCCATGTTTTGCTGGTTGAAGCGAACCCCCTTGTCCTTGACAGCGAGCGGGGAAAAAAGATTGTATCGGCCGTTTTGCCAGAACTAGCGACGAGTGTCGTCTGCGGTTTCCGGCAACTATTTTGCCAAAATCGTGAGCTTAGCGAGGAAATGATTTTTGCTAGCCACAGAACACTACCACGCAGAAAGGGAATGCTTGAACATGTTTTTGTTCTGGATATATATCAGGGATATATATGAGAGAGAGAGAGAGAGAGATGAAGGTAGAGCGGAAGAGGGAATAGCATATAGTGTCGCAGGAGAATAAAGTAAACAAAGTTCCTAGTGGCCGAAGGCTGCATGATCTTTTCTCGGATCACTAGTCCGTAATATGATACCTCTTTGTACACAGTAGTTTCTCCTTAATTTAAGTGTGTGAACGATTTCTTTAGTTATCATTGGCCTCATCTGAATAAAAATATATAAAAGATGTGTGTTGGTTTCATGAAACTGGAACTCAGAGCCAGTTCTTGCATAAAACACTGCTAAGTGTAGGCTTTGAAAAAGGACCCTACTTTGGGGAGTTGTATCTTCTTTCTCAATAAAATGATGCAACATGTTTTTAATGGAAATGAATGCCGAAATAGAGTATAACAGGTTACCTAAATTTAAAAAAAATCGAGGGTGGTGTTTTTTTTTTATTCGCATCGGAATTTTTCTTTGATTTTTTTCCATGTTTGACTAAATATATCCTAACTATTGTATCACACAGATACCTTAGTTATTTTTTAAATATTAGCTATATATCAGTAGAATAATATCTGCAAATTATATCATAATGATTAAATTATTTCATGAGATACAGACCTCCAAAGTTTGCCATTTGTCGTTCGAGCAGGCATGTTTGTCAATTTTTAGAAAAATAAATAAATTTTAAATAAATATGATTAATTTATATTACAAGCAAGCTATACCCATAGTTTGCGCCTAAAACGTATTAGAGTTCTCCTAATGTTATCGCTTTAGTTATTCACTCTCAAACGGGCCCCCTCCATCAGTGCGCGTTAATGCAACTGTCCACCACCTCATGCCTTACGATTTTTCCTGTCCCCAAGTATTTTTTCTAGTCAAAACTAAGTTTGGATTCGTTCATACCAGACACTAGACAATAACATATAAAAACATCAGTTGATTTGAAAATGTCGACTAGCCATCCTTTGGTCGATCTTATCTGAAATCACCCTACTATGTTTAGGGGAAACAACCCGGGGGCATGGCCCAATGGGTGTCCACTAGCGCCGTCTGGCCACGGGTATTGGTGTGGCAGTTAGTGGCGCCATCTGGTTAGTGTGGCGAGAAAGAACTAAATGAAAAAATTGAAATACTACAGTGTACCCAATAATGAAAGAGCCCATTATGTAGTGTGCTGAAAGGAATACTGAACCGAAATCTGAATTTCAGCTAAGAAGACAGTGGGAGCGCTTAATTAGAAGCTACAAACCCTAAGACACCACTTTTATAACAATATAGATTGATATGTCGAACGAATGGCTGTAGTCTTGGCAAAAGAAAAACGCAATTAAGTGAAGCTGACATCATGTTACCAGGCTCCTCAGCTTTGTCCTCCATGCTCAGGCAAGCTTCGAAGGAGCTCTCTGACGTGACGTCAGACAGCCTGCCAGCCTCGCTCAATTGCATCTTTCTTTTCCAAAAATACAGCCATTCGTTCAGGATATTCTTGTAAAAGTGATGTGCGGTTTGCAGCTTCCCAGTGAACGGTCCTACGGCCTTTAGGCGAAATAAACATTTTAGTTCAATATCCCGTCCCTTTACAGGGCCTCTCCAACGATTTTTTGATTAGTTTGAAACAGGGATGGGCAGTATTTCAAATACAGGTATTTGAGATATGTATTTATAATACTTTGTGTATTTTGTATTTGTATTTAATTACAAATTTGGTAATGTATTTAACGTGTGTATTTAAATACTAAAACGGGGGTATTTCAAATACAATTGTAATTAAATACAATTTTGTGCACAAAAACACATCCCTCAAATTTATTGTCACTGTCCAGAGTAGTAAGAAAACTGCGCTCTGCACCGAATACAGTGTCTCTCAATCAAGCACAAGCGTTTAGTGATTACGGTGCTAGTGTGATCACTTTGTGATTACGGTGCAAGTCCAGGGCAATAAGTGACGAAATCGACGTTCACAGGCAGACTGGCTAAATAAGTACCTGTGACAACTTGTAATGCTTTCCAGCCTGACTTGCATCTATATTTTTGCCTGGAACATTCTAAATGCGCGGGCCGTCCAGATTTTTATAACTGATGCGAGTTGCAACAATAAAAAATTCTCTACTAGTGCTGCGCGTCTTGGTCGTCTCAGTTCTTCGTTGGTCTATACCAAAATGTAATCGGCAAAAAAAGCTGCTTGAAGCTCTTTACTTTTTTCACCTATTACGTCCAAGCGGAGTACAATTTTTGTGATTATATTTATATTACGTTACTAGAGCCTCGCACACTAACTCCCCACTGTGCGACGCAAAATTAAAATGAGATACCCAGAAACCCGTTGCAGGTGCCTTGAAGTCACTGACGCAAAATTTGAGGAATGTATTTGGAAAAGAATTTGTAGGAGACCAAATACATTTTGTTGTATTTGTATCTTGTATTTAAATGCTTTTCTGGAAATGTAATTAGATTTGTAATTAAATACATTTTTGACGAAGTATTTTGTATTTGTATTTCGATACATATTTGCATGTATTTTGCCCATCCCTGGTTTGAAACTTGCGACGAGGCTTACCTCGGACAAAATGGTAACACGAAGAAACCATTTTTTCCACGCAAAATTCACATTGCTTGGGAAGTTATGAGAAAAACAAAATGACAAATTCAAGCAAAAATAAGTATTTTTTCTTACGTAATACGGCCCCCTCCAACGGTGGGACGGTTGTGCCACTCCTTGGGGGGCGCGTCAACTAGGTGCTGATCTTGCTGTTTCCACTTTTCAAACTCCATTTGTTTACTTTATCGCTCTCAAATCTTGACGCAAGAAAAGCAGATGCTCAAAAAATAGTCCAATATGACCATAATTAGGTTCCTTGTTTTAGAGCGCAGCTCTTAGGCGCCCGTTTCCGGCTTGAGCGGCGTCGCCGACGGCGTAACCGCGCGGTGCATTATGGGAAATGTCCCATAATGCACCGCGCGAGCCCCCCACCGGGGTCACGTGACCTCGTGGGGGGGGGGCACGTGACCCCCCCCCCCCCCCCCCCCGAGGTCACGTGACCCCCCGAAGTCACATGACCCCCGAAGTCACGTGACCCCCGCCGATGTCGCGTGACCCCCCGATGACGTCATCGTCACTGATGACGTCACCGGCATCCACATCGTCATCATCACTGATGACATCATCAGTGACGTCACTGATGACGTTACCGACATCCGCATCGTCATCGTCATCATCACTGATGACGTCATCAGTGACGCCACTGATGTCGTCACCGGCATCCGCATCGTCATCATCACTGATGACGTCACCGACATTCGCATCGTCATCGTCATCATCACTGGTGAAGTCATCAGTGATGTCACTAATGACGTCATCGGTATCCGCATCGTCATCGTCATTGATGACGTCATCAGTGACGTATGTGATGACATCATCGGCATTGGGGGGTCACGTGACCCCCCAGTACCCTTCCCTCCACCTCCTCAAGAGCTGCGCTCTAATTCGGCGTTACAGGGAGTTGTAAACGGCTTTCACTTTTTTTTTTTTCTTTCTTTGGGGGGGACCATAAGGTACTTCTGAAATGGATCCGCAATGTATCATAAATTTAATTCCTTTAACTGGTTTTCACCTCCCAGCTAAGGCAGCTTTCAGAAGAAAGTTGGGATTAACCTGAGTTCAATAAAACCCATGCGGGTTTCGAAAATCGGGAAATATCGGGGCTTATCTGGACGTGAAAGCCTGCCCATAATGCATTCAATATAATGCAGATTTTCATGTCGCCTAGAATCTACAATCCTGTATCCAGAAAATAATCACTAGGCTAATAATGAAGCTCTCTATCATTTTGACAAGCCCTCATAGATATTCTGCTATCTTTAGACATTCTTTTTGTTCCCCTTATTTTATTCAGTGAAAAAAACGTTCTGTCCTTTTGAGACAGTTGTTCAAAAATATAATTCCAAAAAGATTTAAAATTTCCTATATTAGATGAGATTGTCTCTTCTATTTTTGCAGTTGGCTTATCTCACTATGTGAAGAAGCGCAAGACCACTGTGCCCGATGACGACCGGATCGGCAAGGCCCACTGTCATCTTTCGAACTTCTTAAGTGAAAAGAATCGACCTTAAAAGGCCGAAAAGTGCCCACAGGTGCCCCTGACACCTCCTGTGCCCTTGGGGTCTCCTAATAAAAATCAGGTGTTTAAAGGCTTATATTTCTTTTTTTTTTTTTTAGACCAGGTGTTTTTCTTTTTTTGGGGGGGAGTTTTTTTTTTTTTTCTTTTGATTCTTTGAAAAGACAGTACCGTAATATCCCGAGAGATAGTCAACCTAAAATTGAAAGTAAAACAATCAAAAAAAGTTTTAAAACATGCTAGTTTTAGATTTTGTGACCTGCGAAACTTGTAATCACAGGGCGGGTCGATAAACCAAAGACAACTGTCCTCAGTCAGCAACGTTCGCCTATCTCTTGCCGTGGTTAAGTAACACAATTTCTGCCAAGGTCACCACTGGCCAGGGCCCTGCAATTACTAGAAGTGGGCTATCTGTGTTTTTGGAAAAATAACAAATCATACAAAAAATAGGGGCGGGTTATCTTTCGGGGGTGGGGCATCTCTTGGGATGTTACGGTAGCTAGCTGGTTTTCGCAAGAAGAAAACTGATAACAGTAGTAGTTAGGGCAATCAGAGCCATTAAGTTAACTTAAATAATTTGGGTCACTGGTGTTGCTCCCACCCCGTTTACTTTTCTTGTAATTAACCACAGGTAGTGGTGATCAAGAGTTGTAAGTGCCCTGTAGTACTTAAAAGATTAAAAAAATGACAGCCCCTCTGCAGGGTGGAGACTTAAGATTTGAATGTTGGTATGCCATTTGCACATACCCTTGCTTCCTCATTAGTAGTTGCATGCCCTTGTACATGCATTAGTTTTTCTTCAGGTGTGCTTGAAAGTGTTCTCCCAGCGAGAATAAAACACCGTGGCTGATCAAAAGGGAGAGGGTTGGCAGTTGTTTGCCTTCCAAAGAAAAGAAGGTGCCTTCGACCAACACCATTCTTAATGAAGGCACCCCTGGAGCGTGCCATAGTGATGCTACGGTGGTTTGTGGAAGAGCATGTTGCACAGAAAGCCATCACCGGACTGAAGATTGAGGAAACGGGGATTGAGGTCACCCTGGAGAAAATTCTTTCACCAGCACTCAATGAAAAAATCGACCTCAACGAAATCTGAAGATTTTTCACTGATGATGGCTGGGTTGCACTCACTGCGACTATAACCCAGAAGTGTAATTTTGGCTCATGGACTTTTAGTGTGTGCAAGAAACAACTCCATGATGATTCCATTGGATGTGACGCATGCCGAGAGTGGCTGCACTTTAAATGTGCACGTCTTACAAGCGTGCCACGAAATAAGCCGTGGATTTGTCGGAACTGTTATGCATGAAATTGTGTGAGACTATGTTGCCTTTTTTTACTTTTGATATGTTCATATTTTTGTCAGTTTGCTTCCTGCTTGCAATACTTGCTGTGTTGTTGCATTGTGTTTAAATAAATTATCGTAAATGCTTCATAGCTACTTTTCGAATTCTGCATTCCCTTTAATCACTTCTACTGATTCTCTTTCTCCTTTGAACTTCGTATGGGTTAAAGCCTTTGCTAAGTAGACAAGCAGCCCTGGTTGCTGGTGAAACCAGATGGCAAGGTCATTCTAGCACATTGCGATTGCATGGCTGGACTTGGTGAAGCCTGTTCGTATATTAGAGCAGCGCTGTTCTAGCTAGAGGTCCTTGTCAAACACAGGGACGCAAGGGTCTGCATAAAAAAAGACATGTGGCTGCCAGCCTACTGTAACAACCTGTAGTGTGTGTCCATTTCGAAAGTGAACTTTTCATCAGCCACTGCCAAGAAGCAGCGAATTGACGAAACACAGCTGTCTCACTTGCAAGCCCTGCGGTCACCCAAACCAGCAGCCTCACGGCCAGATGATCAACAGTGGGTCCAGTTTCTTGCCGATGTCAGCGGTGCCGGCACAAAGCCAGCATTTCTATCCGTCGTGGACGACTACGCCGAGCAGTACAAGCCCACAGCATCGAACTACAAGACTGCCGTGCTGTGCAACATGTACAAGAAAGGAGTGGTGCTGTCATGGGACATCATGTGAATGCCAGTGGCATTCAACTGAACCCGAGGTAAGCATTTGAGTTTAGCGTCTAATAATGAAAAAATGGTGCAGGCAAGATGGAGAAATTCTAATTTAGGAGCTTACATGCCAGACCAACGAACGGCATCCAGCATGCCCAAGTGAGCGACTGAGGATTGATCTTGACCATGTGGGAATCTTTTGATGTGCAACCAAAATCTTTTGTACCCCCTCCCCCCCCCCCAATGCACCTTCTCTGCAATAAACTTCCATCATACTGTGGCCATCTTGGCCAGGATTTGAACCTGCTGATTCGAAGCCACTGATCCAGCTAGGTGAAGGTCTATTATGACAGGTTAATTTATGTCATGGTCGTATCAATGTTTCCCATCCTTCTTGTTTGTTTATGCATGTTGTTTCTTGAGTTACTTATTTTTATTGCAGGTGCTGAAACTGATCGAAGAGATGAGACCACAAACTTCATGCAGGAAATGGTTAATTTTTCGTGCGAACAGGGTGATGGCTTCCAATGCCAAAGTTGTGTGTGCCACATCGGTAGAAAGTCCGCCAGAAAGTCTGACTCAATGGGTCCGTTACCCAGACAATCACAGATTTACTACAAAAGCCATGGCTCGGGGCATTGAGAAAAAAGAAGGTGTAAGGAATATGTACATGGATGCACAATCCAGTCGCCATGTAAACTTTCAGTGTCAAGTCCAGACTCCATTTAAGTCTTACGCATCCATGGCTTGGAGCGTCAAAAGATGGTGCTGTTAGGTGCGAGTGCTGTGGAGAAGGCATACTTGAAGTTAAATGCCCCTACAGTGGTTGGGACTGTGCCATATCATAGAGTACATTTGTCTAGAGCAGGGGTTCCCAAAAGGGGGTCCACGGACCCTTTTGGGTCTGCGAAGGCATTCTAGGGGTCCGCGAAGCCCTGCGAGTTTTCTCATGTGAATGTCAATAAGAGAGATCTACTTCACACCATCCCTTAGTTATATCCATTTATTCCATAATTGTTACATTTAACGTATACATTTCCTTTCACCTCACCACGAACAAGGTCCTCCATCATCTCCGCCGATCCACAAGGGGTCCGCGAAGCATCGATGGCTGAGAACCACTGGCCTAGAGAATAGTAGCCTGGCTTCCTCGACGGAGAGAGCCTGCGGCTGAAAGGAAGCATGCACGTTTCTACCAGGTCCAGATGCAAATGTATGTTTGTAATTTTAGGTAATGCTACTATGTTGTGTGGACCACCAAAGAAACCTACATCGAGAGGATCCCCTTTGATGTTGAGTTTGCCAAGGCTTTGCTTTCAAAGTGCACAAACTTCTTCAAGTGTGTGCTTCTGCCAGAACTGCTTTACAAGGTGTTTTCAAAGCCTCAGGAAGAACACAAAGAAAACAGGACTACATATTGCTATAGCGATGGACCATAACATAGCAAGATGGCGCTCTGTGACAACCCCCAGTGTGAGCATAAGTGGTTTCACTGGAAGTGTGCTGGCACAAAAAGAGCACCACAGTGGCCCTGCAACCACTGCAAATGAGAGAACATGTTCCAATGAATGGGAACAGGGCGTAAGGCTGTGCAATATACTTCATTCGAGCATAAATGATTTCAAGTGTTGGCAGAGTTTAGAAAAATAGCCTCAAAAAGAGAGGCGAAACAAAAATAAAACTTGAATCTGATTGTGATGCATTGAAACAGATCAAATGGTGCTGAGCAATGATCCTTAATGTAAGTGAAAATTGTTGAAAACTTTATTCTACAATACCGTCGTTCCTGACTTATGCACTACAGAATTCTCCACTGATCATAAAATTCGTGCGAGACATTGACATTGACGTATTTAAAGGGACAATTGAAGATACAGAAGAGGCGTTAATTTGTCGATGCATTCTGGTCCTGTTATGTCATTCAATTTTTTTTCTAGAAACCTGCAACTCATATTTGAAAGCAAAACCAAGATAAGCGTGATTAGCTTTAAGTCTAGTACAACAGTTTGTCTAGCCATAAATGGTTTGTGCTGGCTCATTTTGAAAACAAATCTCCACATTTCTCTGCCTGCAAATAAATCATGCTGTATGCTTAAGTATTTCTTATTTGCATTAGTAAAAGACGCTGATGCTCAAAAGTAAGGTATCAGGATCGCGAGCTTTTGTGACCATCAATCGATCGATATATTGTTGAAAGTGCAGGATGAAAACGAGCGTCGCCGCTCGCGAGCGAAGTGCACTTGTGACTTCACCTGTCTTGGTAGACAGCAGTGACAGGCATGGTGACGGGAGTCTGGCTGGTATGGCGCAAAGCATCCCAGATGTTCTTTGTCACTTGTTGTTAAATTGCGTGCGCCGTCTCAGTTTACCCGGCCTCTGGCAATGAGTTCATGATGGAAGAAGCCTCGGATTGCTCGAGAGCAGTACCGGAGCATTAAGCGTGACATCGCAGCCAGTACTGCCGCGGTGGCCACACCATCCGTGGACATCATTGCTGCTTCCTCCCCAAGTGATCCTGTGTTTGTATCTGGTAATGACTGGTGCCCAAGTTCCCCCTACACCAGTGCGACTGAAAGTGACGAGAGTTATCAGGCCACGTACAGAGACGAGCAGCAAGGTGAGCACATGATGCCGGACACAGAGAGCTCCTGTTCGGACACCAATGAAGCCTCTTACGTGCAAGAAGCGCCTTCGGCCACGGAGGAACTGGCCACCCTTGCGTAAAGATTCAACCTTTGCTGTCTCACTACGCCTTTGCTGTCTCACTACGCCTTTGCTGTCTCACTACGCCTTTGCTGTCTCACTATGAAAGCTGGGCCATGACGTCCCCAGAGATGCCGAAACCTTTTTGGGCACAGGAAGGAGAGCTCAGCTTGATCAAACAAATATGTTTATGCACTTTGACCGTGCACTTTCACAGTCAAAGTGCACGTTTATGCACTTTGACTGTGGACTTCCCAGTGGCTGCTAACCTCTGAGAATCCGAGATTGCGGGTTATCTTGTCTCTTCATGTTCTGTCCCCAGGTGTGCCCGAATACTGGGCTGCTGACTCCTTTGTGCACTAATTTGTGGATTTGTGACACCCTTCATTTTTCCGAGGTTCTTTCAGAAACTTTAGAGCTCAAGTGCTAAAACCTGCACATTATTGTTGTCTAGAACTTAGTGCTGAAATCATGACACTGATTTTGGTTTACTTCTTTGGGCTGGCAGTCATGTTTTTCACTTTGCAGTTTTAATAAATTTGGCCTAATTCATTAAAACAAAATCACTTTCTTTTAGGTTTTTTGTTTTATCAATATAAACTTTCGCATTAATAACTGGAAGCATCTGGCATGACACAAAGTAGGATGTAAGCTTCACAGCATTCTCAATGTGGTATTTAAGAATTTAAATGTTGGTAATAAAGTCATTAAATTTTAAACAAGTTTGCTTACCTTGCTGATTAGATACAGAATTGTCACCTTAATCTTCTGTATTCTTTCTGAGTAAAAATACTTGGCAATTTAGTAATTAAAAATGGAAGTAATGAGGTAGAAGAACAGCAAAAGACGCTGTCTTTTTAGTTATAAGATCTTCAATGTGTGCAATACTCACAGCTAATACATCATATCTGCTTTATTTAATCGATTTCTGACCCAAAATAGTCGAAGCATGCATCTAATCTCCACATGCAACTAAGAAGCCCCTTAGATATAGTATATATCTTTATCGGGTTTTGTTTCCGTCTTATTCTAGGACCAATGCACCGCGGCAGCCGCCGAAGCCAGAGCAGATCTACAAGGTGAAATTCCTTGTCTTTGATTCGTGCCCGATGGGGCTGCAGGACAGGTGCCGGGTCTGTGGTGCACCAGAACGCTAAGTGAAGCCGCAATTCGTGGGCACAACGGTTCGAGCCAAAGTGACATGTCCCCTGTCACACTCCCGGACCTGGCGCAGCCGGCCTGTACTAAACAGGAAACCAATGGGCAACATTCCAGTGTGCTCTGCAATTCTGTTTTCAAGAAGCAGCCCGACCAAGGTGTTGTGATTGCTTTATTTTATGGCCATGCAGTCGTTACAGAAGATGCAGTACTTCGAGTACCAGCACTGCTACCTGTTGCCTGTAATGACTGACGTCTGGCAATTTTAAATTTTTGCGATAGTAGATAGTGCTTGACCTGTACATTCTCATTTATCGTAGGTCTGGCACTCCGAGCAGGCAACACTCCTCGATAATCTTCGAGGCAAACGGTTATGTCTTGCTGGAGACGGGAGGGCGGATACGCCAGGCCACTCCGTGGACTTTGGGACATACACGTTGTTGGAGACGTCCACCAACCGTGTCCTGCACACTGAGCTTGTGAAAGTAAGGCATTACGTTATAAGTACTGCCACATTGTTTTCTGGACTTGGCATCTTGTGACGAAGTCAGAAAACTAACTGGAAAGTTTTAGCGTTGAAGTCGCAGAGGAACTACAGCTGACAACGGTGATTTACCCGGCAAAGAACTGGGAATTAATTTGGAAAACTTGAGAGCCCTTCAGGACACAGAGACATATCAGTGCAAAATAAGGTGCACAACCACTGTCAGATTCTCTCTTACATCTGCCCATTTTGTGGCAGTGAGATCGAAGTTGATCTTTTGCATGTTGAAAATATTTTGCAGTCCACCAAGGTTTCTTCAAGCAACCGGATGGAGACGGAGAGGATGGAGCATTCTCTAAACTACCTGCGTGCCTAAGACATGTCGGTCGACACACTGGTAACTGACCGGCACTCCGAGGGCAAGGCTGCCCTGAGGGGGAACCACCCTGACGTCACACATCAGTTCGATATGTGGCATGTTGCCAAAGCATGTTATCGAAGACAATTGCAACATAATGGACATTTGTAACCATCATATAGTTTATATATGAGCAAAGAAGACATGTAGGTTATTTATTAAAACTTGCATGGCTGGAATGGTCAGTGAAAGCAGCAAGGAAACCAAGCTGGCCAGTGTTCATGAATTATGTGGCTAAACTGTCTGCAATTACAGCAAGGAAACAATGTCGACCAGTCACCGGAAACTCCCTGGCTGGACTGGCCGGTGACTACAGCAAGAAAACGATATCAGCTAGACAATGGAAATTCCATGGCTGCACTGGCCAGTGACTACAACAAGAAAACAATGTTGGCCAGTCACTGGAAACACCATGGCTAGACTGGCCAGTGACTACAGCAAGAAGACAATGTCGACCGGTATCGGGAACTTTCTGGCTAGTACTGGCCAGTTTAGACAAGCCCCCGATATTAACCAGGGCCAGTCTCCGCCATACAGCTCCCGGTACTGGCAGATGCAATTCCAGTATCGGCCGACATGGAGAGCTACCTGGGTCGTTCATGGAAAGGGCGAAATTAAAATGAGCACTGGTGTTTGCCAGTGGCATAGCAATAGGAGTGCACTTTTCAGTGCAGGGACATTCTTGTGCTGGGCTGTTCGGTGTAAGGATGTTGAAGTGTGCAAACATTTAGATAACTATACCAAGCATTCGTTGGTTTACTTTCCTGGCATATATTCTGCAGACCAGCGATTTTTGTAATACTAGCAAAGCCCATTTGCTGTTATTTCAGAGCAGAATGACCTTTCAACTACTAATATATAAGTTTGAATGCAGATTTTCTAGATAAAATCTCATTGAGGCATTTTTTTTAGATTCTAGTGAAGCATAATGCAATGAAAAAACACTCAACATGAATTAGTGCACTCACGTCCTTAAGCTGGAATTCTAGTGACCAGTACAACGATTTTCTTACCTTCACTAAATACTACTTTTATTGAATCCTTGACGTTAATAACCTATGAAGCCCGGATTTATTTTTATCTCCACACAACAGCAATCACAGGAAAAAAATAGCGAAAAACGAGCAGTGTTCATCCCTTCAACTCGGTGGCGCCCATGTGATCCAGTACCGGAAATATGCATCCGATGTTCATCACAGCCATGTGCTGGGGTTGGCAAAGCACAGGGCACGTGCTGGGCTCCACGTATTGATAGAGTTCGGCTATTTTCGTCACCACAGCAATTCATGCTCTTCTCCCGACTCTCCTAAGCCAAATAAATGAAATGAGGGGGGGGGGGGGGGGGGGGGGGGCGTGTGTGGCGTTTTCCAAGGCTCATGCTAATGCATTCCCAAAGAATAGACTACTTCCATAAAGCCCTGCATGCAACACGGCGCGCGTTGCACTCTGGGAACTAGTTGGCCAGGGAGGAGAGTGACATGGTTTCGGTTTCGATCGACACGTCGACAAGAGATTATACACAGAGCGTGGACTTTTAACAGCCGTTATCTCATGTTTTCTGGTCCCGAGAGCGTCATTTCTTGTCTCTAAACTAACCTAAATGGCCAGATCTCGAAACTTTAGCACAAGCCCGAGACTTATAGCTTGTCTTAACATATGCTTGTTGTATTTTTGTACTTGAACCTTTGTGTTGGCGTCTCGAGGTATGTGAACGAGTGCTGGGAATCTCGACGCTGCGAAGCTCGGGGATCTTGCTTGTGTATGAGTCAACAAGCTGTAGCAACCAATAAGTATGCAATAAGCTCGCGCCTTTACATTAGTGCTGTATATCAGGAAGTTTGTTTGTTTCGTGCCTTCATAGACGAAATATAACTTTTTGCAATTACTGCTTTTCTTGATACGCCTCAATTTTAACACTTCTTATCTCTTATCTGTACTGACCCGCAGCACTGCACGAAGTGAAGTCCCCACTCGCTTGCATTACACTAATATTCAACATCGTGTATCCGCATAAAGTTATCCTGCACTCATATAGGCACCATTCGCACATACAAACCGTTTTAAGAAAGAAAAAGTCGAGCACTTGTTTGAAGAATTCGCACCGTTCGCTGGAAGTGCGCCGGACGGGCATGAACCCCTCCCTATGCGGTGCGCCAAACGAACGAAATTATTCAAAGCGCATTTGACGGTTGCTAATGGCCATACTATTTGTTATGTGTTTGCTTTCTTCCTGACTGAGTATGCCGAGATAATTTCACACACACCGTTCAGGCACAGATCTTGAGCGTCAGTAAAAGCTCGTCCAAAAAGGCTTAGCGAGGAGTAGGGGACGCTTGCTATGGCATCCGTCGTAGCTAGCCGATCTCAGCGTTTGCGAACACTTAATCTTGTATCAGCATAAAATTGGAGTCGGAGATATATGATGACTCGAGGAAGACATCATAGTAACTTTTGTGCAGTAGTAAGGTCGAATTTATTGTGTTTTATTAAAAGTTTATGCGTCAATGCTGGACTCAGCTTCGATACTCCTGTGAGGATGCGGCTTGGTTTTCGCCCAATGAAGTAACAAGATGCGGACGTGTGGCAAACAAAATACGTGTAAGGCTCAAGGTGACCAAATTTCAGTTGTAGTTCACTGGTACTAGACGGGATTATTGAAAGCCGAGCTCAAAGATGCACTCGTGGGGTGAGGTGACTGGGCGACGTCTTACTACGTTTGCATACGCACGCACAATATCCGGTGTTTCGGGAACCAAGTAAAGTGCCCCGGTCTTCGTTTTGTATCGCTCTAGAATGAGTGTACTGTACATTCGTAAAAAGTCAGATAATCGAAAACGCAAGCAGCGCGTTCGGTTGCGGCGTGATAGCACGAGATGAATAAGCTGCTCAATCGAAACCGAAACTGCGTGGCCAACTAGTTCCCAGAGTAGACTGCGTGGTATTTCGCCGCGATGGGGCGCGTCGGTTTTGGAAGAAGTGAACGTCCCGTAATATTCCTTTCAAGTTTTGAGTGGAGCATTTTTTTTTTTTTACTTTGATGTTTTTTTATGGTGTGGCGAAAATCATCACACGTAATAATAATAATACTATTATTATTCTTATTATTATTTAGTGATTTCATCTCACATCGTGCAAGAAAAAAATGTGGGGTCCTGACTAAATCGTGAAAATACATATATGTTGATGAAAAATCTGTGACTAGAACAAAACTGCAAAGTAAAACTGCGGAAATATTTTCATATTTGAGCTTTGCGCTTCGAAAGGATAGACGGTAGGTCTTGCGATTTTCGCATTTCACGAGTGACACATTTTTTAAACTTTGCAACTTTTAGATTTTTTTTCACAACAATTATACTTTTTTACGGTGATTCTCGAAGTATTTTTTACATTTTATTTTATGAAATAAAAATGATTGAGTCTAACACGTTTGACAATAATAGACCAAGTTTGAATCAAGCTCTTTCTATGTACAATTATTGAAGGCATACAAAACATATCAAATGAAAACTTATATCTAAGCCTAAATATTATAATAGTGTTAATTTATGTATAGTTTATGTAAAAGAGACAACACTGTAAACTTGGGAAGAAAGGCAAAAAATACAAAATTCAACGTAATTTAAAAAAAGTTTTTTTTTTATTTTTGTTTTAATTTGTTGATAGGAAGAGCTTTCAATGTGTTCTTACATATGCAACAAAATTTCTTTGATGCATATGGTTTCGTCGTACTAAGTAGTGCGTTTGAATATAATACATATTCATACCTCCATTCTACGACACATCTTTTTGTCATTAAATTTTTTACTTAAATATTTGTTATTTTTGTAACATGGTCATATTTCTTTTTAATTTTCGAGTCCACACACAGTTCGGTAAACTTATACATAGATAGTATATTCATAGTATATTATGGCAAGGGCCGGGTTCTTTGGCAAGTTCATTCGGCTTACTCTACAGCAATGGAAACTGTCTTAACGTTGTCATCTGAGATTAACAAACATGTAGATGTTTGAAACGTTTTCCGTGAGATAATAGAGCACTCTTCGGGAAAACACCTCCAAGCGACGGCCCGCCGAGCACGTCAATAAGCGAGCAGGATATTTTTCTTTAATTATGAATTCCTTTACACGATATATCTAAGCTAGGCTTGTTGAAACATTTCAATCTCCGCCTTTACTACTGGCACTTCTATGTTTTCGAAACCAAACGTATGTTCCAAACTTCGTAAATGATATGATGTGAAACTGACCACTTCAGATAGAATGGCGCCACCTCGGTGCTTGCTTTCGCTTTTGTGCTGTTCGCGTCTTTCTCAATTTCTCATTTCTAATTAATATTTCCCTTTCCTAGTTGAGATATAAGTACCATCAAGCTCCGTCCCAGGTTCTATTTCGAGCACTATATAGCTCCTTATAGCTATATATAGCGCTCTAGTTTTATTCAACATAGCGGGCAAGAACAGTTGCAGTGTCATGCCAATATGTTGACCTGTGCCTGCTCAGTTAGCTGTGGGTAGCTCAACATCACAATTTGCTATTTTATTTTAACCATTAAGAAATCAAGAAACCAAATGAAAGTTTTGCACATGGTTCATGCAAGACCTTTGTGCATGGCATTAGGGGATAGAAATTTGAAGACTCGCAGCTGTCCTAGGTTTCTCATATCTTGAATCAAGCCAGCAAGTAACATTTGTTTCTTTCAATAATTGCAGAAACGCTGTTCTGTGAAACTCTCGCAGCTCCTGTCCGGATGCCAGCCAGCCCCTCGGTTGGTGCACCTGACCCGCTGCCAAGCCACAAGAGTCATGCTGATGTAGACGGCCTGCTCTGTGTATGATCTCTTGTCGACGTCTCGACCGAAACCGAAACCATGCCACAATCCTCCCTGGCCATAGAGATCATAGTTCCTGGCCAACTAGTTTCATGAGTGCAAAACGTGGAGCGCTGCATGCTGAAATTTTATGAAAGTAGTCTATTGTTTTTAGATATTTAAATTTCACCGTGAATTTTCAAACGATGTTTTTTATTGGAATTAAATACAGTTCCAAGTATTCGCCCTTAGCAACACCCCTAGCAATGGTTTGTTTTGAGCCATCAGACTTTCGGCTTTCAATCCAATCCAGTGTCGTAGCTGTCTTTCCTCTTTCGCCGTGCCCGCGGCAATCGACGCATCGCACAATTTGCACTTCGCGGTCGCAGTTATTTTGTATTGTTCCTGCGTAGTCGTGCGACGAGTTCCACGTAGTAGACACCAGCTTTACGACACGCCCCGACTCCGAGTCAAGGGCCGAAGGGCGACGCTTTCACATCACAAGGTAGGCCCACCCGCGCTCGGTTTGCTCTTGTTGCTGCACCGAAAAACCGGCTCCCCCAACCACTCGCCCGAAATTCTTTGTCGTGACATCCTGACAGTGTGTGCTGTATGCCGTAACTAACCGCTGTATTTCGTTTCATCTTGCACAAGGGCGACGTCCACTTTAGTGCTCCCTTATCATGGGTTTTAAACTCGGCGTCAGTTGTTTTGTGCTACAGCCTCCAGATTTCCCAACAATATCGCGCGAACGTCGATCGTCCCGTAGCTCAGCGCTTTATCGCGGCGTGAAACAGCAGGTCAGTGGATCTACTCGCGTGTGGCAGAAGGCACACGCTAGCTTGCTGACCCGCTGTTTCACGCCGTGAAATGTCGCTGATCTGCCGAACAATCAATGTTAGCGTGACTTCCACAGCACTGGAACCACGCACTTCCCGCGAGAAGAATGTGGCTTCGTCTTGCGTTTCATTCGCACACGGTTTCGTGCGAAGGATACGCCAAACTTATCCTTCGCACGAGCCACGAGCAGCCGCGCTTGGGAGAGTCGGCCTCCTCCGTTCGTGCGAGCGTGGTAAAGCTGTCGTCGAGAGTTTGGTCAATGGGCGCGTTCAGTAGCGCCTCCCTTGCCTCCGAACGGAGTGGTTCGAGTCGGAGTCATCGGAGCGCCTACTGAACGGCAAAAAAACCCGCGGCTCCAAACTTGCTTCTACGCAATTTCCGCTTCCTCCCCTGTGCCAGACGGTCTCCGAATAAACTGGAAGCAGACGATGGCGAGCACGATCGCTTTTATTTGACGCTGGTATTGAAGTCTTTACAGGGTCGTTGAAGAAAAAGCGGGTGATTGTACACATCAGCGCTGCTGTTCGAAGCGATGCAACGCGATTGAGCCCTTCGCTTGGCGGTGCAAAGGCAGCTACTGTCATAAAAGCCAACAAAAAACGTCGTCAGCACACACAAAATATAGAGCTCGGCGAATCTACGCCGCCGGTTGCGATACTTTTATACTGCCATACGTTTGTTCTGCCCTTCGTAACGAACTCGTATACACACGGGAAGTTCGGCCGCGCTCAGCGATCAAGGTTTTGTCGGCCGAAGCGAGCCTCAGCCAACGTGCACCCCGATTTAGCTACGCGAACAAAACATTATTCGGTATCATGCTCTGCGTGACTGTCCAACCGGCTTCCAAAGTCGCGGTCATACCCTGCCTTGCTCTGTTGAGCGCGGACAGGACTATCGTCAATATTACCGAGTTTCCGTGCAACGGCGATCAAGACACGGCGTCAAATGAACGTTTGCGTTGTTTATTAGCATATTCAAACCAAACAAAATGAGGTCCAATGCATTTTCCGAAAGAACCTTACCTCAAAAAGAAATTCGAACGCGTTATTCGTCTTACCTTGAGCACTTTTCATTAACAAAAGCGAGCAAACCGCACGCCCGCGACAGAACTGAAGCAGCTTATCCCGCCTTTTTTTTTTTTTTTTTTCTCTTTTAGCGCCAGAAATTGTCACCAGTCAGGAAATGACGTCATTTTAGCTCCTTTGACTCTACGTGCACCGTCTCCGGACTCGGTGCTTCGGAGCTTGACTCCGAAGCCCCGGAGTTACGTGCACCGGAAGTGACTTTTGGCCGTCCAGTGGAAGGAGTCAGTGACTCCTTGACTCCGGGGCCACTACTGAACGCGCCCAATGGGAGGAGCGGGCAGAGCCAGGGCGTGTACGAGGCGCAGATTGAAGGCTTGACACGCTCTCTTGGCCAACCAGAAGCCGAAAAGAAACTCCTAGTGGTGGTAGTGAGAAACATTTTAATCAGTGCCTAAGAGTTAAATGGAGTAACTGTTTATGGCTGAAAATATAGTCCACATGATGCTTCAAGTATGATCGTGCAAAGAGATCTAAGAATCGAATGTGCTGCTCGAACTCTGTTTTGTTCGGACGAAGTCTGACCGTTTGGATATGGCTCAGATAGCATATTCTCGGCGCCTGGTGTATAAATTGTGTCGATTGTTCTCCTAGATATTGGTTTTGTATGACCGTGATTGTGTAATCACATGCATCCTATTTTCAGTCGCCGAGAGTTACTCCGACGCACTTATTAATTTTGTTTCTCGCGACCACCGCCAGGGTAACATTTGCGGCTTCTGGCTGGCCACGTTAGAATCTGTGAAGACGCCCTGGGACACGCCCAGCCCGCTTTCGGCGAATGGCACCTCCTCATTTGCTTCCTATACTTTCCAATGAATGGCCAAACTCTTTCTCTGTATAAGGATGGCTAGTTCGGCTAGTTGGTTTTGCATCATGGTGTAATACGCCAAAACAACACGGACAAAAAAGAAGAGAGAACTGGACAGGACGCGGCATATTACACCATGGTTTCTATGCATAACTCTGCCCGCCCAGTCCGGAGGTCAACGTCACGAAAACTTGATCACGGAAGTGATGTCAGAACTGTGCAGTGCACGCGCTTTCTTATCTGCTGGCTTGCTTGCCTTAAAGGAGCACTGACAGGGTATTTATACTCGCCGAGGGTTTTAATCGTACATGACATATGAGAGCCCAACTACCCAGAACACAATTTGCGGCTCGAAATTTGGTTCCTTTCCGCCTAAAAACCGCCGATCAAGAACTGCCCGGTTCAATCTCGCTCACTCTCTTTTCCGTGGTCATGGGCCGTTTTCCAAAGTTTTGATGCGACCACCAAATTTAATCAAAGTCGTTGGTTACTGAAGGCACACACTTAATATTAAAAGTAGTAAAAAAAAAAATGAAAACAATTTTTTGTGGCTTCTAAAAAGCTGCAAATACGTTTTTTTTTTTTTAAAGTTGCACAGAGAATTGGAAGCATTCTGTGCGTGCGTCGTTTCGCGTATCGTGAGACTCGCGGAGACGGCGATGGCAGCAGACGACAGGCGTGGGACCTCTACTTCTGAACTGTCGTTCACGGTACTGGTGAATTCTGTCTGCCCTTAAAAGAGAAATTGGGGCCTGATCAAAAGAATTGGTACTCATCCCGTGCGACACGCCCAACCTCCAAGCCGATTTGCACGAAGACGTCGCCGAGCCGTCGCTCCCTTCTCGTGGCTGAAGCATCGCTCGCGCGAACGTCAAGCACTGCGCGAAGTTTGTACTACGAGTTGAATATGCACGCATATTCAACTCGGTGCTTCGACTTCAATCCGGGAGTGCTTTTGCTGGAGGAAAATCGGCAGCAAACTTTCCAACTTACAGTTTACTGGCTGTATTATTACTGAGGTGGGAGTTCTCCCAGTAAAAGGGTTGACAACTGGGCTAGTTGGTAGTTAGACATATTAACGGCATTAGCGCACACATATGAGGAAGAGAGAAGGGACAGAAAAGAGCGCTACTCACAACTGTATTTACAAAGATGAACCCATTCAAATGTCGTCCCTAGGGGACAACCCCCTGACCATATGAACACAGCGTTTACCCAGGCGACGTCATCAAGCTTTGCAAACGAGAAACTGACCGCTTTTATGCTTCCAATTTTACTGTGACAAAAAAGATACTGGTCAAGTGGCATTGCTTGCAAGCATACAATCGGGTCATACTCGTGCCGTGTGCCTGTACAAAGTTAAAAACATCCCAACAAAATAATGTTGCCTGGGATCTTTAAGAATGTCAGTATCTGCTAAAGGTATCAACCACTCGATGACAAATATATCTTGCAAAATATCTCATAACTGAGCCTGATGTCTCCAAATACTGTAATGCCCAGATACAGATTTGCTTCACCAAAGACACAAGAGTTTGGACCCTTAAATGCTTGTACCGAAAAGTGAGAGCACTAAAATATCTGTGCACTGAAAGATCCGTGCAACAAAGTCCACATCGAAACGTCCTAGACCAGGAAGTTCTACACGGAAATATTCGGGTGCCGGCTTCAGTGTCTTGCACCAAAAAGTCATTAGGTTCACTTGTGTCATGTGAAACAAAGACACCAATGAAGTCACGGGATGGCATTTCTGCCGATTCATGCACGAGTACAGATACCATCTAGCCCTGTAGATTCATAGTTGCCAGACAGCATTTCAGATCTGATCATAGTTATATGCTACTTGAACCTCCAAATTCAGATTTGGTGAACACTGCAAGATTTTTGACTACTAAGGTGGTGAAGGCTTCATTGTGTAAAATATTTCAATATTTAGTACCACTGATGTTTATGTCAATGCTTATGTTTCACTTTAAATATGAAACAGGGACAGTCAAGTACCTTGCTGGAGAAGCTACCACGTCCGACAGAAGAAAGGAGGACACTGAAGGCGACATGGCGGAGGCGCCCCGGACAGGCCAACACGTTTGTGATGTGAAGGGACCCTAGGCACTCATCAACTTTCCGGGATTTGATATAGTCTGGAGCTTACTCCAAACTATATGTACTGTGTGCTGCTTGCCACAACTCCAACACAACTCCAACAGCTGCTCACGGCAGCTGTTGGAGTTGTGGCTTTCAAGTGTTGTTGAAAGCTATTACTCCTCAGAGAGATTGATGAGCGGCTGTTAAAGCTCGAGCCACCACAGTGCCTTTTTTGTCTGCCAAGATCGGTTCAGTTGAGGAAATACTGGCAGGCTGTTGAGTCGGAGCAATGGCTTCTGTATTTTAGCCTCGTTGTGTCTAAAGAGAATTCTGCCACAGCGATTCTTGGATCACTTCACTTTGCTTGTGAGGGTTGTCTTCCTGCAGTACAAGATTACACCTTCCTATGTAGCTGTTAGCACAGACTGTCTGGTCCGATTTGTTGTTGGCTGTTGGCGTTAAATTTTTGTACTCGGAAAGGGAAATGACGTTGAATGTGCACCAACTGGTTTACCTCTCAAGGAGCACGGTGCTACAAGGGCCTTTGTGGGTGCACTCATGCTTTTGCTTTGAGGCGAGTATGGGTAGACTGAAGAACTTTGTAACCTCAGCAAATGGTGTGCCTCATCAAGTGATGACGCGAGTGATGGTTGGGCACAAGGTAAATGCACGCAAGACAGCTCGTAGTCCCCAAGTGGGAAAGTTATTGCAGTGCACCGCAACTAATGTGGAGCCAGTAGTCCTACTGGGAAAGCCACGCATAGTGCATGAATCACTCCTGGGCCTGGTAAAAAGTCACAACAGAAATCAAACCCTTGGCACTGTTGTGGAGCACGACAGAGTCTGGATCTCTGGACTAGTCTTCCACAGTGAACAGTAAGAGAAGCCAGAGGGAATCGATTGCACGGACATGAGGCTTGGGAACATCACTGCAAAAGTTAAAAACATTGTGTCCTTTAAGGATTACAATGGGACCACGAGAGTGTTCGCGGTCGCCGAAGTGTATGCGACTTCCCCGGCATTTGGTAGCAAGCATGTTCATTTCAGATTGGTTAGATCAATACATGCGAAAATAAATAGTTTATTTTTTGCAGAACAGAGTGAAACTTGGTTTCACTCTGTTCTACAGATTGCTGCTAAGGTTGGCAAGAATCAAAATATGTTCACTCGAAATATGTTTCATTATATATCCAGAAACAAGCGTTTTTAATGCACACGGTGTGTTGGGTCAAGTGTTTCGTTGTGGGTTTTGGTTGCCTTTGTCCGATTTCAAGTTTTATCAAAATCGGTTTGCTTTGTGTTGGATTCCTGGCCGTTTGGTTCATTGCGTCCTTTCGTTTCTGGTGTTCCGGCTTTCGCCAGAAAAGTGTGTTTTGAGTGATCCTTGAAATGTCTTTCTTTTGTGTTTTTTTAGGGCACTGCCCGTGTGAACATTGTTGGGAAAAAAATTGTCTTTTGTTTTAATTGTATAAAGGAGGTCACTGCTTTTCAGTTCTCTTGTAAAGGTTGCTTCGTTGTACTGCTTGTGGCATGGGATTCCCCATTCCTATCTCTCTTTGGTCTCCACTATTTTGTATAGGATTTGATGCTTATGTAAGCCTTTTTGTTGTCGAAGAAATTTCAGCTGTGTTTGAGACTTTGCGTTTGTCCGTCCCTTCTCGTCCCACTCTCGGGGTTTTGAGTCAAATGTTTAACCACAACCAGCTCGTTTGCATCCCAACCTTTTGTTAGCATATACTATACTCTTATAAAGTCCAAGTTAGAATATGCCTGGTCTATATGTTCTCAACTCTTGGCTGCCGAAACTTTTCTGGTCTCAAGATGGAAGACAGGCATCTGTCATATCCACCATTGTGGCCGTGACGGCATAACAGTTGTATATCGTCATCGGGCGGATATCGTGGGACCACTTTTTAGGATGCAGTAAACACACAAGTTAGAGACACATTCCAGGCACCTTGGGTTCCTGATGTCCTCGGGTGCAAAGTCGACAGTGGTGGCTTTGAGGTGTCCTTTCGCAGAACGAGGTTGGGCAACGATTCCAAATATTACGGTACTCCAAAGGACCCTACAAGAGGCATAGTGTGATGCATTACTAAATGTGTTTATTCAGCTTCCTATCAGCCTACTCGTCAATCAAGGTTAGCTTATCAGGCATGGTTTGGGGTGACCAATACTGCGCTGTGCAAATGTTAGGCTGAAGTCTCCCTTTGAAGTTTTCCCAACCTGCATCGTGGGCCCCTGCAGGAGATTCTTAAAAATCCTGGGGGGCTCCGGATCTGCTCCATGTGCCACCACAACGAGAAGCCCACCTCCCCCGTGAAGTGAAAGTTTGCCGGGGAGGACGACGAGGAATCCCAGGATAGTGACAGCCTGTGAATGACTCTGAAATACCCTAGGGGCAGTTTGCCGATCAATGAGGCTGTCTTTCCCGGTGGCTAAAATAGCTGCAAGAGGGACTTTCTGGTCATATGACCGGCTCGGCGGGCAGGAAGTACCTAGCATTCCAGCCGAACCTGCTCAGAAGCCGCAAGTCTTGCCTGTTTTCGTTAATTCTCGCCTAATACGACGTTCCCCAGAAATAACCATACATGCCGCTCCTAAAGAACAGAAATGCAGTCCATTCTGCTTACATTACGCAAGGCCCTACGGCAGCCTCTTGCCCATCTCAGCATCAACTAATTTGTACTGCGTAGTTGAGGCTGGGGCAGCTTCCACCAGCGTTAATAGGTCAAAGCCAGTTGACAAGCTTCTTAGGATGACTGGCACCTTTTCGTGGCGCATCCACTCGGTGGCGCTAGAGTGAAACATTGAATTTACATTGCCTACAGTGGAAAGTGATTCTATTGTGTTCTTTTTGTATTTATTTATTTGATAATACTATTAGCCCCACAGTGGGAACTATGATAGGAGTGAGCACTTCTAAAATACAGAAAGCAACATCACCATTCATTACTAAAATGCAGATGCAAAACACAAAAAAAAAATTGTTCTTCACATACCACAAAAATGTACAGTCACCCTGATCATTCCAATGTATGCCAGAGCTAGGCGGCACAAAATACCGCTCGGGAATATAACAGTGATAAGAGGAATAACATCAATCGGTTTCTTACATTTGAAGACTCCTTTCAAGCTCTGATACAGTGTCTTCTAAAACAGTGCTCTCTGGCAAAACATTTCAATCCCTTAGTGTTTGCGGGAAGTAAGAATTCTTAAAACCTTCTTTTGCGAATTTGTATTCCCATGTTCTAGCGTGTTTATTATGTGTGGTTCGAGAGATATTAGCTGTAATGATAATGCATTTATTCATCAGAAGAGTCAAAGCCTTATCCACGAGGTGTCCCTAAAAGAAAGGTGCAGGTTCTTTCTATGCAAAAATAAGCTATGCATTGCCGAACGCTCATTCTCCACCCAAAAGGAGTGCTTGTGGTCCGAACCAGATTCCAGTTATAAGTGATTTTTTCGTACCTTTAGATTGGGAAGATGGGGCCTGTTTTCATTAACTGGCACTATTCTAACATGGTGTCTTGCCATACGAGGCTCTAGCAACTCTGCCAACAAGCTCACAATAACCGCGTTCCGTGGTGCTGCACCATCACACACAAAAAAGAAGTTTGTGCCACGTAAAGAGAAGGTTTACACCATTCCGGTCAGCTGCGGGAGGCAATAGATAGGCCAGACTGGCAGGTGCACAAACCACCGACTCTGGGAACACTACAATGAAGTTTCCAAGGCCTTGCCCGATTCCTATCATCCCATAGTAATGCAAGCCCGTTCCTGCACAGACTGCAGGCTTCGAAAAGGACATGGCTTCCATTTCGAATAGATTCTTCCTGTGGGATCTGAAGCCAAAAATGCCTCTGTGGAAACCAATTAATGAAAACGGAACCTGGCAATGCATAGTGCCTAGGTTTCTACAACGTGGGTTGAATGGAGTGCATCTCGAAAAAAGTCTCATGCTCCGAAATTCAGAAGAGCTAATCGAGGTTCTGGGAGACTTTTTCAGAAAATGGTGTTAGTTATGTCACTGGACATAAAATATATTTACTACTCGTAGGAAAAGGATCACTTAGTGCAAAGAGTTAGACGTGCATTCAAGTTAGATTTGGTTAACTTTCCTTCTAAGACGGGATTCGCACGGGACCCTTTCTAGTTTAAACATACCTCCAAGCAACAGTAGTAGAATACAGCGGCCAGAAATACATACAGAAAGATGGAGTTTGTACAGAAAGGTCCGTGGCTACGATACTAGGGGAAATTTATCGTAAAGAATTAGGCAGTACAATAACTGACAGCCCAGATGAAAGTACCTCAAATGATTTCTTAGTAAGATGATAAGTGTATGCATAATTTTAGTTGTTCATTTTGAAATAGCAAATCACAGACCTAGGGAAGATAGGTGAGAACAGCAGTGCCAGAACTAATACCCGTGCAACATGGGCAACTCGAATGCCATTTACAACGAATGCCATTTGTGAGATCGGCGAATCAGCTCGCAATCTGTCGCGCGTAGAATGCGCCATGCCCGGAGTGTCGCACGCTGATTGGCCGTCCGCTTAAATGTCATTCATTGTAAATGGCATTCGAGTCGCCCGTGTGGCACGGGTATAAGGTTCACCATAAAGCAGCCAGAGAATGGGATCCTACCTTTTCTATCCATCTGCGTGTGCATGTCGAAGGAGGGTTGTGTTGAGAATACGGGAAAAAAAATTCTAAACCTCTTTTAAGTAAGAAAAATTGTCACACAAAATCTGTTCAAACTGGACCGTTCAGGTCTTTATTGATGAAAGCATGCGGAATTCAAGTACCCATTGGATGAATCATTCTCAACAATTCCAGTCCTGCACCATTTTGCGCCAAAGGCAATCCACGACTTGTAAAATAGTGCGCGCCGCCTATTGCGCAACGCCGGAAACTTCCGACACTTTGGGTGCTAGGCTGGAAAGCGGTTGAAAAACAACTAGGCTTTGCCATCCATGGTTTGGCTTGATACATGTATGGCGTAAAGCCCGTGCATGCAGCATGCTCCAAGCGTTTATGCAGTGCTGTCCATGTAGCCTCTTTGCCCATTCCGGGTGCTGGAAAATGAACGAAGAGGATAGTGTACCGTTTCCGTTTTGGACTACAAGATGGATGTTCGACGTCTCGCCCTGCAGCATCACATGTGACAGCGTCTAGAGCTACATTGCAGGGTAGGAGGAACACAGCCAAGCAACAATGCGCCCTGCCGACCAGTAGGGCGCAACAATGCACCATACTGGTCGGCAGAGTGCAAAGTACCAGCCATCGCTGACATTATGTTGCGAATTCTCTGGGAGATCAAAGCCAACCTCCACCTCAACAACAATGACGGCATGCCTCGCCCGAATAACCATCACAAAGATTGGTTCTTCAAGGTGTGGCCTCTCACCGATCTCTTGTTACCAAACTTTGAACACCTACCTTAAGATAAAGCTTTGTGTGTAGATGAATAAATAGTGCCCTTCAAAGGTTGGTCGAGTCTAAAGCAGCATGTCCACAGCAAGCCCCATAAATGGGGATAGAAAATCTTTGGACAGTGCGACTCACAAGGCGTCGTGCACTCATTTGGAATCTACACAGGAAAGCTCGACCCAGTACCCGGTGAGCCAGCCCAGTTAAAAATACCCATTGGTTCCAATTGGAAAGTCTATTGGTACCAATTGGAATCTGAGAGATCCCAGTTGGAATCACAAAATCCAATTGGTTTTGGCATTACCAATTGGTGACTCCAATTGGAATTGAGATTTCCAACTGGAACCTAATCCACCAACTGGCCATTCCAATTGGGATGCATTTTCCAACTGGTCATCCCAGTTGGGATAGTTCTTTCCAATTGGTATCCAGTGATACCAATTGGGTTACATTTTTCCAATTGGTGACTTCAATTGGAACTGAGATTTCCAATTGGAACCTAAGCCACCAACTGGCCGTTCCAACTGGGATGCATTTTTCCAACTGGTCATCCCAGTTGGGATAGTTGTTCCCAATTGGTATCCAGTGATACCAATTGGGTTACATTTTTCTAATTGGTTATCCCAAATGGAATGTTTCCCTTTAGAATCTGTTTCGAGATCCCAATTGGATTGGCAGTGCCCAATTAGTATGTGATGCACCAATTGGCCATTTAATTGAGTATTTAAAATTATTCCAATATTAATTGAAATAAAAAACTTCCAAATGGTAAATAGTCTTATTGGGATTTAAACCAATCATTGGACATTCCAATTAAGAGAGGACACTATTCAAAAGGGTCAACTTTGCAAATTTTTATCTGTGTATACATAAATTGTACAAAAGATTAGTCGTATTTATCAGGAATGCACTGACATTGTTTAGGAAAACTATTACTGGGAATTAAACTAATGTAATATGCAACTTTTTTTCAGTGCAATTGAAAAAACAAAAATTTTTAGAAGTAATTTATTTTATACTAACATCGCATTGACAAATCAAATAGATTTTTTTTTTTGTATTTGTAAAAAAACAAAAGAGACAATGTCACCGTTGCATTGCCCATTAAATTCCAATTAGCAAAAACAGTGAGTGAGCCTTTCTTTTTGTGCCATTGCAAAACAATAGTTTCCCGAAAGTGAAGTTTATGCCAAGAAGTGGACTGGAGGAAAATGTGTACAAAATGCTTGAACCTCTACATTTTCTTTAGCATTGGTGGACCCAAAATAATTTATAACAAAATAACTATGCAGTCAAAAGAAATGAAACTTTCTGGGAATATTCTCGAGATGTTGGTGAATGTAAAAATGGCCTTTTTTAAAATATTTTTTTTTTTATTCGGAGGCATTGAAACAATCTTCTAAAATTTCTATTAAAGAGTTTTAGTTGATCATATAGATGCCTCCGATAACGATACCCGATACTCTGACACCTCCTTTGCACGTGCATTATATCGGGTATTGCTATCCGATCTGATCGGATCACTTGCCCATACTCTTAAATCTCAAAATGAGGACAATTTGTACATGCAAATTGAAAGCGGAAGGATTTTTTTCTTTGTTTTGAATCGATTTGTTAAATATCGCGTGTAAACTTTTTTGTTCCGCTAAAATCGGCGGGAATCGTTGGAAGCATCTGTACACACTGGGCAAACAAAGATGGCGTCCGCGTATGATCGTTATGCGCACATGGCTCCAATCGTAACGATGGCACACACAACATCTGTTCAATGGTTACAGTAGAGATTCAACAAGTCATATTTTATTGCTGCGAGTGCTGAGTAGTGTGGTTATAATTACTTCATTTGGCCTGCCACCTCGTTGGAGCGCGAAGGATGGATAACAAACAGTTTAAGGGTGCAAGGTAAGGAAACTTCTTTGTTTCTTTTCTTGATGCTTGCTGCATTGCAAATAGGCGATTTCTGATTAATAAATATCCTGAGACACTCCTAGCTATATGGTCAGTGCAGGGTAGGAGCCCGAATGAATGAAGCTCTACAAAACAGAATCTTTTGAGCTGTCAGCTTGAAAGTCTGTTACCCAGTGTAATGAAATGTCAGTGAAAAAAAAAGTGTTTTAGGCGCATCTAAGAAAGGAACTATGAATTCCTCCTGAAAGCACTGACTTGCCACAGTTTACCATAATTGCCATAATTTACTTTTGAGATTATGTCTTAATTTACTTTTTGTATTATTAGACAGAGTGAACAGATTAAGTGTCATGCTTTCAGAAGTTGTAATTGTGGTGTGAGCAGTTACTAGTTATAATCTTGAGTGCATTGTTAATGAATTACAGGTTTCAGTTTTCAGTGGAAGATGGAGTAGGTGTCAATTTCAGTGGGAAGATGAAGTACAGGTGTCAACTTTGAGTGGGAAAATGGTGGCTAACAGCTCTCGAATACATGGAGCTGAATGGTGCCAGATACCAAAAATGGGCCCCATTCTCATAATATTTTTTGAAAATCAGTTATAACTTTTAATTGAGATAAATTAGTTCTGAAACTGTGGCATCTGGTTTCGGACCGCTGGCACTACATCTGGGGGGAACGCTGTACTTAAAGGGGCCATGTAACAGTATTATGTTGAATGTTTCTCACTCTACACAAGCTTAATGGCACCAGTGGGACACGAAATACTCTCACGCAATGCCACTGACCAAGGAGCTTCCTTTTTGCCCCATAATTTAAAGAATAAAAGCGAATACCTCTTTTCATTCTCTCCTTTAGTTGTGGGGATAGTGTTGTCGTCATTGTCAACAACACCAATCCTCAGGAGTTTGCCATAAAGCTTTGTGATACCCACGGCGGCAGTATTTAGGTGTGGCTCATACAGTGGACATGGACATGAGCACAGCGTGAGCATTCTATTTGAGCTTACGACAATACCTCGACATGCAATCAAGTAGTGGCTCGTGCTCAGTTACTGTGACGACAGGAGTAGCCGAACCTTAGCTATCTGTGGAATTCATTGTGTGTGCTGTGCTTTGCCAATCACAGCGTGTGGATATGATAAACATTGGTGGCATGTAATCAGCTTCAGATCATGTGGTCACTTGCTCTGTCTGCGAGTTTAGGAGGCAAACGCTGGTAGTTTTTTTTTTCTTCTGCAACTGCCATGCGTGGATAGAAAATCTGTGTTTTATAGGTTGTGAATGTCAATGAATAATCAAAAGCTCTATTTACTGAAATTACAAGGCTTGTTGTACTGCCCCTTTAATGATGCGTCGAGCATCATACAACTTTGACCTCATGTGAGCCAAGTGTTTACCCATTTGTTGTAGGTCTAGACTTTGCTACATTCTTTCATAATGCTTCTTAGATATGCAACTTAACTGGTACACATGTTCGACATGCAGGAGGCAGAGCTGAGCATGAATGAGATGGCGATCCTGTCATCAACTGCATCCAAGTTCCGCGAAACATTGGTCTCAACGTTCAATCTGTAATATTTAGATATCCTGCTGGTCAAAATAAAGCTTTCATTTGACATATACTCTTCACTGTTGTGCATCCTGTGCATATAATGAACGTCCAGTTAAGCTAATTGCTTGTTCTTGCTTCAAGATTTGTGCAATGAATGGTAGCTAAAGAAACAAGCAAGTGGGCTCTTTTTGTAGTATCGAGTTTGAAAGTCCCAAAACACAACTTGTTACACTTCCAATGGGGAAAATACTAATTGGTATTTTTATAATTGGGAGTCCGAAAACAGATGGTTATGGCTCCAATTGGAATGGTACCAATTGGTTACGGTTCCAATGGAAAAAAATGCCAATGGGTATTTTCCAGTTGGGAGTCCGAAAACACAGATGGTTACGGTTCCAACTGGAATAGTACCAACTGGTAATGGTTCCAGTTGGTAAAATGCCAATGGGTTTATTTCCAATTGGACAAATACCAATTGGTATTTTTCCAGTTGGGAGTCCGAAAACACAGATGGTTACGCTAACTGGTACCAATTGGAAAAACCAATTGGACCCAATGGGTATTTTTAACTGGGAGACATAGCGGCAAGCGGCAACATAGTTCTGAAGCTTTCACAGGTAACTCAGCCGGGCCTGAATCGCTCACTCTTTTGCTTCTGAATGATTGCATCATCGCACACTACAAGAGTTAGATCAAGTAATAAAAGTTTGAACTACATACAGCTTTTTTTTTTTACTTCATCAATTTTGTGATTTTTGTTTGCTTGCTCTAGTACTGACACGACTGCAAGTCCCTTGATGTCCCTGCGAAAGCACAGGTTGATGTCCTAAAATTTAGGATCGACACAGCAGCATGCCTTTTGAAGCAAGGGAAGGATACCATTGCAAGGCGGAAGGGAAGGCCATCATCATCTATGGAAAGCAGCCTAGTGGCAAAGAGAAAGAGGGAGCCAATGAAGCCAGTTCCAACTGCAAGCACAAGGACTAACAGCACAGGGCACTGGCCACTTTTAAAAGAAACTCGGAAAGATGCAAGCGCCCACACTGCGAAGAACAAAGTGTCATGTGCTCCAAGTGCAGCGTGAGCAGCAAGTCCACCAGGAGTAAGGCCCTCAGAGTTGAAACTGCTCAGTTTCACAAAAACAAAAAGTTGTCCAAGTAAAACAATAATTTTTTTCATTGCCCAGAGTAATTTTCAGAACTTGAACTCGTGGTCTAAAATAGACAAAACGCCCAATGTCTTGAATTTGCGACACACCAATTTCAAAACTACAGGCATTTAAATTAATTTCCGATTTTAGTTTTTAAAATATAGGCTCAACTAATTGCATAATAAACAAGTTTAAGTAACATATTTTTCTGGTTATTATCTTTTAATTTGAGCATTAAAGGGACAGTGGATCACAAATGCAACAGCTTGTGTCTGGAAATCGGCAATATCTAGTGCTATGCTTATAAACATGCAAACTGAAATCAAGACCCCAATAGGGTGATGTGCTGCTAATACCTGAGCAGCCTTAAATTGTGTTGCCATCCAGACCACAGCAGAATACCCCCTTAACAAGGGTGGCTGTTTTTGACCACACTATTCTGCTGTGGCCAAAGATTGAGCATAATGACCATCAGTGATATGACAATCAGTTTCCGACTTGGTTGACAACTTCGATCATAGCACTGTATCAGACATGCCGGCCCAAGCGACTGCTTAGATGTGACTGTTGTCACAGTTACTAGCAGAATAACTTAGGTGTCTTTGCAGCTGAACTGGAAAGAGGGTATAAAAAGAGCCACTGAGAAGGGTTTGGGGGAAGTGGCAGTTGGAGATTGTCGTCGCACTCATCCTGACCACTCTGACTGCTGCTATTCGGGGTGATTAGGCAACCCACTGCTATTGGACGTGTTCTTTCAGCAAACCATAGCCACAGTTGTATTGGTATACATTTCATAGTCTCATCAATTTCTGCACATCGCAAAATAGCAAACATCACTGCACAGGATCAAATAAGTCCGGCAGAGGAAGAAAATTCCCCACAGAAACATGCCAAACGCCAACAATGTCCAACACGCCTCAAGGCTCGACGAAGAACAGATACAGTCATAGTTGAAGAGAGCGGATGCATTAACCCAAACCGTGTGCAGAGAGAGGAAAATTAAGAGAGTGCCAAGAACATGCATCAATGATTTGAGTTCATTCAAGCTCGCAAAGCTTGAGGGATTACTGTACTTGAAAATGTTCACTTATTGGTGTGCCCTCTTGCACACCAATGGGTGAACATTTTCAAGTACAGTAATCTCTCGTTATCACAAAGTCAACGGGACGGCAAAAACTTTTGACGCAATCGGCAATTCGATAAAAGCGATAAAGCCAAAAAGACAGTTCCAGCAGCCTTGAAGATGAACAGGAACATTGGGGAGCACTCTTATCGCATATTTAATCAAACAAGCCTTGATTATGAACATCCTGCGGCAGCTTTATCAAGTAAAAATATAATGAAGTGGAGTTTGCCGATAATTTCATACGGGCATCAGTTCTCTACGAATTGCTCCAGGCATCGGAAGAACACTGTCACCGCCACTGCACTTCACTTTGTTTCGAAGCAGCCATAAAATGTTTCGCGTCTCCGCAGTCGTTGACCCTTACCAAGGTGCCTCTACAACATTGTTTCGTGTTTACCCTAGCCGCACGTAAGGTCTACGATCGCAGCATCCGTGGCAGAAGCAACAACGGGAACGTCCGCATCGACAAGCGCAAATAAATCAGTTCTTTCCGGTAGCTTTGCCAACATGTTTTCACACACTCCTGTAGAGGTTGCTGCCACTATGGTAATCGTGCTCCAGCTCGGCAAGCATGCTCGCGAGAGAACATCTGACGTGAGCGAAGCAGTTGCCAATCTTTCATCTTCGGGTCAAGGGCGCACTTTCTTCTCCGTGAGAAAATTCTCGAACCCGTCCAATCTGCCTTGCTTGTTCTGCAAAATGGTGGACAGTGTCAAACAGCCAATGCCGGAATGTTGAATTCTTTCGTGGTTTTGGACTTGGGTCTGCCACTTTTCTCAACCTCGAGCGACTTACGGTAAACACTCCCAATCTTTCATATGACCCATGTGTGCATGTAGTATGGCGCAGGCGAGCGCGTCGGGGGCTCCCGAACGAATGATCTCCTCCGGACTCTATCGCTCCCTTCACACCATTCCGACAGGAGTCGGGCAGCGTCCGCTGCGTCGGAAGGTTGTTGCTGCTCCCTGCCCGCGTCGGCACATCGGCATCGGAAGCGGCACTCTGCATGAGCGCCTAGTAGAAAAGCAGCTCCTAGCTAGATCTGGGGACAACTAGAGCACTATATAGCTCCTACGGAGCAGAGTAGCGCGATCCTTTCGCATGTTTCGCCGATAACATGGCGGACAGAGCAGCTCGGCGCGAGTCACGTGGTACTCATGGTTCCAGGAGGCGGCCCGCCCTATGGGAGAATACATGGAGATCGACTCAACACGGCTGATTAAAAAATAAACGCCAAGTTCACACTTATCGAAACCAGTCTGTCGTGAAGTTGGTAAAGCACTAAACACTTTATCAAAGTTTTAATAATATTGGATCCGTATGAAAATTTTGAGAAGGTAATTTCCAAGGCAATGGCGTTTGAAGCAGACGATTGTTTTGTGCAGCGGAGGTGGACTTTATGGATTGGCCGGAGTGGGTCACATGAACGGTGTGACGTCGCCGCGTCGTCTGCAGCATAACGCCCCTCAGGCAATTTTCAAAACAAATTACGTTATTAAATGGCACACAACTTAGCGCAAATTATTGTAAACTGTTCCTTTATTATGTCAAAAACTATTGTCGTTCTGTACATCCCCAAAATAACAAAGAAACGGCGATTTTCTCACGTTCCCCATGCATTTGTGACCAAAGTTGGACCCCCGGGTGTTCGCCGCTAGTCGCCGAGAGATGGCGTTCTAGATTGCACTACTCTGCTCCAAAGTGCTCTAGGGACAACGCCAGCGTCGGGAAGACCGCTTGTAAAAAATCCGTTCGCATGGTGGTGATGATCATACTTGGGTAGTAATTCAATTACAGTAATTGAATTACTGTAATTTAATTACTTTTCGTGGTAATTTGTAATTGCAATAATTACTTTTGGCTAAAAGGAATTGTAATTGTAATTTAATTACTTTCTAGTGTCAGTAATTGCTAAATTTCAGGCACAATTACAATTACTTTTGCAAGATTTTGTGGCGGCGGCGCTCTTCCCCCTGGCTACGGAGACGACAGCACAGCCAAAGCGACAGGGGAGAGAGTGTCTCCCTGCTCAAAAAAGAAAAAAAGAGGGATGGGAAAGGGAGGCTGGGATAGAACGGAATGAAGGATTTTGTAGACTGTAAAACGATTTAATGAAGAATTTGAGAAATAATTTGATAAATGAGGGCTACATTCGCGTCCGTTTTCGTTTCTGTCGTAGTTGAATCTGACTCTTCGTCTCGTTCGCTTCCTGTTGCTCCTGTTTCTAGGGGTCTTTCTTATTTCTCATTCCCACACGGGGGCATCATGGGTCAAAGTCGAGCTGGTTGGCTCCGATCATATCATCCGGTCGAGGCGGGGAGGTTCGAGGTTCTCCTTACACGTCTTCGCCGCTAGCATATTCGCTTACATATTTCAGTCAACTTTGGGGACTTTTTTGTTCATGAAATTATTCTCTTTTCTTTATAAATGTTTCACGTCCTTCTCCTCTATCTCGTATGTTGGTACCACTAACAGTAAGTCGTGCTACTCTAATATCGAGGCGAAGAAGCAAAGAAGCAGCAGGTCTCATTAACACGACTCACCCTGCCTTACTTCCAACTGTTGTTGCTACACTGCTCTTCCTTCTCCCAATCCTCGTCTACCTTTTTGTACAAGTCTTCATTATTTAGTGTTCGCTCTACCTAACCCTTTCAACCGTTTGTCAGCCCGATTGGACGAGATTCCAAAACTTACAAACCACGGCTTTAGACTGTAGGGAGCTTGTTTTTACATTTGTTGTTTGGTAAAGGCTTCTTTTTTTTTTTCTTTTTTTTTATAGAGGGCTTGGCTTGCACTTTGTTTTTACACCTCTATCGTGACCCTCCACGCGTTCTCTTCTCGTCCTGGCCTGTGGAACCGTCCCGAGGCGCGCAGTGCTGTCTTGCATTGAGAACCTGCAACAGTCTTATCTACAATGGAAAAGGAAAGGCTGCCGGGGCCTTGTTCCGAAAAATTCTTTAAACAGATTAGCAGCAATGTAAAAATATAATCGTGAGGTGCAAACTCTCCGCACCGTCTCTGAAAACAAATTCAACAAACCGAAACGCGACCTCCAATTTGCAAAAACATTACTTACAGTTATAAAAAAAAAAAATAATAATGGCTCGTCTATATTTTCCAGCTGAAACACGCTCAAGTAAATCATGAAATCGAGGCGTCCAAGAGGCCGCAGTTTTGCAATAATTCGCGGATTCTAATTTTCGCGACGCGGTGGGGTCGCAATATAGATTCCAATGTGTTTACATTTTACCGGAATTAGTCGCGGGGCTTATTTTTCACGAATCGTAGGCGATTCGCGAAATCAAAAATAGTCGTTTACAGTGTATCATGAATTTTTCCAGGTTGTTCTTGCCATGCTAAATTCAAATCGGTCTTCTTTATGAGACGCATAACATCGATACAATCATTGCTATCCTAATGATTAGCTACATGACGATTATAAATTTATTATCTATATCAGGAGCTTTTTGGGTGTTACCGTGCACTGAATTAACCCAGAATCCCTGGCAATAGAGTTGCTGCTATTGTGACACTAGTTTTGTGGAAGCGACCACAAATCGCGTGCTACGGTTACCCTGTTACAAGTCCACAGACAGGGAGAGGCAGCGAATCATCGTGGCTGAAATGTTTTCGTAAGTTGTCGTATTCCTTAAATGTTTGACGTCGTCTACAAGTTTCTCTTGTTAGTCATTTTTACGCGAGTTTTATGGTACCAGTACTGTCGCATATTTGTTTCCTTGTATTATTTTTAAGTTTATTTTTTTGTTGGTTAGACTTGGATACCATTTGAGTAAGCTCTAAGGCGATTCACCTCGCACCAGTGAATTCTGTCGCCATTTATTTTTATTTTTTGAGAATATAAGAACGCAAGAGTTCATTACTCCAAACTATTAAGTTCTATAATCCTTTTAACAAATTTCATAAAAGTAAAGTGCAATGCGTGACACTTATACATTATTTATACAATACGTCCATATAACTCGTCTACAGTTATATGGCCCAAGGTGGGTAACTCTCAGAAATAAGTGATTGTAAAGTAATTGCATTACTTTTGAAAAGTAATTTGTAATTGCAATGAACTACTTTCGCGTAGTAGTAATTGTAATTGTAGTTAAACTACTTTGGGAGCTAAGTAATTGTAATTGTAATTAAATTACATCTTGAAAGTAATTTACCCATGTATGGTGATGATGATGATAGTATGACGCCCCACTGGCACCACCCTGCTGTGTCTGGCTAGTGGCATAACCAGCATAACGCCTTGTCACTTCGTACATCCGCCGTCCTCATTTTTTCTTGTGCCCGCATAACCACAGCACAAGGCTTTATTCAGCTGCAGTGCGCTGCCGTGAGGGTGATAACTTAAATCTTAAAAAGTTAGGTATTTTCGTTTTTGTCTTCCCTCGCTATGGCCGAACCTGCGGAAGCCGGAGGAAGCAATGGTGTTTCGTCTAAAACCGACCCAGATAAGTACAAGAGCATGATTTGTGACAGGTGCATCAAGAAAATCTACAACTTAAAGAGGCACTTAGAGCGGGTCCACGGGGACGCTAATCCGATGTCAGTCACAATGCCCACTGACCGTTGCAGCCTTGCATACAATCTGTGTCCAATGGCTTCTCTTGCATTCTCTGGGGCCTTGCTTTGCAACTTTAAAGTGCAACACAGGTTTGTCGCAAGGTTTGAGAAGTTGCAGTTCGATTCAATGGAAGGTAAATGCGCTCGCTTTTCTCGACATGTTGTCATATTGGAAACTCATCAAAAGTGTATTGGTGGGCCAGCTTGAACATCTCGAAAACATTGCAAAAGAAAAGGACAAGAACAGAGACGCGACAAGCATTACTATTTAGTATCGACTGACTGTTTAATGCGTGTTTAGACAAGTACAAGATGAAAGTCGATTTGTTAATTTCTTTTTACTCCTTTTTTTTTTTTTTTAGAGGGTTGGTTCATTTTTTGGAGCGTCGAAATACAACATTTTTTTTCTTTGAATCGCAAAAATTCCACATTCTTTTCGATAGTATACACCAACTCATCTCTGTGACGTCACGGCGCGGTGGTGGCACGTCGGTCGCACTTCCGGTCTGGGGCTGTGGGCAGAAGTCCCCACGCCAGACGCGTATTCCTGCGTTGTTTTGAAGGGAACCAGACAAAAACTTGCCTTCTCGTCAAAACGTTGGGACTGGGGCCGTACGAAAGAGTCGAGAATGGTTTGAAGGTCAGTTTTCACGTGCTCGGTTCGTCCGAGAATCTGGATATGTGCCATGAAAAGGGAAAAGCAGATGCCGTCGGACAACGATGGCTTGGGCAGGAAGTTGAATTCACAGATACTTGTGTTCATCAGATTTTTTTGTTTTAGTCCAACATGAACGCCAGAAAACCATCATGTTGTGCGGACCACCTGCGAACTACGTTCAGTGCGTCTTCAAGTTCACACGGCCGCCTGATCGTTCGAACTGTCGTCTGCTCTTTCAAACGTTTCTGCTTGTCATCTGCTCTCTTAGACGACACCGGCCCGCAGATTAAATGTTGGCACGGTACTTGCTATACGAAGTAAGTGTGGGCCTCAAAAGACATAAGTTTGAAGGTTGGTAAGCAGGCTCGATGTAAACAGTAAATACAAAAAGATGTCGATCATTGTTACGAGTGACCATCGCTGACTTGCTATGCCTAATTGACTTGATCCGATTCTGCTTGCGATTTTCAGTATCGCCGTCGACAATCTCAGCTACGGTTCAAACGTTTGTAGGCCGAGCGGCGTCGCGACTGAAAATTGCAAGCGAAATCTCATCATGCGAATCAGGTTTTAGCGTACATACTGCGGCGTCCACGCGGAATGAATCGCCACATGTCAGATTATTCACGCGAAGTTTCGCGGTGTAACGAGCCTCGGTAATTTTGCTGACGCCACTCAAGTAGTCAGACATCGGCCAGGAAGACGTAGAATCAACAATTCGAACGCGAAAAAGAGCAGGGGGACTCACACCGACGCCGACGCGAGAAAGAGCAGGGGGACTCACACCGACGCCGACGACATCGCATTTCAAAGGTTTGTTAATGGGCGACGGCGAGCTTCTTGCCCACAACCCCAACACGCGTGCGCGGCGCCGGTGGCGTCCGCTAGGGGCGCTCCGGTTTGTTTGTAAACATGATTTGGTGTAGAGGTTGTCCTGTCTCTCTCTCTCCTTTTGTGCGAATTGTTTTTGAGATGCTTAAAACTTGCCGTGCAGTACGAGTTTATTCTTTAGTTGTCCTCTGAGAAGTGCTTTCAAAGTGGTAGCTCATGACGTCGTATATAGAGCTCTCTCGTTCTTCAGGTGCACGGTCCACTATAAACTCGTGCACCAACTGCACTGATCAAAGCTATGCATGCTCAGCGTTCTTCTGGAGTGGCACGCGCTGCATAGCGGGAAGCCCATATTTGACATCATAAGCATTGAATGGGAAACGAATTTCTTCCGTTTGCCAATAATTTCGCACAAAATAATTATCATCTTTGGATTCATGGGGTAAAACCACGTGAGAAATCACCAACTCAATTTTTTTAGGAACCGCTTCAGCTTTAGTCATGTTACTTTACGAACGCAACTTTCACATCACGACGTCAACAGGATCGCCTCCTAATGCACAACTGTGCACGGAAAAAGACATACTTCCACCATACATACCTTATAACATCCTGGAGAAGGATTTTACCACATGCAAATGATTTAGCACTAACTCATTTGTGTGGCAACATACTTCCTCATTACGTTATGGTATGGTAAATCGAGAAAAATTTGAATGAACGTCTGAGCCTTTTCCAAAACAAAATTGAATGGCAATTTTTATTCCTCGACCTAACGCTTGTTCTCGTGCACAGACGCTAAAGCTCGCGGTCAGTGCACAAGCTTAAACACAAACCTGGCACACCCGATTGTAGCGGCTTTCGCCGTTGCTACAGGTATGCATGGTGGAAGTACGGCTATTTGGGAAGGGGAGCGGAGGAGTTATAGTGTTAACCATATAGCTCATGTCTACAGTTTACATGGCACCAACACACTGGGGTTTTTCGGCTGCTCTTGTGACTGCCACTATAATGGTACTTGACTCTTTTTAGGGGTGAATGAATACTTTGTAGCGGACAACCAAACTGGGGTGGTAGAGAAAGAAGAAGCGACACGCGGGCCAGGCGGCTCGAGACAGAACACACCGACGGGACAGGTCTGCGATGTATATTGGATGTAGGTATTTCATATTGTAAATAGTCTCCGCTGTAAATAAATTGAAGAGACCTCTGGTTACTTCAACTTAATTATCTGAATACAAATTTTATTTGATTTATCCTTACATACTGCAGCCCCGTCGAGGCTATCGCAGGAGTGGGGGGGAAAATCACAATTCAATATTGGATAAGACAGAAAAAACATACATAAAACATTGTAAAATAAGATCAACCCATGACAACCGCACACAGCAATTCGTCTGGAGGTAATAAACGGATGCTACCGGGTACTGTATTTAAACATGTCAGTACGTTTATAAAACGGTGAAATGTTTCGGTCATGGTGGCTCCTTGTTGATGACGCTATGTGAAACCTTATATGTGTATCTAATGAGGTGAGACACGGCGAGAAGAGTTAAGCTTAGAGCAGGAAGGTTAGAGGACGGGAAAAAGCTCTGTCATAGCAACGGAAAATAAAGCATACTGCTTTCTTTTGGACTAAATCGATTTTGTTAATATCAGATGGTTTCCAGGGGTTCAAAATTATTAAACCGTACTTGAGGACAGAACATATTAGTGTTTTATAAGTTACAAGTTTGGTTTCTTGCGCGGCAACAAGTAGGGTATGTTGAAGATAGCCAAGTATTTTTAAGTGCTTTGTTTCAAGTCGAATCGATGTGCATTGACCAAGACATGTCTTGCGAAAAAAGAAGACCAAGGTACTTGCATTCAGAAGCTCTTTCCAGTGTGTAGCCATTCAATGAATATGTGAACATGGATGTGAGAGTATGCTTAGAAAAAGACATTAAGATAGTTTTGCAAAGTTTATGGTCATTTGCCAGGTGTTACACCAGGTGCAGAAGCTTGCAAATAAACTGTTAAGGAAGTTATGGTCTTCAGAGGAGTTAATCGTGTGGTACAGGACGCAGTTGCCAGCGTAAAGACATATTTTAGTGAGGTTACGTGGTAATCATTAATGTAGAGCAAGAAAAGAAGCGGACCCAGAACAGAGCCTTGTGGAACATCTGATGACACATTGGCAATAGAAGACTTGGACGAGTTAAAACATACATATTGTGAGTGTCACAAACTCTGGCGCCGGCCGACTCTCCCGCGATGTTTTTTTCTTTGTGTTTTCGTGCTGCTCGCCGTGCCTCTTGGCCGATTTGCCTTTCCGGTGCGCCGGCTCGGGTTGCGGCGACCGGAAAACGGCAAGACGAAACTCGGTACTCGGCGGTGCCTTCGGCGCCGACAAAGGCGTCGTCGTGGAGGCGGACGGTTGAGACGGCTTTCGTGGGGAGCGGATAGTTACGGGGCAGAGCTTTTTGGGTCTTCAAGGGGGTAAGACGTTCGTGGTTGCAAGGTGAAGTCGGCGGGAATGGCAGCCCGACAACGCAATATCTTCTCAGTCTTCTTCATCGTCACCAATGCCGTCTTCCTGCCAGCTCACCACCGCCGAGAGCCCGACGATCCCCTCCGTCACCAAATTTGAGTGAGACCCGTCCGTACACTTCGGACTTTACTCTTCCGGACGTTTTATTTTTACTTGCTCTCCGTCCGTGGCTTGGTTGCTTTGTTTAATTGTCGTCTGTGCTCCGGCCCTGTGTATTGCTGTAGCTCGCCAACCGTTTACTTTATTGTTTCTTTTGGCTTTAATGTTGATTGAAGTTCCGTGCGGAACTTCGGGGTTTTCTTTTTTTGTTTGTTGTGCATTGTTTGCCTATGTGCCAAACCTTGAATTTTATATTTCTATTTTTTTTTTCAAGCAAATATATTGTTTATTGTTCAAACTCCATGTGTCCGCCTGAGCTCATTCCGTTCTTCCCCAACTTGAGCACACGCGCCAACCGCGCGGGCTGACCGGCCTCAGCAAAAATAAATATTGTTCTCAGTCGTTGTAGACGGCCGGCGGGCGAACCGTCAAGGGGGAATCGCGCCTCTATCCTCCAGGCGGGGGCGACTGTGACAGTGAGCGATTGGAAAGAAAACTTGATATCTAGTTAACGAGGGAAGGGTTATTTAGTATCACAATAAGTTCGTGCAAAAGTTTAGAGTGAGGAACGGTATCGAAGACTTTACATAGGTCTATGAATATTGCATCCACTTGGTTGCCAATGTCGTGAGTAAATTCAGTTAGTTGTGAAATTGTGATGTAACCATGTCAAAACCCATGTTGAAGATCATATAAAATGTTGTTAGCTTCAAGGAACACCCTGATCTGTCTGTAGATTATGTGTTCTAATAATTTCCATAAATGAGATGTTAAAGAGTAAGCTCTCAGATAATTCGATTTGTGAAAAAAATTCTTAGTGTTAGAGTAGAGATTAGGTTGTTTTTGGTCCTGGAACTCGATGGAGCAGCTACCGTCAAGAACCAGGCGGAGATTGTGGAAGATGTGGTCCAGATGCTGGTTGGAGTTAAAGACTTCTTGCTTCTTGTTGTGGCCGACAACAGAGCCAATAGGTTTGGAGAAGTTGTAATAAATACAACTGATAAAAATAAACTTTCCTTCAACCAAAACAAACTGTTACACAAAAGAAAATGACACACTGCAACTGGCTGCTGCACAAGGCTTACATAGTTAAGCAGTTACCAAAACGGACACCTCAGCATCATGTATCCTCCTGCACACGGTGAGGAAGGCGGCTAATCCGCAGAGCAGGGGCTGTCGCACACGACAGAGGTAGCGCAGCGAACAGAAGGAGAGAACTAGTCGGCTGCTTGGGCCCGTTCAAACTCGATTTTCTGTCTGGGCGGGGGTTATGATAGTGCGCCGAAACCTGTCCCATCCAATCAGGGCCTAGTTAGAATTGCATTGGGTACAGGCCCCGACACACTCTCAACCAATCGAACGAGAGGTCATTGCCATTGCTAAGGGGGCATTATGGATGGCGAGATATATTTCAAATTCTGCGCACAAAGTGACGTCACAGAATGGTCATTCACTCAACAAGATGGCCATTCGCTCTTTCCAAGTCAATGTGAAGGCAAAGCCAATCCACCTCTCCTCCACGTGCCCAAAATGCCGAGAGAAGGCAATTGGAAAGGAGGTGGCTACGAACTAAATTGCGTCTCGCGCCGTCAATATTGCTCTAAACTTTTTTTTCTTTTTTTGCGTAAATTAAGTTTTTTTATATGCGTGTCCCAACCAGACTGTTGAAAAATACCTTTTTTTCTTTTCAGGGGCCCTTTAACATTATGCCTTACGGTTGAGAAGCTCTTGATATATTTATGTTTTAGGGAAGATATACTCATATTCGATTTCGGCGAGAATAGTCAAAATATGCCTCACCGGCAAACGTTCCCTCACCACAGAGCGCGGGCAGGGGCCTCAAATAAACAAAAGGCACGCAAGACACATTTGGACGTCCTGGGAAGCTGTTTCGTGGAGAATCCCACAATGCTGGGTCCACGCCAGCACGCATACAGCAGTTGCGTTCAATGCCTCTCCAGCCAACGTCATGAACCACAGGAACCTGACCCGAGGTTTTCGATGAAGTCGTTCGAGCTCGAGACGAGGCCCACATTATGAAATGGTGCACCAGCTGTTGACAGCTGGACTCCGGGACCTGGAGTGCCCGCATAGATTTGTGTGCTTGGATGCTCCAGCCCCGGGTGAGAGGGAAGACCCTCCAGAAATGACCTGCCATGCGAAAGACAACCCCACCCGTAGTGGAAAAACTATAGGCTTAGCACGTATCGGGACGTCAAATGTTTAAAGAAAACACCGTCTCGGCATCGTGCAAAATTGCAGCAACCTCTAGTTAGGTTAACCGAAGCTTCATTATGTTCTGTGAAAGATGCGCAGTCATTACAGAGCCAAAGATACCTGTGCTCTCGCTCTATTCTAGTGCGCACTTGCATTGAACTTATGAATATGGAGAACACATTTTGGTTGGTGGGTTTTCTGTCCTCCCATCACCCACATAGCAGGTGCACTTGCAAACACCACACATGTGGGGTGCAGGGGACTTGTTCTTAAATACTGAGTGGTGTTTTGGAATGCACCTACTATGTGGGCATTGGGAGCATGAAAAAACCATGGACCACATATGTTATAGATAAGTCTGATTAGGGCATACATTTAGTGAAACAAACACGAAGCGTGTCTTGAAGCAGGTAAGTATATGATGTGAATGATGTACCACTGTTCATTCAGGCCATTTCATTTTAAGCTTTCTTCTCTGCCTACCAGAATTCAGTGACTGGAGAAAGGCTGAGGAAGGCAGAGAGCATGTTCACTTCGTTCTCGACAGCGGACCCAAAAGATCGCAGAAGGATGTCCTGAAAAGGTATTACTACTACCACCGCTCTGGGTCATTTCAGAGCGAGAGCCAAGGTAAACGACAATTGAAAACCCAGGGCACTTGTAAGACTAATGTGGAGTACTTAGCACAATTCAAGCAACAGAGAAAGATGGCAATGTGACGGTAAAGTACCAGGCAGAACACTATGGCCACCCGAAAGAACTGAAGCAAGAGCGCCTCTCCACGACTGAGAAGGAGGCTTTAGCTGATACTAAAAGAAGGCATTTCTGCCTGAAAAGTTCTGCTAGATGCACATTCTTCTGCTGGCAATGAGATGTACAGGCTTCATTTGCTCTCAATGAAAGACATTGGCAACATCTCCATCAAGCATGAAATTCTGATGAAAAATTGACGGCATAAGAATCAGTTTAAAAGCGTCGCAATGTGGGTGGAGGAACTGAACAAACAGTCAGATTCCTCAGTGCTGTACTTTGACATGAAGGAAGGAAAAGAGAAAGAGACCTCAGAGCTTGCCCTGATGACTGCACCTCAAATAGAACCCCTCACAAGACCGGGCCCCAAATTCCTGTGCACTGACTCCACTCCTAAAACAAATGGCCACAATCTGCAACTGACGACTCATGACAGTTGCAGAAGATATCAGGCATGCCATGTGGATATTTGATCTCAAAGAAACTAGACACCGAGACTATGAGACGCTTCATTAGGCCATAAAGAAAAAATTGGCACCCTCAAATGAGAGGCGGTCATGTCTGATGATGCCGCCGCATATGGTAATGCATGGAAGGAAGTGATGCACTGTGCCCGACACCCCTAAACAAATGGCCACATTCTGCAACTGACGACTCATGACAGTTGCAGAAGATATCAGGCATGCCATGTGCATATTTGATCTCAAAGAAACTAGACACCGGGACTATGAAACGCTTCTTTAGGCCATAAAGAAAAAATTGGCAACCTCAAACGAGAGGCGGTCATGTCTGATGATGCCGCCGCATATGGTAATGCATGGAAGGAAGTGATGCACTGTGCCCAACACCCCTAAACAAATGGCCACAATCTGCAACTGACGACTCATGACAGTTGCAGAAGATATCAGGCATGCCATGTGCATATTTGATCTCAAAGAAACTAGACACCGAGACTATGAAACGCTTCTTTAGGCCATAAAGAAAAAATTGGCAACCTCAAACGAGAGGCGGTCATGTCTGATGATGCCGCCGCATATGGTAATGCATGGAAGGAAGTGATGCACTGTGCCCAACACTCCTAGAACAAATGGCCACAATCTGCAACTGACGACTCATGACAGTTGCAGAAGATATCAGGCATGCCATGTGCATATTTGATCTCAAAGAAACTAGACACCGAGACTATGAAACGCTTCTTTAGGCCATAAAGAAAAAATTGGCAACCTCAAATGAGAGGCGGTCATGCCTGATGATGCCGCCGCATATGGTAATGCATAGAAGGAAATGATGCACTGTGCCCAACACTCCTAGAACAAATGGCCACAATCTGCAACTGACGACTCATGACAGTTGCAGAAGATATCAGGCATGCCATGTGCATATTTGATCTCAAAGAAACTAGACACCGAGACTATGAAATGCTTCTTTAGGCCATAAAGAAAAAATTGGCAACCTCAAATGAGAGGCGGTCATGTCTGATGATGCCGCCGCATATGGTAATGCATGGAAGGAAATGATGCACTGTGCCCAACACTCCTAGAACAAATGGCCACAATCTGCAACTGACGACTCATGACAGTTGCAGAAGATATCAGGCATGCCATGTGCATATTTGATCTCAAAGAAACTAGACACTGAGACTATGAAACGCTTCTTTAGGCCATAAAGAAAAAATTGGCAACCTCAAATGAGAGGCGGTCATGCCTGATGATGCCGCCGGATATGGTAATGCATGGAAGGAAATGATGCACTGTGCCCAATACTCCTAGAACAAATGGCCACAATCTGCAACTGACGACTCATGACAGTTGCAGAAGATATCAGGCATGCCATGTGCATATTTGATCTCAAAGAAACTAGACACCGAGACTATAAAACGCTTCTTTAGGCCATAAAGAAAAAATTGGCAACCTCAAATGAGAGGCGGTCATGTCTGATGATGCCGCCACATATGGTAATGCATGGAAGGAAGTGATGCACTGTGCCCAACACCCCTAAACAAATGGCCACAATCTGCAACTGACGACTCATGACAGTTGCAGAAGATATCAGGCATGCCATGTGCATATTTGATCTCAAAGAAACTAGACACCGAGACCATGAAACGCTTCTTTAGGCCATAAAGAAAAAATTGGCAACCTCAAATGAGAGGCGGTCATGTCTGATGATGCCGCCGCATATGGTAATGCATGGAAGGAAGTGATGCACTGTGCCCAACACTCCTAGAACAAATGGCCACAATCTGCAACTGACGACTCATGACAGTTGCAGAAGATATCAGGCATGCCATGTGCATATTTGATCTCAAAGAAACTAGACACCGAGACTATGAAACGCTTCTTTAGGCCATAACGAAAAAATTGGCAACCTCAAATGAGAGGCGGTCATGCCTGATGATGCCGCCGCATATGGTAATGCATGGAAGGAAATGATGCACTGTGCCCAACACTCCTAGAACAAATGGCCACAATCTGCAACTGACGACTCATGACAGTTGCAGAAGATATCAGGCATGCCATGTGCATATTTGATCTCAAAGAAACTAGACACCGAGACTATGAAACGCTTCTTTAGGCCATAAAGAAAAAATTGGCAACCTCAAATGAGAGGCGGTCATGTCTGATGATGCCGCCGCATATGGTAATGCATGGAAGGAAGTGATGCACTGTGCCCAACACCCCTAGAACAAATGGCCACAATCTGCAACTGACGACTCATGACAGTTGCAGAAGATATCAGGCATGCCATGTGCATATTTGATCTCAAAGAAACTAGACACCGAGACTATGAAACGCTTCTTTAGGCCATAAAGAAAAAATTGGCAACCTCAAATGAGAGGCGGTCATGCCTGATGATGCCGCCGCATATGGTAATGCATGGAAGGAAATGATGCACTGTGCCCAACACTCCTAGAACAAATGGCCACAATCTGCAACTGACGACTAATGACAATTGCAGAAGATATCAGGCATGCCATGTGCATATTTGATCTCAAAGAAACTAGACACCGAGACTATGAAACGCTTCTTTAGGCCATAAAGAAAAAATTGGCAACCTCAAATGAGAGGCGGTCATGTCTGATGATGTTGCCACATATGGTAACGCATGGAGGGAAGTGATGCACTGTGCCCAACATCAGATGCTCTGCTCCTGGCATGTAAACCGCAAGTGAACTCTCAAACTGCAGTCAGTCCAAGATAAGCAAACCCGTGACAGGCTTTACGAGTTGTGAGCACTGAGAAATTGCAAAGATGAGGGTCAATTTCAACGAGCTCTCAGAGGCTTTCTCCGTCAGAAACTATGTGAAGGGGATGATCCGAAAGTAATTCAACAAGTTAAAGAGTTTCTTCAGTACTTCGAGCTCTACTATGGAGGCAGGGCTGAACAGTGGGCGCTGTGCTTCAGAAAGGGCATTCTCTTTAATACAAACAACCACTTAGAGGCAATGCACAAGGACCCGAAGTAACACTACATGCATGGAATTCACAATCAGAGGCTCGACAAGCTGTTGATGATCCTCTTCGAACTTACCCGTGACCGCCTCTACAAGCGCCTCAAGTCACTCATAAGAGGAAAAACAAATCAGCATGATGCAGGCCTTTTTTGGAGGCACCAGGAGGAGATAAAAATCCCCGCATCAGATGTAGAATAGCTGCAATAGGGCAATGGCTCGCTTGTAAAGTCTTAATCTCAGGCGAGAAGCTACAATGTTGAGAAGGGCGACCCCTGCCAGAGTAGTGTGCTTCGCTGCAAGGACTGTGACACCTGTACCGACAGTTACAAGTGCACTTGCAATGACAGCCTGATTTCAGCTTCAATGTGCAAGCACATTCACGGAGTAGCTTACCTGGGGCTTCACGCGACGACCGTGGAGGAAGCCGACACTGAGCCAGATGAAGAAATGCCATCAACAACACATGATGAAACAGGCTTTATGTTGAATGATGAGCCACAGTCTCTGTTGGACGACATTCGGCAGAGTATAGAGGTAGGCATGCAGAGGCTCAACCAAATTCAGACGACAAAATATGTATAGCAATGAGTTGACTGAAGGAGTCCCTCTCCAGGAAGAAATCGGCAAGCTCTTAATATTCATTGGTAATGAAATACCTTACCAAAGCTCAATCAAGAAGTACTCGTCTCTGCTCCAGATGAGACTTCTCCAAAAACAAGAGTATTCTAGGAGATCAGTGGGAAACACCACCTCTTGGTGGTGTTTCCCACTCACTACTTGCAACGATGGTGCCTGAAAAATAGAAATTTCGAACTTCAAGCTGTCCAAGACATCAGTCGTGAATATGCACTATTTCTATAAGGTAGGCCACGGTTCCTCATTTAGCTCCGAAATACCGAACAAGCCCGAATGATCAGCATCCGAAAAATCAGTCAGCGGCTGTATATGCAATTAGTAGAGTAAAATGGTAAGTTAACATCTTAATTGAGTGGCATAACAAATAAAAAAGCTACAGTATCAACAATGTTACTTTTTATACTTCCCATTAATCGATTGAAATTGGTAAAAGGGCAGAAGTGGGTTGGTAAAGGTAGGAAAGCATGTTGTTCTATGCTTTTATTCCATAATGTTTTTGTTCATGTATATTAGATGGCTAATAAATTTGTGTTTATTTTGCTATGGTAAAATCTGCAATTTTTTGTTTTACTAGCACAAACATTTGTGAGGGAGCAAGCAAAAGCACTGCAGTAGAGTGTGTATAAGCATCTTCTGTTTTGTTACTTTAATCCTTGTGATTGCACACCCTTAGACTAAGTGCGTCCATAATTGTGTGAATATTGCTAAGACAGAAAATAAGAGCACAAAAATATTTTGTACTAAACCATCTTTCAGATTTTCAAGCACGTTATTACACAATTTCATCAGATAACATAGAGCGTATTTTGTTAATGGGATGACTTAAGGGGGAACACTACTCTGGAAGGCTAACTTTTGAACCGTCTGTCTTATTTGCATGAAATTTGCAGGGTGTACTCATAGCACTGGAAAAGGATGCTGTGGAAATTTTCAACCCTATAAATTCATCCCACGATGAGTTACATAAAAGTTCATAATAAAAAAGTTATCTGCTGAGGAAAGCTATTGTTTAGAAAGTGTAATGAAAATGGCCAGTTTTTTTGCTGGAACATAACCAGAATACTTGCTTCAGACGACTATGAAAAGAAATTTAAAAAATTATAAAAATTTATTCACAAAAAAAAAATGGAAAAAAGATTTTTTTTTTTTTTTTACATTTGATTTAAAAGAAATATAAACTTTTCATAACAAAAGAGCATAAAAATGCAGAAAGGAAGTTCACAGTCGTGTTCTCCAGAAAATTTAAATATAGAGAAACCAAAATATATCTGCACGCATAATTTGATTATGAAATGATAGCTTCCCTGAACTGATATTTGACACTAAAAAGTGAAGCTGAGATAAATGCACTTGAAGTTTCATGATGAAGTTGTAAAAATTTATTTTTGTGTCTCAAATGTCAAAAATTCTTTCCACCAGCGTAGGTGATGTCTTCTTCAAACTTCTGATATACTGACATTGCTTTCAGCTGTTTTCACTTGTGGATGACAAGTGCTACGCAGTGCAGCACTCCTCACCAACATATAAAGAATAATTATTTTTGACATTGTTTGTCAGTGCACATTGACAAGACTTTGTGAGAGTGTTCTTTGTTATCCATACATGCCAAAACTTTGCAGTTCTGAATATGCATTTTTTTTTTAAAAAAGGTGCAATTCAAGGTAGTGTCCCCCCTTAACTGTGGAGACAGCACTTTTAGTCTCACTAGTGTCATTACTGTGTTTTGTATTTGGTGTTCTAGCTGCAGTCCAAAAAAAAAACTAAGGTGGCTGACACGGAGGTGGAGGCAGCCATCTGGACCTATGTCTACGGCGTGAAGGACGGGGAAGGCGGGCGGCATTCTCGCTTTTTGGAGGCTGTGGATGCTACAGCTTCGAGAAGGATTGCAGCATTGGGAGAGCCTGCAGCTTTGGACGGAGCTCCAGCTTCATACAATGCTGGAGGTTCGAACGACGCTTTTGCTTGGAACACTGTAGCCTAGGACGATGCTGCAGCCTCGCTCAATGTTATGGACCTGTTCGAGGTTGCCGTAACCGGCAGCTGGAGTGAGGAGGATTTTCAAGAATTAAACCCGTGACCACAGTCTTTTGTTTTTGCCCTTTTTAGGCACCACCGGCATCAGCTTTTATTTCGAGGGGTTTCGACTATTGGTGACGTATCATTTCATGTGGGAATAAAAGCTATACAGTGTAATCCACTTATAACGATACCAGATATAACGATATATCGCTTATAGCGATCAAATTTTTTAGATTTGTCAATTCTCCCATCGCCCCTATGTAAAAATAAACCATATATAACGATAGAATTATCGGCGACATATCGGATACAACGATAGAATTCTGGCCGCCCGGAAGGTGCTTATCACGAAAAATTTGCCTGGAAATTTGAGAAAAATTAAAATACTTGAAGCGAACGACATGAAAACTAGTAAAAATATCAAAAACCGGTCGGCGTGGAAAGATCCGCTAGGTGACGCGAGGCGCCGCCCGATTTAAAAAGTTCAGCCTCATCCTTCGGAACTAAGTGCTATCGTCATCGCAATCGCTGAAGGGAGGAGAGAAAGAGCTTGCTTGGCCGGCTTCGTGCGCCACAACGCCACGGTCTTGGAAGAGACAAATGACTTGCTCATCGAACCTGCCGATGTGGGTGAACTTTGGGACCACATAGCAGCTTCCGAGGAGAACATCGGCGGAGCTCTCTTGGGAGACTTTTTGAACGCGGACAACGCTGCCGCTTCATGCGAGGAGTCTACTGATGAGGCCATTGCCGAGGAACAGCAATCGCGACGAAAAATCACATCGAGCGACTGCGAAAGTAGTGACGACGACGGCGGCGACGAGAACACCCCGCCTCCAATGTCTTCACAAAATGCCCTGCTCTCCATCCAGTCGCTGGTCGGTTTTGTGCACGCAAAAGGACTGCCGCCAGCGTACGCGCAACAACTGGAAGCAATGCACACGGCAATTGTCAAACTTCAGCTCAAGCAAGCGCAAATTTCCGACTTTTTTTAAGCATGCTTAAATTATTTTATAGTCATTTTCGTACCTTTTAATAAAGCCTTCGGTTTTCTTTGCCTCGGCTCGCGTTGTACGACCTGATTCACTCATCGCCCGTAAGTAACTTCTCTTTGTGTTTTTTTTTTGTCGGTCCAGATATAACGATAATCGGCTATAACGATTGGATTTTGCGGTTTTCTCAATATCGTTATAAGTGGACTGCACTGTACTCCTTTTAACTTGACAATGAACTGCAGCAGATGCTGTGAGCTATCCCAGGCAAACCAGCATGGTTAAGTTATTGCATGATTATGCGTAACTCATGTCGCTGAACCCTCCAGAAGGTTGTGAATTGCATGACATGGCGTTGAAGTCCATGGCTTGCAGCCCTCAACTTTAAGTTATTGAGGTGAAACAGGGTATATATGTAATAACAATTCAGTTGATGCAGACAGAATTGTTAAATTGACATAGATTTGGCATTTCAAAAGTCTGTCATTTTCAGAAATGCCGCTTTCGCCAACTTTGGCTGGGATATTCCAAAAATCTTATTTTGGCATATATGGTTCATGTGCGGTATTTCAGGTTTATGTGACTTAGGTCTGGCATTTCCAGAAATCTTACTTTGACTCATGCTAGACACTCATTTCTGCACTCCAGTGACTAACCAGGGTGGAAGTGCGGAGCGTCAGTGACGGTCATACTTGGAGTTTTGCAAACCCATTGAAGGAAGTGGCGGAATTTCTGTGGCGGCGGGTGTGGCCTACGCTCACTCGTGAGAAGGAAAGAGTGACCCCCTCAGTAGGTCGTTTTACATATCTCGGCGATGCTAACGTCCCTGCCGAATATGCCAAGATTCTAGAAGTTGGCCCAAAGTTCAGCCTTGAGCCAAAACTGAGCCCTCCAGAGCTGGTGACAATGGCAAGGAAGGGTGCTTAGAGAGCTATGGAACAGGACCAGCCACGATGCACTTCAGAGTGTGTGGACTCTTGCCCTTTAATAGCTTTTCGAATAGAAGTAATATTTGTAGCATGAACATTTAGACAGCAGGAAGTTATTAGCCCCGAGAGCGAACACAAGCGTCGCTGCGGTTGCCGCGCCCTGATTGGGTGAGGTGTACTGTGACGTCGGGGGAAGGACTCCACTCCGCAATCTCGCATCCGGCTCGCTTCCCTGCCACGGTCTTTTGGTTTGGCCGTTGTGTGCTGCAAGCACTTTGAGGAGCAGGACCTGATATACCCGGCGTACAAGAAGCTGGGTTACGCCGATACCGACGTGTTTCCGTACCTTTTATAAGCATGCTTGTCACTTTTACCTTTATAATTGGGATACAAATCCTGAAAGCTATCGGCGGAGGCAATTCTGCCTATGAACCTCCCTGTCGGTCCACACGGCACAAAGCAATCATGCGAGGGGTCGGTGAAGCGACGGCGTAAGTGGTTCAGACGCTGGAGTTCTGTCCCTTGCATGTTCATGATTTAGGAGAATATTACATCCCGCTTTGCAGGCATTTGAAATGGCATTTATATCAAAGGCCTTTGGGCAGTCGGCAAATTAGCTCGCGACCCCGACTCTGCGCGTGTTACTCTGCATCCGCTGGTTCGCAGATACTTTAAAGGGGTCATGAAACGATTTGCCTTCTTCCTCCTTCTTAGCTTTAATCCTCAACTCAAATGCGAATTGAGAAATCATGTCGTCGTGACATTCTTCGGCACCGGTGCGATGACTCCTAGCTTCCACCATACTTTTTATGCACACCATACAACTTGTCATCCCCCAGTGACGGTAAGTTCCGTCAGGGCACTCATTGGCCACAAACGCGAATCCGAATATTCATCGACGGATTTATTGCTGACAAGCGCATACGTCCGAGTGACGCAGTTCTCGTGTCCAATGCGTGAGCTGGGCTCGGCTGATGTCAGGTTGGCACCGCTGACACGCTTTGGGAACCGCGGATGTATCATAGTGAAAAGGCGGAGAGCTTTCGAAGGAAAGAAGGTACAAAATAGTCAGCTATATTTTCAAATGTTTGTACCGAAAAGCTGGCTATTGACTTTCTACCCTCTTTCTTTTGGCCAACTAAAGGATTTGCGATTAGTAAAGTCCTAATTTAAAATCATTTATCCAAGCCCAAATTTGTTTCATGGCCCCTTTAAAGGCCCTGGGCCTGAAGGCCTTTGAAGTGCTCGTGGAACAGGGTTGTTTTACATGAATATAGCTTCTTCGTGAATTAATAATATAGTTTGTACATGTATACGGACATGTTTTATTTATTACACGATGCACAATTACTGGAAATTAGTTTGTATGGCAGCAGGAAAAACGGACGAATTGCCCCCAGTTGCTTGCATGAGATGTATTGAAATACCAAAAATATGCGCAGCAGTACTACCGCACTTTGGAATGTTTATACTTTTTCTTGACATTCTTTATTCCAGCCTCGTGCATTTGAAAAATACACTGTTTAGTTTCAATTGTCTTTATAAGTAAAAGAGACACTGCTGCAGGTCCCTAAAAGCTTCCTCAGCCTCCAAACTCCCTACAGCTCGACTCTCCAACAACAGAGGAAAACAGGAGGAACAGCAAGCATTCGAACAGCTGTCCAGTGATAGATGCTGCACTAGTACCAGAAAATGTGGAAGCTGTGAAGGGTGACAGTTTGCGTGAGAAAAGCTTCTGGTAATTTAGGTTCAAGACAATTTTATTTAAATAAAATCTAAATTTTATTAAAGCATAAGGGACTAATTACCGGCTAGACACCTTCGCTTACGTTTGTTGTACATTACATGAGGGATGTTATAGACAAGTCCACAGACACCACCGGTGGACTCCATTGAAATACTATCCAAATCCAGCAAAGGTAAAATGCGAGCCATGTATATAAATAAACATTCCTTCTTTCTTTACTTTTCCCCTGTACTTCGGCTGTCCCACTTGTTATATTTAACATGTTGCTCGAGCAGCATGCAGCTTTTCTGCTTCGGCGTTTTTGTTGAGAAACAAAAATAATAAAGAAACAAAATAGTATACATAACCTGCCAATTCATTCAGACCATCAGCAGTATTGATTGTGTGAGATGTAAATCTATAGTGATGCTCCTGCAATTGCGGCCATATTTCTTCATTTTCATATACCAGCAGCAATTCATGCGTTGCCTGCTCTGTCAAACATGCTTGAAATGTTGGTTGAAGTTTCGCCTGCAGCTACAGGCCGTGCCTCAATAAAGCCACATATGAAAATTTACACTTCCTACAAAAAATGCGCACAAAAAAAAAAGAAATTGAATAGAAACGAGCGCGCCGACAGCTAACGTCGTCACAGCCTCCACAGGGCGAACGGGACGAGTCGGGAAAAAAATGCTGTCCTCGCCGTGACGTCACCCCGGTGCACCGTAAGGGGGGGGCCACGCAAACTTCTCGGGGCTAAGAGTCTGCCACAGGCGGTCATGGGCATCTGGGGTCTGTCTCTGCTGCAGATTAGCAATTTAGCCAGTTCAATATGGCAGCTAACCTGGAGTCTTCCAACATGAATCACACAGTAGTGTACACAATTGCATGCTGTTAGGAGACTCGTCCAGGTCAAAACGAACAAGGGTGGAGATTGAGCCGAGGATGCTCTGTAGCATGAGCTTTTCTTCCATATGCCTTGAGCTGCTGTCCACAAGAGACTTAGTCACCTGTCTCCCTTTCCAGAAGCATTAATTTTTATGCAGTGCTTTGATTTCACTTAGAGGAAGCCTTGCTCGAGTTGAAGAGATCAATCGGCGCCTTAAAGCCATGAAACCTGGCCACTCATTTGCAAGGCTGCCAAGGCCACTCGGCACTCAGGGGGACTGGAAAGCCAGTTAATGGCGTCACTGGCTATTGTTTTACTGCCTGCCTTGCACCCTGGACCTGCTGCCATAGCAGTACCATCTCGAGCAGCTCGTGGAAGCTGTCAACATTCTCCCCGGCACTAAGCTCACTCAGCTCTCCTCGACTGTGCGGGTGAGTATCCCATGATTATCTATAAAGCATGAAATGCTTTTCAACAGAACCCCCCAATCTCAGAAATTTGTTTTCCATTTGTTCGTCCACGCACTCTCCCGCTAAATTCTCTCAAGAATGGTAGGCGACATCTCCGACCCAAATGTGATGCACTCTTTTTCTCTCCCAATTTTCAATACATTATACTTCAACTTTTACAAGAAAACAAAAAAAATAAACACAAAATCAGAAAAAAAGACGACAGATGTGTTGTTTGTTGATGTGTCGGCTGTTGCCCCATTCAGACGCCTCTCGTCTGTAAACTGGAGCCGTAGGTACTGATGTCAAGTTGATGATTCTTAACTTTTTACTCAGGCAAGTTCGTTCAGTGAAAGTTTTATAACCAAGGTGCAGATGCCTCATGCACCGCTGTGGTAAATCCTAGCACAATACATTAAGAAATCTATTTATGCGGCCCCTTGAAACAGCCAACCATCCCTTTGACTTGCGCTGCAGAGTGAACAGTTTTGATGCTTGCTTCATACTATACGCCTAGTAAATTTATTATGACCACTGAGTAAAGCCTGTTTGTCATTTTATAGTGTGCTGCCAATACAAGCATCTATGGTCACCTGAAGAAGTGGCTGCCTTGGTGGCTCTGAGGCAAAGCTTAGGCTTATGGATCCCTATTAGGCGGATTTTAATCCTGGTCGGGGTGTATAACCAAGGTTTTGGGTGCACGTCAAAAAATCACCATGTGATCAAAAGGAATCCCGAACCCCTCGCCAGGGCGTACCAGATGCCTTTCATTGGTTCGGCATGTAAACACCCAGACTTGCCTTTTATAAGAAAAGACTGCGTGAAATGTTTCATCTGTTGATACTATGTTTGTATGGTTCTGTGATGACTTCAGTTGACTGTATTTTATAAACCCTTAGTGTTTTCAGTGCTTTCTAAATCAATCATTTTAGATATTTGTGTTTACAGAGGCTCTGCTGAAACTATTCGTGACTTAAACGCAACTGTAGGGAGAGACAGCCATGACTTTTACCTTGCACCTGGCAGAGGTTGCGCACCAGTTGGGACCTCTTTGGGCTCATTCTGCATTTGTTTTTGAAAGTGGAAATGGGTGGCTTGTGAAGCAGGTGACTGGTGCTAGTGGGGTACCGCTGCAAATTGTTCAGAGGGCAGTGATTGCTCAACAACTGGAGTACTTTCTTTCCTCATCACTGCCCTTTCAACAGATTGTAAGCCTTTGATGAGAGATGCTTGGTTATGCAAAGCTGGAAAACTTTCTCTATGCTGGTGATGTCTGTTTGTTGGGCCATCCTCAACAACTAGAAACTCCTCAGGAGGCTAAGGCTGCTTTTGCGGGAGAGCCTTGTCCGGTGTCCTGCTTGGAATACTCGAGGCTTGCTTATGAACGACAGATATCCCACAGCCAGTCGTAAAAGCGTGCAACCAAGTCCGATTCTTCTGCCGTCCAGATCGAGGACAATGACTATTTTGTCATTGCCAACATTATTTCTGTCGGTGGAAGAGCATTCTTGCTTTGCAAAAAAGTACTTCTGATGGAGAGCGGCGAATTTCCACAGTATATTAAGGAATGCTTTGTCTCTATGGTTTTTACTCTGCATGTCCTGGAGCCTTACAGCTTAAAGGCAGCATGCCTTTTTATGATGTTTTCAAACCCAACTGCTAGCTATGTTGGCACCCTACCTAATGAAATTGAACGTGACTCAAGAGAAATATGTGCTCATTCAATCATGTCATGCTTTGTTCGAATATGCATAATCGCCGTGTAGCTAAGAACAAGTTTGCATTTTATATAAATTTTTTTTTTTACATTTCATTTTTTGGGGGATTCCAGATATGGATTGCTGGCAGCCTGGTCTAACTGTTGTGCACAAATAAATATACCTTACAGCTAAGAATAGGTTTGCTTTTTATGTACATTTTTTCAGATGTTTTTCTTATAATTGTGCCTGTTGGAAATAAATTGCACTATAAATTTTTGTAATACAGTGGAATCTTGTTAATTCAAACTCCCAGATAATTCAAACTAACATGCAGGTCTAGTCCTATGTGTTTCCAGGAAGGAAACTCCAGGTAATGGGAACTGCATTATTCAAACCAAGTTTTTGTCCCCCTCAGGTTCAAATTACCGAGATTCACTGGAGCGTAATCTAACACCATGTTCGGCTTCAGGCCATACCTCTCGACTCAAGACGTCTTCCTCCAGTTACACGCAGACATTGTCAACCGAGTCTCGCAAACCACCCCTCACGCTGTACTGGCCCTCGACATCAAAGGAGCCTTCGACAATCTGAGCGACAAACTGGTCCTCAAGAAGCTAGAATCCACCAATTGCGGAGAGAAAACGTACAACTACGTCAAAGATTTCTTCTGCAACTGCACGGCCACCTTTGGGATTGAATCGATCTGCTCCAACATCATTCAAGTCCCGGACAAGGGCACACCACAAGGATTGGTACTGTCCCCCACTCTCTTCAACTTGGCAATGAGGAAACTTGTTGAGAAACTCGACGCCGTCCCGCCCATCAAGCATTCACTCTATGCAGACGACCTTCGGATCAGAAGGAAAGCAGGACGCCCTACCAGAAGCCATAAGAGTGACGAAAAGTACCTCAAGGAAGGAGGACTCCAGTGCACACCGGAGGAATTCGAGCTTCTCTCCATCAATTCACGCAGAAAACGAAAATCTTCGACGGAAATGCAGCTCAAATTCAAGGACAGCAACAAAGTTCCCGTTGTAAAAAAGGTTTGAATCCTCAGCCTCCACCTCCAACAGGATGGCCAATCGACCCACACGGTGCGACTCCTGCGAAACTCTGCAGATCAAATCATGCGCATGATGAACTGGCTCACCAGTCGCAAACATAGAGTTAAGGAGGTCGACCTCATACGCATGACCCAGGCCCTCATCCTCAGCCGCATCACATATGCTGCACTGTACCTCAAGCTCACGAAGAAAGACATTGAGCAACTAGATATCATCATCAAGAAAGCCTACAAGCTGGTGCTGGGACTTTCCATATACACACCGACTAAGAAACTGCTTAGTCTAAGGGTCCACAACACGTACATGGAACTCGCAGAAGCGCAAACCAGAAACAAGCGGATATGACTCTTCGCCACGTCAACAGGCATACACGTGCTGAGGACCCTCAGCTTCGCCATCCCGAGAGAGATGCAGGAAACGACGCACATCCTGGAGGAGATTTGCGAGAAGATCCAGGTCAACCCTATCCCACGCAACATGAGCCGACACTACATGCGGGTAGGAGGGCGGCGAGAGCCAAATTCCTTGCGAAAGAGTACAGCGGGAGGCAGTCACGGCAACGTACCACACCGAAACCATAGCAGGAGCATGCGGCGTCGGACTGTGCAGCAGACCCCTGGTCACGGTCTCGCTACATACGAATCTCCTCATTGTGGCGGGCTTTGTGTGTCAGATACCACTATTGTGAGGTGCAGCGTATATATTGGTCAGACAGGCAGGTGCGTGAATGACTGTGCCCGTGAGCATGCAGCTGCCATGCAAGTTAGCCCGTCTGGCCATCTCATCATTCACTGCAGTAGATGCTCCAGTTCCCCGGTGTTGCATGATGTTAAGATTCTTGCTAGATACAATGATAAGAGAAGCAGAAAACTGCATGAGGTATATGAAATTCGGGAAAAAGGAAAGAGTGTGCAAGGCATCAATCGCCCTATTCAACAAAAATGCTTTGCACCAAAGTGATAATGACAAGGCTGGCCAATGGGGCCTATATAGTAAATGTTCTTTCCAAATAAACAACAGTTGCAAGTACACCTTGTGTTGTCTACCTTCGTCGTAGTCCTTGCTGTTTTCGGCGCTTTTAAACCTCTAATACAATGAACCAACTAGCCCAATTAACCACTTAACTGTTAGCTAGCTCTGTTCATCAAGCACTTCTTTACCACCAGCATGTCACAGCCATTTATGCATATGCACTCATCTAAAAGGCATTCAAATGGATGTAATCACCATATTTCGTTCTGTTTTTGTTTCAGATAACCTTTGGAGACATGGTTCCTGAAGAGCGGTTGAAGCACATCGACACGAAGCAGTTATCCATCTACGCCCAGGAACTTGCGGTGATGGAATTTGGAACCGAGGCCCTGACAAACTGCTGCCTTACTGGCTTCGCAATGAAGGGAAAGCTTCCTGAAGAGGGAGGTAAGGACTTGATAGGCGAGTAAATTGCTGTAAAGAAGAAATGGCAAGGTACTATTGTGGTGTTAGCGGCAGACGCGACCGCCTCGAGTTACCGAGCAGACGCAGCTGCCTCGAGTCTCAAGGTGTTTTGTGTTAGCCGACGGCAGGAGGTGCCGCTGAGTCAGAATTCAAGGCCTCGTCGGATCGACTAATGATGACGTGATGTTCGAAAAAGATTGCAGCCTGTTGCCGGGTGCCCAGGTGTATATATGGAAGGAAGACGAATAAATGGGGGGGGGGGGGGGGGGGGGGGGAGGTTTTGGTTGGTCTTTTAAGCGTGAGTCTTGTCTAGCGTCGTTGGCGTTGTTGGCTAATGCCGGGGCCCAATGCTACATGGTGTGAGAAGTGGCCAGTTATTCCGCACTTCAGTAGGAATGGAAGGCGACCAGCGGAAGCCACGTTCATCGATCATGTTTGCCGTCCAGCAGTTGCCAGCCTTCAATTTTGACAAGACGGCGAAATGTCCCCCATGATCGCAAGCTTTCGACAATTACCGGTTTGCATCTGGCTTGAACGAGCGCAGCGAGGAAGCCCAAGTAAGAACTTTGCTGTACATGATTGGGAGACAGGCAAGGGCAATTTTCCAAACCTTTGGCTTGTCAGCCGTTGACGAGAAGGACTACCAGGTCATTAAAGGACGATTCGACAGTCACTTCGTCGCAGCCCGCAACATTGTGTATGAAAGTGCTTGCTTCCACCGCCGCAACCAGAAGCCAGGCGAGACCGTTCACCAATTTGTCATGACTCTGCACACTCTGGCAGAGAGGTGCGACTTCCAAGACTTCAAGAAGCGGATGAATTGCGACCACTTTGTCGCCGGACTTCGGGACGCGAAACTTTCCGAAACCTTCAGATGGATGCAGACCTCACATGGCGACCGCGTCTCACCAAAGCGAAACTCAAGAAAACTGTCCCCCGGCAACAGCAGGAACTTTGACCAAGGGCCGGTGACTATGCAGTCATCTCGGCAGCGGAAACGGAAGTGAACTTCATCGCCAAGAAGCCCACCTTGACACAGGGTCAATACAAGATGCAAGACTCTACTCGTCGCGGCGCCTCGACAAGGCAGCGGCCAGTGGTGCTTGTTCTGCGGGCAAGCGTCGCGTCCAAGGTCGACCTGTCCAGCCAAGTCAGCGAAGTGTCACCACTGCAACGTGAAAGGACACTTCAGCGTGGTCAGCCGCAAGAAAGCCATTACTCGCAGGAAGGTAGGATTTTCATTGCTTCGAACGGATAATGGGGTGCATTTCCTCGGGTCTGTTGACAATGAATCTGCGAAAGCCAGGTTCATTCAGGTTTTCGTTAATGGGACTCCAGTTTTTGCGAAAGTATAGACACGGGTGCAGAGGTATCTGTGGTGCCATCTACATTTCCTGGCATTCCGTCAAGACTAGAAAGAACAGATGTTGTCTTGACCGGTCCTAGTGACAAGCGCCTAAAGATTCTGGGAAAGTTCACCGCAAACATCCACTGGAAACAGGCAACAATAAGGCAGACGCTATACGTCAGTGCGCTCAGTACTCTTGGGACTTCCAGCGGTGGCTAGGAGTAGTAAAACTAGTGAATGGAGTGGGATCTAGCAAAGCTTATGAGTCTCACTACCCTCAGCTGTTCCAGGGGCTAGTAACTTTCACCAGACAGTACACTATACGCCTTAAGCCTAACTCTGTTCCGCACTCGGTCCACGTGGCACGTCGAGTTCCCATTCCAATGAGGGGCGCGGTCAAGCGCAAACTCGAAAACATGGAACGTCAGGGGGAGATACGAAGGGTAGAAGGGCCTGCTGAGTGGTGCGCTGAAATAGTTCCAGTTTTGAAACCCCCAAGCGATGTTCGCAATTGTGTCTATCTAACTCAGCTGAATCAATGTGTCCTCAGGGAGCGTTACGTACTGCCCGCCGTTGATGACATTCTGGGTCTTTTGAGTGGGGCAGCAGTTTTCTCAAAACTAGATGCCAACTCAGGGTTCTATCAAGTTAAAACTTTCAAAAGACTGCCAGCTCTTAACCACTGCTTCGAACGTCTACCTTTCGGAATCACTTAGAGACCCTAATATTTTCAAAAAAGAATGTCAGAAATCTCGGCGGCACGACCAAGCATTGTTAATCTCATGGATGATATCTTGGCTTATGGTGCCACGAAGGCCAAGCATGACAAGCGCCTCCAGCAGATGCTTGAAACACTTGCACGGGCAGGCATAACTTTGAACAAATCCAAATGTTGTTTCGGTGTCACGGAAATTTCGTTTTTGGGTTTCCTCGTTAGCAAGGATGGAATAAAACCCAATCCGGACAAGGTAATTACTATCAAAAACCTGGAAACGCCCCAAACAGTAGCTGATGTGCATAGGTTCCTTGGCATGGCTAATCACCTCGCACGACTTCTCCCCCATCTGTCGAAAATGAGTGTTTCCTCGCAGCAACTACTGCAAGAAGCTAGGTTGCGAATGGACCTGGGGTCCAGCCCAGGAAGATGCACTTGATAGCATAAAAGAAATTATATGTTCAAACCACTGCGTGGCTAAATACTACCAGCGGTACCTCACAATACTCTCTACCTGCCATTGCCGTTTGGTCGGGGAGGTTGAGTAAGCCTTTTTCTTGCAGCACCTACCGCAGTTTCGCAATTTGGCTGAAAATAATGAAAAAGCCACTTTTTTGGCACTTGTTTCGAGCACTGCTACTGGACCTATAATCACATAAAGCTCTAGCGAGGGCGTCATTGGCCGAGACTAATTCATTACTGTGGCAAATCCTACCTCCTGCTTTCACGTTGTACTGCATCTTGATCAAGCTCTGTGGCTTTTTTGTTTTTGCTGAATGAATTCGCAATGAACGACCTGACAATGTGTCATTTCCGAGCTCGGAAGTCTCAGACGAAGAACCAGTATTGAGGACGCCGTCGCAAACTTCAACAGACGACAGTGGAAAGCAGTCGCTTGACACCTCCAGTTAGGCCTAACCAGGGCAACGGCAACTCGAACAAAATCGACGCTAAAACTTTGTCAGCGCTTCAGAGGTGAAGATGGGACTGTTCGAGAAAGATAGAGCAGCAAGCGGTCGAAACTCTACAAGTTCTGCGATATGCGACATCAGCGCGCTTACGGTGCTGGTAAGCGGTGCTGCTTGCCCAATATGCTGCACCTGTGCCCTTGCGGTATGCAAATCGGCCAAAAAGCTAAAGGGCCTTTCGTCGTTTCTTGAGCTGCATTAAGCAAATAGCGAATGCCCTGCAATGATACTCTCTGCTGTGCACACCTCGAGTCATGTTGTGCCTGGTGAACTTGCGGATGGTGCCAGCGGAAGTCGAGACTATCTGAGTGGGAGCTCCCACAACAGCTTCGTTGTGAACATCAAGGCAGCAGGGCAGCGCACGCGATTGGCATTGGGCATGAACAGCTGTCGCCTTTTTGTGCCGTTCTTGGCTTGCCGGTGCCGTTACATCATAAGAACTTTGCAGCGATCGGCAAGAAAGTTCATGTTGCAGTCATGAAAGCGGCAGCAGAAAACATGGAGAAAGCCAGAGTTATCACGAAAGAGATGGTGGGTGACAGCGATGTTGCTGTTATGTTCAATGTCACGTGGCAAAAGGAGGGCCACAAAAGCCATAACGGCGTTGGCACAACTGTCTGTAAACACTGGCTTGTGCCTCAATTTAAAGGTGCTTTCTAACTTCTGTCTTGCGTGCAGTCAGCACCAAGACCTCGGGAGTGAAGAAGAGGAAGTGTGGCAGGGATTTCATGGCCCTGTTTGTGAGAAGAGCACTGAGTGCTCCTTTCACGCTATGGAAATGGAGGCAGCAGTGTGCATAGGGATGCGGACCCCCTAACAGAAGACAGCATTGCACTTCACCAAACTTCTAAGTGACGGGGACAATAAAGCTTTTAGTGCCGCCTCCGAGGCAAAAGTGTATGACGAAACATCCGTTGAAAAGCAAGACTATACGAACCATGCGGCAAAGCGCCTAGGCACTGCACTTAGTAAACTGAAGTTACCTCTTCCACGTGGTGAGAAGTTGAAGGATGGGCTGATACAGAAGTTGTAAAACTACTACCGGATAGCAATCACCATGCACTGAGGCAACGTTCAGAAAATGTATTGTGCCATTTGGGCGTCCTATTTTCACTTATGTTCAACAAATGCTGCTAAGAGCCATGAGTTCTGCCTCAAAGGAGTGGAATCGTGGTGCAAGCACCGGCGGGTCGAAGCACTGGGAGAGCCTGCACCGGACCACACTCCGCTTCTGACAAAGGCGCAGGCTCTGGCTCTGCTGCCTATATACAGGCATCTCACAGAAGAAAAGCTGTTCACCTGCTGCTTACAAGGGAAAACTCAAAACGCAGCAGAGTCTTTGAACAGCAAAATCTGGCTGCTATGCCCCAAGACAAAGTTTGCTTCCAGGACTGTTGTGGAAACAGCAACTGCCATTGCTGTTTTGTGGTACAACAGGGGGCATGGAAGCTTTCAGCTAGTGCTTCAGGAGCTTGATGTACTGCCACCAGAAGAGCTTGTTGTCCTGGGCAGCTCCCATAACCAGAGAAGAATGAAAAAACTGTTAGCCCACCAAACTGCTGAAGCCCGGGCACATCGCCGTAATGTGGTGAAGAGAGCACGTCTCGCGGACTCCACTGGGGAAGACCTTGAGGGACCAATCCAGGAGAGTTCTAATGAAATTGACTGTATTTTGGACATATTGCTTTATTTTAGCAAGAAATTTCATGTGCTTTTGTCATGCTTTTGAGAAATACAGAGGTTTGAAACTTTCAACTGCATTTTTCTCCGTTTGTAGTTTTCAGCATTTTTCACGCTTTGTGCAACAAAGTTTAAATACTTACAATTGTCAGATTTGGATGAAATATTTTACACAGCTTCTTCAAAGTGTGTAGAATGTTGATATCAATCTGAATTTTCAATATCCCTTCTAAACTTATTGCAAAAATTTAAAATGTTGACTCATAGTACCTAAAATGTACACTTTTGGTATTCCTGAATTTTTTTTACAAATATAGGATAATATCAATTTCAAGTAGTTTTTAACATACCACCTTACCTAGCAGCAACATGAGCTATTGCAGGATGCACTAAAGATATATTTATTTAACAAAAAGGTGCGCACAAAAAGCCCCATATTGTGTTTTTGTGGACTCTCTTACACAAAAACCAACAAAGCTACATAAAAACAAAACCTATTTGGAATTAGCATTAAAAACTCAATCAATGACCAAAGTTTCATAACCTTAGGTCTAATATTAAAGAAAAAGTGCTTCCGAGGAGCATCTTCAATGAAGTACGCGTTTAGCCAGACTGGGCCCCGGCAGGCGTCGTTTTTAAATCATATTTTCAGAGTTTTTCCGTTTTCGTGAGTGGCGTCGCGCCGCTGGTCACGTGGCGGAACCATAAGAGGGGTTTGCGTTCTACGAGAAAATTACAAATAGAAGAGTCGATCTGAGAGGAGCAAACTTGATTCCTTTTTAGTCTCTAACTGTTGACACCAAAAGAAGTTGTACCAATCCTTCCTGGTTAGTATGTGGTCTGCAACCATCCGCATGTTAGTCCCTTGCTGGGACACCTCCTTTATTCTAACTGTGACCCACCGAAGTTCTTTCCTGTATTTGTCTAAGCCGTACTCCGTGCGTATAGACAGCGCGCGTATGCTATCCAAATGTTTTCATACATACATATACCTCCGCATGTTACGTATCTCTATGCGCGCACATGTTGAACTTAGTACAAAACTTCTTTTAGGGTTAGCGACCTGCGAGACGCTCTCAAAAACCTAAGGTGTTCAGGGGTAGAGCGCGTCCACCGGCGTGCTCTACCCCTGAGCACTCTGCTTGACGTCATTGGTCACGTGAGAGTTACTAAACCACGCCCATCCCCTTACAACGTCCCGAAAATCGCCCCCGGGTTGGAGATGCGTGCCGGTATACCAGTTGCTGAGCCTGTATAGTGTGCTGGCTTCACTGAGCGACACAAATTATTCCTGATTATACGAGGAAACTAGGGTGTTATGAGCACAGGTCACCTTTTTATTCTGTAAACAAAAACAGTGCTTAGCATAAGATTTACACCAGACGGCACGTTTTAATTCTGAAACAGAACCAAAACTAACCTCTATTTTGAATTTAATTTCATGATATATGTGTTCATTTTGGATTCTTTCATAACTCAAGATGCACAATTATTGAACCAAAAAAGTTGCTAGCAGAAACTTTACTTTGTGACATACGTGTCACAAAATCGTCGAAAGTATGTTGAAAAAATCAGCGCTGATATTTGTGTGTTCTTGCTGCCTTTTCTTGCTCAGAAATATTCACCTGAAATAATGAACTGCAGGCCTTCTAATGGGTATTGAGGTATTTAGATGATTAATTGCTTTAACAATATTCACAGCACAATATTAACAGAATCAATCCAAATATTACCAAATAGTGCCATGGGTGATGAGTTTAGATATGTTCACAAAACATATAAATTAAGAAGCGCTGCTATCACGACAAAAATCCAAAGATGGAATCCAAGTCAGCAACGCGCGACAGATAGGACTTTGTATTACATCCAGTGTTTCACTGTTTGTCTTGATAACGGTGTCAAATTTTTTTTTTCATATGCTAAAATAAAAATTGAGACCTTTCTGGAAAGACTAGTATGGGTAAATGGAATATTTTTGTGATCCTGACGTTTAATGGAGGCCTACTATGCCATAATTTGTATTACAAATAATGCAATTAAGATATTATAATATGTAGCATTTCAAGATCTAATATAGTTTGTTGCTTATGATCTAATTTCAAGTGTGCAAACGAGTATGGAAATTAAATGTGTGCAAATTATCAACACTGGTGTCAAATCCAGCATTTTTAATTAACAAGTTGTAAAACAAAAACCGTCTAAAATCAATTAAAACATTCTAGCTAATCTGAGAAATCCATGTAAAATTACATTAATTGTGGGTAAAGCATATGGTGCTATATAAATCGCGACTTTTGACAATCGGCGAAACTTCCAAAGTCGCCGCCAGTCCTTCCCCCCCTCCCTTCCCCAAAAAAGGGTTTTGTTCCTTCTTTTCCTGTAATTACCAATCTTCCCAGAACATTAGTTTCTTAATATTAACACGCCGTCGTTTTGCCAATCACAGCCTTTTCAAGTAGGAACGCCTACTCGCTTGCACGTTTGCTTGTTGCAGCACGTTTCGTTGGGGTTGGGAACCGGTGAAACAGTAGCGAGTTTTAGTATTGTGCATACGAGCGAACACAAGCACTGTGTGTTTGCATCAGCAATGTGTGTTCCACACTGCATGTGAGCGGAGCTCAAGATTGCGGCCTTTGATAAGAGCATGGCGACAAAGTGAATATGCGCAGCGTGGAGCACGCAGCGCAAATGCACGGTGCTTGCGTTTCCTTTTGTACGCGATACTAAAACCCTCTAATAAGGTACAATCCCATACCAACTGCAGCACTACGTTGGGACAGTGACGAGTGCTGTTTGCGTTCAGAAATGACATTTCGCGAGCCATGATTGAAGCAGTTTCGCCGTGCCCGCTGAGCAAGAGAACCGGCGGACCCTCACTAGAGCACTTCTCGTTTCCGTCGCAAGCGGGCGAGCAACAAGGTGGAGACGCGAATATACTCACCTACTGCTGTGATTTCTCGCAACGAGCGATATATCCAGGATTTCTCTCGGGAAGAATCGGAAGATGTGGCTTAGAAAATCCGGGCTAGCGGTCCTGCCAAAGAACACGCATCATTAAAACTTGCCTTGGCGCGCGGTAAAAAATAAAATGCAATTAGCATTTTAGCTGCTCAGAGCCCTTGACCCTAATCTTTTTCCAAAAGATACTCGTGAGCTCGTCACAGTCACCTAAAAAGCGAGCCACAAAAAAAAAAACAAAAAAAAAACAGCAAAAAAAAATTTTTTTTGTTGTTTTTTTTTTGTTTTGTTTGTTTGTTTTATGCTCCAGTGACTATAGACCTTTGCAAAAAGAGCGCTCTGGCCACCGCCATTTTGCGAATCGAGCGACCTCTATCAGCCAGCAATTTCCGGCACCCGCCTGAGCTGTGGAAACCCGGTCAGCGCGACTCCCCACCTGCTTTTTGCATTCGGAGTTCGCCGGCTTTTCTTGGAAGTTTTTACTTTATTCGCCTGTTTAGGATGCTCACCCTTTGTATGTTATCTTCCACTGTGAGAACCAGGGAATACCAGGGCCCGTAGCCCACTCGGCGTTCGTAGGAAAGGAACGAAGAGAGCGAACGTCAAGCAGCCCGCAACGCAGGCAGTTCGACGTTCTTGGAGGATTATTTCCGTTGAGGTAATCTCCAAAAAGCCTTCCCGGCTGTCTTCCGGGTCTTCGCGAAAAATAGCTGATATGGTCGGGTCCGGGGTGTGAGGACAGAATAAACAGGTTCGTTCATTTGCTTTGAAGCTGTGCAAAAAACGAGCTCTCTCCTACATGTTCCCCAAAACGCGCCGGATTCCGTCCGATTGCCGTGAAGTGACTATCGTCGACACTGTATATTGGATATGCTGTGTTATTTGAGACCTTTCTCAAATCCTGTTCGGATAACGCGGCACCGTGGGGTACGTTCAATATATGTTGTTCGATTGATAAGACTCATTGAATCTCATGTTGTGGGCGGCGAGGAATATCCATGCAGTTCGGATATCCTGTGTGGTCAAATATTTTGAACACACATGGCTGAGTGTACGGTGCCGTAAAACGATGAACATAAAATGAAACAAACATTCCAGTTGCATTTGTTCTGTCGCACACGGACTCACCAAAACAGCTTTCATTTCTTTGTTTTTGTTCCCAAAAATAGAGCACTGCTTTCTTAAATACCTCTATAAATTATGTTCGCCACAGAACACAAAATAAAAAACGCGGCAATTTAGCCTCCACCAGCGTCCGGAATTGCGCCTACACAGGCTGCCACTGCTCACTGACGAGAAACTCCACAGCTCAGCGTAGTCGAGCAACACTGACGTACACTCTCGAAACCAGCGATGCGCGCTGTAAATCGCTTCGTTCGAGACTGCCGCTGTATCCAGTAGAAATCCGAAGGGTTAAAAGAATTATGCCCAGTAGGAACAAAGGGGATGGGGTGCCTGTAGGACCTGGGACGCTTTGCAAATGGACAAGGACATAAAAGAAAGAAAAGGAAAAGGGAGCGGGAAAATAAGGAAACGAGGGAATCTTCTGCCCGGAAGGATCAGTTTTTGCGGGTTTGACTTTTAAGATAAAATTTGTGAGCTTAGACAGCATTTCATTCCATCGAGGATACTCACAGAAAGAAGGGGTCGAAGCAAGCCGTGGTTTTCAAGAGCACTGCACAATCTCGTGCAAAAGGGCCCGAGTGTCACACTTACTGCCTAACAACGAGACTCGCAAAATGAGGAAAATTAAAAAAGTTGCTCAAAAATAAAAAAGGACATTCGCACCACCAAAGATACTTATAATAATTTCGTGGGGTCATAGCTAAAAGACAATCCAAAAAATGCTGCAGGTATGTAAAAAGAAAATGGAAAGGATGCCATAGCCATTGCCACTTGCCTCCAGTGAGGACGATCACGATAACGGCTAAAGCGGAAATTTTTAACCAGTACTTTTGGTCTGTTTTCACTACCGTAATACCAGATGATGACGGAGATGAACGGGTGGTCCGAGAAGCGATAAGCGACATAGATGACATTGTAATCGGTGGACATGAAGTTGAATCGCTGTTGCGGGGACTAAAAGCGTCTAAAGCAGGCGGTCCAGATGGCTTATCGAACCGTGAATCAGAGCGCATCAGTGCGCGGAGTTTAAAAGATGCACTTTATTGTTTCACTGAAAATATTTAGGAACCAAAGTGAAAGTGATAGCGATATGTATTCCGGCTCAAGAGAGCCGCGGCGCTACAGAAAGGCAAGTCGCCCAGACCAAGGAGGCCCGCGGTGCCTCGTTCAACAATGATAAAACGGTATTGTAAAAAAAAAAAAAAAAAGAATTCATCTGACAAAGATTACAAGAAGCATGAGCTCAATTCAGCGAACACTCATACAGCGGAAATGCCTTTCAGACCTACAAGCTTACGTTCACCGCCATTGTTACCAACATTCGTGTGGGGAAGCAGATGTAGCCCAAGCTCACTTGTACAGCACAACCGAAACAATGCGGGAGAAGAAAAAAGTGTGCAACCTCGTACTTTCTCATGTCATCATTTCAAAAGGGTCCGGACCAAGAATAAACCGTGATGATGCTGCACCACAGTACAAACATAAACTCACATACAAACCACGATCTGAGAGTATTACAAATGCAATTCGAATGCATCAGCAAGCCACTATGTATGCAATACGGATGCCGTCTTGTCTACTCTGTGAGCAGCCGGATGTAGAGCAAACAATGCAAGTGAAGCCTTCGAGCTGGGCGGTGGCATGCGCCGCCTAGCGAGCTAAGTCGGTGGGTATCAATGGCATGAGTGTTTACGTGAGATGGTGATAGAGAATTATTTACTTCACAAGTTCCAGCATATAGGGGTAGCTGCGGAAATCAAAGATGGCGGTCAAGAGGGTGATCGGTTCACGAGTGACTCGGAGAAGGAATAATGCAAGATCACGCGACACGACGTCACCACAAGTGACGTCACAAATATGGGCTGTCCCTTTTGTTTTGCCTGTTTTTTTTTGTGTGACGAAAACGTTTGGTTTAAGAAAAATGTTTGTGTTATTTTTACTTTCCTGATGTCAGTGTCCCTCAGTACAATTTTTTTATTTAATATTTGTATTGCTTTTTATACTGCATTTCTTGCGCTACCGACTGCATTTTCCCGCCGCCTTTGTTTGATATCATGTCGTACAGTCATATTTATGTAGTTAATAAGGACGGCAAGCCTATGTTGTTGAATTTATTACTCAAATATTGTGACCAAATTGAGTGTCGTCAATTTGAATCCACCACTTTCCGGGTTCCCGGTTCGAGAGTTTGGATATGGATTTGGATATGACTAAAGTGTCAATTAGCCGGATCCAAATCCAAGTGTATGACTTGGTAGGAAAGCTTGGGAAAGCTTCATGCTTCACCGCCATTTTGCGTAAGTGAAGGCGATGCCAACACACTGCGTGGCAGTTGGCTGCCGGAACTCGCACCGGTCGGAGGATGGGAAGAGGTTTTTCAGATTCCCCACGGCGAAATATGGCCCTGAACAACGAGCAGCGTGGGTACGCGCTGTAAAAAGAGCTAACGGGACAGACACCTCAAAGCCGTGGGAGCCAAGCAAGCAGTCCCGGCTATGCGGGGCTCATTTCGTCACAGGTAAGTCGATTTAATCGCACCTAATCACTGTAAAGACACCACGCTAGAGTGCTGCGTGATCGTAACATTGCCGCTTTCTTGAACAGGGAAACCATCGCTGGACAACAATCCCCCTGACCTCGTGCCGACTCTGTTCGAGCACGTCAAGAAAACGTCATCCCTTGCTCGCTACTGAGATGTAAAAATTGCACGAAAACCGAAGGTAACGATGGCTAAAGTTAGCGCTTGTCCCTGTATGCATGCCTTACTTCGTTAGTATCGTGTTCGTGCTTATGACTTTTACTCGACGCTGGGTCATTCGCGGTTCTTACCGACCTAATGCGGTAAGAAGCACGAAATCTCTGAGCGTGAGGCTTGTGGGCACCCTGGCAGCTTCCCAGCCCAGTTGCCTGACTGTGAGGCAAAGGTGCCGAACTTTTCCCGCGTGGCGGTGAGGTCACGCCAGCCACGCGCACATCGGATGCGCCGCCTTGATAAGGCAGATCAGAGGCGGCGCACAGGGAGTCGCTGCCTGGACTCCGGCACCGCCGGTAGCAATGTTAATCGTCTTGCCCATGTCCCATTAAATGTAGTTTCTTGTTGTTGAAACTGTTGGCTCCGTGTTATTCCTCCGGGTCGGGTATGCAGCAAGGCAAACCGACCACAGGTTATGCAAGCTGATAGATTTATACCTTGTGCATACTGCTTTCCGAGAAGTGCAACGGAGAACATTGGAAAAAAGGCAGGTTTAAACACGGTATCTCGGGAGCAGACGTTTTTCTGTATGGGACACTAAAATATTGTATGGGAGTCGCAGTATTTTGTTATAGATATATATCTATAGTGCAGAGTTTTTCCAAATATCTAGTAAAAAAGCAAGCCAAAAGTGTCTCATGGCTGAAGTAACTGCTGAGAACCTGATTGTGTACAGATTCAGGTAACTTGTACACAACAGAAAGCTAGAAACAAGTCGTGCCAGATGATGCTGGCGAGCGGCTGTGATTGTGTGCATGATTTGTTTTCTTTTTCACTCAAATTGTATGTTCTCTTTGAAATAACCAGCCCCAACAAAAGCTGCAGTCCCCCCCAGGCTGCAACACGGAGCCTCCCAGCTCGCAGGCCCGTGCCCGGTGTCTGGGACACTATGCAAGGTCTCCATGGAGCACACTTATGCGCAGCGACACCTCCAAGTTGCGAACTGACTATGTTTCCTTTTGTGTTCGGACAGAGAGGGGAATGCACCCTCGTACTGGAGCCCTAAGCCCGCATTTGAACCTGGTACATCATCTGCCACAGGGAGGTGGCTATTAGAAACACCTGTGAGGTATACATTCCTGTTATTGCACAATGTTGGCAATTTCAATTGCAACTCTAATTCAAGTTAGCTTGCTGTGTTAATTGGCTTGATAACTTTGTAACTAAAATTGTATGCTGTCTTTGAAAAACAAACCAGCCCCGACAAATGCTGCAGTGCTGACCAGCCCACAGCTGGGGGGACTCGCAGCTTGCTGGTCAGCCCCCTACAGCTCTCGCTGGCCCCCTTCGGACTGGGGCCATCACTCCGGACCTGTGGCCACTGGGACCCGACGAGGATTCGATGGAGCATACCCAAGGTGCAAACTGACTACCGTAGTATCCCGAGTCATCGCCCACCGCCCTACCGCCTGAAATTCGTTAAAAAAGTGGGGTGGGCCATATCTCGGTGGGTGAGCACAAACACTTGAAAAAAGGCGGAAAAAACCGCCTATTTTTCTCTGCGTATCTAGCGCTGATGCACAAGAGATACATCAAACTCAAAACTCGATTTAGTTTCATTGTTTTATAGAAAAAATGCTCACGAAAGAATATTTTACTATAGCGAAGTCCGTTGCTTGCATACGCGCTAGAAACACCGCCGATCTGCATATAGCGCGAACGTTTGCTCCGTGGAAGAATGTCACCATTATGTTCTCCTAGTTAGTAAAAAAAAAAAGAAAGAAAAGTCTACAAGAAAATAGAAAAACCGACCAGGCGCAACGAGCGAGCGGACCAAAGAAGCGACCAAGAGCAATGCTGGGAAAGCGGGAAAGCCGGCGGTCGCGTTGGCAAATACTTTGGCGTCGGGCCAAGTCGGGCGCCTTGTCAATTGCAAGCTCTTGCGCAACTTGTTTGGTGCGTACATACGTGCGTCCGTGCACGGCGGGCTATCAATGCACGGTTGGGACGCTCTGCAAACGTCTATGTAGGACGTTCCAGCAAAGCTTTATTTACGCTTTGGCTTTGCCTAAAATATTGCACAACCGCGGTCGCGACGGGCGGGAAGAAGGAGCGGGTTCGCGGTGACCTTCGGCGGAGACAGACTTTGACCTAACACTCCGCGGTTACGTTAACAAACTCTTATTTTGTTATCTCCATCGTTTTCTTTTCGCACGGATACACGACCACTTTGGGGTCGCTCACGGAGGAAATGCGTAAACAAAAAGAAGTGTCTTTCCCTCCTTCGTTTTACTTTGTCACGGACGTCCTCCAACTGTAAGGTCCGCGACCGCGTCATTCGGGTAGGATGAGTGTTCGCGGATCGCAGAGTCCGTGCTGGGGTATTTGAAGGGGTGGGCGATGACTCTGTGTTTTTTCGGAAATCGATATTGGCCCAAAAAATGGGGTGGGCGATGGCTCGGGGATGGGCGATGACTCGGGATATTACCGTATACAACTCGCCATTTAGATCGCATCAGGGGAAAATTCGGACTCGGCTGGCTATGGCTTCATTTTAAACTGCCGCTTCGTCTGCTACAGGGAGCAAGATCTTAGAAGCAACCGAGCGGCACATGGTCCCAATTATTCTATATTGTTAGCGATTTCAACCACAACTCTCATTCAAGTTAGCATGGGATGTTAATTGGCTTGATAACTTTATCGCTAAAATTGTCTGTTGGCTTTGAATCACAAACTAGCCCCGACAAATGCTGCAGTCCCGACCAGGCCACCACAGGGGGACTCGACGCTCGCAGACCCTCTTCAGACTGGGGCCAGTCCAGACCTGAGCCCACTGTCTGAGGGACCTGACAAGGTCTCGGTTCGAGATCCCTGGACACAGCAACACCTCCAAGGTATTAATTTAATTGTTTGGCTTGTATGTTGAGTCTGAGATTTACGAAGGCATAAGGCCTCATTCAAACAGCCGGCGCCTCTCCTATCTCGTCACCGTCACGGGAGCACGCCAGGCAGGGACGCAACGGTAGGGTGTCCGAACAGGCCGCGCAAGCAAAGCGACGGAGGCCGGGACGGCAGGATTGGATTGGATCGGATTGCTTATTTATTCAACTTAAATTACAAAATAAAAAGATAATTGTGCCTGAACATTAGTGTGCACGTTTCTTTTTTTGTAAATTAGGGATTTGCGTCTGCTATTAGCAATTCCCGCCGAAAAGAAACAAGAAAAACAACACAACAAGCGTTGGCTCACTGTTGGCAACCGAACAATGTAAAATCTTCCAAACTTAACGGAACTTTTCTATCTTGTGATTGGTCGGTCTTCGATGGGGGCGGGACTCCGTCATCCGCCTGGACGCCGGTGCCGTAGAGCAGCTCCCTACGTCGAACGGCGCGGCACAGCTTTCCGTCAAAAACCGGGCCGAAAATCCTCTCCCCTGACGGGAACGCCCCTCGCGACGGTGACGGGATGGGAGAAACGACGGCTATGTGAATGAGGCCTTACAGAAATCCACAACCTTCCATCTTCGTGGAGGTTAAGCCATAGCGAGCTCTCCGTCATCAGAACAAACATTGACCTGTGTGCAAAGTATGTCCTTTATTTATATATCAGGCTGCATAGTATTGACATATTGTCACGAATGACAGGCAGAAGAGTCAAGAAATAACTGAATAAAATAACCGTGTAATGGGGGCGAACTTGTGCCCAAAACAAATAAAATTACAGTATGTCGCGGGCGTCGAATCTCGGCGGAGCAGCAGGGAAGCGGAGCACTGGCGAAAGACTGACTGCTGCGTCACGAGCGCGCCTTTTATAGTGTTGCCAGATAACATCCCGTAACTAGAAAGCACTAGAACAAACCAAATTACAAATGAAAAAGAAAGCGAAGCCACGAGCTCTGGCTAGAACCCTCGAGAAACTAAATGACGAAGTGAGGAACAAACTAAAGAAAGAATAAAAGATCCCACAGCCGGGCCGCCGCTTGATAAGACAGCCATGTTATCTTCGGCGCTTGATAAGGCACCCGAGCAGGTGGCAATATGACTGATTTCTGCTCAGGAACGGAGCAGGGCACTGCCATCACCCTGACCACAAACCACCTCAACAATGAGAAGCTGTCGGCACTTCAGCAAAGAATCCTTGACCTGGAGGCGGACAACAAGCGCCTCCATGCGAAGGTTGTACGTCTTCAGGAAAGACAGCTGGGGTTACGCATGATCCAGGAGAACCCCAAAAATGGTATGTTCTACACTGGGCTGCCCGAGTTCTCTGTCTTCAAGTTATTGTTTAATTTTCTGGAACCTCGGGCAGCTAAAATTAACTATTGGAACAGCGGGCATGGTGAGACTAGATCCCGCACGCGGGAAGAGCTGGCAGACGAATTTTTCATGGTCCTGGTGTGGCTGAGGAGAGGCATGGTAGGTAAAAAAATCACCCACAATTTCAATATTTCGGAAGGGCAAGTCAGTAAAGTATTTTCAATGTGGATTAACTTTCTTCAGCAAGAGCTAAGGGTGCTGACTCCGTTTCCGACAGTTCTTGAGAATTAGGAAAATCTCCCTGACGCGTTCCACAGGTTTCCTAACACGAGAGTCGTCCTTGACGGAACCGAGGTGGGCACTCAGAAGCCATCGTCCTTGCTTGCTCGGAGGCAGACCTTTTCACCGTACAAGCATTATAACACGTATAAGGCAGTTGTCGGCTGTACACCCAAGGGCTACATTTGCCATGTTTCAGAACTGTGGGGTGATCGTTGAGGAGAGTGGGCTAATGGGGCAGTTAGAACCAGGAGATGCGATCATGGTCGACAAAGGTTTCAAATTTAATGATTTGCCACTGGGAGTGCAGGTCCACATTCCGCCTTTCCGAAAGACAAATGAGCCACAAATGTCGGAGAATGATGTGGCACACACACGTCACGTGGCACGCGCTAGGGTAGTCATTGAGCGCGTGATAAGGAGGGTGAAGCAATTTCACCTGCTTTATCGACCCTTCCCAATCTCCATGGTTGATTTTGCCGAACCTGTGTTCCAGGTTTGTTGTTTTTTGAGCAACTTCCGTATGCCTCTAGTGAATGGCAAAACACGGGGCACTTTGCTTTAACTCTTTCGTTACCATGCCTATTCAAACACATCACTGGTGATCTATGATTTCATTCGTCAATTTTAATGCTTTAAAGCTGTTTCTCAGGGAATTAATGCCACCCTGTGGTTAGCCCCGAATATGGGTTTTAGAATTGACTTCCATTTCGTTGCTTTAGCAAAGCTATGCTTTTTGATGAAAATCTTCGCGGACTGCAAGTGTGTGAGTTGTGGCAAGAAGGGGCATTTTATTTTTTAAACACTTTAAAGCAAGTTTTAAAAAAAGCAGCACCTTGCACACAGACATAATGACATTAGTGAGAACGAGGACACCACCACATCACCAGTGGCCATGATGGCCGAGAGGCGATTCGGCTTGGAGTCGTATTTGTATGACCCGTCTTGCTTCACCATTTACAACAAACCAAAACTTTGTTTCAGATTTGCAAAAAAAAAGAAGCAACATTTAGTCACACATGGACATGGCATTTGTGAGGACGAGGACGCCACCAGATCACCAGGGGCCATGATGACCGAGAGGCGATTCGGCCTGGAGTCGTATTTGTATGACCCGTCTGCTTCACCATTTACGACAAACCAAAACTTTGTTTAAGGTTTGCAAAAAAGAAGCAATGTTTAGTCGCATATGGACATGACATTAGTGAGGACGAGGACGCCACCACATCACCAGTGGCCATGATGGCCGAGAGGCGATTCAGCCTGGAGTCGTATTTGTATGACCCGTCTGCTTCGCCGTTCACGAGCCAAAACTTTAAGATTTGCAAAAAAGAAGCAACGTTTAGTCGCACACAGACAAAATGCCATTAATAAGGGCGAGGACACGACCACATCACCAGTGGCCATTATGGCCGAGAGGTGATTCGGCCTGGAGTCGTATTTGTATGACCCGTCTGCTTCACCATTTACAACAAACCAAAACTTTGTTTAAGATTTGCAAAAAAGAAGCAATGTTTAGTCGCACACGGACATAATGACATTAGTGAGAACGAAGATGCCACCACAACACCAGTGGCCATGATGGCCAAGAGGCGATTCAGCCTGGAGTCATATTTGTGCGACTTGTCTGCTTCGCCGTTCACAACGAACCAAAACTTTGTTTCTGATTTGCAAAAAAGAAGCAACGTTTAGTTGCACATGGACATGACATTTGTGAGGACGAGGACGCCACCACATCACCAGTAGCCATGATAGCCGAGAGGCGATTCGGCCTGGAGTCGTATTTGTATGACCCGTCTGCTTCGCCATTCACAACGAACCAAAGCTTTAAGATTTGCAAAAAAGAAGCAACGTTTAGTTGTGCACGGACATGACATTTGTGAGGAGGAGGACGCCACCACATCACCAGTGGCCAAGATAGCCGAACCATTCGGCCTAGAGTCATATTTGTATGACCCGTCTGCTTCGCCATTCACAACGAACCAAAGCTTTGTTTAAGATTGGCAAAAAAGAAGCAACGTTTAGTCGCGCACGGACATGACATTAGTGAGGACGAGGACGCCACCACATCACCAGTGGCCATGATGGCCGAGAGGCGATTTGGCCTGGAGTCGTATCTGTATGACCCTTCTGCTTCGCCATTCACAACGATCCAAAGCTTTGTTTAAGATTTGCAAAAAAAGAAGCAACGTTTAGTCGCGCACAGACATGACATTAGTGAGGTCGAGGACGCCACCACATCACCAGTGGCCATGATGGTCGAGAGGCGATTTGGCCTAGAGTCGCCATTTGTATGACCCGCCTGCCTTGCCGTTTGCAACAAATTAAAGCTTTGTTTGAGATTTGCAAAAAGAGGCAACATTTAGTTGCACACGGACATATCACGCGCAACATCAATTAATGCCTGCAAAGTCTCTGAATGAAACTATGAATTTTATATTTGGGGATGTTTTATAAAAAAAAAGCTCACTTAATTACCATCTTACATCACTTTTTGATGTGTTTGCCGAGCTGTTCAGGTTTGCGCTTCTTGGAAAATATACTTGGAAGAACTAGTAGGTTCAGCCGATTGTATATTTCTGGAAAATTCACTCTTTAGCGAGCTCGAATGTGCATAGCAGAGTGTGACATAACCTAACCTGACCTTCTCCATTGTCATGTATAAGTTGACAATCATACTCAAGACTGAAAAAAGCTTTAAATATTACACAAGATTGTACCCATTCAAATGTCCTGCTAAACACTGTTCAAAATCTGCCAAATTTAGCTATCTTTCTTTATATATAAATATTAATACAATTTATCTAAGTTTAGCTAGGGCTTCTAAATCTTTATACCAATGCACGGTTCAGTTGATGACACAGACGTCAATAGGACACACCACAAGGCCCAGCCCAAGGTGAAAAGTTTGTGTTCTCTAAAAGTATGCATGTTAAGTATTTTCATAATCAGCACGATGCAGCCAAGTGCACTGCACACTTTTTTCAGCAATTGGCACTGTATTTTTCGGCAGTTTTTGGCTTGTGCACCATACCGTTGGAAGGGGCTAGACAAGAAGAGTCTAACGGTACCCGTCTTGTCAATGAAGAACCCCTAGTTGTCTATATTCCGCATTGAATTTTTGGGTAACTATGCTTAAAAATGTGCAAATTGGTATTTTCGATTTTGGGACCAAGTGAGACATTGTTGGAAAGCACAATACCAGTGCAGTTGAATGGTACCATTTTCGTAAAATTGGGATGCCTATGCTCCGTTTCATACATAGTGTGCAACACAGTCAAAGCTATCGCACTAGCTTGCGCTGCCTATGTTCACCTCATAGAATAGTGTGCCCCTTACAAAAAGCAAAAACTGGAAAAAAGTGTGTCTTTGGAGCTAGTAACTCAAATTGCGTTAAGATCTTAACAAACCAAAGGTTTTTTGTTTTTCTTAATAAAACATAAAAATTTGTTGTTTTTCGTTTTAGTATGTGTTGGGCTTTTACCATCTGCGCAGCAGTCACTGGGTTTTCGGGTTGTCCGGCTATCTTGCTGGTTTTGAGAAAACACAGTCTTCTGCAGCGACCTCAAGCACCTCTTCTGCTTGAATATTTTCGAAGATTTGTAGTTCGTAGATTTCGAAGAATTGCAAGCAGGTGATTGCCAACATGTGCAAGAATGCGTTTCCCGGAGAAGTCTGTTCGTAAGTCTTGCAGATGGTCAGTCATGACACTGGAGTGTCCGTCCGTACTGTCACAAAGTTCAAAGCAGAATGTCGCTCTGGCCGGCCGGTGTCCCCCAAGCAAAGACCTCGCAACGTGAAAGTGTCGAGCACGCGGACCATCAAGCGTGATGAGTTCACGCTCATAGCCATTTGTCTGAAGGTGCATCGCACATACTCCAAGAAGGAGGTTCGTACCCTTTATGGCATACTTGAGGCTGTAGTGAAGACGACGAGCTACCGGACGAGCTACTAAAACGACCTTGTGGAGGTTGCTGAAGGCATCTGTTTAACTTTTGAGGAACAAAAATGAGGACTGGCACTTGTCGGGAGCAGTGACATCATTGCTTGGCGTCAGAGATACCCGAGAGCAATCGAGGAACTGTGAAAACAGAGCAGGTACGGATCGCGCTGTATGAATTCACTAATACGAAACATAAAAGCTGTTTTCGTGTCGCGCAGTTTTACAGCTTTAATCATAATTTCAGAATCCTCAAATACTTCAGTCATCAAATATGCAGAACAGCTTGCTCACCTCGCGGATCGCTTTAATTGAGGTCCGTGGATTTTAAAAAATATTTAGCGGAGTACTTTATTTTATTTTACCAAAGTTAAGTAACTGTGTGCTAGTGTAACCCCACACAGTGAATTATCTATGTCACATTATGCTATTGTGATATTGAAATTACCACAAGATTTTAAATAAATATTTTGACTAATTTTTACCAACCCCATCTCATGCAGGTCTGTTGGCTACCTAGATGAAACCTGGGCAAGTGCTAAACACACAAAGCAATTAGTCCAGCATGAAAAAGGCTGTGAAGTCCTCGCAGGATGCGTTCATGAACGGCTGGCTGACTACGGGTCTGGCAGCGCTGTCTGGCAAGGGAGGCCGTCTGATCGTTGTGCATGCTGGGCACCGCCAAACAGACTTTGTCGAAGGTGCGGCCGACTTTTTCAGGGCTAGGAAAGGCAACGCTGCGGATAACCACTCCGAGATGAATGGTGAATACTTTGAGAGGTGGTTTTCAGGCCAGCTCCTAGCCACGATTCCCCCCAGCAGCATCATAGTCACGAACAATGCTCTGTACCATAGTGTCGCTCTGGAAAAAGCACCTACATCGTCAACGCGGAAAGCCGACATTCAGGCATGGCTCACCAGGGAAGGAATTTCATGGTCTGCTGACATGGTGAGAGCCGATCTCCTTGAGCTTTCCAAGGTCAAGGCACGCAGCATTGTGTACCAGAATGACACCCTGGTGGCTACTCACCGCCATAAATTCTCGCGACTGCACCTCCGTACCATTGTGAATTCAACCCCATTGAACTGGTATGGAGCAAGGTGAAAGGCTCCGTGACGAGCAAGAACAAACTTTTAACGCTGCAATAAATAAAGTCCCCCCCTGCCAGAAGCACCAGCGTCTGTCACCCAAAACGACTGGCAAAACTGCTGTACTCATGTTGAAGATGAAGCACGGGGGCGGGACATGATCTTCGACAGTGACATTGAGCCGGTGGTTGTTGTGTTCTGCTATTTCTCTTTCACTTCTTCTTCTATGTATTGCCCTACCTATCTCACTTTAAGAATCCTATCCTCTTTCTTCTCTTCTTTTCGATGACATAAAAGGAGTTCAACACGAGGCACCGGACGAGATGGTCGTTCTTTCATAGCGGTACGCTTGCTGCTGAATTCTACATTATGGCGACGAGGATGGGATTAAATAACACTGTCAGAAAGTTTCTTTTTACAGAATTCCAGCAAGTTATTTACGAAACTACGGCAAGTTATTTACAGAATTCCAGCAACTTATTTACAAAACTACGGCAAGTTATTTACAGAATTCCAGCAATAAATTGCACTTCGGATAATAAGCGTTAAAGAAATATGTAAACTTCTCTTCGCCCCAAGACAAATATAGTCAACTGTCACGTCTGTCACCGCGGGTCAGAGACTCAGATCTCTAAACCGAACCGGTGGTCGGCGAGTTCGGGTCGATCGCCGAAGCTCCTCCACGGGGACAAGATGAGGATGGAGACGAAGCGTGCCCAGGTAGTCCAACCGGTCTTTTTGACTCTCGACAGGGTGCCGTGACGGTGCCACCAAGTACACACCAAAGAGTGAGGTTGCCACCGGAAATTCCCGTTCCCTCAGTGGATGCTACAATTCTCCCAGTGCCAGTTTCCGTTCCCCCAGTGGAGGAGCTTCGGCGATCGACCCGAACTCGCCGACCACCGGTTCGGTTTAGAGATCTGAGTCTCTGACCCGCGGTGACAGACGTGACAGTTGACTATATTTGTCTTGGGGCGAAGAGAAGTTTACATATTTCTTTAACGCTTATTATCCGAAGTGCAATTTATTGCTGGAATTCTGTAAATAACTTGCCGTAGTTTTGTAAATAAGTTGCTGGAATTCTGTAAATAACTTGCCGTAGTTTCGTAAATAACTTGCTGGAATTCTGTAAAAAGAAACTTTCTGACAGTGTTATTTGAGATATTGTGTACAAGAGTATGAGTGTTGAGTGCGAATGCTTTAAAAATAGCCTAGGCTAAGAGTCTGATAATGGATGCTTAACTTGAATTTCTTTTGAATTATGATTTGTGCATCTTTGCTTTGTATGTATAATATCTATGACTGGCTTTGTTATGTGCATTTTGTATAGTCGTTTTTTCTCCAAAAGGGGAGGGGGGAAAATGTTGTGTTCTGCTATTTCTCTTTCACTTCTTCTTCTATGTATTGCCCTACCTATCTCACTTTAAGAATCCTATCCTCTTTCTTCTCTTCTTTTCGATGACATAAAAGGAGTTCAACACGAGGCACCGGACGAGATGGTCGTTCTTTCATAGCGGTACGCTTGCTGCTGAATTCTACAGTGGTCTTCACTACTGAAGATACCTCGTCGTCCAACAAATCCCGCACATATCTCAGCGGCATGGAGGAACTTGAATAGCGTGTACCCTGCAAGTGTGGAACATGTAAAACAACAGCCTTTTTGAGGGCCACAATGATTCGCGCAAATCGAGCCTCTCTCAATGGCGTCTACCTCCCGTGTCTCTTTTCGAAAAGAAATATCACGAGTGCAGGAGGAATCGAATGTCATTGCATGTGTGCAAAAAATCCCCAAGTCCATTACCATTTCTTGCTAGCTATCGTTGAAAGGAGAACTTGCAGATCAAGCAGGAGCCCAGAAAGTGGACAATGGCACACATTTGCCTTGTTCTCCCACGGTATTTGTTTCACACTGTAAACATTTTGTAATCAGCTGCGAACGAGCACTGCAGTCTTAAAGGGTAACTGCAAAGAAAAAAAAGTTTTTTTTTAAACAGCCTAATTGGGACAAGCATGTCACAAAACAAATGTTCCGCGAAAAAAATTATTTTTTTTTTATCAATATTTACGCCACAGGACGTAATTTAGTAGAGTCAGAACCTCTCCACATTTGAAACTCCCGCTCTTTCGACCCCCGAGGAAGAGGAGTACGCCCCGCCCCTCACTCTCCTTGCGTTGCGGAGTTGAACGACGCAGCGTCTCGACTTCCGGCAAGATCTGGCAACCACGCCAGGCCGCGGTATTGTTTTGGTTTGACGCGGTTTGCGAGCACATGTAGCGAAGACGTGACCGGAGAAGTGCCCCTGTGATGTACCCGGAAGATGGAAAGTATCGTTCGTAATCGTCGTGCGCGCTTTGAAAGCGAAGGGAGTCACAGAATCCACGAGTGCGCAACCACAAGCCAAGGTTCACGACAGCGCTGCGTTGGTTTCGGCGATCTCGTTCTGTTTGGTGCAACACGGCGATGCGACAGAGCTGAAACGTTCGTGGTGTGTGTAATGCGGTGCTAACACGGAGCGCAAATTGGTTGTGGGGTTGAAGTTCAACCAGTTAAGTCCCGTCGTCGTCAGCTGATCCAGTCAAACTGGTCCGGGAGGACGCTGGGAGCGTTTTTAAAAGTAAATCTGCCTCGTTCTGTTTCAAAATGTGGAAGTTTCCCGACGCATACCGTGAGTAAAGAGCTGCGGGCGTTTTCAACAAAATTACGTCGTTTTAATTGAACAATGGACTCCGAATTGTTGTCCTAAATCTGCCGTTTTTATGCTTCGTGTTGTTGGACTGCGTTTGCACAGCGACGTGTTGCATCGTGCGGTGTGAATAAATTTGGGCACGATTTCGTACCTGCCTACAGATGCATGAACTGAGACCATTTTTACGTAGTGGACATAGTGCTTTTTTATTTTCTGTCTAGTCGCGGACGTTAGGTACACACGGGGCGAATCTCGACGGCCTCCAGAGCGATATGACGAGAACGTAACCGGACACGTTCGTCGCTACGCGAACGCCCGATTGCCTCCAGCCAAATAGCATTCCTTTCGGGGCGACATGGCTGCTGGAAGGCTCACTGTCGGGATCACGCATCCGACATCTCCGAAAAGTCAGCATTTGCACGCGCAAACACGCAAAACAATAAAAAAAGCACGCTAAGCAAGCAAAGAGGAAAACGAACGAACCGCGCTATGAAAGCCAAAACCCCGCGTCGCTTCCTATCACTAACACCTGCGACAGCTGCTAAACACACACTACTTCACTTCAAGAAGTCTCACTCAAGCACCTGGGTCAGCACGAAACGACGAAACACTGATCACTTCGGCGAAACGATGAGTCGAGGTAGGCGAGACAGGTGGGAGCAGAGACTTTGGCGGCCATGAAAGAATGGCGAAGCTTTTGTTCGTACGAATCCAAACGGAAGTGCCCGTCTTGTAAACCTTTTGTAAAGAATAATAACTCTCATCACATGGGTTATTCTTTAAACGTAAAAATATGCCGCTCAAAAGGAAATTGCAACATATAGACGCTTTACAGCAGCTGTGCATGGGCGCCGCCATAACTGACCTTCAGTTTTTGTTCCCTCTTATTCCGTTCGCTTCACTTCATCATTACCACAGCAGGGCAGGTTATTGCCATTTTAGATGCTACTGTGTTCTTGTGCCCAGCATGGGCCCTTCTGAAGAGCCGTCAACGCCCGCTTCAGTGGCTCGGCATCTCGATATAACAAGAGAAGGGCGGCTATGGCGGCTCAATCTGGCGCGTGTGTAAAGCGTCTATAACAAAGGTTTAACAACCAAGTTCTAAGCTGTCAATCAAACTCTTAGCCAATGAGAACCTTTTGGGATTGACGTCACATAATCACAACTTCGTGGCGCGCGATTTAAAACGGACGAAATAGCCGCAAACTAAAATCAGTCTCACGGAATAAATATTGCTGTAAAAAATGTTTTTTCTCGCGGAAAAATTGTTTTTTGACATGCTTGTCCCAATTAGGCTATTTAAAAAAAGCTTTTTTTTCTTTGCAGTTACCCTTTAATGGTAAACCTGTGCCTGCTAATGACGTAAAGGAGTCACTGAAGGAAATAGCCCTCTTTTGTCCCTAAAATATCCCCCCGAGAAAAAAGCCTCCTGCACGGCGGTGCTGCGCTCCAGTATACTGGTGCTCCACTTAAAGGGGCCCTGCAATCATATTTAAGCGTCTACATTTTTTGCGGTTTCCACGTCTCTTGGGGTTCGGGCAAGCCAGCGGGCACGGAGAGAGTAACTAAATATCAGTGCGTCGTATTTTAACCGGACGACGCGGAAACCTCCTCCACCGACGAGGGCGACCCGCGGTACCGAAAGCGCGCAAAATGTGACGTCTTTGGTCCTGGGCTTACTCCTGGTCAGAGCCGTTAAAAGCTTCTTTTTAGTCAAAATACAAAATATAAGTTGCGCGAACCGTTTCAATTACTTAGGAAAGTAGTTTTTGTTCAGTATTTTAGATCAGAAAAGAAACAAATGCAGTTTATAAAGTATGAAAACAAGAAATCCCCCACCAAGCGGTGGAAAAGGCGGCGCACACTAGAAAGGATTAGTGGGATCAGGCGCCGACATGGAAAGGTCCCGGATGTACGTGGCGGCGCTGCGGTCGTATCAACAGGAGGATCCGACCTGCTTCGAGCGTTCCGAAGGCCTTTGGCAAGAAGCTTTGTCTTGCAATTCGGCCGTTTCGCGGTATGGCAGCGCGAAGTGGCTCCCATTCTAAACTGATCTTTGCCCCGTGTTTGCTGTCGTTTGTGTTCAATAAAGTGCCATGCCGAATTAGTGTTTAATCGCGCAGCAAATGCAATGAGAGCCGCTCTGGCTGCCCGCTGCATACAGCCTATCCAGAACATGCTTTAGTGGCGCCCTCTCGCGCCGTCGGCATGGGGTGCACAGCCGTGAGCGCTCGCGATGAGCCCACTACCCCTCCTCTAGTTCACGGCCGCTCAGGCAACCAAGGACGTCATGAGGGAGGTAATTTTTTGCTTGTTTTTGTAATTTTAATTTGCCTATAACTTTTAAAATAAAGCGAATTTTGAGAAAATAAAAGTTCCACTACGTTACTACGTTCAGTGCGCTCAGGTTCGGTGCAAATTAAAAACCAGTAAAAAGTCCTTGCAGGGCCCCTTTAAGAAAGGACACTACCCGGAAGGGTCAACTTTTGAACCTTTGGCTTACTATGAATAAAAATTACAGTATATAGACCATTCCATTTAGCGCTCTCTGGGCGGCACCATTTTGTTCGACAGCAGCGCCCTCTCCATATATCCGGGAAATTCAGCGGGTTCGGTGGGGTAAAACGAGAGAGAGGGCACGCGCCCGACTCCGCTAGCAGATGACAAAATGGGAGGTTGCCATTCTCCATCTTTGGGCTGTATCGGCGGGCTGTACGGATCATCAAACTCTCGCTCGTGGCTGCCGTTGTGAAGTGGTTCGCGTTCTTAGAATAGTTATGGCTACTCCAAAATCAGCCTAGAGCTCTAAATAACAGTTGAGTCAGCCGGCAGTACTACCCTCAACTACTGCGTGTATTGCGGCAAGAGAGCACGTATTTATTTATTATTTCAGACATCCACTCATGGTCGCTAAAGGCCTACACCAGTACGAACTTTGTATAGTAAAAAAGGTACAGCCAGTGGATGCACTTTTTGCCGGAGAGACCGGCCAGTCTGACACAGTTTTCCCTATTTATTTTTTTTTTATTTGCATGCAGATAACAGAGCAGTTGGACTCTGTTAGTCTTTTTTATCTAGCATAGTAATACACAATAACTGGCATACAAAAATCTGCGCATCTACGCATCTACGCTTGAAATTCCCAAAATGACGCAATCTCAAACAGAGTTTGTACGCCAGCCGGATGCTAGGTACTGCCCACTCGGCGGAGCAGACGACATGCGGGCGAGAGGGGGAGGGCATTTTTTTTTCTCTTTTTACTCTCTCTGCTATGACCCTAATGGAACGGTCCATACTGGCAGTTGCAAGGCAGAATGCAGCGCAGTTTTATATGTGCACATGTATTGTAAAGAAAATTATACAGTCACTTTTACAATGCTCAAAATGTTTCTTCAATAGATATGCAGCAGAAGGCCTAGAGATTGCAACTGCAAAGACAAAATTTCCCTAACATAATTTATTTTATGCTAACAGTGCGCTGAAAAATCAAAAAAGATTTTTGCCTTTTATGTTGTCGATGTATTTCCCATATGACCATCATCCTATGTGCCTCTTTTTAAGGGCCCAAGTCTGATGCTTAAGAATTGCCTGAATAAATATCGACTGTGTGTAACTTAAAAATGACATGTAGAAAAAAATGCTCATACATTTCTAGAACTTGCGTCCCTCACACGAAGAGTGATGGAGGGAGTACTGGATGCTCCAAAATTGCAAAACAATGTGGCGAGCAAATGATATCAAGTGTACTACCTAGGCCACTCAACTTACTTTGCACCGAAAATATCAACCTCCCTACCTTGTCATATAAAGACCTTCCAGCATTCTTTTTTTTTTTTCAGATATGACTGTAGCAAATGTATAATATTTACCTTGGAAACAATGCTACCATAAATCTATTGCCTTACTTTGCTGTATTGAACTGTGTGTTTTGCCTGTATGTATTCTTTTTTCTGTGAATATTCTTTCACCTCAATTTTTGTCTTTGTGTTTTGTTTTCTGCACCACTGCTGCCAAATCTATTGATCTTTCTCACCCCTAACGCATAAGAGACTCTCTTGAGGTAATTGATTTCCTTAGAACGAAGCATGCCGATCATGAACTCAACCTGTTTTCGCTGGACATTGAGGACATGTGTTGAAAGTTGAACTCTGACTCGGAGCTCGGGAGGGCAAGAAAAAGAAAAACCGACGAGATGGCGATAAAGCTCACGTGGTACGGCGCAGTGTAAAAACATAAACAGACAGGACGAACAATAAGTATACACAAAGAGAAAAGAGACGAGCACGAGGAAAGCATGTGGATGCTCGGGTAACCTCAACGGGCTCCTGAGGGATTGAGCTTTGCCCGTGGCCTCAGGTCATGTTTACACCAGCTCGGGCGAACTTGAGCAAGACGAGATGCCTGCCGCCGCCATCAACCATCTGGGGGTGCGAAAAGCGGACCGGGAAAGAAGCGGAATCTGAAACGTCGGTCGGAGGAGAAGGAAAATGATCACGGGACGACGGGGTCTCAGGAGAGATCGAAAAGGAATGCCACGAAAGACGCCACGCAAAAGAACTGTTCTCTGTTTAACGAAGCTTGAGTTGTAGATTAGACTAATTAACAGTTTGTATTGAGTTAAACCTTGCAGTTGTCACTTAACAACATGTACTGCAACCTCGACCTCAAAATTCTTTTAAACTCTGTGTCTGAGGCGATTGAGATGCATGGGGCAACGAGGTTTCAGAACACGTCCGGAAAACCCACCGGAGGCTTTCTCAACCTCCTCCGGCTCTACCTGAGATCTCTCCTTGTCGAGTACGAGGGGGAGGACCTCATCCAGAGGATGGGAGTGTGCATTGGCTCCTGCCTTGCACCAATCCTTAGTGAGATCTTTCTCTTCTTCGTGGACCGTGTGGTGCATGAGGATCTTGCTTGCTCCGGTTCTGGATGCAGGATATTCAGGTACCTGGACAATTACCTCATCGTTCACCCATCTTCCACCTTGGATGTGTCTGTCCTGCAGGCCTTCGCTGCCAACGCTAGGAGTCTCTCCTTCACAAAAGAGAATTCTAACCAGGAAAGGCTCCAATTCCTGGATCTCCGCCTCACCCCTTCCTCCCACGGCCTACGCTGGTCCTTTCAACAGCGCTCTCAAAAACCTGTCCTTCCCTTCACTAGCCACCATTCGAAAACAGTAAAGTCTGGCATCGTCAAATCTCTTCTCTCCTCCTCCTGTAAAAAGTCCTGTCCCCACCTTATCAAGGAGAGCCTCTCGCACCAAACGGCTAGGCTTCAGGGGGCGGGCTACCCCGCGGATCTGATTGAAAACAACATCAAGAAATTGATTGTGCAGTCCGGGAGCCGCCCCTGCAATTCCCCACCCAGATCTTTTTCCTCTCGTCCTACATGCATTCCCTATGTGCACAACACATCCCATCGTTTGGGTGCGCTTGAATACAAATTCGACACCCAGGGTTTTTTTCACCCGCAAATTCAAATTGGGTGGAATGTGCAAGCACGTCAACAATCCGGAACGTCCACCCTGCTGCACTAAAAAACACGCCCAGTGCTTCCGCCTCTGTGCGCGAGAGAAAGTGTACAAGATCCTTCTATCGTGCGGAGCGGAGTACATCGGTCAAACAAGCCGATGTATCAACGACCGTCTCCGTGAACAGGCGAGAAAGATCACGACCCCGCCCGAGGATTCCGTGCATCCGGTCGTTGTCCATGCAAAAAAACTGCCCCTCTTGCAGACCCCAGTTCACTCAAACAAAAATCTGGGGGGACACAGATCTCGATTAGGAAGAGAAATAATTGAATCCGTAAGCATCAAGCCGGCGACAACAAACCTCTCCAGCCCTTCCCTTTCACTCTCGAAGAGAGATTCACTTCCTGCAAGGGTAGGGAGCCCCCAGCCCGCTCGGCACTAGAGCTTAAAGGTTTGGAAAAACAACAGCAAACAAAAACAACCCGGGAAAGCCGCCTTCAGTTCTTACTTCAACTCGCCTTCTTTTCTCGCTTCACCCACTGGTCTATCTTGCGCTTTCTCCAAGGAATTCCGAAACGCATTTCTGCTGTGACTTCCTTCACCAGAGTGTCTCAATATTGCATTCGGGCCTAATTAATCTCTAAGAGTGTGTCCCGAATCACTGAGGTTTCTTTTTTTTTTTTTTATGTTGTTTTGTCGTTCGTGCTACATTGCTTCTGTGTGGGTGGTATGTTGGGGCATGCCAGGTATCCCGAAAAGAAGCGACCGGGGACTGGCTCGTTATCTCCACTCCACCTTGTGTACGCACCATACCGAGAACCGAAGGCTTTCCGTGTGTGTATTCTTTTATTGGGCCATGCCGAATGTACCAAAGGGAAGCTTGCCGCACCCTGGTTTTGTTTACGTTAAAGCTGTTTTGCATGGGCGTCGCACCCTGAACCAAAGGTTTGTTTTGTTTGTGTTGGGCTTGTGTTCGGTCGCGCCATGCGTGTATGCCGAAGGGAAACGGTCGGGGTCCGGCTCGTTAGCGGAAAGGCCACTTTCTGTACGCTTTCAACCAAGGGTGTCGGGTGACCACGTCCCCAACCTCCCAGCGACGCTGTTGAACCTGGATGGAGCGTAAAAGTAATTTGTTTGTTTTTCTCCTGGGAAAAAAGAAAAGAAAAAAACCCGCGAAACTGAGAGTTCTGATCGGAGCTAAGAAGCTCGGTTCTGATTGGTCAAAGTGAGTGGCTTCAGAATGCTGCTAGTTCTTATATAATAGAAGAGAACTGGCAAGAAAAGAGGCACGGAATCCCGAAAGCAGTCGGAGTTGCTGCTCTCCCGTCCTGCGGTCGTGAAGACGACAGGAATTTGATCCCGCCGTGGGAACGTCATTGTCCTTCCTCGAGTTATGTTGGTTTCCTGTGTACTACCGCGTGGTCCTAGTGTTGCAGAGTGAGTATGTGAGGAAGTGCACCAGAGAAAATCGTCCGACCGACTGGACCAAGACCACGGAGGAGGCATCCACACCCCCTCTAGACCAGCGACAATCCGGCAGATAAGAATTTCATTATCACTTGTACTTCGTTGCGCCCGTTTTGAGCTTGCGGCTATGTCATGAGCGGCTCTTTGGTTTTCTGTTTATCTGCTCGCGAGCACACGTCACCTACAATTTTGGCAAGAGCTTTTTTTTTTTTTTGTTTTTTTTTTTTGTTTTGACAAAGTAGTAAATATTTTATGATTTTATCCTCTACCCTGTGGTCACCTCCTCTGCTCACTTTTAATCCAGGCGTGGCCCTAGTGCCTCTCATTCAGTTGAATTTTTTTTTTTTGTTTGCACATAAGCTGTGACTTTTGTTTTTTTTTTTTTTTTTTTTCACATCATTTCAACTAATTGACATACTGGTACACGGACGTGACATAAACTGGCATCCGCGAAAGGACCGATTGGCCTTGGTGAAGTAGCTGTGATCCGACTTAACGGTAGAAAGAGGTTAGTGCGTGACTGGAAAGCATATCTTGTGCCGTGACTTTTTTTTTAAAAAAGCTAAGTTTTTCGTTAGTGGCTGAGATGGAAGCTTCAGGTATTTTTGCCCTTGGGATGGAGCTGGGATATGAGGGAGATGAGTTGCGAGAGTTCGTTAAACAAGAGCGAGACCACGAAAGAGAAGATTGTATTCGAGAATGAGGCAAATGAGGCGAGCAGGCAAAAGAGAAAGCAGCAGAGAGAGATGCCCAAAAGAAAGAAGCGGAGAGGCAAGCTCAGGAGCAGGAGGCTCAGAGACAAGAGGAAAAAGAAATTTTAGAGTTGCAGATACGTCTCGCGGATGTGCAAAGCAGAAACCACAGTTCGGGGTACGTCTCGTGGAAGTGCAAAGTAGAAACAGGGCTGGGCAGTATCGCGATAGTATCTCAGAGATACTTTCGAGTATTTGTATTTTTGTATCGAGATACGTTTGAAAAATGTATTTGTATCTCAGCAGTGAAATACATTTACAATGTATCGCTTGTATCGCGATACTTTGCCAAACTTAGGTATCTTGTTACCTTTGTTACCCTTTTTAATATAAACTTAAAGGATAAAAACATCTGCTTTTAAAGGATAAAATCTGCTTCTCTCATAAAGCCTTCCAATCTTTCCAATTTATCAGAGCGAACGCTGTAAAGGAGTTGAGTGAAGAAAAAGTATGGCCCTGTTGTCCAATCTTGCCACACTATGGGTGACTCAGAAGCACATATAACGACCATTTGAGATGAACCCTCATGGCAAAACAGGGCTCATTTCGGGCAGATGCCTTTTGACAAGCATGATGCGCAGTGTTTACCGTTCTGTAACTATGTTGGTTTAATGTGGATGACATGTTTTTAGCGGCATTAATGATAAATGAAAAGTTTGAGGCAAGGAATAGTGCATAAATTGGCATAAAAAGAGGAGAACAAGCATAAATTACTATTCGCATTGGCCACACACTATACCCTCCCCACGTAGCACCGTTCGGGAACAAATATATTTCTATAAGCATCCGTATATGTGTTCTGGAATACTTTATCACTGCTTCTGCAGAAGTATCTCACGGATATCCCATTGCCTAAAAGACAAATGTATCTAAGTATCTGTATTTCGGCCTTAAAACACATGTACCTCAGTATTTGTGTTCCCGAATACTTCTTACAGTATCTCTGCCCAGCCCTGCGTAGAAACCACAGTTCGAAGAGCGAAGGCAACGCAGACTCACCCTCTGCCGGCGGAATGATGACCAGTCCACAACGCTGGATGGCACCTTTCGACGAGAAAAAATATGAAATTCACGCATACCTTCGCAGATTCAAACGCTTGGGAGCTGGGCAGCGCTGGCCGGCAACCAAAGGGGCACGTTGCTCACTGCCTGCCTGAGGGGAGGGGCACTGGCGGTCGTTGCCAGACTTTCAGCAACTAAGTCAGGGGAATATATTAGCATGAAAAAGGCGTTAATGAAACGATTCCGACTAACAGTGGAGGGATTTCGAGATAAATTCCGGGGGGCCGAACCGGCGAGTGGCGAATCGGGGGGACAATAGTATGCGACGAAACTCTCGAGTCTCTTGAACCGCTGGGTGGAGCTGTCGGAGACAAGCACGACTATGAGTCCGTGTGCAATCTTCTGTTGACGGAAGAGTTTGTTAAAAGCTGCCCACCAAAGTTCTCTTAGTTCATTCGGGAGAGAGCGACGAAAGACTTGGCAAGCATGGCTGGACTTGCAGACAGATTTTTAGAGGCCCAGGGCTCGAATTCGCTGGGATCAGAGACCTGAAAAAAAGGCAGACACGGAGGCTTTAAGACCTCTGGGAAAAAGAATGTCGGGGAGAGGAAGAGTGCCTCCACATTGTTTCCTCTACAATCGTACGGGTCATTTCGCTTCTGCTTGCCGTGAGAAGAGCAATAGATTCGTGTCGTGCTGGAGATGCAGTCAAACCGGGTACACCGCGAATATGTGTCAGGAGCAGCACCAAGCTTCATGCTGCGTATCAAGTGGGGTGACCGCAGAGAAAATCCCAGGACCCGTTCAAAATGGATACGTGGAACTTAAAAGTGGAGATCGACTACCCGTCGTAAATTTGATCATGGCTGCCGAAAAAGGGTATCTGACGAACGGAGTTCCAGTCCGGCCGAGCAGCGTGGGAGAGCACAGCGTCGCGGTGTTCTGCAACACTGGATGCAACACCGTTGTAGTCCAAAAGGACTTGGTCGCCGAGGACAACTTTACGGGCAATTCCAAGGCAGCCTATTTGGTTGACGGAACCGTCAAGATGCCCCCATAGGAAAGATTATTGATCCAAACACCCTTTTACGGCGGGGACGTAACTGCTGTGTGTATGGAAAGTCCACTCTACGATGTCATTCTCGGTAATGTCCCTGGGGCCCGAGCTGCGGGGAACCCTGATCTGTCATGGAACCACGTTGTTGACAATACGGGCAGAGCTCAAGTGGATGACGTAAATGCGTAACCGACCAAGCCCTAAGCGCTGCGGCTGAAACAAGGCAGCAACGCAAGGATGCTGCTCACGCAAGAAGTTCAACTTGAAGCCAACTATGTGTTCCTGAAATCAAAGGCAAAGCAGTGTCCCCCGTACAAGTAAAGGAAGAACAAAAAATGGACGGAAGCTTAATCACTTGTTTCCAGCAGGAGGGAACGATGATCCCCACGAAGAAGCGAAAACACTCTAGTGAGTTTGTTGTCAAAGCTGAAGTGCTCTATCGGATCTACCGCCAGGGTCCGGGAAGGGAAACGCACCAGCTTGTAGTACAGACCAAGTTTTAGAGCGCTGTCTTGCGAATGGCGCATGACACCATCCTCGCTGGCCATCAGGTAGTCCAGAAAACTTTGCATAGGATTCTTCAAGAATTCTACTAGCCCAGAGTCAGAGCAGCTGTCAAAAGCTTTGTGAAGTCATGTGATCAATGTTAGCGAACCACTCCGAAGGGAAAGGTGGTGAGGATGCGACTTGGGAAGATGCCTCGGATTGAGACACCCTTCCAACGGGTCGCTATAGACATTGTGGGACCCTTGACTCCGACCACAAAACGGGGCAACAAATATATCCCGCCGAGAATTTAAAAAAAAAAAAAAAAAATTCAAATACAGGTCACTTTTTTTTTAAAAAACAGAGGAAAGTTTGGGCAAAAGAAAGAAACAAACCTTTACATACAGCCCTCTCAGCTAAATCACAGCGCAATGCCAAAAACTTAATCATTGTCAGACCTTCCAAACATGTCACCGCCGTCGGAAGCTTCGTCAGCTCACAAATTCACAACAATACCTCACTGACACCGTTGCAAAATTACAACAACCAATAAAAGGAAGCGGAGACGGGCGAAGCAACAAAAGACAAAATACAAAGCCGCAAGAAAATCGCCTTGAGCAACAAAAACGAAAGTAACCTCTGTAGTCTTTTGTTGTGCACATCCACACCCCCGGACCAGCGACAATCCAGCAGATAAAACTTTCATTATCACTTGTACTTTGTTGCGTCCGTTTTGAGTCTGTGGCTATGTATTGAGTGGCTCTTTCGTTTTCTGTTTGTCTGCCTGCAAGCGCATGTCGTCTAACGTTTTGGCAAGAGCTGCTTTGTTGTTGTTGTTGTTTGGAGAAAGTAATAAATATCTTGTGATTATATCCTCCACCCTGTGCTCACTATTACACCAGGCATGGCCCTAGCACCTTTCAACTGGTCGAACAATATATTTTTTTTTGTTGATGCTTGCATGTGAGCTGTGATTTTTGTCTTTTTCACGTTATTTCAACTAATTGAGATTGTGACAGAGGGAGCATATTTCCCATTGTGGCACTGCTCTTACTGATGCGATGCCACCACAACATTCCATGAAACGTACACAAACATTCGCCAGGTAGTTTTTGGTTAATGTTTAATGTAGTTTAAATTGTGTTTTCTTGCATTTTCCATGTAACATTGGTGTTTCTTAACTCCTACTGCAACCCGCTTTATGTTGAAGCAACGAGATGAGCTCCGGAGTTTAGTTTCCATAGTGCTAGTCTTAGAGACACCATTAGAAAAAACTCTTTTAGTGTCATTTTATTGGGGCATTTTACCCCACAACATCTGGTCAAGTCACGGACAAAACAAAGGTTGGGTTAGCCAGATCCTCGGCATTTCAAAGCTGTTTTGGGGCAAAATGTTCACTGCCGTCCTTCCAGAATCTCGAAATGTCGCTGGAATAATTCCTCTCGCAAAGAAAACAGTTGGCCTATATTTTTTACAGCAGTGGTTGGCGCAGATTTTTTTTACCTACGACAGAGGTGGGGCTGGAACCGGCGACAGCCTCTAGAAATCGCCTACCTCGTTGGATGGACCACAGCAGCTTGAGTGAGTCTGCCGTCACATGCTTTTCCCCTTGCTGGACTCTCCTCAGCATGCCAAGCACCCAATGCTTTCCGGCGGAAGTCCATGACACGAAGCAGTCCGGCTCATGATTCCAAGAATGCAGCTTCTTTGACTCTGCACGATTCTGTAAGAGGCCAGTGAAAAGAGTGAATAAAATGCACCGTGCACCAAGAAACATTGCTTGCAAAAACAAGAACAATGCAAACCAGACATGCTGACAACAAAAGTGGCTAGGGCCACATCTCTTTACAAAAACATCGCTTCTGCAACAAGACCAAATGCAAATGAATGTCGAGTCCAAGGACATGTAACCCTGATAAAGAAGTGGATATATGGAAGGAAGAGTGCAAAGCTTCAGGGAATTTCCGTCGGTCTCTTTCGTCATTCATTTACTTACCATACTCAAAAACAAATTTAGGACATGAATATAGCCTACACAGAGTGTGAGTCTTACTCCTGCTGAAATATTAAAAGATGTGACTCAGAGACTTCTTTTTTAATCTTTGCTTTAAAATAATTTAACTTTAGCTACTTATGAAGATTTCTTTTCTTTTCAAAACAATCATTAGTTTTAATGTAGCTTTCATAGATTAACTCATGTTTACAAACAAACCGAAGCGCCCCTAGTGGATGCCACCAGCACCGCGCATGCACAATGGAGTGTGGACAAAAAGTTTGCCGTCACCCATAAACAAACCATTGAAATGCGATGTTGTCAGCATCGGTGTGTGTCCCCATGATCTTTTTTGCGTGGGAATTGTTTATTCTATGTCTTCCTGGCAATGTCTGACTCCTTGAGCTGCCTCAGCGAAATTACCGAGGCTCTTTACACCGCAAAACTTTGCGTGAATGATGCGCCGATTTATTCCACATGGATGCCGCGCAATGGACGCTAAAGCCTGATTTGCATGATGAGATTCCTCTCGCAGTTTTCAGTCGCGACATCGCTCGGGCTGCAAAAGCGTGAACCGTAGCTGAGATGGTCGACGTCAGTACTGAAAATCGCATGCAGAATCGGCCAAAGTGAGTCAGGCATAACAAGTCGGTGATGGCCAATGGTAACAATAATCAACATCTCCCGGGTACCTACTGTTTACACCGATTCTGCTTACCTAACCAACATACAAAATTAGATGTCTTTCGAGGCCTGCACTCACTTCTTATCGCAATAACCGGGCCAGCGCTTGGTCTACGGGCTGGTGTCGTATGAAAGGGCAGACGACAGGCAGAAATGTTTGAAAGAGCAGACAACAGTTCAAACAATCAGGTGGCCGTTTGAATCCGACGGCATCTTATTTTTCCTTTTCACGGCACATATCCACATTCTCGGGCAAACCGAGCACATAAAAACTGACCTTGAAACCTTTCTCGAAGCTTTTAGTACATTCCCAGTCGCAGCGTTTTGACGAAAAGGCAGGTTTTTGTCTGATTTCTTTCAAAACAACGCAGGAATGCAAAACCCACATGGTGACTTTTGCCCAAAGCCGTAGACCGGAAGTGCGCTCGATGCGCCGCCACCATGCTGTGATGTAACAGAGTTGAGTTTGTGTATAGATTTGTACTCAGATGCACAAACAACTACTGTATTTTCCCGGCTATAGTCCGTGGACTATATATGCTTAAAAGTTGAACTTTCTGGCTGTGCGGACTATCTACATGTGCGGACTATAACGGAATTTCGTTTTTCAATATTGTTCATTGTGACGAGACGCAACGGAATATGTGAATGAAAAAGTATGTTAGTGATGATTTATGTATAGACCTTTTCTGCAAGTGCGCCGCCATCTTGAATTGACGTCACTTCCAGTATGAATTGACGTCACTTCCAGTATTTTGCCTTTGCCACACCAATAGAAGGCATTTAGGATATAGGCGTAACCGTCACTCGTTTTGCCTCCCCTTTGTTTCTTACTATTTGCAGGTTGAAACGTAGGATTATATTTTCATCACCGATACCGGATACACCTATTAGGTGGCTGGGGACGAGAGTACACAGAAAAGGTCTATAATATAAGCTTTGTGAGCTAAGGAAGCGGACAGCTGTCAAGGTGTGCCGTGTATGAGAAGACTTTACTGTCAACTAAGAACCAGGTGCAGACTATCTAAGCAAAAACTTATGTTTTCAGTCTAAGCTGGCCCCTCCAGGCTATACACCGGGTGCGGACTAAAGCCCAGAAAATATGGTACATAAAAAGATTTTTTTTTTGTGGACAGATTTATGATGCAATAGCTCATTTTGCTTCTTATGAAGTATAGGGTGCTATTCAAGAGCAAAAAGCGGTGAAAATTTCTATAATCTAGCAGAGGAAAATAAAAATGCCATATGCCTCCTTTTAAGAAGCCCAGTGTCTATTCTCCCGGCAGACGGAAGAATAATTCCCCAAAATTCTAGCGGCAGTCACCCCCCATTGGCTGTCTGAAATCATGTGACTACTGCCGGTAGAATAATTACTTTCTTATTCTCCCAAAGTTTCGTGGAAACACGTTTTATGGACAACTTTTCGTGGTTACAAGTTTCCTGAAAACACATTTCGTCGGCACTCGTAACGCGAATTGCATGCTGTAGGGACTTTTTGTCACGCGTCTACCACTGGACCATGTGTAAACCCACCCGTTTGTGCCGCTTGACGGCAGCAGTCTGCGGCGGCTTATTACGATGCTAAACTCTCTGGCCAACCCATACACCCGGCGGTTTGCTGCATCAGTCTGAAGCGGCTCATTACCGAAAAAACCTAATCTGAGCTGTCGATGGGCCAATGGGAGGTGACTGCTAGTAGATTTTCAAGGACGTAATTCTCCTGGCTGCCGAAATAATAGACACTACCCAATTAAAATACTGCAATTTTAAATCAGGGGTGGAACTCATGAAATGTATTTGGGAGCAGCCACGGGAGCAGCTGAAACCGCTGTTTTGGAGCAGGTTGGGAGCAGCTAAAACTACATTCTGGAGCAGGCTAGGAGCAGCTCAGATCAGTTTTCACTGCACTTCAGCTTGTGTCTTAGACGAGCACGGGAGCAATTTCAATTGTGCTTAGCAGCACAGATGAACATGAGTGGTTAGGGACCTAGGTAATGGGATAACAGTGTAACAGATGCCAAAACTTGAAACTTTGTAAGCCTTAATGAGAATCAAAAAGCAAGTACCGTATGTTTCTGAAGATGGTGTCCTTGATATTTCCTGAGTGGCTTTCAGCTGCTCAAAATGCAAACCAGCACTGCTTATCGCCCAACCCCCACGTGCTCGACAGAGTAATTATACGTGCGAACCACGTGACGTGCGTAAGCAACGGACGTGCAGTTGCGTGGAGGAACAGGGCAACACATTTCGAGTTTATCCCATTGTGCAACTCAATATCGAAGCAGTAGACTACGATTAACGGAGTTATCGTATTCAAAGCGATTAGCGGGAGCAAGGTTAAAGTACGCCGAGCGGATCTACCGCTCGCGTGACAGCAGCTGGCAGGCAAGGTTCCGGATCGGACCGCGTTTCAGTTCTATCAAATCGCAATTATCTTGCGGGAATGCTGTTTCAACTTCTAACGATGAAGTACTAAAAGGAGTATTTTGCTCATTTGTTTTCAATTGGCTGACGTCCGGATCCCGGGCTGCAGAGCCTCAGGCAATCTGACGCTCAACGACTCGACCTCACCTCGGTCGACTTGCTTAACAGCTTATGGTTGAAGAATAACAGTCCAGTCGCAGGTGTAGCGATTCGAATCCGATCCCCGAGTTTTTTCGCGCGCTTCCGACTCGGGATACACAGGGAGAATAAACAGAACAAAGGATTGCAAGGCCGACTAAGCTAAACGGGCTAATTGTTGCCAATCGAGTCGATAGGAACCGAAACCAAGACAAAATACTTTTTTGTTTTTGGCGCACGTTGTGCGATTTGGTGCATAATGGCGCAAGGTATTGGCTGTGGCGCAGTTTCCGTGAAATGGCGCAGGATGGCGCAGACAAATGCGTCTGGCGCAAAATGGCGCAAATGGCGCAGCCGTTCCACCCCTGTAAATAGATACCGGCCCCAAATCCCCCAAAATAATACATCAAAAGTTTCATTATAAAGAGAAGCCTCCCAAGTACCGATAACCAAGTGCACAACGTCAGAAGACAACCTCAAGTTCCTAAAGTTGCAAAACGAGAAAAGTGCATTTGAAAGTTCAAAGACGTATACTCTTCAAAAGTCAGCTGGAATTACATGAAATTAGGACATAACATATATAAGGTGTCCAGGAATCATCCAGTTGAGTCACTAAAACAGTTCCTCCATGTAAAACTGACTTCTCTGGCCCCTCTTGCACCATGTGCCATCAAACAGCATTACATTAGCTGGTCCTCCAACGTCCCCATTTCACTCTTCACGGGGTTTTGGCTGGCAGTTCTTGTGGCAGTAGCATAACCTTTCTTGCCAGTGAAGGTATTGTCGTGCATTGGTGTTAGCAAGCTGAGAATCGTACTGAAGTGCACAAGTTTGCGGCTTTGAAGTCGACAGATGAAAAAATTCTTGCAAGCTCCCACTGTAATAGTTTTGCTTTGCAGCTATGTCTCCATTTCACATGGCACATTTCAACACTAACGTCAAAAAAAAGAACCCACTCGAGGCACTCGCTCTTCTCTAAGAGTAACCTGAAGGATGACAAAACTTCCTTGCGGTTCCTAACCGCACTCGCTGGAAGCGGGGCAGACTGCATCGCTCAGAAGTATTGCCAGTGCACCGATGTTGGATATCACTAAACTCGCAGAGCCATATGTTCTGTAAACATTTTCAAAGAATGCAATCTTCTTTCCAAAGCACTAACACACGTGAACAGAGAGCCGATTGTGTCGGAATGGTCACCATTGTCGTGATGTGTCTCGAACTGTTGTGTGCAGAGAGTTGGAGCAGCTATTTTTCAGGCAGTTTGTAGGTCGAGTTGGATAGTTTTGATGCTAATCTGTCTTGCGCTTCAGCATGTTACGGTAAACGTCCCTTCGCTGGCATTCTCCAGATGCTTGTGCATCGCCTTTTGACACCGGATATCGCCTGGCGCCCGCCGGCCTTTTTCTTTGGAACTCGGACGAAAAAAATGACGGAAGTAAATAGTTGGTAGTCCAGCGATCACTTGTCTTTACTCCTTTCTCCCTAATTTCGTAGTTCAGCTGGTTTAACCGTTGTAATATGTACTACCAACTAGCTCAGCTTCTACCCCCTGTTAAAACATTGACGACGGGGACGGAAATGTTTCATCCCTTCATGTATTTGTATAAAAAAAACAATTGCTGACAATTTGTTTTTTCTGGGGGGTTGCTGTGTTGGGTATTTGCAAAATATCCACGTCCTAGTTCTAAGTTACGATGATCAGAAAATTTGGCACGCTGATATTTGCAGCGCAGTTGCAGTAGTTGCACCATCATTACAGATAAAATAGTTACTTGAGAAGCCGGCCTCCCTGCACACCCTTCAATAAGTGCTAGGAATCCCCCTCCTCAAAAAAAAAAATTGGTGTATTTTTTACATTGTAAAAATAAACTATGCACCACCAAACGCTCATTCTTCGCCCAAATGTACCGGTAGCGGTTCAAACCAGCTGCCGAGTCAAATGTTATAAGTAGGCTGTATACTTTCCGGTTTTAACTGAAAAACACCGATAAACATCCGGCAGTGTCGAAAATACAAAATCGGTTAAAACCGAAAAACACTTTTTTTTTTCCTATTTTCAAATAAGCGCTGTTTTTGTTTTTAACGAAAAATTCATGTATATTTCCCAGTTTTAACTGAAAAACACCGGTAAACATCCGCCGGTGACAGAAATAAAAAATCATTCAAAACAATATAACAACGGCTTCTAAATATTTTTTCCCTACCAATGTTGCTTTTTTTTACTAAAAAAGTCCTACGCAAACTTCCCTCAAACATATTATGTTACCCAAAATCATGCACTTTGCCTGTTTTCTTTTGTGAGCTACGTGGTCTTGGACTTTTGGAGGACAGTAGCTTTGTTCCACTGTTTTCCAAGGTCAGTGGTCCTCCTAAGCACCGACCTTAAAGATCCTTATCAGTGGCCCGATAGGCCAGTCCCAGTTGGCCAGTACTGTCCCAAGCCAACTTGGACGTTTTCTGGCTTCTCGTGTTCAACGCAAATGTTCAGCGGGCATTCTCGATATTAGAGAGTTTTAGTAGATCGTTCCGATGACTCTGATAACGATACCCAATACTCTGACGCCGCCTTTGCGCTTGAATCGTATCGTTATCGGGTATCACTATCGGGGGTATCAAAGGTATCGAAAGGACTTACTAAAACTTTCTATTGCAGTCGTCAACAGGAAAAGAGTCACTCCCTCCTGTTGTTGACGCACAATTTCCTAGGCACGAGCCTAGGAATGTATGCACGCATATGCTACAATAATCAAGTGTGAGATTGTGTAAAATATCTAAAAAGTATTTGAACTGTTTTTAGTCTTCAGCGGTCGTTTACATTCGCAATTTTTTCTCCGATAATCACCACTTTTAGCGTCTGCACGAGAGAATTCACCGAAAGGCACCGGCATATAAAAAATAAATAAACACCGATAAACATCGGCCGATTTCTGTCAAATAAACACCGGAAAGTATACGCCCTAGTTATAAGTGATTTTCTGAAAATTGCAACCAGAAAATGGGCCCATTTTTGCCCGTTTTCGGTAACTGGCGCCATAGAGTTCCACGTAGTCGAAAGCTCCGTCGGCCGCCACTTACCCATTGGAGATTTCAGTACATCACTCATAACTTTCGAATGAGGTTAGTGCTGAAACCTTCCCATCTGATTCGGACCTCTAGCGGAACATTTGGGTGGAGAATGAGTGTTCAGTGAGACATATTTCATTTTTGCTAATATGTAGTGCATTTTTGTAATAAAAAAAAAAACACTGTACATTTTATTTTTCGGGGGTTTGGGGGATTTTTTGCACATTAACTTTTGCACAGTAAAGACTGAATTCTGAAAGCAACACTTTATTGTTTCACTGAAAATATTTCGGCACCGTACTCAATGTGATAGTGATATTTAATTCCGCTCCGGAGAGCCGCGGCGCCGCAGAAATGCAAGTCGCCCATACCGCGAAGGTACGAAATCACAAATACTGTGGTTGTGCTTCTCGAAAAAATACGTGGACAGGAAGGTATACTCGACGTTTCGGATGGAAGCCCTTCTTTAAGTGATAGACGCGGTGTCGCGTCCAACGATGATGAAATAATATTGTACAATTAAAATAAAAATAAAATAAAATCTAAACTGACAAAGGCTACAAGAAGCATGAGCTCATCCGTTCGCGCCAGAGCTCAACGCAGCGAGCACTCATACTGCGGGAATGCCTTTCAAACCCATGAGCTCGCGTTCACGGACTTTGTTAACCGACTCACTCGTGCAGCACAGGCGAAATGAGGCGGGAGAAGAAAAATGCGTGCAATCTCGTACCTTCCCATTTCTCGGCAGCGTCCCGTGTCATCATTTCAAAAGGGTCCGGACCATGAATGGACCGTGACGATGCTGCACCGTACTACAAACGTAAACTCACTTACAAACGCGATTTAAAAGTTTCGAAAACACCAATGCGCCGCCACCCGCCAGCCGCCATGTCTACTCTGTGAGCAGCCGTGTGTAGAGAAAATAATGCAAGTGAAGCCTTCGAACTGGGCGGTGGCTTGCGCCGCCTAGCGGGGTAAGTTGGTGGGTATTTGCGGGCAGAAATCTAAACCGAAACTTCGATTGCGAACCTTTATTTTTGGGACGATTCTCGATTGAGGTTTTTGTTCGCAATTTTTAACGACCTTACAGGCATTGGTAAAAACAAATATATAGAAGTACCTAATTATGTTTCACATCGTAAAGATCATTCAAGAAATATCGTAAGAGAACATTTTTGTCGGACAGATTATAAGAAATTTTTGTTTGTTCCCCACACAATATTGTTAGTCTGTTGGTAGTTATTTATGTGTATGTTCGTTACTGATATCCGCAAATTGCAGTATCGTTTTGTTTGTTTTGTTTTTTTTTACATACCGGCTAGCTCTACCTGGCATTGCAGGCTTTTATTTATTTATTTATTTATTTATTTATAGATAAATAAAAGAAACTTCTTAGAATGGATGCTTGGGCGAGTTGGATATACATGTTGCAGGAGAAGCGCTAAAGTAGACTCACTCACCCTCACATTCACACTCACACTCACACCAGAAAAACGGTCACTCACGTCGCGCTGACTTTCAACTCAAATTGTATTTTCGTCTCCTTTTGTTTTTCTTTTACCCGTGTGAAAATTTGTCACCTCACTTCTTTCTCTTCTGTACAAAACCATTAGCAATGTCTATCGCACATTACCTTCGAGAATCTAGATATAACAATTCTTTTTCCGTAAGCGTTATGGATGGACTACTAACACAGGTGTCACTCCTTTTTATGATGTTAGCTGCCTCTATTATCTCACGTGTTAACTGATGATGGTTCCTTCCGATTATGGTGCTATTTTTGAAGTCCGCGGCGCACCCACAGTCACGGCAGTGAATGCCCAAAAGTCCTGAGTTAGCTAATCGGGTGTTGTTGTTGTGCTCCCTTAATCTGTCATTAATACATCTTCCAGTTTGTCCTATGTACTGTTTGCCGCATGATAGAGGAAAGGAATAAATCACTCCTTCTGAGCAAGGTATGTATGGGGTTCTGTGCTTTTTAGTGCAGACGGTATTAGTTTTTGGTGTGGCGTTAACTTTTTTACATAGGCCTGATAGTTTGATGGGGGCGGAAAAGACTACATCGATATTTGCGCGATTCCCAATCTTCTTCAGGTTATGAAAAATGTTATGAATGTAGGGGATGACTACCGGTCTCTGGTTACTGATTCTTTCGCGTGGCTTGCGGGATGTGATTTGACCTTTTCTAATCTGTTTAAGGATACTTTCGGCGACTGAAGTTAATATATGTGTAGGATATCCCGCACTTAGTAACCTAGATACTTGTCCTGTGAAGCTTGTTAGGCCTGAATGCGGGCAGGACTTTAAAATGGAGTTTTTGAAGCACTGATTAACTATGCCTCTCTTTACCAATTTGGAATGCGCCGAATTATAATTGAGGAGTGGTTTTTTCCCTCTTGGCTCATACGACCAACAGACATGACGGGGCTGAAGAGACAATCTTAGGTCCAGAAATCTTAAGGATCCTAGCTCTGGAAGCTCGTGCGTAATCTCCAAAGCTTTTAAGCATGTTTTAAACTTGACGAGCACACTGGGCGCATGAATCGGGAGGTCTTTTTCGTTGGTGTCCAGGAGTATCAAATAGTCATCAACGTAGCGGAACACCTTCACAACAGTTGAGGAATCTAAGCTCTTTTGTAGCAGTTTGTCGTGGTGTGCTAGGAATAAATCACTGAGAATTGGCGCTATGCAGGATCCAATGCAAACTCTCTTTTTTTGAAGGTCTGTGTTACCGTTCCAAGACACGAAGGTAGACCTGAGGTAAAACCTGAGCAAATCAAGAAAGTTGCTTTGGGAAAGTCCTGAGGTATTCTGGAAAGCTATGGCACCATACGAGTCAATGCTGTCTTCAATGCACTCTAACAGACGTACCTGAGGTAAAGCATAGTATAGATCTTTGATGTCAATTGAGAAGGCCTGGTATTGGTTGGCACTGCATGTGTTCTTGTAGAAAGCTGATGACCTCATATGAGTTTCTTACCAAAAAGGGGTCATCAACTGTTAATAAATTAAGTCTTTTTTGTAAAAATATAGCCAAAGAGTAAGGCACTAGCCTTACTAGAGACAGTAACCCAAAAAATCGGCACCTGAGCTCCTGTCTCTAGTAAGGCAAATGTCAAGAAGGGCTTCCTTATCTGAGTGTGATAGATGTACTTCAGAGGGCGTAGACATTTTATCACGATATAAACCTTCTATAAGACATCTGCCAATCAAAAAGGTTGAAAATTTCTTGAAGGAGAATTCCTTAACCTTAATACCAGCAGACAAAGAAGGCGGTTTTGTTGTCATGCCCAAAGAGGAGTTCGGGGCAAAAGCCCTTTTAGCAATCGAATCTGTGTTCCAACGTCACGACGGCATCTCATTAGCAAAAGTAAAATGTGAAGCTAAAAGGCTCCTTCAGGACCTAAATATAACAGAGCCTTGCCCTTCTTTTGAAAAAAGCAAACACCTTAGTTTAGAAATATTTTTCAGCGCCAAGACGCAGAAGGTTGAGTGTCCCTTGCGAGTTATTGTGTCAGAAAGAGACACCTGGCAAAAATCTTTGGCTATATTTTTACAAAAAAGACTTAATTTATTAACAGTTGATGACCCCTTGTAGTCTTTTCCGCCCCCATCAAACTATCAGGCCTATGTAAAAAAGTTAACGCCACACCAAAAACTAATACCGTCTGCACTAAAAAGCACAGAACCCCATACATACCTTGCTCAGAAGGAGTGATTTATTCCTTTCTTCTATCATGCGGCAAACAGTACATAGGACAAACTGGAAGATGTATTAATGACAGATTAAGGGAGCACAACAACAACACCCGATTAGCTAACTCAGGACTTTTGGGCATTCACTGCCGTGACTGTGGGTGCGCCGCGGACTTCAAAAATAGCACCATAATCGGAAGGAACCATCATCAGTTAACACGTGAGATAATAGAGGCAGCTAACATCATAAAAAGGAGTGACACCTGTGTTAGTAGTCCATCCATAACGCTTACGGAAAAAGAATTGTTATATCTAGATTCTCGAAGGTAATGTGCGATAGACATTGCTAATGGTTTTGTACAGAAGAGAAAGAAGTGAGGTGACAAATTTTCACACGGGTGAAAGAAAAACAAAAGAAGACGAAAATACAATTTGAGTTGAAAGTCAGCGCGACGTGAGTGACCGTTTTTCTGGTGTGGGTGTGAGTGTGAATGTGAGGGTGAGTGAGTCTACTTTAGCGCTTCTCCTGCAACGAAATAAAAGAACGGCAGGACGCGTCAATCAAACGCCCAGCCTCCAGCACGTGGTACGTGTCTTCCACCATGCTTCCACTATGCTTTGTATGCTCGCGCGCGTGGCTCGAGGTGCCATATTTCGGTGGCGCCCTCTTATTATAACTTCCATCCGTGACGGTCCACCATCGGAATTTGCCAAAATACGTTGAGATTTGTCTCGCCGTGATATACGAGTTGTGATCCTGGTCACTTATCGTCAGTTGCAAACGAATCGGCATTAGTAGACCTTTCCGGAAAGTCCCAGGAGACCTTGCAGATTCGCCCGTCACCTGTCGGACGTGGCGCCAAGACTTCCTCCCGACGCCATCTTTGAGGCGACTGACATGCAAAGCGCGCTGTCCATTTGCGGCGTGCGAAAGCTGCGCGCAGCGACCGCGCCACTGCTCGCTACGTATTCAACGAAGAAATAAAATTGAGAACAACCGATGTAAAGATTCGGATCGGATTGTTTTTCTTTTCCAGTTAGCGGTATTTTAGACAACGTTTGAATAGCCGTAGCGCTTTCCTGTACTATTCATGCCTCTAAAAAGAGCACCCGCGCGTTAGTGTTGTGTGCTTTTACACGGCTCCTAAACTTTCTTTTTTTAATATATGACACTTTCCACAATGACATGAAGGGTAAAATCAGCGAGCTTATATTATTTTATTTTATTTTTTGGGAGCTTGATGTTGACTAGCATCGTAGCTTCGCTCGCGCAGGGCAACAGCGAGGTCCAGTCAACAATGACATGAAGGGCTCATGATATTTGAATGTAACATCAGCGAGCTTATATTATTTTATTTTTTGGGAGCTTGATGTTGACTAGCATCGTAGCTTCGCTCGCGCAGGGCAACAGCGAGGTCCAGTCAACAATGACATGAAGGGCTCATGATATTTGAATGTAACATCAGCGAGCTTATATTATTTTATTTTTTGGGAGCTTGATGTTGACTAGCATCGTAGCTTCGCTCGCGCAGGGCAACAGCGAGGTCCAGTCAACAATGACATGAAGGGCTCATGATATTTGAATGTAACATCAGCGAGCTTATATTATTTTATTTTTTGGGAGCTTGATGTTGACTAGCATCGTAGCTTCGCTCGCGCAGGGCAACAGCGAGGTCCAGTCAACAATGACATGAAGGGCTCATGATATTTGAATGTAACATCAGCGAGCTTATATTATTTTATTTTTTGGGAGCTTGATGTTGACTAGCATCGTAGCTTCGCTCGCGCAGGGCAACAGCGAGGTCCAGTCAACAATGACATGAAGGGCTCATGATATTTGAATGTAACATCAGCGAGCTTATATTATTTTATTTTTTGGGAGCTTGATGTTGACTAGCATCGTAGCTTCGCTCGCGCAGGGCAACAGCGAGGTCCAGTCAACAATGACATGAAGGGCTCATGATATTTGAATGTAACATCAGCGAGCTTATATTATTTTATTTTTTGGGAGCTTGATGTTGACTAGCATCGTAGCTTCGCTCGCGCAGGGCAACAGCGAGGTCCAGTCAACAATGACATGAAGGGCTCATGATATTTGAATGTAACATCAGCGAGCTTATATTATTTTATTTTTTGGGAGCTTGATGTTGACTAGCATCGTAGCTTCGCTCGCGCAGGGCAACAGCGAGGTCCAGTCAACAATGACATGAAGGGCTCATGATATTTGAATGTAACATCAGCGAGCTTATATTATTTTATTTTTTGGGAGCTTGATGTTGACTAGCATCGTAGCTTCGCTCGCGCAGGGCAACAGCGAGGTCCAGTCAACAATGACATGAAGGGCTCATGATATTTGAATGTAACATCAGCGAGCTTATATTATTTTATTTTTTGGGAGCTTGATGTTGACTAGCATCGTAGCTTCGCTCGCGCAGGGCAACAGCGAGGTCCAGTCAACAATGACATGAAGGGCTCATGATATTTGAATGTAACATCAGCGAGCTTATATTATTTTATTTTTTGGGAGCTTGATGTTGACTAGCATCGTAGCTTCGCTCGCGCAGGGCAACAGCGAGGTCCAGTCAACAATGACATGAAGGGCTCATGATATTTGAATGTAACATCAGCGAGCTTATATTATTTTATTTTTTGGGAGCTTGATGTTGACTAGCATCGTAGCTTCGCTCGCGCAGGGCAACAGCGAGGTCCAGTCAACAATGACATGAAGGGCTCATGATATTTGAATGTAACATCAGCGAGCTTATATTATTTTATTTTTTGGGAGCTTGATGTTGACTAGCATCGTAGCTTCGCTCGCGCAGGGCAACAGCGAGGTCCAGTCAACAATGACATGAAGGGCTCATGATATTTGAATGTAACATCAGCGAGCTTATATTATTTTATTTTTTGGGAGCTTGATGTTGACTAGCATCGTAGCTTCGCTCGCGCAGGGCAACAGCGAGGTCCAGTCAACAATGACATGAAGGGCTCATGATATTTGAATGTAACATCAGCGAGCTTATATTATTTTATTTTTTGGGAGCTTGATGTTGACTAGCATCGTAGCTTCGCTCGCGCAGGGCAACAGCGAGGTCCAGTCAACAATGACATGAAGGGCTCATGATATTTGAATGTAACATCAGCGAGCTTATATTATTTTATTTTTTGGGAGCTTGATGTTGACTAGCATCGTAGCTTCGCTCGCGCAGGGCAACAGCGAGGTCCAGTCAACAATGACATGAAGGGCTCATGATATTTGAATGTAACATCAGCGAGCTTATATTATTTTATTTTTTGGGAGCTTGATGTTGACTAGCATCGTAGCTTCGCTCGCGCAGAGCAACGGCGAGGTCCAGTCAACAATGACATGAAGGGCTCATGATATTTGAATGTAACATCAGCGAGCTTATATTATTTTATTTTTTGGGAGCTCGATGTTGACTAGCATCGTAGCTTCGCTCGCGCAGGGCAACAGCGAGGTCCAGTCAACAATGACATGAAGGGCTCATGATATTTGAATGTAACATCAGCGAGCTTATATTATTTTATTTTTTGGGAGCTTGATGTTGACTAGCATCGTAGCTTCGCTCGCGCAGAGCAACGGCGAGGTCCAGTCAACATCACTCAGACACACTGTTTTAAGCTTGTTTTTTTTGTTTTTTTTTTTTTTTTTGTTTTTTTTGCATCCGATTGAAGGCTGATGCAAAGTGCAGAATAGAGCACTATATAGCTCCTTCGGAGCAGAGTACCGAAATCTAGAACGCCGTCTCTCGGCGACTAGCGGAGAACGCCCGGGGGTTCCAACTCCGGCCACAAATGCATGGGGAACGTGAGAAAATCGCCGCTTCTGATTGTTTTGGGGATCTACGGAACGACAATAGTTTTTGACATAATAAGGGAATAGTTTACAATAATTTGCGCTAAGTTGTGCGCCATGAAATAACTTAATTATTTTTTTTTTTTTAAATTGCCTGAACAGCATCATGCAGCAGACGACGCGGCGACGTCACACCGTTCACGTGACCCGCTCCGGCCAATCCATAAAGTCGATCTCGGCTGCGTAAAACAATCGTCTGCTTCAAACGCCATTGCTTTGAAAATTGTCTTCACAAAATTTTCACAGGCATCCAATATTATTAAAACTTTGATAAAGTGTTTAGTGCTTTACCAACTTCAGGACAGACTAGTTTAAAAAATTGTGAACTTGGCATTTTTTTTTAATCAGCCGTGTTGAGTCGATAACGCTTCGCAAGTGGGCTCATTTTCGTCTTCTGCGCATGAGAAAGGAAGTAGCGAGGACGTCAGAACGCCGAGCCCTGATTGGCTGATCGCGACCCCCTATCTGAGCGTCGTCTGCTCCGTTGCAACGTCGTCTGCTCGTAACGTCGTCTGCGTCTGTCTTACCTTTTCTGTGACTTTCGGATGTCGAGCGAGCTCGACTTCGCCTTTCAGAGACGGCCGGCGAAATAACTCGAGCAGTACGTTGTTTTTGTCTAACAACTAGCAGACGCGCATCAAGGAGGTAGTCAAAGGACTCACTGGCGAGGTGTCCCGACTCCCGAGGCGCCGAGGTTTGTTTGCTAAGAACCGAGAGTGAGCGTGTTAGTGTCCACAAGTTCCCTCCCAAATACTTTTTCCCTCCTTTCGTGTGCGGCGAGACCCCTCACTCTTTAACGGCGTCGGCGCGTTGGCGCAGTTAACGTCGTCTGCTTTACGTCTGCTAGTCAAAGCGATGGCTGCTTCACCTTTCCTGCGTCTGTTGGAGATTCACCGCTTTTTCACCGGCGAGAGTCACCGTTGCCTCGGGAAACAAGGAGATAACAAGAGGAAGAAATTGACCCCTTAATCTAAAACTGAGGTCAGCGATCAAAGTAGTATAATACGGGAAGGGTTCACAAGGGTCGCGCGGGCATATACCATTCAGCACACCAGCCGGTCGTAAGCAGACGGTCGCCGAGTCGCGGAGTGCCTGCTAGGCCTAACTGCCGTGCTCGCTTGGTCGCGTTCGGTGGAATCGTGGACGTTGGGGCTTTTCCCGGGTGTTTATGGATCCAGCGTTCTTGTTCGTCGTGGTCTGTTTCAAGTAGTTTTTACTTTTTTCTTGCTGCTTGAAGTCGGGACGCGTGAGATGCACACGAAGAAAAATAAACATCCGTGGGTCGTTGCGACCGCGACGCTGTCGGCCATGCTGATTTGATCATAAGAAGTGCGTAAGACAGCTTCGGAGCTGTCGTAGGATTTCGTCGTAACCTGCGCAAAACTTACGAAAATTTCGTTTCGTGAATACGAATTTGTTCTTAAGTTATGTCTTGCGCACATTTTTGGCGCAAGATCGTTTCGTGCCTCTGCACTTCCGAAAGTCGCAGGAAAGGTAAGACAGACGCAGACGACGTTGCGAACAGACGACGTTGCAAAGGAGCAGACGATGCTCAGATAGGGGGGTCGCGATCAGCCAATCGGGGCTCGGCGTTCTGACGTCACCGCTACCCCCTGCGCAAGAAGCGGACGAACTTGCCCTCCGCATTCTCCCATAGGGCAGGGCCTCTAACCAAAACCACCTAGATTATTTTTTTTGCTCTAACTCGATCGTGAGAAACAAAGTTTGGGTCAAAGTTGACGGAACGCACCGATTGGCCGATCACGATGATGACTTCGCGTTTTTTTCGCCGACGTCCAATCGGCGCGCTCCGTGAACTTTGTGTTTGACGAGTTTAGGGGCCCCATGTCGCCTCCTGGAACCGTGAGTACCACGTGACTCGCGCCGAGCTGCTCTGTCGGCCATGTTGTCGGCGAAACACGCGGATGAAAGGATTGCGCTACTCTGCTCCGTAGGAGCTAGTGCAGAAGAGCTAGGCCGCTAGGCAACGTAACAACTTCGTTTAGCACATTAATGATAAAGACAACGGCGCTGAAAAGCAAAGGCGAGCGTTCGCTTAACTTTACGCTGTATTATTATATTACCACTTGACTCTCACATTTCGAGAAACACTTTCGAGGTGTAGACGGAAGCATAAAAGCGGGCTTTTTACTTATCACTTGACGTCACTCGCTAGGTTCGCTGGCATCGGCCACCACGGTCGCCATCTTCGAGGAGCAACACGGTTACACGGCCGTAGTGCAGAAAATCCGCTAAAGAAAAACAATAAAGAAACTAGGAAAACAAAGAGTAATCACACCTAGGGTGCGTTCGTGTGCGCTTTGCTTAGGGTGGAGACATCTGGCCATTTTGTTCCCACTTTTATATTTATTTCTTGTTCATAAGCGCGTGAAACAGCGTGACCCTGCACGCGTCTCTGGCGCTGACTGTGCTACGGCGACATTTTGTTTTCGTCGATTTCTTTGTATTTTCCCCGTGAGCGCGTGCTGTCGGCATCGGGTACTACAAAGGGTGGCCTCACTCTAAACAGAACGTCATTGAGGCACCCTAATCACACCGTGCTACAAAAGCTACCGCCGTGGGCACGGCGCGCGACACGGAGCGCTCTGCGCTGCATGGAGCCGAGGGAGCAACGCGGCCGCGGTGAACGAGTCCGATTGCGACAAAAACGAACTAAAACACACACAAAAAATATTCCTACGGCGCTTCAAAAGCGCCAAAGTATAAGAATAATCCCTAGTTTCGGTCGAAAAGACCCTTTAAAGTTGTAAAATGCTGCTAAACCACGCTGAAAGGTCCGGCCAGACGACACCCGACACCTATGTGCGATAGATCGCCTCTGTGTCGTACGTCGTGTGTTCGGTGTTCGCTCCTCTGTAGAAACATACCGTGCGGCTCACCGAGTACGCAGCTTATGAAAAATGCGGCGCATTTTTCATTAGCCAGAGCGATTTAAAAACCGCATGTACGGGATTTGGCGAGCGGCAAGACAAGCGACGGCCGCTTCGCTGCTGCTCGGTCACTCGCTCGACGAGGCAAACCGCATGAAAGCGACGGGAGCAAACAACCAAGGCGATGAACGCTAAGCTTTCTAGAAATCCCAAAACCAAGCTACGTGACGAGCGACAGTGAAGGGTGAACCACGTGTAAGCGATTTAGCGAGCGACAGCGACGGGAGTCGGCGACGAGCGACGGAGATTTCTCACGGTCGCTCGTCCCGTCGCCTGGTTTTTGGATTTCTAGAAAACTTCGCTTATCGCTTGCTCCCGTCGCTTTCATCAAGTTTAATGCGGTTTGCCTCGTCGCGCGAGTGACCGAGCGACAGCGAAGCGGGCCGTCGTCGCTTGTCTCGTCGCTGTCGCTCGTCTCGTCCCGTCGCTCGCTAAATTGCTTACATGCGGTTCAGCCTTTACACACGGTACTCGGCGGCAACAAGAAAAACGGTCCGCCCCCCAGATCAACTTTTCTTCTCTCTTCTGTTCAACGAAGCTTCTTCAACGATATGAAATTAGCACACACTAGGCAGCGGACGAACGGGTACGCGCTGCGGGAGAAGCTTTTTTTTTTATTTGTAGCCAAAACTGCATTCTATAGCATGTAAGCATGGAATTTAAAAGCGCCCCGAGATATATGCCCGCGGAAGGGGCACATTAAGAAGTCGCTGAGATTTATTCAGGCATTTTCTCTAAACGAGCCGAAGAATATAAATGCGCAAGTACTGAATATATCTGTTTGTATTATCATGAAGATTATAAAAAGAATATATAAATCGGCTTGCCGTAAAATAGTTTTTTTTTTTTTTATACGTTATATTTTGCGTACGTTGCACCGCGGTCACATGCCGGTCATTTCCTTTTACGCTTGTGTGCCTCGCATACGCTTGTGTGAGTATGCTAGGGTAGACCTTCATTTTTATTTTTTACCTGCAGTAAAAAATACAACTTATAATCGTAAATTCGTGCTATATCACAAGCACTCCTTATAATGATGTTTTGAGTTACCATTTGGTGACCTCCCCAAAATAAAAATGTATTTAATAAATTTAATTTCATGTTTCTTTTTAGTGCGTGCGTGTGCGCGTGTGTATGTGTGTGCGTGTGCGTGCGTGCGTGCGTGCGCGCGCGCGCGCCTGTGTGTGTGTGTGTGTGTGTGTGTGTGTGTGTGTGTGTGTGTGTGTGTGTGTGTGTGTGTAATTATATCTGCAATATTCCCAAGGCTAAGACAACGGGGAAATAAGATTAAACGTTCAACGCCCCCGTCGTAAAACTTAGCTGCACACCCTGGGTCAAGGCACACTGGGTGAATAACTGGACGCATTCTTCAGACCCGCAGCCACGAATGCCAAATAAAAACAAACTGTCACACAGGGGCTGACGGCTCTGCTAAACATATTGCACAAATCGTCCTTGTGCGAACAGGCGTAATCACCTGGTCGGGCACGTCTTAAAGGGATGCTTCATCGAAATTTGAAATATTCCCGTCGTGTTCAAAAATAGGTTGAATATGATCCACAATATCGGTAAACGACAATCGCACGTTTGTACTTTGAGCCTGGTGGCTGTATTTTTCGTTATAAACGGCCCACTCTGGCAAGCGCTCGGAGAAGGCCCAGCGGAGACCACGTGACATCCAACGCAATCGTGACGTAGGTCGTCTCAAGACGAGCAAAGCTACGGCGAGGCTGACGTCGAGAGGGTGGCCTAGTCGTTCCAGCCACCGAAGCGGCTGCTTTTGTACGAATTTTGAGCGACGGGTTAATCTTCTATAATCTTGTAGGAGGACAATAGCGACTTCTGCGACACACAAAAGGCATTCTCGGAAAGAGGGGAGTTCCTCCTGCCCCTCTTCTCTCGTCGTGGCCGGAGGCGAGACAACCCAGGCAGCACAAGACGTCGAGATGACGTCGAAATAAGGTTCTAGACGTTGACGACGTCGACGCCCTTGACCGACGTTTTGTCGACGTCTGTAGGAAGTTAACGTGAGAGGTTCCAAAGAGGTAATACCTAAAACGTCCTAATGACGTCTTGAGTTTCACGTCGACGTCCTCGTCATTCATCGACGTGTGTTCGACGTCTACATGAGGAAGTTCTTTGAACGTCGAGCGCGAGACGTTGTAACAACGTCCTGACCTTCACCTTAACGTCTTAGACATTAATCGACGTCTGTTCAACGTCTGTTTGAAGACGTTATTGAAACTTCGAGGACGAGACGTGCCAACAACGTCTTGAGCTTCACCTTGACATCCCATACATAATTCGACGTTTCTTTGACGTTTATTTGGGAACGTTTTTAAACGTTGGGCACAACACGTGCTAAGAGTGTCAACATTCTCTTCCCCTTCGCCTTCACATATTGCGACCTATTGTCAAGGTCTCCTTGGTACTTCCCTGCAGCACGATCGCAAGACGCAGTCACTTGTAACGCATTACCGGTAACGCGTTACAAGTAACGGCGTCACCGGTAACGCGTTATTTTTGTCAGTAACGTAGTAACGTACTCGTTACTTTTTCAAAACAGTAACGGTTAAAGCACTTTCGTTGCTTTTTTCGAGTAACGTAGTTACGTTACTCGTTACATATTCCCATAACTTCAAAAAAGAAATACACTGCAGCTTTTTGTGTTTCTAGGCGCCAAGCCACCTAATTTTTTGGTGTTTCTTGTGTCTTTCTTTCTTTTTTTTTTTCTTGTGAGTATTTAGGTGGTACCGTAAAAAAGATAAGGCAACTATGTTCAGTTACCGCATGGGCATAATATGTTCCTTGAAATATGGCGCGTATGCATACAGGTACGTCAAAAAAGTAAAACGTGTTAATTCTTACAAAAAAAAGTAACGGAAAAGTAATGTGCGTCACGTTTTTACGGTAACGGTAACGGTAACGCGTTCCTTTTATTAGAGAGTTTTCGTAGACCGTGTTTCCCCCTCCGCTGAGCCCTCCGCAACGTCGAAGCCGCTACTGCGCCTGCGCGCCGGTGGCCTTGCCGATAGAGTTCCGGGTAGCGTAGCATGCTGCGGAGAGCGTTGCGGGACGTCAAAAACGATCTACGAAAACTCCCTGTTTTGAAGTAACGTAGGTCGGTAACGCGTTCCTTTTGTTTGCGACTAAGGAGTAACGTACCTAGTTACTTTTTTCGGTAACGCGCACAACACTGGCGCAAAACGACTCAACGAAAGGTTCAAAGCCAGTTGTTTCCAAAAGGGTACATAAATAGACTTTCTTAAAGTTAGTTTCCGATCTGGATAAGCATCGTACCGGCATGATGAAAATAATCACTGGAGAAGGGGAACAAGGGGGACAAAGGACAAACATAAATCTCTGAACACAGCTGTGTTTGGAGATTTATGTTTGTCCTTCGTCCCCCTTGTTCCCCTTCTCCAGGGATTATTTTCATCATTCTTGTCCAGCTCGCTTGCACCTTTGCATTTAATTGCATTATAATAATCGTACCGGCACTCGTTCGTGTTTCACTACTGCGTGACGCACGCTGAAGACCCCAGGCTAGCGGTCGTATTGCACTGGCTAAATTGCTTATTTACAGCGTAGAGAAATGTCGCTTCATTTGGCAAACATGACTCTGTATAAATATTCCCACACAACACAATTACAATTATAGCTATTTTTAATAACGTTTCAACAAGAGCTACAACGATGTGAATTGTATTTGAAATTTATCCATAGAACTCTGTGGATATTAAATACTCAGTCTTCGGTTACTTTATTGTTCGTTCGACAGTCATCACGACCAGTCGGTTAACTGAGATTTTTTATTTGTCTTGTTAACAATTTCTGTCATGTAGTAATCGAACTTTTGAAGACAGTCACTATTAGTGACGAAATTAAGATGTAAATGCTTTGAGGAGGCAGCGTCAAAGGAGCCAACGAGACATGGGACGCGTTCCTCATGCAGCCCTTGAAGCAAATAGTGGCAGTGCACAGCCAAAGTTATCGAAACGCCATTTTCTTCCAACTGCGCTCTCTATATTGCGTGCCTGTCGTGTTTGCACAACAATGGTTGTCGGTACTTCAAGCTTGTAAGAAACGCAGAGCCTGAATTTCATCAAAGGATTTTTACGTGACCCCAGTACACCAACAACGCCACTGACTCGAAAGCTTTCTTGTCGCGTCTTAATTTTAGAAAGAGGAGCGACCTCTTTTGTTTATTCTTTCCTTAGTAAACCTCGGTGGATCAACGGGCTCTTGATACTGACGATGGAAAGTCCCCGTGGTGGTGAAATGGACCTTTTTCCAGTAAGCTTCTGCGCATGCGTACAGCCCCGCCGTCGCCATTTTTGCAGGACACCGGGACGCGGTGCCCTGCGAAAATGGCGACAGCAGCATTCTCAGCATCTATCTTCGCGCGTATCTAGTCTATTTTGATGTTTTGTTTTTTAGTATTGGCATAAAAAGGACCGAAATCAGATACAGCGGCACGATGCCAATGGGTTTGGACGAGCGGAGGCATTTTGGACTGCTCTTCTATTGTAGTTCGCAGACAACTCCCCAGACGGCTCTCCTTACTCGAAAAAGGTCAATTCGAATGCGTAATAAGGCTCATAAATGAAGCAAGAGCAGTGCGTGAGCACTCATCCTAAGGTCGTGACAATGCCACTGCAGTCATTCAGGTAGTGGCTCGTTCCCAGCCTCTGCAGTGACGTGAATAGCGGAACTCTAGCGTCGTTTTCCAACCTTAGCACGTGAATATGATAATAGGGAGTTTTCGTAGACCGGATTCGCCGTCCCACTAGCTTAGCGCGATCAAAGTCGAGCTACTGCGCACGCGCCGCCAGTTTTGCCTGCCTCGTTTGCGGTCGCGCTAGCTGAGCGGGACGGCGAATCCCGGTCTATGAAAACTCTCTAATATTAGAGGCATAATCGGTACCGGATCATGGGATTAGTTGTTTTGCTGTGATTTGAGAGGGTAGGCGCTGCTCATTATATTGCAAATTGATATGGACCCTTCGACTGATATGGGACACCGGTTTTCATTTTTCTTATTATTAAGCAGAACCGGGCGAGGTCGACGCCAGCGTTTCCTTTTTCGAAGGTGGACTTCATGGGTAGTAGGGACGTCAGAACCTCGCCGTTTTCTTGTTTTTTGTTCAAGTCTGTCAAACTTCAAACTATCGCAGCAAAAAAAAAAAAAAAAAAAGAATTGTCACAACCTGTTTGCAGTTTTTTTTTGTTTTTCTCCAAGCAACGGGCTTTCGAGGCGCTACACGTTTTGTTTAAATGTTTTGCTACTGTTATAACGTGCAGAAATAAACTAATGCATGTTCCATAGGTCGCGAACGTCACAGGTTCATTCTGAGTGCCATTCTTGAAAGTAAAAAGATGCTGGCAGGCCTCTTTATGTGAGTTTACTCGCAACGTGGAACAGCCTCCAAGAAATCGCAAACTATGAAGGCTGACTGAAATACGACAGAGTCGACACGTTTACACTGTTCCCTTATTTAGTTCAGAATAATATGCCAGTTTATTTTCCATTGACTTGATTTTTAGCTTTCGGAACACATTTCAGTATATGCCTAAAATAATTTATCAATCATTTAGTGGCAGCTTCTTAAAATTCGAAAGGATAAATTACTAGCGTTACCGAATTAATTTTTCACAATATAAATAAATAATTCCAGTTAACTGTCCTTTTTTTCCTGTGTCCCGGTCCCCGGACTACTATATTAGTAACTTTCCTGCTCGATCTTGATCAAGCTCGATCAAGCCTAGCGTCTTAATTGATCCTGGCTTATCTCCGTCTCTGTTTCTGCCCGTTGTGAAGGGTAACAAAGGGGTGATGGGCAACATATTTTATTTTGTTTCCGGGGTCACCTTTTGAGGAATGCACGTCTTTTTCTTCTTTTTTTTTTTTTTTTTTTTTTGCAAATCTTGGGTTTGAAGGTTGCCTCTGTCCGCAAACACCGCTACATCCTGTTGGGTCACTGTGGCGCCGAGCCCGGAGGACTCCCCTCAAATCGCTTTTGTCCTATACTCCGTTCACCCCTAACCTGACAGTGCGGTGGAAGCTGCACGCTCGTTGGACCACTCAACTGTCGGCCTCGAACCATGTGACCACTCCCCTCTCCGCGCACTGCTGTTCGTTGAGCGAGGTCAAGCGATAAGATTGGTCTGGCGAACACGTAGCCTCCAGCGAACTGCAAGCTTAGGGGTGAACGGAGTATGGGAGATTATGTTTCGCCCCAAACTTGACACACACACAAAAAAAAAAAACGTTCCCTCTCCATTCTTGAAAAAAAAAAATGTTCCCCTTCCCTCAAGTCTTGCTTTCCATCTCTTATCGTCCTTTTCCGCCCGGAGAACTATTTGGAAAAAAACACGCTGTGGGGAGTCGGACGGCAGCTAATGATTTTCTGTGATTGTCTACGACGGAATATTTTTCAATGCTCTCAAAGGTCTCTCGTCCAAAGCGTCCGTATGATGAGGTTGGGCAGCGACAGAAATGCCGCCGAGTAAAATCCGAATTGGAAAATCTTCTTCAAGCGTTCATCCCCACTAGCGTTCCAGGAAGCCAACCTCAACAACAAGGTGGGCTATTGGCTGATCAGAATGGCGATCATTTTTCAACTGACCTACCTCCAGATGTAGCAGAGACTGATTTTTCAAGTCAAAGCGGCAATGAGTTCTCTTCACCAGCTTTAAGTACACCTCTTGAAGATGTGACTCCAGAACCCCCAAACATCGCAGAGGAATGCGGTCCGTCTATTAAAGCGCCTGGCGAAGATGATCAAGTTGCATTTCTGGCGCCTGAGTTATCAGCCTGGTCGACGCATTACAAGATACCATTGGATGCTACATCTGCACTTCTACGAACGCTCCGTAAGGTGCCGTCCCTTTCCGGACTGCCGAAAGACGCGAGAACGTTGCGGTCATGTCCTCGTACAACTCCCGTAAGAATAATCGGAGGTGGTGCGTACGCTCACTATGGTTTGCGTGAAGGCGTTTCGTACGTGCTCTCCGGGAACGGGTCAACTCGTCTACCTGCTCATCTTGAACTAATTTTCAATGTGGATGGTGTCGCGTTGTCCTCCAGCTCAAAAAGTCAGTTCTGGCCAATCATGTGCAGCATGCCTCAGATAACAAATAGTGCTCCCTTCATCGTTGGTTGCTTCCATGGTTTTTCAAAGCCGCACAGTGTAAGCGAGTATTTGTCCGAGTTTGTTGACGATATTTCTGAAATCCTCAAGGACGGAATTGAACATGGTGGAAGACGCTACAGTTTTTTTATTAAGGCGTTTGTGTGCGATGCCCCGGCAAGGGCTTTCTTGCTCGGCATTAAAGGCCATAGCGGCTACTCTTCCTGCGGAAAATGTCGAGTTATAGGAGAATACATGAATGGGCGGGTCAGCCTTCTCGGTTCAGCTCACCAGCCAAGAACGGACAAAGATTTCCGGGAGAAGACAGACAGGGATCATAACATTCACGACACCCCTCTGGTGAGACTGCCACTCAACTTGGTCACCCAGTTCCCATTTGAGTATATGCATCTGATATGCCTAGGCGTAACAAAAAAGCTGATGCTATTGTGGTTGAGGGGGCGTCTTGGGAGCAGAATAACACCATCTACTGCAAAACACATCTCTGCGGTGCTTGAAAGCTACGCAGAATACATTCCATGTGAATTCGCTCGCAAACCACGAAGCTTGGATGATATTGACAGGTGGAAGGCGACAGAGCTTCGCCAATTCCTGCTTTACACAGGCCCCATCGTTCTTTTCAACAACCTTGATAAGAAGTATTACAGCCACTTCCTTCTCCTTAACGTGGCCATTCGACTGCTTGTCGGAGTAAAAACGTGTGCAGCGCGAGAGATGCGAGAATATGCTGGAGCGCTCCTAAGCCACTTTGTAAAGACATTCGGGGCACTTTACGGTAAAGAACACTATTCATACAACGTGCACGGGCTCCTGCATGTAGCAGAAGACGTTGAAAAGTTTGGTAGCCTCGATAACGTAAGTGCATTTCAGTTTGAAAATTATTTCCATCGGCTCAAATGTTTCTTGCAACCAGGCAACCGTCCCCTACAGCAGCTAAGCAGAAGGCTACATGAAATGAAGGTCAACCGCACAATGGGAATGTCGTCGTCTCCCGACATAGAAAGTGGTGACTACATTCTTAAAGGTGAACATTCCGAGGGACCCATTCTCCTGTCATCACAGGCACAGTTCAAAAAAGTTGAATTCTCTAATTTCACCTTGAGCACTTGCAAGGGAAATAATGTATGCATGGTTTCAGATAATGTCGTTATGATTCAGAACATCATAAAAGACAGCAGCGGCAAGTGCATGATTGTTGGAAAGAAGTTTGCTACAAAAAAATCTTTATTTGCGACACCGTGTCTGTCATCGAAGTTGAATGTCCATGTTGTTTCTGCTCTCTCGGTCTTGGCACACTGGCCACTTGAAAAAGTGTCATGCAAGTGTGTGATGCTTCCGCACAAAAATGCGTCTTTTGTCGTCCTACCTATAATTCACTCGAACGAGTTTCCGACTAACGTTAATCTGTGACCAACTGCATCACCCCTCACTGTCAAACTTTGCTTGTTGCGTCCCCAGCATCACAATATTTATGTAATTATGCGAATAGTCAACAGTCCGCGGACAGTTTTCCGCGGACAGTTAATGACTGGAATGTGCTGCCCGACTCACTTGCAGAGCTTCTTACTGTACGATCATTTTTTTTTTTTTGATGAAATTATGTTATTGTAGTCGGTTCGATGTTTTTTTTGTGACTTCTGCACGCTGTTAATCATTTTCTGTTTCATATTATTGCAGTATATATTGGCATGTTTCTCCTGTTTGACATGGTTATGTTGCTGTTATTCATTTTCTTATATTATTGCAGTATACATGTTTCTCCTGCTTGCCTTGTTATTTGTTGTTGCTGTTCTGCTGTACGTTTGCTTTTGTAAATTTCTTTCGTCCCCTCCTCCTGTAATGCCCATCGGGCCATGTAGGTATCAAATAAATAAACAGTCCGCTCTAAATTGTTACCTATTTATTTTACAGGGCATCACCTATCGCTAATACCCGCAGTTCGGCTATAGTCACATTTTTTTCAAGTCCCCTCCATTCCACTTTAGTTTCCTTCACCGGTTAAAGTAAAACTCGTGTTGTAGACACTTTTTACATTATTCTCAGAAGACTTAAGAATGGCCATGAAACACTTAGCCTAACCACACCGTAACAAAAAAAAAAAAAAAAAAATTCCAGGCAGTCCGCCCGTTGTATCCTGTTTCCCTTCGTCCGGGTGAAAGAAGAGAAGGTCTTTGTTGGGTTTCGTGCCCTTCCTTGAAAGCTAAAATCGGTGCACATCCGCTTTGGTTCTGTCAATCGGGGACCATATCTTCACTCATCGGTGATTCCACGACGCGCACTGTCACTGCCAGTTCGACTGTCGTTGCGTTGAGAATAAGCCGACCTTCTTGAGGTAAGCCCATTCTGCGTTATTCAAATTACGTTCTAGCATTTTGGGTCGAAAAATTTTTACAAAACAAATTGCTTTGGTGTCTCGCATTACAAAATTAGCTCGGTTCTAATTGTTAACAAGCAGTGTAAAAGAAAAAAAAAGAACACAGTCGTCTACGGGATAGTATACCCTCCCGCGACTTTTATAGCACTTCTTAAATTTCTATAAACATTACAGGGTTTAATTTAACAATTAAATATCATGAACATTACTTCATGATATTGTGTCGTTCTCAATTTTCTGAAAAGCTTTATTGAAGTCGAGACCGAGCTTGCCGGAAAACAAAATACTCCAGCGCAAACTATCCGCAAAGTTGACGTATACTGTTTAACGTATCACTGGATAACCATATTCACAGAAAACTCGTATTTTTATATCAGCATGTACAGTGTTGTGGACTTCGTGGACTCTCCGAATGGTAGCCTGAAGTCGATCGACGTCGTGCCTAGCACATGGTTGAAAAATGGAAAATGCTTCTGGCCCCCGTACTCGAACACGAGGCTGCTCCAGGCGGCAGCTGTTACGTGTGCGGCACCAGACCCAGCTGAGTGGACCCTGCATAATGTTTCAATTCTATGCACTGCAAGTAAGCCCAAACTGAATGTCATCCTCTCCCTGATGTTGAAAATCCAAACAGATATTTACCCATTTTTGCTTCATGTCTTTTTTTCTCCAGCCGACTACGCGACAGCAGTGCACAAATGTGAAAAATTAACCCGCACGGCGCAACTGACGTCGGAGAGCGAGGTGGACGACATCGTTCCGTTGCGTCCTATGGATGCTTCCATGGATGAATCCTTGGAGCGTGGTTGTCTGCCACCATTTCCGGATGCAGAGTAAGCCACGGGCATTAAACGGAAACATGGGGTGTTCACTGTGTGCTTAGTAATATATGGTTACGTAGCTGAAAGTTCCATGTTAAGCGCGAGACATACACGCGTTAGAACGACAAAAAAACAACAAAAAACGTGTGATCTAGCATGTCGGTCGCACGTTGGAGGGCTGTTCGCCCGTTCTGATACGGGAAAACTCAAATTCGGACGTCGTACCGCTGCGTCGGACATCGGATCGGATGCATTTTTAGAACGTGTGCCTCGCGTTTCAACGAAAGGCACTGATTTGCATGCAATCGTTTGCTATTTCGCAATTTTTATCTTGACTAAATCTTCACCAGACTGTCATGCAAAACTTTGTTTTTTTGTGTGTTCAGGAGGAACGTCTCCACAGTTGCTGATCATGGGCAGCGGCCTGGCTGCAGTCATTACAGAAACCCCTCACAAGGTTTGCCATTGCGAGTTGTGGAGTAGACACAGCCGAGGGCGTGCTATTTTCGTTAAAAAAGGCACTTATAATCGTCATGCATTTCGAGTTTGCGACGCTATTTTCTAATTTTATTTAGAGAAAAAACTTTGAGGGCTCCAGAATCAAAATAATCGAATTAGTTTGAAATGCTTTTCCGTCAACACCGGCCAAACTATAGTGTTTCTAAACCTATGACATCGCCCTAGTGCAACTGGCTTCCACTGTATGAGCCTATTTAAGTGCTATTTTAAACCTTCTAGTCAAGCGGTGAAGGAATATAATTTTGACAGATGAACCAAACTACCGACAATCGCGCGCTACTGATTTTTAGACGCTTTCCTCCAGTTATCATCTTACACATGTCTATTTTCAGATATATCACACGTGATCCTACGAGAGCTGCTCAAACTGAAGACCGACGTGACAGAGATCAAGGCAAGGATCCAGGCTCTCCAGGAATCGGAGCGACGACCACCAGCCCAGAACTCCTGCTTGCCACCTGCGGAGACGCCAGCCTTCCCTCTTCGTAACAAGGACGATGTGGCGGCTCTAGAGTCCCGGATTGTTGAAGGAGGCTACCGCCAAACTCTTGTAAGACTGTTGGTTTACTCGAGGGCCATTTTTCGGGGATGTGTTTCATCGCATGCTACTCTAGAATTTTTTTTTTTTTTTTTGCAATTCTATTCTTTGTTTCGTCTTGCTCAGGTTGAATGGCTGTCCAAGATTGGAGGCAATACGACGCGTGAAGCCGCTGTCCGCGTTCTACGTGCCACCCTGACGGACGAATTGGCGTCCCAGTATAGCTGGTTTGGAGCCAAAGGAAAGGTGCAGTTTGGCACACTGCAACTTGCTAGCGTCTTATATGGTGGGTAACACTGCTGATTTTATTGTCCGATTTTTCATTCATTTTATGTTCTTTTTTCAGACGCTGTCACCGCCACTGGAGCCATAACAAAGAAGGACTTCCAAGTCACCACGATGGGCTGGATGAAGCATGCGCGTCAGCGAGTGGAGCAGAAGCAAAAAAAGGTAGGGACCTCGTTGCACTGGCCTCGCATACAGTTATTTATTCTTTAGGTTTCACCGTAATATGATAACTTTCCAATCACTCTTAACTTTGCCCCATACGCCTTATAATTTGATATGTCCGATCGGCTTTTTGCGACGCCTTGCATCATTATACTTCCTCAAATTTTTCTTTCATCCCTTTTTTTCAGGCTGGGACTGCGATGGAGGGCTCCAGAGCTCCCTCTCCCCTGGAAGGCGATCGCTGATTTTGTAACAAAGCAATGTTTTTGTACAGAGCAATAAAATGCTGATCAATTGGAACCACTGTTTAGATCCTTCGTTTATTTTTTTTCATTGCTCCTCCGGTACAGCTTCCTTATTTGTAGTGAAAGAGGTAATCTAATGAAGACATGTAGCATAATTAAGATGTCCTAAACCTGTCGAACAGATGCTGTTTCAGAAGTTTTGTAGGCCTAGAGTGTACGTTCTGCATGCAAGAAGGTGAAATAATATAACGTAAATAATATAACGTAGAGAAGGTGAAATAATATAATATAAATATACGTTTTCGAAGCGTTGACTTAACGCCATTAATTGAGATCTCGTGTAATTCGCCATTAATTGAGATCTCGTGTAATTCAGACGTGCACTTGACGTTTCATAGAAGTCATATGGAACGCCGTGCAGACGTTAAATCGACCCTTTTGGTCGATATTCGGCCTCCAATTTTACGTCGATTGGACTTGACGTCCAAACATTAAACGTCCTTTCGACGTTGTCGCTGCAGTTATTGAGGTTTTTTCGATGTCCTTTCGACGTGTTTGTGCTGCCTCAGAAAGTGGACACGACGATCCATAGACGTCCATTAGGACGCCATGTCGACGTTAAATCAACCTTCTTGGTCGAATATTTGGCCTCCCTTTTACGTCAATTCGACGTGACGTCAAAACATTAAACTTCCTCTCGACGTTGTCGCTGTAGTTGTTCATGTTCTTTCGACGTCCTTTCGACGTGTTTGTGTTGCCTCAGAGAGTGGACACGACGATCCATAGACGTCCATTAGGACGCCATGTCGACGTTAAATGAACCTTCTTGGTCGAATATTCGGCCTCTCTTTTACGTCGATTGGACGTGACGTCAAAACACTAAACTTCCTCTCGACGTCGTCGCTGTAGTTATTGACGTTCTTTCGACGTCCTTTCGACGTGTCTGTGCTGCCTCGGAAAGTGGACTCAACGTTCCATAGACGTTCATTAGGACGTCATGTCGACGTTAAATCGACCTTCTTGGTCGAATATTTGGCCTCCCTTTTACGTCAATTCGACGTGACGTCAAAACATTAAACTTCCTCTCGACGTTGTCGCTGTAGTTGTTCATGTTCTTTCGACGTCCTTTCGACGTGTTTGTGTTGCCTCAGAGAGTGGACACGACGATCCATAGACGTCCATTAGGACGCCATGTCGACGTTAAATGAACCTTCTTGGTCGAATATTCGGCCTCTCTTTTACGTCGATTGGACGTGACGTCAAAACACTAAACTTCCTCTCGACGTCGTCGCTGTAGTTATTGACGTTCTTTCGACGTCCTTTCGACGTGTCTGTGCTGCCTCGGAAAGTGGACTCAACGTTCCATAGACGTCCATTAGGACGTCATGTCGACGTTAAATCAACCTTCTTGGTCGAATATTTGGCCTCCCTTTTACGTCAATTCGACGTGACGTCAAAACATTAAACTTCCTCTCGACGTTGTCGCTGTAGTTGTTCATGTTCTTTCGACGTCCTTTCGACGTGTTTGTGTTGCCTCAGAGAGTGGACACGACGATCCATAGACGTCCATTAGGACGCCATGTCGACGTTAAATGAACCTTCTTGGTCGAATATTCGGCCTCTCTTTTACGTCGATTGGACGTGACGTCAAAACACTAAACTTCCTCTCGACGTCGTCGCTGTAGTTATTGACGTTCTTTCGACGTCCTTTCGACGTGTCTGTGCTGCCTCGGAAAGTGGACTCAACGTTCCATAGACGTTCATTAGGACGTCATGTCGACGTTAAATCGACCTTTTTGGCCAGACATTAGGCTTTCCTTTTTACGTCGAAGAGACGTGACGTCCAAACTTCCAACGTTTTCTCGACGTCGGGTCGCGGAAGTTGTCGACGTTCTTACGACGTTCTTTCGACGTGTCGGTGCTGCCTGGGAACCTCCGTCACTAGCTGTCAAGGTTCCTAGACGGGCATTACAAGCGAGGTGTTAGCGACATCCACCAGGTGCTCTTTGCTAATCATATAATTCGTTTTAAAATTCCTTTTCGTGACTTTTTTAACAAGATATTGGTATGTTCGATCTGATGCTGCTCCTTTGAACACATATAGACTAAAAAATGAGCGACGAAATTTCGTTGTAGCATCCCTTTAAAGGGGTACTGCGCCGTTTTCTTCATAATCTCCGATCTGCCTAAAAACTTGCTAAAAACACCAACGACATCGCTGAACTAGTAACCCAAATATTTGGACAAAATAACTTTTTTTCGCGAAGTTACGCAATTTACAATTTTGGTCCTCATCGTGTTTTTCAAAGTGAAAAGCTCTACTGGCAACAATGAAAAAGTGACGTCATGGGTAGGCAAGGGCAACGTTAGATTACCTCAGTTGTGGAACTCCCGCGGAGAGGGGTACCACCCCTCACTCACTTCAGACCGCCTAGCGTAACGTCCATGGATAGTTTTTCGTTTCAAGGGACTTTAGGCGATGCTAGAGTTCCTGTATATAGCTACCTACGGTAGCAGAGTTGCGCATTCAGCCTCGGCGAGTGGCCGAAGCGCCGGCTTTCCCACACGCCCTGGATTCTTTGCTCCTCACGTGACTAAATTTGGCGAATAGCGGCGCCGCGCGCGCCGCCGCGCGTGGAAAACAGGAGAGGAGGAAAAGGAGGCGGAAAGCAGGGAAACATACGCCGGGGCGCGAGAAACGTCGGCGGAGCGAACGTAAAGGTGGCTTTTTTGGACGCCACCGGATGCTTTGCTCCTCACGTGATGGATCTGGGCGAATAGCGGCGTGGCGGCGCGGGGAAATCAAATGCGCAACTCTGCTCCCCCTTCGGGGGAGCGTATCGAGCCGCCCGACGGCGCCGTTCACGCTAGTGTGGTCAGGCCTTAACTGGAATATATGTTTTAACAACCGAAAAGCAATAACACTAATGGACAAACGGACAAAAAAGAAAAAAAAAAAAAAAAAAGGAGGGTGGGTTTGCAAACTCCGTACGTCTCAATGGACGGGCTAGATGGCGGTCTTCCTAAAGACGCCGCCGAAAGTCACGGACAGCTCCCAGGGCGCAGATTGCTAGGTATCTGGGGGTGGTTTCTTCCCCCCACTGCACGTGCAGCTGCGTCTTTCCGTTTCCTTGTTTTCCTGTTTATCTTTTCACTCGACATCTTGTAAACCCTGAGATGGGGAACGATAAAAAAAAACGGACGAAAACAACAAAATCTAAAGCTTTTTTTTTTTTTTTTTTTTTTTTTTTTTTTAAGGCAACGGTCGAGCCGTCGAATTTCTTTTGAGATGCTTGTATTGCGTTGTTTCGCTTTTTTTTTTTTTTTTTTTTACTTCTTCTGTTTCGAGCCGGTCCCATTTCGTCTGCAACTCGCTTGTTTTCATTTTGTGCTGCGCCTGCGAAAACAAACATGCGTAATAGATGGAGATGTTACATTTCCTGATATTTTAAAAGCCGAAAAAAAAAGGATTGAAGATTACCGAAAATTCCATTGACCAGAGCTGTTAATTTGCCGTTCCCAGATGGTGCCACCCAAGGAGGATAGAAGCGTAGGAGAGGGCATGACGACAGCCGTGTAGCCTCCACAAGCCATGCTCCCTTGACGCCTCGCCTTTTTCTCATTTTCCTCCTTACTCTCCTCACTCACCACGCGAAGGTGACCACATCACGTGAGCGTAGCTAGCCTTCGTCTAGCTATGGGGTACTAGAATACACAACAGGCTATAGCCTTCGATCTGATAAAACCTACCGGACGGAGCGCGCGCAAGCCTGCAAGGAGTCCTTCTACAATCAACAGTCCATCCCACACGTGACATGTCACGCGCACCAATAGCCAGAGAGATCTATGGTCACGTTGGCCACAACATCGTTAAAAATTTTTATGACTAGGCTTCACCAATATTGCAACGTGCCCTCTCCTAGTACTTCTAAACTTCTAACCTCCTTTTGCAATCACACTAGATAACTTCCCGAAAGAAAAACTCTAGCCGCCGCCCGAAATTCACATTTCATAACTTGTTCAACAAAACTGTCTCTCTCTCTCTCTCTTTTTTTTTTTTTTTATTTATTAAGCGGTAGGTTAAAACGTGAATAAAGGCAGAAGTGGTTCTTGCTAGGTCTGAGGAGTCGGATTCGCTGTGTTTTCTGCGGCCACACTAGCTGCGTGTGGATTTTGTTGTGCTAAGTACAACTATAACTGTTGTTTATTTGAGAGAGAAAAAAACACGTGTCATTCATCACCGTGTCGATGCAAAGCTTGTCCCAGCAAAAAGCAATACCGTCACTTGCCCTATCGAAGAAAGAATTCGAATATATTAGGACAAGCTTTGCATCGACACGGTGATGAATGACACGTTGTTGTGGGCCTATATTATAGATGTTTTTTTTTTTTTTTTTTTCGAATAAACAACAGTTGCAAGTGCGCCTTGTGTTGGTTCATTTCGTCTTCGTCCTTGTCTCTATTTTCGGCGGTATCACTTTTTAAAGGCTAAGTACGAATTTCCAAACGCAACCCGCTTGCGGCGTCACATCGCAAAGTGTCCGAAGTGCTCCAAGAACATAAGCAGCATCGGACGATTTGTCAAGATCGGAGTATGGCGTATGTTGCTACCACAAGCCCATCTGTTGAAGTTGTGCGATTAGAGCGCCCATCGTCCGAAAATGAAAGCAAGAATATAGAAGAAGCTGACTGGCACGTTTATACCAGCATACTTCTATGGAAGCATTTGTTGACAGGATTATTCCCGAATGCCCAAGCAAGCACGATAAGGCACTGGCACGAGCGATATATGCTAGTGGAACGCCTTTGTAATTTATGTAAGCTTGAATACTGATAGCCTAACATACGAGTGTTAGCACTTCAATAAATTGGGATGCGACTTTTTCGCCATTTTTTACAATCTTTCCAATTTTGTTCTGGAAAAAAAAAAAAGTTTTGTTCTGTATATAGTTGATTGTTTTCCTAAAGAGCTCTTTTCTTTATCGCATCGTGAAAGTTTCTGCTTTCTTTTTTGCTTCAAAACTGATCGCTACCTGTTCATCTTGCTCGTTTTCTTTTGTTTTACATAAGTGCGGCAGCGATTGTCGACGCCGGGAGAGTGTTTTGCTGGGTGTTTTTTTTTATCGTCTGCAACGTTTTCCTGTTTAGTTCGTGCTTCTTTTTATTTTCGTCTGCTATCGAGCCTCCAAAATGTCCGTTCAATGTTTGTGCGCTTTTTGCACGGTCATTTTTCTCGTTACTTTTATTTCTTTATGATGGGGCTTTGAGTGAGTTACATGAAGCGACTGCAGTGACTGTAGGAAATACATGTCGTTTTAATAGCCGACATATCGACTTGTTCGTTGTTTGGCGATAATCGGTGATAAAAACTCCCCACAAGAACGGACACCTTGCAATTTCGTTGAACGAAGCCCGCGACATTCCATTGGAAAGCTGTCGCACCAACGCTGCGACAGCTTTCCAACCTCGTGAAACCCCATCCCAGAGCCGTTGCAACTGTGCGAGCCTAGTTTAGTAGCAGATTGACAGGTATCGCACCCATTTCGGACAAAAATCGCTTCATGTGAAACGGGCGTATGTTTCCTCATCCTCCGGCAGCCAGCGATATGACCTAGCCAGCCAAGAGACGTTTGATGACTCCAAAGCCTTTTCTAACATGTATTTCAGTGAAATGATCTGCAAAGTCCCAGATCTAATGGTCCCAAGTACAAACTAGAAAAAAATGGTCCCAGATAAATATCTCCAATGTGGCTTCTACGTTTTCGGACAAATCGGATAATATCCAATAACACTCGCCGAATTTCGAGGCTGTCGGTTGCACGAATTCGACCGGTTTTTATATTTTTCTGGGAAGCTGAGAAATGTTTTGCGCTATGGAAACCTAATGCACGTATAAAGGCATTGAGCTACGCTCGATATGTGTGCTACCACTTCGCGTCATGACGAGATGAAAGTAATTAGAGTTTCATGGCTTCAACAGTTCGACTAGGGGCGGAGGCACTCACTTGATCGACTGAGGTTTTAGCGAGCACCTACGTTTCACCGAAAGACACTTTAGCGAATAGTCGGCCACCGGGAAGCGGCGTTTACAGGTGGGTCAAGTGGGTTCACATTTTTGTAATGAGCCGCCTGAGACTGTCACCGCGAAACGGTGTAAGTGCAGTGCAGGGGAGGGAGGGGGAAGGGGGGGGGGGGGGGGGGCGTTAACACGCGCTCCCGTTATTCATTAAAACGTTGACTCGCTTAAATGTCGCTGTTTACTAAAACGTCATTCGCTCATGGGACATGGACCCTTAATGACTCCCACGATATTGTATAAGACCACTAAATTAACGGTTAGGAGATAACTGTTGGACAGTATTCATTGCGAAAATATTCTGACGATTATAAATAAAATTAAGTTCAATACCCGACCACTTTCTTCAAAGTAACCGGCCTCAAAACATAGACGAAATCCTTTATTCCACCAGGAAATCACTGATTGCATAACGGATGAAATATATTGCATGGTATATCTTAGTTTCAAAACAGTCTTCTTACGGGACCATTTTTCCTACCTTGGACGTGGGACCATTAGTTCCAAGACCATTAGCTCCGGACCATTTGTTCCGGGACCATTTGTTCCGGGACCATTTGTTCCGGTACCATTAGTTTCGGGGACATAAGACCCGGACCTATACACCCCCAGTTTATATAGAACCGAAAGCGCTTTTGAGCTACCTCAACTAACTATATTTTTTGACTCCTCGGCCTTTAGCCTTTCCGGTATGCTATTTAGTATCGCGAAATTCATAATAGTTATTGCGAAATTGGCAAATGAAAATGATGCAAAAACCAACATTCAGTGCCGTGACGTCAGTGGAAGGCATGTTTGCCAGTCGAGCGAGCAGTCTAAAAAATAGAATATGCCAATCATTTGATCCGTGGAGGAGCGCGGGGACTGGAGCGAGTTTCCAAAGCATTCATTTGACACCATGAAACTGCTTCGAACCAGTTGAGAACAAATTCTACAGTCCAAAGAGTGAACCCCTGCACCTCCACTGACGTCACTTTTTCGTTGTAGCCAGTAGAGACTTTCCGTTTGAAAAACACGGTGAGGACCAAAATTGTAAATTCAAGAACTTCGTGAAAAAACATTATTTTGACCTAATATTTGGGATACTATTTTGGCGATGTTATTTGGCGAGTTTAGCAAAATTTCAAGCAAATCTGGGACCATGAAGAAATTGCCGGAGTAGCCCTTTGTATATTATTACAGTGTACTAGAATACTTGGGTAGTGCTGGGACAGGAGCGGCTCGGCAACGGGAGCTCGTGAGGGCGCGTGTATTGAAAGTTGGTGGCGGCGCTCTAGTCGAGTTATCCGGCTCGCGCAGACTGCCTTTTTTTTTTTTTTTTCACTTTGAGCGGTGCACGTGTCGGTACCACGATTTTATACACTCCGTTTCACCTCATGTTGTACCGCAGCGAAGGCTAGAAGCGCGAGCTCATAGCGTTGGCAGCTGCTCTTGGTGCACAAGAGCTTGTGCCGCCGTAGAGCAAGGAGCTCGCGCATGTAGCCTTTCCTGCGGTACAACACAAGGTGAAACAGAGTATAAGGCACATAAAAAATCGATATTTTGAAATCTTTTCTTTTTTGAAATTTTCGCGGTAGGCGAAGGGTTAGTGAACGGTTTAATAGGCCATGTTGCAATTGCAGCTTTAAAGGGAGCCATTATTGAAGGCCAACCCACTTTAGAAAGTTTGCGAACAAACAACGAGCTTTGAGCGAAAGCAACAAGGCGCTCGTTTCTGTTGTGTTTGTCCGTACCTTCTCGTTTTCTTCCTCAAGCTTAATTGTCTCTACCAATCCGCTCGTTCTGTCCTGAGATATTTAACCTGCATCACGCAGTAGTGATCACACGAACACACTGTTTTACGAGACTCATCCTGTTCGAAACGGCCAGGGGCGAGCAGGAGGTTGAGGCTCAGAAAAACCTTGAAGCGACCTGGCAAACTACCTCCCCACCCCTTGCACGCTGGTAGTAATCCGATCGAACGCCGCCCGAGTGACGCTGTCATATATTAAGTTAAGTTTGTAATTGTCCTGGAGGTTTATTTTCTGGGACGGAGGAATCGCCTCGCAAAAAGCCGACACAACTCGAGGACAAGTGGCGTCGGAAGAGGAAAAACGGGGGGAAAGAGGGTAGTGGGGGGGGGGCTTCAGTTCCCTTCCCCCTTCCAGATATTTCGGACTATTAAAGAAAAAAATACGGGGAAAGAGGGCGTGGTCGAGCTTATTTTAATCTGAAATTATTTATGCACATGTATAGCTACTGTCGCTCTTCACTGCATAAAAGATTGCGTAGATGGTCATTGTTAGAAACTCGTTGTCAGAAGGCACTACTCGTCGGAGTCGTCACATGCTTAATGGTTCGGAAGTTCAAAGCTATGTCTTTTCGACCTAAATACCCCGTGCCAATAATAATATAAAAAAGAAAGAGACTAAATGCGGGGATAAAAAGCTGGAGAAAAAACAACTATCAAGAATTCTCCGGAAGTGTTGTATTCTTGCATATTCAGAGGTTCAGAAATTCGGAACAAGTTTCTTTTACCAAAATGTGTACAGGCTAAAAGAAACACGTCCCAGGAACGTGAAGCGAAAAAAAAAAAAAGTTTTCTTTTAATGACGCGCTGAACTTGAACACTATTAGAAATCTTCTCCCATGAGTTAATTTATTCCTTCACGTGAAAAAACAATAAATACATTATTTTGTATTCTGCAGATGGCAATGATATGTACTGCTTGTGGTGTTAATTTAAATGCGATACCTCAAACAACTTAGACGAAAATAAATATCAAGTTTAGGGCATAATGGCATGTAGATACATGTTTGGACATTTCTTCGAAACTCACGTTGAATAACAATAATCACATCTTAAGACGGCACTCATTCTTAAAAAAGTATAACATCTCTACCATAAATAGCTTCGGCTACAGCGCGCTTCAAATCTGGCACAAACGATAATCGTCAAAAACCCGTCGTTCTTCCTCGCCCCTTCGGGAATTTATTTCTTTAAAACTAAGCATGCCAGAACATTGAAACAAACGGCATTGTCTTTCGTAAGGAACGTAGCACCGCGTGTAAAAGTTCGAGAAAAAAAATTACGAATGTACCTCACTACTTGAATTCAAATGAAACCGTCCGCCGGTCTTTCGAAGTTCGACGAACGTCGAACTTTTACCCTAAAAGTTCGAAGTTCGTCAAACTTCTGACTTTTCAAAATTCAAAAGTTCGAAATTTTTCGAATTTTCTTGATAAATAAGTTCGAAAGTTCGAAATTCATCAAATGTTTTGGTCAGTCAAGTTCGGAAGTTCGACAAGCATCGAACTTTGCAGCGCAATAAGTTCGAAAGTTCGAAAAACATCGAATTTTTAGCGTAATAAGTTCGACGGTTCGAAAAGCGTCGAACTTCTTAGCTTAACAAGTTCGAAAATTCGACTTCCGTCGAATTTTACGATATGGACAATTCGAAATCTTTCAAACCTTTCGACCGCTTGATTCGACCATCGAAACTTCGATTCGAAAAAAGTTCGCGGCATCCCTAAACGGTTCACGTTCTCCTGTGTGTACTGGATAAACCAGGACTCAACGAAGAGCCTCTTTCGCCAATTCTTCTTCAAGGCCAGCACGGTGCTTCCCTCAAAGTCGACAGTGTGGCCGGCTGCTTCTGCGTGCTCCGCGAGGGCGCTCGCCTCCACATCCTTCTTCGCGTAATAAGCCTCTCTGCGAAGTTCTTACTTTCGCCAACGTATGAGGCCGGGCAATCCTTGCATGGTATGCGGTAGACCAAGCCTTGGGCCCTTTTTTGGGGGGGCCAATCCTTCGGGAGGGGGAGGCGATGACCGATCGTCGACACGGCCGGCTTATGAGTCACCGCAATCCCGTAGCGACCGAGGACGCGGGAAAGGGTGCGGCTAATGTAGGGGACACAGACGCGATCGGAAGGGGGACTGCTGCGCCCTAGGGGTGGATGCCTTGATTTCTCGAGTATCCGAAGAATAAACCGAATAAACGCGGGAATGGTGCGGCTAATGTAGGGGACACACAGACGCGATCGGAATGGGGACTGCTGCGCCGCCCTAGGGGTGGATGCCTTGATTTCTGGAGTATCCGAAGAATAAACCGTTCTTGCGGAGATCCGATGTAGCGACCTTGATTTCCTCCTGGAGGCTTTTCCTTGTGGAACATGTGGCGAAGCCGCGTCTGAAGAGTGCAGAAGCCACCGACGCTTTATGACATCGGGGTGGTGGGAGTCAAACCCCAGGTATCTGCCAGTATAAGTTGGCTTCCTGTAAACAGAGTAGCCCACTGCCACTCCTGGTTAGCAGTACATCCAGAAAGGGAAGGGAACCTTTGTCTTCGCGTTCGACCGTGAATTGTAGCGACAAATCCACTGAGTCCAGGTGCTTTAGAAGACAATCCACCTCGCTGGTTTTAACGACGCAGAAACAGTCGTCCACGTAACGCAGGAACGTTTTGGGTTTAGGCTCGAAAGTGTCGAGAGTCAGCTCGCAAAGCGGTATGTACATCTTACGTCTCCCGTCGCCACCTTCAAGTCTCATCTTACATTTAACAATAAGTGCAAAGACCTCGGCTTTGTGCCCAAGAGCCTCCGGCTCAAGCGTTTTGTCCACACCGCTGAGGGACATCGCGTCATCGACCAGGCAGAACGCCGTCTTTTATGTGCCCGGATCCACGAATGCCACGACACCATCAAAGGGAAAGACATGGAACCCTTCTTCATGCGACAACAGCTGGAACATCGAATACCTGAGGTGTTCCAGGCCCTGGATACTTTGGCCAGGGACACCGCTTCCACGTGCTCTCGGACCAAAGAACAGGTGCGTGCAAAGAAGCTGGCTGCATTTCAGCCGGACAACTCAGCGACTCAGCCTCCAGCCTCCGCGGAGTCGACACAAGGTTCGTGTGCAATCTTTCATCGAGAAAGCTCTCCCCTACGCTACCAAATTTCAGGAGCGGCTTGATAGCCGAGTTGTACAACCAGAGGCTCCGGAAGTCTTTCTTTAGAGGGGGGGCTCGACATCTCCGAAATCCTCAAGGTTAGGTTGGTTTCAGGTTGACATTAATTGCCACATTTAAATGAAAACATATTAATGCACCGCCTTCGCATATTCACGCACATATCCATGGAAAACAAATTAAAACAATGGTTCAGTAAAATAACTGTAAGAAGCTTGCACTGACAACTCATACAATGATTGGATAACCACTGAAATCAGCCGCACCATGTGTTCTTTATTTTTTCTTTCCTATACCAACTGTTACATGTCAACCGCAGCTGTGCCTATGCCAAATTGGCTATCTTTAAAAATGAAAACCTTCCTTCATTTAGAGATTCTCGGGGAAGCATGATGTATTAACGCAGACGTAGACAAACAAGTGTTAAAAGTTTTAGACAAAACCCCGGGACTCGGGGGAAAAAAAGACAACACAACACGGAGTCTCAAACACAGCAAGTTGGGCCA